>NC_089250.1:24423013-25055513 GCF_963930625.1 Muntiacus reevesi
CAAAGAGCAGATGGTCTCCTCAGCGATCCAGTACAGTAAGGCTGTGAACTGCCCTACTGAAAAAGTATGTGCTCAATAAACGTCATTCAGGCTTGAGTGACAGTGCTGCTGGCCGTGAATCATGTTATTGAATCAACCATATACATTACATAAGATGCCCCTGGACCAAAACACATTTAAAAAGGTTATGTATTAATCCTTTGACAAAAAAGTTGTGACCAGAGGCTCTCCTGAACTATACCCTCTTTTCTCCCCAGGAACAGTGTTTTAGTGTCTGCTCAGTCCATTGGATATTACAGAACATGAACACTGTACTGCAACAAAAAATGAGAATTGATCACACTCTGACTGAAAGCTCTGTACCATCTACTTGAGTGACTCTATAGTGTGGAGATAGCCTTCAGTTATCATCTCAGAAATATAGGACTCAGAAATGTCCTGCTGTTTGGGGCCAGGCTTCAGATAAGTCAGGAGTTATGGAGATTGGATGAAAACACAGTGAATTTTATATGTGAGGCAAAGAAAGGGAAGTTAGTACTGGAATGTAGAGAAAGAAGGGAGATTTGGCCTGAAGTCATGGCCAGGAAAGGGAAGGAGGTGGAGATGGAGGAAGAAACTGAAGATGAAAATCTGAACGTGAAGGACAAATGGATGTGTTCATAGTGAAACTCAGAACCGGTACCCAAGATGATGTCATTAACCATGGGATGTGTCACTGAAAGCATTCAACCTTCTCCTCCCACTGAATTATAGAATGGGAACATTAATGTGTGTAAAATGTCATTGGTTATATTTTCTTGAGAAGCAACAGGTGACATACCAAGACATTCAGCAGAGCTTAATGACATCATTTTTACATAAATTGAGCTTTATTTGTTTTTTGTTTTCTTTTTGCCTCATGTAAGGTCATGAATCTTTATTTCGTAGCTACCCAGAAAAGACAATTTTGATTTTGGATAAATAGCATCTGCAGAAATGTTTCTCTTAAGCCAGGGGCACTTTCATGCACTTAAGGTAATGGAATTTAATAACCTATTTAATTTGTGATGGCGGGAGAGAGATTTTTTTTACTAGCTAACTTAGGGAAACGATGTGTTCTCATATTCATGCAAAAAGTAATTTGTTTTATATGCAGAAAGTAGAGTTTACAGTTTGAAATAAACAAATCATTGCTTTAAAAAGTGTAGGAGAATGTATGCTACAGAAATAATTGCTTGTTTACATGCATTTGCTTGTTGGAAACAAAAGACTGAAATGATAGCTCCTCTATCTTTAGCCTGCTATGTGAAGAAATGAGAAAGGAGATAGAATTTCCCATAATCCCATGTGGACATGATAAATTGTACCATTTGGCCACTTAATAGTATATTAGATCAATATGGCATCTAACTCATGAGCTTCAGTTAGAAATCTCAAGTTTGGTAGAAAAGTATTTTTAGTTCTTCAGGAACGATTGTCAAAACTTTAGGAAAATCAGTGCTGATGAAATATGGCCACGTTATATCTTCACATACGTAAAAGTTACTTTTTGTTTTTTCTAGGAGTTCGAAAATCATTCTGACCACTAAGAATTTTTTTTAAAGTAGTGTTAAAATCATGTTGAACTGCTGCTAACAAATAATAGTCATACTCAAATTTTTCTAAAAACTAAACACAGTAAGGCACATAAAATACATAAGATAAAAATTAATACAAATTTTTCAGTATTAGTTATTATAATAGTATTGTTGTTATAGTGAATGTTGACCCTAAAATAGTATATAATCATCAAAGTTGTCCTAAATCAAGTATCATTCTTTTTTGATTATCATACAAGTGACCTTCTCATTCTTGAAAATGCCTAGAACTAACAAAGTAAAAGATAGGCAATAACTAAGCAAAAGGAAATTTTGAGGGCTGCAAAGAGATTTTCTGTATCCTCTAAGACATTTCCTTCAAAATACTGTGAATGGGAGAAAATAATAGCAAACAAAGCAACTGAAAAAGAATTAATCTCAAAAATATACAAGCAGTTCCTGCAGCTCAATTCCAGAAAAATAAATGACCCAATCAAAAAATAGACCAAAGAACTAAACAGACATTTCTCCAAGAAGACATACAGATGGCTAACAAAGAAAAGATGCTTAATATCACTCATTATCAGAGAAATGCAAATCAAAACCACAATGAGGTACCATCTCATGCCAGTCAGAATGGCTGCTATCAAAAAGTCTACAAGCAATAAATGCTGGAGAGGGTGTGAAGAAAAGGGAACCCTCTTACACTGTTGGTGGGAATGCAAACTAGTACAGACACTGTGGAAAACAGTGGAGATTTCTTTAAAAACTGGAAATAGAACTGCCATACAACCCGACAATCCCACTGCTGGGCATATATACCAAAGAAACCAGAATTGAAAGAGACATGTGTACCCCAATGTTCATCACAGCACTGTTTATAATAGCCAGGACATGGAAGCAACCTAGATGTCCATCGGCAGACGAATGGATAAGAAAACTGTGGTACATATACACAATGGAATATTACTCAGCCATTAAAAAGAATTCATTTGAATCAGTTCTAATGAGGTGGATAAAACTGGAGCCTATTATACAGAGTGAAGTAAGCCAGAAAGAAAAACACCAATACAGTATACTAATGCATATATATGGAATTTAGAAAGATGGTAACGATGACCCTATATGCGAGACAGTGAAAGAGACACAGATGTAAAGAACAGTCTTTCAGACTCTGTGGGAGAAGGCGAGGGTGGGATGATTTGAGAGAATAGCATTGAAACATGTATATTATCATATGTGAAACAGATTGCCAGTCAAGGTTTGATGCATGAGACAGGGTGCTCAGGGCTGGTGTACTGGGATAACCCTGAGGGATGGGATGGGGAGAGATGTAGGAGGAGGGTTCAGGATGGGAAACACATGTACACCCATGGCGAATTCATGTCAATGTATGGCAAAAACCACTACAATATTGTAAGGTAATTAGCCTCCAATTAAAATTAATTAATTAATTAAAAAAAAAAAAGACTGTGAAGGGACTTCCCTGGTGGTCCAGTGGCTAAGATTCTGCACTCCCAGTGCAGGGAGCCTGGGTTCCACCCTTGGTCGAGGAAGTAGATCCCACAGGCAGCAACTAACAGTTT
This sequence comes from Muntiacus reevesi, assembly GCF_963930625.1. NCBI lineage: Eukaryota > Metazoa > Chordata > Mammalia > Artiodactyla > Cervidae > Muntiacus > Muntiacus reevesi. The sequence continues at coordinate 24,426,156 of NC_089250.1, forward strand.
CCCTGCCGAAACTGAAGGATCCCACATACCGCAACAAAGATTGAAGATCTGTGTGCCACAACCAAGACCTGGCACAGCCAAATAAGTAAATAAATATTTTTTTTTAAAAAAAGGACTATGCAATGATTATGCAATGATTTTGTTTGTCTGTATCCATATCAGTTTCATTAGGGTAATTAAAACTCTACTATTACAAGCAGACTCAAAATCTCAGTAGTTTAAAACAAGATTTATTTATTGTTCATGTAATGGTTTGTAAGTCTGGTAGTTCCTCTGAGATTACTCCTCTAGATAGCTTCTTCCACCTTATAACTTCCCCAGTCTCAGAGGGAAGGAAACACCTTATAAGTTGTTTGGAGATTTAGAGCCAGGCCTGGAAACAGCAACATAATTTCCACTCACATTCTTTAGACCAGAATCTTGTCCTAGTTCAGTTCAGTGACTCAGTTGTGTCCGACTCTTTGCGACCCCATAGACTGCAGCACGCCAGGCTTCCCTGTCCATCACCAACTCCCAGAGCGTGCTCAGACTCATGTCCGTTGAGTTGGTGATGCCGTCCAGCCATGTCCTAAGGCCCCAACTTCCCAGTGTTCTGGGAAGTGCTTTCTCACTGGTTGCATGGAGAAAAGAAACACATAGGCTTTCTTGATTCTTCAGAGATACTAAAGGTTTAAACTTTCCAGTTTCTTAGCATGCCATTAACATGGGGTTAACAACTTACTATAAGGGCACCATTTGATACCATAATTTTTGCATCTCAGCATGCACAGTTAAGGTTGGTCCAAGTCTTTCCTGAAGCTTCCCTGATCATTTCACCATACCCTATAGTGATCCTGTAATCTATGCTGTTATGGTGACATTTAGCACATAATCTCTGTAGTCTTTCTTCTTTCTACTTGTTGTATCTATTATCTTCCTGTTAAACTCTACATATCTTACATCTTATAGTACCGAATAGTATTGTATAGTGTAGCGTAGTCTGGCATCGTACGGTACCATATCATATAGTGTTGTCTAGTAGTTAATGACATAGTCTCTATAGTCAGTCTGCAAGGGTTTGAATGCTGGTTTTATTACTTACTAGCAATTTGCCTTACCTAATTATCCAACTTCTTTGTACCCTACTTTTCTCATTTAAAAATAAGCGTAATCACTAAGATACATACTTCATATATGTGTTAATGAAATTGCGTATGATAAAGTATATAAAGCACTGAGAGTAGTAAGCATTTATAACACTCCTAGTGATGTAATTACTTATACAATACAGAACTATCACTTTTTATTCTTGAATGCTCTACTGCAGTTTACATATAGGCCTACCCAGAGTAGTCACAAGAAATGTTTACCAAGACAAATTAATGAAGATTTTTGATTGATAAAGTAGAGAATCTTCTACATCCACATAAGAACCCTTCCTTAATATGTCTCCTCCAGTTCCACACAGATGCCAATATTAAGATATAATCTTTTTCTTTAGAATTAGGAATTAACCTTAAAATGGCTAATTTTTTTTTCATTTAAGCAATACAATGCACTAAACTTTACGTGCAACACTTACTCATATAGCATGTCTAAAATCCTGGATCAAATAAAACATCTAATTTTCATGTACACCTGAGCTGTTATGAAAGTGAAAGAATACCTGCAAAGGCCACATATTATGTGAAAGTACAATTCCACAGAAGTACAGAAGTTTATTCTGGGTTGTTAGCCAATTCCCTGTGACCCGGAACCTGAGTTCCAGTAGTTATACACAAAGGTTGGTGGCTCAGTGGTAGAGAATCCGCCTGCCAATGCAGGAGACACAGGTTCCATCCCTGATCCAGGAAGATCCCACGTGCCAAAAAGTAACTAAGCCCATGTGCCACAGCAATTGAGCCTGTACTCTAGAGCCCAAGCTCCACAACAAGAGAAGCCACCACAATGAGAAGCCCACGCACTCCAGTGAGAGAGTAGTCCCTGCCTGCCACAACTTGAGAAAAGTCCACACAGCAACAAAGACCCAGCAAAGCCAAAAATAAAAATAGTAAATATTTTAAAAAGAAAGGAAGGACCAGAGCAGATTGAGCAAATAGATTGGAGACTTCGATAAAAAGCAAGAAAGGGGATTGTATTAAAAAATCCCATATCTCATAGACAATTAATAGAGAAAATTTCTTGCCTCAGCCTTCACTCTGAGAGGAGCAGGAGAAAGAAAATATCTGTTTTTAAAATGCATGCAGCTTAGTCCTACCAGGTAACCATTGTAACCACCCGAAAAAGGGCAAGATTTGAGTTTAAAGCAGCATCAAGTTGATAGTCTCCCAGGTGGTTGACAGGAAAAATGCAAATCTTCTCTGAAAGAATGCATCTTAAACCTAAGCCTCACATTTAGGAAAAAGGTTTCCAAGGAGCATGAGCTCACAAAAACATTTACCAAACACAAGGGAGTAGAACACTATTAGCAAAAGTCAAGAGAAATAACAAAGTGAAGAATTTCAGAACTAGAATTTTTACCCCAGGAATATGTAAGTTTTGTGTCTTTAATACACTCAAGAAGCTAGAAGCATATAGCAAGTACCATAAAGTTGTGCGTTTTGTGTGTTAGTCAGTCATGTCTGACTTTGTGACCCCATGGACTGTCACCCACCAGGTTCCTATGTCCATGGGATTCTTCAGGCAAGAATACTGGAGTGGAAGCTATCTCCTTCTCTGGGAGATCTTCCTGACCCAGGGATTGAACCTGGGTCTCCTGCATTGCAGGCAGATTCTTTACCAGCTGAGCCACCAAGGAGGCCCATCATAAAGTTGTATAACATTCAATATGAAATTTGAAAAGAAATTGGCATTCTGGAAGTGAGAAATATAATAATTGAACTTAGGAATTGCTTTAAACATAAGATTAGGCTAATTGGAGAAAGAATGTGTAAATCAGAAGATAGATTAATAATTAAGAATGCCACATAGGCAAAGAGGAGGTAGGAATGAAAGAGTTTAAAGATGAAAAAAATATAGTGGGGGGGGGGGGGTAGAACACATGTCATATTGGGAGGTTTAGGACAGGAGGGGGCAACTTGTTCCTGTAAAAATATCAGATAGCAAATAGTTCAGGGTTCATGGGCCACAAGGGCTCCATCAACCCTGTCGTTGCCGTGCAAAATGATACTCTGAAAAATACTCCAAGAAATACTCAACTCTGCCATTGTAGTGCAAAGCAGCTGTAGATAATCGTGTAAACAAATGAGACTGGATGTTTTCCAATAAAACTTTACTTACAAAAAGACAACATACCTTGTTTGGGGCATGGATCATTGTTTGTCAACTTCTAGCTTTGGAAATAATAGAAAATCAGGGTAGAACAAAATTTGAGAAGATAGTGAATTACATCTCAATCAAGATGCCCAAAACAATTAAATCTCAAACCAAAAGGAAAAAGTACAATAATGGCTGGGAATTTTCCAGAAATGATAGAACAATTCTCAGATTCACAAGACCAAAAAATCCAAAGTGGGAAAAAGTAAAAATAAAATTACAGCTAGATAAGTTATTGTGAAACTGCAGGACAAGAATGATAAAGAAAAAATTTGAAGTCATTAAAAAATCATTAAATTCATTCTCCTAAAAATATGTAGAGACTGGACAAAATTTCAAAAATATATCAGGGTCCTGGAAATTGACCCAACACAAACAATACTTATGAAGCATTTTTTCGTGAAAAACCTCTAGAACTTTGAGTGGGAATGGTAGAAATCTGTGATCTTCGTACTTGGAGTTAGTCCAGACACCCCACTACAAGCAGCACCTTGGCAGATGCCATCTGTAGCTTTACATGAGTGGGGTTGGATGTGAAAACTAGCAGTTTAACTGTCAGAGAGGGATGGCTTGAAATGAAAGGTGAAAATCCACACCCAAGAGTTTTGTCAGTAAAAGTAGCAAAGTTGATAGGATATCAATGGGAGAAATCCGGTGCTCTTCACCTTAAACTTGTATTCCCATTTCAGTGAGCAGTGGACAAGCAAGAAATTTAGTAAGATCTTTTTAAAATAATTTTATTATTTTTTTAATTTTTGGCCATTCTGGGTCTTCGTTGCACAGGTTTTTCTCTACCTGTGGCAAGAGGGGGCTACCCTCTAGTTTTGGTGCCGTGGCTTCTCCTTGGGGAGCACGGGCTTTAGGGTGCACGGGCTTCAGAAGTTGCAGTTCTCGGGCTCTAGAGCACAGGCTCAGTAACTGTAGTGCACAGACTTAGTTGCTCCGCAGCATGTGGGATCTTCTTGGATCAGGGATCGAACCCATGTCTCCTGCATTGGCAGACTCTTTACCAAACCCTTTAAAAAGATCTTGGAAGTGAGAAAATCCCAAAGAGATGACAATTATTGGAACTAATAAGCAATTGTAGCAATGTAGGAGGATGCAATATATTAGTATCAAATAATATTAATATTAATTAATATAATTATGCAAATATAATTATATATTGATAGTATAGTAATTATATAATATATAGGCATTAATTGATATGTTATTAGGAATTAATCAATACACTTACTATTAAATTTATATTAATCTTGATATAATTAGTAATATATTATATTAATTATATAAATTTGTATTATTATAAATTCATAAATTAATACTAAAAAAGTCATTTCCTTTCCTATATACCAGCATTGAAGGATTCAAATTTGTAATTAAGAACATAATACTATTTTTGCATTAATACCAAAAAAGTGAAATACTTTAGGTATAAATCTAATAAACTATGAGCCAGATCTATATGAGAAAAAAAGCTGCAAACTCTGATGGAAGAAGTCAAATATCTAACTAAATGAAGAGAGATTTCATATTCATCAGTAGGAAGATTCATATTGTCAAGACATCAGTTTTCTCCAACTTTATCTTTGGGTCTATTTCTCCTTTAACTCATGAGTTATTTAACATTTGGAGATTTTTCAAATAGCTCTCTGCCACTGATTTATAATTCTGTTGTCATCAGAGGAAATATCCCATGCATTTCCATACCTCTGTGTAGTTCCCTTTTGTGATACGTTTCCCTAAAATCCGTGTTTTTGCCTCCCTCAACTTTGAACTCTGTATCCTCTGCTCAGAGATAGCTGACCTCTGTTTGGGTGTCCTTTCCCTTCACTGTGGTCTGGAAACTCCCAGACAGTAACCAGAGACATTCATTGGGCACGCCTCATTTGTTTTTATCTCTCAGCAATCACTTTCCTGTGCTGTGCATTGTACAATGTCTGAGAACCATTGTTTCCTATATTTTGTCTATTTTCCTAGTTATTTGAAGAGGAAGGGTAAATCTGGTCTCTTTTATTCTGTCATTGCCAGAAGCAAGCCAAAAACTGTTTCAAGTCAATTGTGTTTCCTCTAAACAACAACAAACCAAAAATGTAACTTTAAAATGACACCCTTTTCAGTAGCATAAATAAAATAAGGTCCACAGGAATATATTTAACAAAAGATGTGCAATTTTCAGAATATTATAAAATTTGCTAAAAGTAAATTATTAAAGCCTAAATAAACAGACAAAAATATAATGTTAATGGTTAGGAAGACTCAATCACATAAATTTAGATTCAATGCAGTACTAATGAAATAATTTTCCCCCTATATTGAGATATAATTGACATATAACATTCATTGTGTAAGTTTACGCATGTATTTGATATATTGAAAAATAATTACGGTCATGAGTTCAGTTCAGTCACTCAGTCTTCTCTGACTTTTTGCAACCCCATGAACTGCATCATAGCATTTCCTTTGTTGTGCAGAGGGTTTTTTTTTTAGTTTGATGTAGTCCCCACCCCCAACCCCCACCTTTTTATTTTGCTTTTGTTGCCTTTGCTTTTGATTTCAAATCCAAGACTCATGTCAAGGAGCTTACTGTGTTTTCTTGTAAGAGTTTTATGGCTGTAGGTTTTTTATTCAAGTCTTTAATCCATGTTGAGTTGATTCCTGTGTATGGTGTACAATAGGGGTCCAGTTTCATTCTCTTCCAGTTTTCCCACCACCATTTATTGAAGAGTTTATCCTTTCACCATTGTATATTCTTGGCTCCCCTGTCATGAATTAGTTGACCATATATGCATGTCTTTGTTTCTGGGCTCTGTATTCTGTTTCATTGATCTATGTGTCTATTTTAATGCCGATATGATTCTCTTTTGATTACTGTGACTTTGTAATGTAGTTTGAAATCAAGAAGTATGGTGCCATCAGCTTTGTTCTTCTCAAGATTGCTTTGGCTGTGCATGGATTTTTGTGGTTCCATACAAACTTCAGCATTCTATTTCTGTGAAAAATGCTACTGGAATTTTGATAGAGACTGCATTGAATCTGTAGATAGTTCTGAAGAGTGTGGACATCTTAACAATATTAATCCTTCCAATCTATGAACACAGAATATCTTTCATTTATTTCTGTCTTCTTCAGTTTCATTCATCAATGCCTTACAGTTTTCTATTTCTGATAGCTTTATTATGCAGAGAAGTAACTGATTTTTGTATATTGATTTTATATACTGCAACTTCACTGAATTTTCAAATTTGTTCTAACAGCTTTTTGGTGGAATCTTTAGAGTTTTCTATACATAATATCTAGAGAAGGAAATGGCAACCACTCCAGTATTCTTGCCTGGAGAATACCATGGACAGAAGAACATGGTGGACTACAATTCTTGGGTTTGCACAGAGTTGGAGACAACTGAAGCGACTAAACAGCATACAAAATATCATACCATCTAAAATAGAGACAGTTTTAATTTTTCCTTTCCAATTTGGATACCTTTTATTTTTGTTGTATAATTGCTCTGGCTGCAGCTTCCAATACTAGGTTGAATAAAAGTGGAGAGAGTGGACATTCTTGTTTTTGATCTCAGAAGAGAAGCTTACAGTTTTTCACTATTGTGTATGATTTTAGTTGTGGGGTTGTCAGATATCACCTTTATTATTTTGAAGTATATTCTCTATATACCCAGTTTGTTGAGTATTTTTATCATGAAAAAATGTTGAATTTTGTCAAATGTTTCTTTTCTGCATTTATTGAGATGATCTTATGATTTTTATTCTTTATTTTGTTAAAATGATTTATCACAATGATTGACTTGTAGATGTTGAACCATTCTTCAGTTCTGTTCAGTCACTTAGTCGTCGTGTCTGACTCTTTGCGACCCCATGAGTTGCAGCACACCAGGCCTCCCTGTCTATCACAAACTCCCAGAGTTTACTCAGACTCATGTCCATTGAGTCAGTGATGCCATCCAGCCATCTCATCCTCTGTCATCCCCTTCTTCTCTTGCCCCCAATCCCTCCCAGCATCAGGGTCTTTTCCAATGACTTAGCCCTTCGCATGAGGTGGCCAAAGTATTGGAGTTTCAGCTTCAGCATCAGTCCTTCCAATGAACACCCAGGACTGATCTCCTTTAAGATGGACTGGTTGGATCTCCTTGCAGTCCAAGGGATTCTCAAGAGTCTTCTCCAACACCACAGTTCAAAAGCATCAGTTTTACTCCCCTAGAATTATTCCCATTTGGTGGTAGTGTGTGATACTTAATGTACTGCTGAATTCAATTTGCTAATATTTTAATCAGGATTTTTCATCAGGGATACTGGCCTGTAATTTTCTCTTCTTATAGTGTCTTCATCTGGTTTGGGTATCAAGGTAATTTTGGCAAGAAGAGTTTGGGAGAGTTCCCTCTTTTTCTGTTTTTTTTTTTTTTTTTGGAAGAGCTTGAGAAGGGTTGGTATTAATTCTTCTTTAAATGTTTGGTAGAATTTACCAGTGAAATCATCTGGCCTGGATTTTTTTGTTAAAACCAGGGAAATTTTTAATGGCTTTAGTTTTATGTATAATTTAGCAAGATGTTTATAAAATTGCATGGAAGAACAAAGTACTAGGAATACCCAAGACACTCCTTAAGAAGAGCCATTGCCCAGCCAGATATCATGATTTATAATGTGAGTCAGGAGACTTCTCTGATGGTCCGATGGCTTAAGAATCTGCCTTCCAATGCAGCGGACAAGAGTTCAATGCCTGATCAGGGAACTAAGATCCGCAAGCGGTGGGACAGCTAAGCCTGCTCACTGCTACAACTACTCAGCCTACATGCTTCAATCAAGACCCGATGCAACCAATTAAATATATCTATATCTATCTATGTATCTATCTATATACACATACATAGTCAAAAAAATACGAGTCAAATTTGCACAATATGCTTGTACATATTGGGTTTTAATTACCTACAGTTTATTTCTCTGAGCCTTAGTATCCTCATCCATATAATAACTGTGTCAACTTCACAGGGTAATAATGAGGAGTAAATGTTACCAGGTAAGAAGTACTTGGAACAGTATCTGGCATATCATAAGTATCAACCTGCATTAGCTTTTTTATTATTATTTAGCTCTAATTATTAAGACAGCACAACACAGGAGGGATAAACAAACAGACAAACAAAACATATCCAAGAATTCGGAAGAGACTCACTCAAAAATGGAAATGAATAAATGAGAACGCTGCCCCTTCAGATCCACAGGAAAGGATGTATTGTGATGTGGTGTAATTGATTGCTTGATTATTTATGTGGGAAAAAAAATGGAAAAGGATCTTTTCCTCACACTAAAAACAAACCAAATGTTCAGCAACTGAAGAATGTAATATGCTCATGTCATGGACCACTATACAAGGTGAAAATGAATGACTTAGTTTGTTATGTAGATACATATAGGAATTTCAAGAAACAATGCTAAGCTAAAATAAATGGTTGTTGTTTAGTCACTAAGTCATGTCTGACTCTTTTGCAACCCCTTGGACTATAGCCCACCAAGGCTCTCTGTCCATACGATTTCCCAGACAAGAAAGCTGGAGTGGGTTGCCATTTCCTTCTCCAGGGGATCTTCCTGACTCAGGGATCGAACCTGCATCTCCTGCACTGGTAGATGGTTTCTTTGCCACTGAGTCACCAGGAAAGCCCAAAAGTAAATTACAGAAGCACAAGCACTATTTAAGGTCATTTCTATAAAATGAAAAAAGCAAAGTCAAACAATATAATGTCTATAGATAGATATAGATAGATCTACACTTGCAAAACTATGAAGAAAAACAAGATTATCATTAAAGGTTAATCCAGTGAAGGAGTCATATCGGGGTCCAAGGATTAAATGACCAATTGGAAGCACTTAGAGGATTTCATATTCTCCAAAGGGTAGTATTTTATATCGAAAGCTAGGCAATGGGTCTGTATGTGTCCTTTATATTTTTTATCTTTACATTTTAGTATAGAGCCTTTTTATATTTGCTGTATCTCAAAATCTTTAAAAATTATCTGAGGAATGCCTAAAAACCTAAATTTCATTTATGTGGTATATCAGTAGTTTACTGCTTCCATTCTCTCATCCTGGTTAGATAGCATCACCAGCTCATTGGACATGAACTTAAGCAAACTCTGGGAGATAGTGAAGGACAAGGAAGCCTGGTGTGCTGTAGTCCATGGGGTCGCCAAGAGTCAGACACGACTTATCAACTGAACAACACCGCTTTCATGAATAAGTGTTAAATTTGATATTTTAAATTTTTAATACTGCATAATAAACTTTTGCATAACCTAAAAAAGAATTCTACATTATAAATATCACACAAAGAGCTTTTCCCGAAAGCAGATTTTCCATGGGTTAGAATTAGAGGTCTCTTGAAGAAAGCTGAGCGCCATAAAATTGATGCTTTGAACTATGGTGTTGGAGAAGACTCTTGAGAGTCCCTTGGACTGCAAGGAGATCCAACCAGTCCATCCTGAAGGAGATCAGTCCTGGGTGTTCATTGGAAGGACTGATGCTGAAGCTGACACTCCAGTACTTTGGCCACCTGATGCGAAGAGTTGACTCATTGGAAAAGACCCTGATGTTGGGAGGGATTGGGGGCAGGAGAAGGGGACGACAGAGAATGAGATGGCTGGATGGCATCACCGATTCGATAGGCATGAATTTGAGTAAACTCCGGGAGTTGGTGTTGGACAGGGAGGCCTGGCGTGCTGCGATTCATGGGATTGCAAAGAGTCGGACACGACTGAGCGACTGAACTGAACTGAACTGAGGACATAAAAATAGATGTCAAAGAAGAAACAGGAGTGAAGGAAGCCAAGGACTGTGAAATGACATTAAGCAATGATGGAAAATGAACCCTGTTTCACAGTTTTCTTAACTTCCCTTAAGTGGGTACGTTTTTTTGCCTGTGATTTTTTTTTAAGAGATGAAAAGAATCATCTGAATAATCCTACCACAGATTGGGATTGCAAAACAATTCAAAAAGACTCTAGAGCCTCATCTGCTTTTGGAAATTAGACGTGTCTAAAAACAGAGAAACACCAAACCACTCTTGAAGATGCACACTGCTCTGTTTCTCTGCATAAATATCTGCATTGCCTTGTTTGTGAACACGAGTCTGCAGAGATATGAGGGTTATAGACTATTCTTGCACAGTATGGTATAATTCTTCCTTTCATCCACTCTAAAGAGTATTCAGGGACTAAGGCAAGCGCATAAAAACAAATGCAGACTGCTCAGTGGATCTTTCTTTATTCACTCAGAAAAAAATGAGACACTCTGGTACAGGAGCTTCTATAGTGTAGTTCAGGACAAATTTTGGAAAGTCGGGGCCAAAGAATTTGAGAGCAAGAATTTGAAAGTCACGAGGGGAAATCTCTCCCTCACTTTGAGGAGGATGTACTATTCCTTTCAAGAAAAAGAGATGCTTTCCAAAGAGAAGAAAAGACAGCGGCAGGGAAGAAGAGACAGGAGACAAATTCTAAAAAGGTGGTTTCAGAGTCTTTTTGAGGCAAATCCATCTCTAGTCTTGCTCATTACCATGGGAGAAGTTGTTTGCATTTGTCTTTGTTAAAGTAAGAAAGAGAATGGAATTCAATTCCAGTTCCAAGGGCTTTGCATCCTCCGCTTGCTCAGATGTGTGACAATGCAAGGGGACTTGTTGGGTCTGGTGGCAGCTGAAGTTTGGTCTCAAAGGAAAAAAAAATCACTTTTCTGGCAGCAGAATAACTCTGCTGATCTCCTTTTTCAAAAAAATATTTATTTGGCTACACCAGGTCTTTTAGTTTAGGCTTGCAGAAACTTCATTCACCGCATGCGAACTCTTAGCCTGTGGGGTCTAGTTCCCTGACCACGGATCAAACCCAGGTCCCCTGCATTGGGAGCGTGGAGTCTTAGCCACTGGACCACGGGGGAAGTCCCTGCCTATCTCCTTAAATCCATCATGTGAAAATAGAATTGCATCTAGACATTGCCTAGAGGCTACAGAAAATTGGAGTGAGGGAGAAGATGGACCGTTGTCTAGCCCTAGTTTCATGAGGAGAAATTACAGTGCCAACTGTGTGCAAATGTGAATCTGAAGAACTTTTCCTGTGATACAATATACCATTTTGACTATTTTAAAGTGCATAGTTCTGTGGTATTAAGTGCATCCACATTGTTGTGCAACCATCACCACCATCCACCTCCAGAACTTTTTTGTCTTCCTCAGTTGTATCTCTATGCTTTAAACAGTAAGTCCCCATTCAGCCCCTGGTAACCATGGTTATTTTCTTTATGTATTTGACTACTCTAGGTACCTTTTATAAGTGGGAGCATACAATATTTGTACTTTTATGATTGTCTTATTTCATTTAGCATAATGTCTTCAAGGTTCATTATGTTATAGCTTATGTTAGAATTTCCTCATGGACTGTAGCCTACCAGGCTCCTCCATCCCTGGGCTTTTCCAGGAAAAGTACTGGAGTGGGTTGCCATTTCCTTCTTCAGGGGATCTTCCCAAGCCAGGGATCGAACCTGGGTCTCCCGGATTGTAGGCAGATGCTTTACCATCTGAGCCATCAGGGAGGCCCTCATTATTCCATTGTGGGCTTCCCTGGTAGCTCAGATGGTCAAGAATCTGCCTGCAGTGCAGGAGACCTGGCTTCAATCCCTGGGTTGGGAAGATCCCCTGCAAGAAGGCATGGCAACCCACTATAGTCTTCTTGCATGGAGAATCCCCATGGACAGAGGAGCCTGGTGGGCTACAGTCCATGGGGTCACAAAGAGTCAGACACGACTGAGGGACTAAGCACAGCACAGCACAATACTCCATTGTATGCATATACCACATTTTGTTTATCCATTCATCTATAGATGGACAGTTGGGTTACTTGCATCTTTGGACTACTATGAATAATGCTGCTATGAACATGTACAAATAACTGTTCAACTTCCTGTTTTCATTTATTTTGGGTATATATCCAGAAATAGAATTGTCAGATCATATGGTAATTCTACATTTAATTCTTTGAGGAGCCACCAATACTGTTTTACTCAGCAGCTACACCATTTTATATTCCCACCAAAAGTGCACAAGGATTCCAGTCCTTCCCCATCCTCCCTAATTCTTGTTATTTTCTGATTTGGAGGGATTTTTGTCTGTTTATTTGTAACATTCATCCAGATGGGCTTGAGGTGATTTTTCATTGTGGTTTTGATTTGCATTTCCATAATGATTAATGATGTTGATTGAGCATCTTTTCATGTGCCTATAGGCATTGAATAATGTTGAAAGCTGTGTTATCTTATATTCAAAGAGCCATTTTTTAATTTCACTATTCTTTTGTCATCTCATTTCTGTATTACTTTTGTGTAAAATTTACTGTGGTTTGAATAAAGAGAAAAGGGAACTGTAATCTTTAAACATTTAGAAATAACACTTGTGTTGACTTTGGTGGTGGATCAAATCTCAAGATGTTTTCATGTTTAATGGATGCACTTTCCCCTCATCGTGCATTAAAAGGTAACTGAATATATAGCACATTTTTATTTTGTTCCATTTTCTTATTCACATCATGATTTCTTGAACCCCTTGCCACCATTAAATCAGAGCTTTTGAAAGCTTGTGAAAACCAGAGAGAATTTCTCTGGTATTTAAAAAAAGTAGCTAGTGTCTGTTGAATGAAATGTCATTCCATATTTCCACAAGTGCCTGGAAGTTCTGAAATAACCTCTTCTTAATTTTTTCTTTTTTAAGATTTGACTTTTGCTGACCTGGAATATTCAACATGTGGGATGTTTCATAACTAAGAACTTGAGCAAGATAATTTTAAAACATACACATGGAGCCACATCATCTTTTTTAAAAATATGTATAAACTTCAGTAATAAATCTCAACCTCATTTATAACGAAAATCATGTTACGATAATGAGATTACTTTTTCTTACATCCAAGAGACTGATAAAGTTTAAAATTTTGGTAGTAAATTACTTTGGTCAAAGTGTGTGGTTTCATAGACATTCCCATTTCCTCTTTGTAGAAACCTAATTGTTAAGAATTTACTGAAAGATTATTTTAGTAGTATCAATCATAATATGAAATGATGAGGTGATATCTCATAGTTTTGATTTGCATTTCTCTAATAATTAGTGATGCTGAACATCTTTATATATGCCTCTTGGCCACCTGTATGTCTTCTTTGGAGGAATGTCTGCTTAGGTATTCTGCCCGTTTTTTGATTGGTTTGTTTATTTTTTGGATATTGAACTGCATGAGCTGTTTGTGAATTTTGGAAACTAATTCACTGTTGGTCACATCATTTGCAAACATTTTCTCCCACTTTGTGAGTTGTTTTTTCTTGTTTCTGGTTTCCTTTGCTGTGCAAAAGCTTTTGAGTTTAATTAGGTTCCATTTGTTTATTATTGTTTTTATTTCTGTTACTCTGGGAGATGGATCGAAAAGTTACAGCAAGAATTAATAAGCTCATGCACTCGCCAAATAATCACTATGTGTTGCTTGCCTCCTTCAAGTGTTCACTGGATTTATCTATTTGTTTGTTTTTTCTTCTTCTCTAACTGTGTAAATCTACTTAAAAATTTTTTTAAATGAGGTAGGAGGTGTCCTCCATCACCATTGTCTCATTTACATTTTAGAATAAGTAGAAGGGGACTGCCCATTATAATTACAAGTATTTTAAAACTTCATGGATAAATCTGAAGAAACTATTATTACCAGTTAGTCATAAGAATACCTTTTAGGTTACTCTGTGTTTTCAAGGATTATATTTTAATTTTATTTATTTTTGGTTGCACTGGGTCTTCATTGTTGTGCACAAGCTTTCTCTAGCTCTGATGTGTGAGCTTCAGTAGTTGTGGTGCATGAGTTTAGTTGCTCCTTGGTATGTGAACTCTTCCCGGACCATGGATTGAACCCATGTCCCCTGCTGGCAGGCAGATTCTTAACCTCTGGACCATCAGAAAAGTCCAAGCTGTTAATATTTTAAGTTTTCTTTCAATAATATCACTGAAGTTCAGCCTAATAAAAAAATAGCTGATCTTTACTTTAGGATTCCACTTTTAAATATACAATTTTAACTTGTGCTTAGAGCAGATACAATTCTTAAAATGGCACATGGAAAACCAGCCGTCTGTAACTACTAAATTCCAGCCTCCCTCACAACCTGGCTGTCTAACACATTTTTGGACTACTTTTTCATACTGCTTCCAAATCTATGGTTGGTTCCGATAAAGTTGTTCTGCCTTCTATGTATGGGAGTGTTTTGCAATAAAAACCAAAAAAGTTCTTCTTGGCAGTGACAATTTTATAACATACCGAAGCATGTCCTAAATAATTTTAAGGTTCTTTTACAATGTAGAAGTGCAGATGGGTGACATCATGGTGTAAAGCAACTTTTATTGAACTCATAAAAAAATGCTTTTTAAAGGATTCTTAGAAATTAGAGCTGTTAAATCAAGAAATCTCTCTGTCACATTTAACTAGGAAATTGAAGAATCTGAACATACAAGTCTTTGTCTTGAACCTCCGAAGCATGAAAAATTTTACAGGATAAGTTCAGACCACAGATTCAGTTACCCAGGCACTCAGACTATGACTCCTTACATCTGGCAACCTATGTAGATTAATTACTGGTACAAAATGGCAAAGCAAGGTAGGATCCAGCCAGCCAAAGTGGTGGGGGGTATTCCTGGCCCTGCTGTGTTTTATTATTGCTTGAATCAGTATTGGCTGTTCTTGGAGACCACCGAGAGACTTACCTCTAGTCACTGAATGTGATGCAGTGTCCAACTAGAGGAAGGTAATTTGAGAAATTGTTCACATCTCGATTTGGACCCAGAGCAGAGAGTGTGCTCAGTTACACATAAATAAGGCAAGGAATCCATAAAGCAGGTTTTAGTCAAGGCGACAGGGATTAGATTGGTATTGTTATTCATAGATGGTTAATTGGTTGCTATAGAACAGAGATCAACAAACAATGAGTAACTTGGTCATATTTGTTTTTATAAATAAAGTTTTATTGAAACACAGTCTTGCCCAATCACTCATGTTTGGTCTGCGGCTGCTTTCTAAAGTTAGATAGTTCCAAAAGGGATCATACAGTTCTCAAAGCTGAAAATATTTACTGTCTGGCCCCTTACAGAAAAACTTTGCTGACCGTTCACTTTATAAAAGTGGAGAAGGAAATGGCAACCCACTCCAGTGTTCTCGCCTGGAGAATCCCAGGGATGGGGGAGCCTGGTGGGCTGCCGTCTATGGGGTCGCACAGAGTCGGACACGACTGAGGTGACTCAGCAGCAGCAGCAGCAGTACTTTATAAAACACTCTGCTAGGAAACCTAAGGAGTCTTCAAGCAGGACAAATAGGAAAATTGGTCATTTACATCTACAAAAATTATTACCTGTAATTCATGTGTTATTTTACAATTGTTAAAATGCTTTCATATTCTTTAATGTCACTTGATTGTTGCAACAACCTTAGGATTGAAACAGAGAAGATACTAGGACACCTTTTTCAAGGTGATTTGGTCATGAGTGGTGAAATGACTTCTCTGTAGTGATGTAACAAGTCAGGGTGTTTCTATAGGCAGAGTGAGTGTCAAAGGCAGACCACTTTTTCTTTTTAAATTTTTATTGATGTAGAGTTACTTTACAATGTCATCTTTCTACTATACATCAAAGTGAATCAGCCATATGTATATATATATTCCTACACCCTCTTTTTTGATTTCCTTTCCATTTAGGTCACCAGAGACCACTGAATAGAGTTCCCTGTGCTGTACAGTGGGTTCTCATTAACTATCTGTATTATCACAGTATCAGTAGTACATTTACGTCAATACCAATCTCCTATCTAATCCCCCTTGGTGTCCATGGGTTTGTTCTCTACATCTGTGTCTCTATTTCTGCAAATAGGTTCGTCTATACCCCTTTGCTAGTTGCACATACATGCATTAATATACAATATTTGTTTTTCTCTTTCTGATTTCACTCTAAATGACAGTGTCTGGGTCCATCCATGTCTCTGCAAATGGCACAGTTTTGTTCCGTTTTATGGCTGAGTAATATTCCATTGTATATATGTACCCTATCTTCTTTATCCATTTCTCTGTTGGTGGACCAGACCAATCTCACCAAGTTGTTTTGCTTGACACGTGGTCAGAAAGCAAGATCAGGAGGCAGTGATGCGAAAGGGCAAGACACCCAGGAGATGCTGGTACTCGGGCACCTGTCCTCCTCCTTGGGAAAGTGTGGCTGCCACCCTCAGGCTTCTTCTCCCACAGCCTTCTCTGCAGGCTTGTTGGCTTCACATCAGAAACTCCTCGCTCACACCCTCCAGAGGGCAGCTCTCCCCTCTGCTACCCAACACGGGATCTGTGCTTCCAGACTGGAGCTTCTTCATTCCTATGATGTTGGACTCAGGCACACAACCCCAGCTGGAACTCTTGCAGCTCCGGGCCTACAGTGCTTTCAGTGGCTGGCAGGACATCTGAGAGGACAGAGGCACTTTTCCCGGGTCACCACTGTGACTGAACAGTCCCTGAATGTTCACACTCGGTGTGCAGTGTAGATTACAGTAAAATTTTTGATTTCTAGAACCAAGGAACAGTCTCTGGAGCCAAACTGGTTTCAAATCTCAGCTTCAGTACCTTCACTCTGTGAAATTTGAGGTGAGTTTCTAGGCTTCTGAGTGCCATACTTTACTCATCTCTAAGATGGGAATGATAGCACATACCAAATTGGCCATGAACACCGTGGTCCAGAGACCAGCACTGTGCATGTTTACCCAAACATCTATCATCACTTTTCTCTGTGTTCTTCCTCTTAGTGTACTGTGAAGAATAAAATTACTTAGAACCATGTTATGTATATAAAAATGCACAACGTGCTCAGTTGCTTAGTTTGTGTCCGACTCTTTTGTGACCCCCATGGATGTTAGCCTGCTAGGTTCCTCTGTCCATGGAATTTTCCAGGCAAGAATAGTGGAGTGGGTTGCCATTCCCGACTCCAAAAATGCTCAGTAAGTATTAACAATGACTGTTCATGATCACTACGCTTTCGAGGAGAGCCAGGGTCCTGCAGAAACCTGCAGTACTTCCATTGTGGGAGGCATCTGTATTGCCTTGGGGGACCTTTACATCCTCAATTGGACATGGATTGTCATCTCCGTTTCTCACCAACCTAGGGGACATCCTGCAGGTTGGAGTAACCAAGTCCCTATCTGCAGCTCCCCCTCCACACTATGATGGGAGGACACTCATCATTCCACCTTCTGAGAGAGTGTAGCTGCCCGGGAAGGTGGCCAGGGCCAATGCAAGTCTCCAGATCATGGGGAAAACCCCACCTAGTACACAGAACTCTCTCCATGTGAAACTTCTCTTTTGAAAAAATTTTACTTATTTACTTTTGGCTGTGCTGGGTCTTCATTGCTATGAGATTTTCTCTAGTTGTGGCAAGTGGGGGGCTGCTTTTCATTGCAGTGTGCAGGCTTCTCATTGCAGTGACTTCTCTTGTTGAGAGTATAGGTGTAGTGGAATCTTTGTGAACCAGGGATCAAAACCATGCCCTCTGCTTTGGCAAGCAAATTCTTAAGCACTGGACCACCAGGGAAGTACCCATGCAAGTCTTCTCTAATGGATCATGAGGAAATGAGGGAGGAGACTCCCTTATGAATGATCTCAATTTTCAGGTCAAAACAAGAGAAGGTTTGTTCAAAACCTATAGGAGGGATTTGGGTGGTTCCAAAAGCAGAATTCAAGAGCTATAGCAGAGGGTCAGAGCCAGGAGGAAGAGGGTTCCTGGGAAGAGTTAGCTGGTTTATCCAAGCCCTGTCCTCCAAACATCAGAATTTTGCCTCTCTGATGAGGAATTATGCCTGCAGAATGTGAATTTCCAGGAAGGTGGGCCAAGCTATAGGCATCTAGATGTGAAGCTAAGTAAAGAGATATATGGGGCGGAAGTCTGGGAAGAGCAAAAGTACAATGAACACTAGTGATGGACTTTTATTGATAACACTGAAAGTGGCTCAGTAAGATGTTCTCATACTGAAAGAGTGGTTTAGAATAGACTGCATAAGTACTTGGAATTTAGAAATAAGAAAACTTCTTTTTGAAAATGATGATCAGCCAATTCCAGAGGTACTGACAATGAGATCATGAGACTCAGGGAGAAAATCTAGATTCCCCAGGGAGTCAAGGTCATCACCAGTACATGTAAGAGGCTTGTTACAAAAAGTCTAAAGGAGAAGCTAATATCAAGATCCAGAGTGTTGAGCAATGCTGCAGTTAGGTCATTGTGGAGTAACCAAGAAAGGATAAAAAGTGGGAAGAAAGCCCAAGAATTCAAACTAAACCCGAGTCCAAAAGCTCGGCTAGGGAACAATCCTAGTCTGGGAATGTTTTTAGGATCTGGAGTAGATGGGCAGGTTGCCTGTTGATCAGAGGAGAAAAGTTGTCTACTGTAGATTAAAGGAGCATTCTTAGAATGAGCAAATAGATGTGTGCTATATCCTAGAGAAAATTAGGGTTTGTTCTGTAAGGTGCTTGTCTTTTCTCTGAAAAAGGAAAGTGTTAGTTGCTTGGCCGTGGCCAACTCTTTGCAACCCCATGGACTGTAACCCACCAGGCTCCTCTGTCCATAGGATTCTCCAGGTAAGAATACTGGAGTGGGTTGCCATTCCCTTCTCCAGGGGATCTTCCCAGCCCAGGGACTGAACCTGGATCTCCTGCACTGCAGGCAGATTCTTTACTCTCTGAGCCACCAGGGTAGCCTAGTCACTCACAATTCAAACAAGATACTTGTGATACAATGGCAGCTCCCTAACTTTGGAGTCAACCATTGATGAAATAACATAGACCACAAATTTTCCTCTTTCCCTTTCCTCTTTTGTGCAGGGAACGTAGAGTCAAATTGCTACCTGCCTTAAGTGTGGAAATACATTTCCATGTTCTGACTTTTTCTCTAGCCTCTATTGTTATTTATTTCTTATTTGAACTGTACATTAAGTTCATTCTGGGCTTCCCTGGTGACTCAGCAGTATAGAATCTACCTGCAGTGCAGGAGATTGCAGGTTCAATCCCAACATCCTTTGGAGAAGGAAATGGTAACCCACTCCAGTATTCTTGTCTGGGAAATCCTATGGACAGAGGAGACTGGCAGGCTACAGTCCATGGGACTGAAAAAGAGTCAGACCCCACTGAGCGACTAAATAAATTTCATTCTAGTAGTGTGTATATTTTGCAAGTCAACTAAGATTCTTTTTTGAAATGAGGCAAAAATAGAAAAAAATTTATAAAGCTTCTCCTCTTAATGTCCATCTTCCATTTCTTTAAGGGTTTTGTTGGGGTACATGGCCAGGCAAATGTTTCTGTGTCAGCTTTCAGTTATTTTCTTGGTTTAAAGTAAAAATAAACCATCACTGTTGACCAACTTTATGATGGCCTGAGGGTTTGATAACCACTGAGTAACAAAGCATCCCAGGACACCTGAAGTGAGTATAGAGGAAAGACACTGAATCATGTGGTGGTCTTCAACATGCTTCAAAATATTAACCTTGTGGATGAACTAATGCTGTTTAAATGGATGCATTTTTGGTGCAGACATGAAGTCTGTATTCTGAGTGACAAGGTAAGACAAATATTACTGAATTATTGAAATATATTACGTGAAACCAGGTTTATTTACTGAAACTCTGATTACTTGACAAGTGAAATGGGTTTAGTGTTCTCAGACAGTTTCCCTGGAGCCCCCATAAGGGACACACCACATAAACTGTTCTGGCAGGTGGGCTCTAAAAAATGGAAGGAGCCAAAGAGCAAACAACTTTGCAGGTAGCCCTACGCCCCGAGGTGCAGCAGCACCTGGGGGGCAGCCAAGAAAAACCTGATCCGGTAGCCACTAGTCTGGGCGCAGGGAAGGGAGATGACCTAGTGTGGCTCCAAAGCCCACTGAGCATCAGAGTCACCTGAGAATGAGGTTTGTAAATTTCTGGGAGTCCCTCCTGTGCTGCTCCCACCAGTTGAATCCACTGGGCCGGACGTGGAGCTTCATGGATGTATATATATGTGTGTGTATTTGTGTGTGTGTGTGTGTGTGTGTGTGTACATGTATTCCCAGGGGTCTCCAGAGAAACAGAACCAACAGAAAATAGATAGATAGGTAGAGAGTTAGAGAGCTAGAAAGAGATATATACATAAATATATGTATGCTGCTATTATATATACATATACATACATATTTATGTGTGTGTGTGTATATAACAGGATAGGTAGGTATATATATATATATATATATATATATATATATATAAATTTGTTGTATGTAAATAGGATGTATGTTTTATACACACACACATATATATAAAACATAGATCCTATTTATATACAACCAATTGTGTGTGTGTGTATATATATATGTTTAACAGAATAGATAGGTAAACAGGTGGGTTCTATTAATTCTGTTTCTCAGGAGAACTTGACTAAGCAGTCTCAACCTTTACAAGTAGTGCTCCGTAGATGATCTTGTGTTTTCTCCCTCCACCATAAAATGAGTCTAATTATACTGGATTCATTGGAAGAACTGAGGTTGAAGCTGAAACTCTAGTACTTTGGCCACCTGATGTGAAGAGCTGACTCATTTGAAAAGACCTTGATGCTGGGAAAGATTGAGGGCAGGAGGAGAAGGGGACGAAAGAGGATGAGACAGTTGGATGACATTACCGACTCGACAGACATGGGTTTGGGTGAACTCCGGGAGTTGGTGATGGACAGGGAGGCCTGGCGTGCTGCGGTTCACGGGGTCGCCAAGAGTCAGACACGACTGAGCAACTGAACTGAACTGAACTGAATACTGGATTCTCCCAGAGAATGAGTGCACACTGGGATGAGCTGTAATTCCATTCTTCAGAAATATTTCCATCCATTTTGCACAGGTTAATCACCTGCTTCCAGTGGTGTTAGGATGACATTATGCTTCTTTCCTCGACCTGATCCAGCTGGCTGTCCAGACTGCAAGCATAGACATGTACCAGGGGTCTTCAGCAGCTACTTGTTTTGCATACCTCATATTTGTACAATATGTGATTGTTGGTCATGGTTCTGAGGCATGATT
This sequence comes from Muntiacus reevesi, assembly GCF_963930625.1. Taxonomy (NCBI): domain Eukaryota; kingdom Metazoa; phylum Chordata; class Mammalia; order Artiodactyla; family Cervidae; genus Muntiacus; species Muntiacus reevesi. The sequence goes on from NC_089250.1 coordinate 24,447,573, forward strand.
TAAAAGGTGGACCTGGCCTTAAGAGTGGTCACTTAGCTGGTGAGTGAACTTTTCTGACTGCCAGACCCTATGTCCCAACACAGCTCTGATGTTCTCTACTTGACTGTCTACAATGTGGTCAAAGTCAGTTTCTTTGTGAAATGTATCTTGAAAATAAAGCTGACTGATGAAGTGAATGAAGAAACACACAGAAGTCTAAGAAAGCCATGGTCCTCAGGCAGAAGAAAAAGATAAAAAGTGGATAAATTAAAGCATCAATTATCCCGTTTGGACAGAATTATAATAAGCGAAGGGGTCACTTAAATTTGGTAGTTATGCTTTCAGATATTTATAGGGGTGGATTTTATGGCAGCATGGTATTTGCAAATGTAGTGAGTTAGTTCATTTTGTTGGCAGGACACATTTCTCATACCATCAAGGGTCTGGTCTCACATGGCTTTCTCCCAAATCTACAGGTCAGAAATCAGGAATGTAATCTTACTGTGCTCTCTCTGGTCTGGGTCAAGGATTTGATTTTGTAGCTCTCTCATCTTTTATAGGTCTGTACTAGACCTGTTGGGAATCATTAAAACTGTAAACTTTTGGAAGGACAGGGCAAGGAAATTCACATTTATTGAGTGCTATCATGTGCCAGACAGACAAGGTGCAGATCTGTCACTTCAGTTGAATTGCTATTCCAATTTTATTGATGAAAAAAAAAGGGCTGGGTCCATATTTAGAATTTAGAGGTAACTTCAGGTCCAATTGATTCCAGAATTTATACTCTTTCCAACTCGTAATTCTGCCTCTGATAAAGTGCTAAGAAGCTGCACATTAATCAACTATAAACGGGGAATAGCATGGTATTTACACTTGGAGTGGAGTTGTATGATCACACATTCCCAGAATCTTTTTATAGTTCACAGGGAGTTTGTGTAGACTCCCCCTGAGGGAAAGCAGAATAATTGAGGTTGGAAGCAGCTTAACCCCAGTCGTAAAAATCGCTGACATGGGAAACTGAGAGGAAAATGGTTGCCCCTCGTGGGGAAGGGGTTGTGTGCCCCTGATGCGGGCTATGTGTTCAGTTGGTGGAAGGAATGTCTTCAGCCTCAAAAAATATGACCCCTTGAACACACTTTATTTTTATGTTGCTAGTATTGGTCTTTCCAAAAACATGGTAATTACAGGTATTAATTTGTTCAGTAGAATGAAGTCTAAACCCTTTAAAAGATGAAATAATTTATCTTTTCCTCAGACCCCCCCCAACCTCACACACACACACACACACACACACACACACACACACACACACACACACACACACACACACACACCACCCCACATCTTGCAGACACACAACTCCCTTTCTCATTAATTAGTAGGTACCCTATGGCAGCCCGAACATGTGTGGAAATTAAACTCTTCTTTTTTACCCCTTTTCCACTGTACTATTCGTGTTCTGTAACCAGCAGGAAAAGTAATTATGCAGGTGGGCATTTGTTATATGGTCAACCCTTGGAATGTAATATAGAAATGGGCTAAGCAAGGAAGTACTTATTTGACTTGCTTGAACTAATGCCTGGAAACTAAGCATGGTGTGCACTTCATAGTATTAGAAACCACATATCTGGATTATTTTCATATATCATACCTGCGCGGGTGGGGCGATATTTACATCCTTTTTCCACGTTGGAGTTGTCCAGTGTCATCTAGTCTGTGTATGCTAGGGAGTGTTTGTGTGTGTGTGTGTCTATATTACATTCCTTTTTCCAGTGTCTCCTGTTCACTCTGAGTTGGAGCATGTACCATTGCAAAACTGTCACCAGCGTCTTCGAAACACACATGTACATTCCACAGGTCAAGCAAGTGGGCTCTGTGACTGCATGATGCCTTCTGTTTAAAAGAAACCCGAGTGGCAGCCAGCACTTTCCATCCCTCGGCACTTTATACTGTTAACTGTAGCAGCTGAAAAGTGAAGCTCAAAGGATTTTTTAGAAGCTGCTGCCCCAGCAGGTAACATTCTGGAGTTGGTTCTTGTTATTGTTTTGTTTGGGTTTTTTTCTGCTGTTTAAAATGTCCAAACCTTCTCGCTTGGCTAGACCTTTCTTTGCTAATGCAGCTTCCAAGCTGCCATCGTCTAGAAGGGATGATTTAAACAGCAAACAGAAAAAAAACAGCTTAGGGGAGAAGATTTTGAAAACTGGGAATGAAGGAAATTTGGTCAAACAGCAGCAGGTGCAAACGGCAGTCACTCCTGCCCAGCGGAAGACTTCACCACACAAAGGTAATGTTTTAAATCAGCTGCTTTTTTCAGCTTGGGCTTAGAAACTTCTTTCTTAATAATACTGCTATGTAACTTGAATAAGACTCTTCATGGTTTTAGAAACTTACCTGTTTGTGTGAGTGTGACATTTTCTAAAATCCTAGAGTGCATTGCTAAAATAACCAATAATTAGGAAGATGCAGGTAATACAACTTTTTCATCAATTAAGAAATGATCAAAGAAAAACTGATTGTCTTTACTTCTCTTTGAGAAAGAGAGATTTTACTCTTGGTTGTGTTTCACACATTTTCTTAATCCAGTTATATTCATATGAAGTTTCTTTTTTATTGCTTATCTATATGAAAAGAAACAAACAAGAATATCTCCCAGAAGCACATCATTAACTGCAAAAGAATTTTTGCATGCTTAGTTTTTTGCAGTCTCTTTGAAAAGTCAGTTTGTATCTGAAATGATAATCTAATGATATGGTTCCTGGCCAAGCATGACAAAAATCTCTGCTAACATTGTTACCTGGAACATTTAAATGAATCTTCTCAGGTGATTATTAGAATGTTTCCCTGAGCAAGAATATTGTTGAATATTAGACCTGGAATTGAGAAATGAAGTAACCAAATAAAGGCATCTATTATTTTTGTGTATATAATCATAGACGGCAATGAAATCTAGCTTAAAATATTATAATTATTTCCTTCATTATACCAAGAACTTCATTTAGGTCACTGAGAAACATTTATAATAGTTATTTTAATACATTTTGAGCTCTCTACCAAAACTGTAATATTTGGCCTGTGATTTTATGCTAAAATAAAAAATTGTTTTAATATTCTCAGTCTTACAAATTGAGGTTTTTATTTTCTAGAAAAAATAAGTTCATTGTTTAATTTTAATCCTGACCTCTACTCAATTAAAAACTGTTGCCAATGAATATGTAGTTATACATTTTTATGTTATTTCAAGGATACAAATTTCTTTCTGGAAATTTTTAAAATTTTTTATTAATCTGAATTATTACTATTTTATCCACTATGATCAATGATGTGTTTGTACAAAGCTATTTTGTTAATAAAAATACTTTATGAAAGATGCATATCGTGAACAATGAAGGATTTTAAAAGTTCTATTGGAAGTTGCTTAATAGGCTGAATTTTGGCTGCTTCAAAGGAAAGTTCTCTTTGACAGTATAATAGTCTAAGAAATTCTTCTAAAAAGAGAGGTAAATAACCTCAATCTGAAGAGTGTCCAAACATTTATATGGTGTGTGTATACATATACATATATTTGTATCTGTGTAAGTTATTCTGGGGAAGAAGTTTTTAAACCAATGATCTAAGGTAAAATACTTATTCTGAAGATTATTCAAAATACTGACTTTTTTTTTAGCAGCCTATGGGGTTTGATGTACTTAGTGGATGAAAATAGTTTTTCTTTGATAACAGATTTGATTTAGGGGTTAGTTAAAAGTTATTTAAAACCAGGAATGATTATCAAGATACAAGGTCAATATAGATAATGCAAGTTTTTGTTAAAAATAAACTAGGGACAGATAATGAAACAATGTGGTGGTATTTCCTTGGAGTCTGCCTAAGAGGATACAAGCTATCTAAAAGGAAAAATTCCACTGCAATAATTTTGAAATTGGCATCAGGACTGGATTTTTTGATGAAGACCACAGTCATCAGAATGTATGTTTGTTTTTCTTTTTAATCAGAATCCTTTTCTCATGGCCACGCATCATGTCATATAGAACCAACAGAAACCTTTAATTGTTGCAGAACAGGGCTAAGGTTCTCTTTATAGGATGGTTGAGTTATGTTAAACTTGTACTTAAAGTGGTTTTCATAATATCAAGAAATCCAAATAATAGTCATGCCATCTTAGGTTGTGTTGAAGTTGGTGTATGTTCCTGCCCATGGCGATAGGATCTTAGTGTTTGTTAGTTCTTTAGAATGTTTATCTTGTTTGATCCACAAGATTTAGTTTAGTCTCTTTATGTACGTTCTCATGGACCTGACTTCCGCTTTTTCCCTTGTGTAATTTGTCTGGTAATGTAAGTGTATTCTTGTACCTTTTTAACTTTAAAAAAAAGTCTCTCGTTTAGTTTGTTTCTTAAAGTAGTACAGTGAGCTTTTGGTTTACCTCTGTTCCATGTCTCTCTCTCTACCTTAAATTTTGTCTTTCTGACCTTTTGTTTTCTTATTAAAAAGGTTGATAAGTTATTTTTCATTTTCATAATTCATGGTTTGTCTATAGGCTAATTCTAAAAGTTGAAAATCAATGAAGTATATAATTAATAGACCCCATAAATATTTTCATTGCTAAACCAAAAAGTGTGCTATCATCATTTCCTCTGATAGCCTTAAAACTATTTCGTCTTCTCTCTTCAGCATTTTTGATTCTCGTAAGGACAAATGGATCTTATCCCATTTATAAAACTCCTTTCCTTCCAGATATTTATCTCTGTATCCCTCAATCCTTCTGCCCGACTCTTTCCTGACTAATTTCTAGAACCTCTGGACAGGTCTCTCTCTTCTGGAGCACATTCCTGAAAACTTCATAAGAAGGGCTAAATGGGACGTAAGCTTCCTGAGTTTTTATAATACATGTTCGAAAAATATCTTTATTCTCTCTTCCCATTTCAACAGTTAGTTGGGACAGGTTTCAGACCCAAAGTAATTTTTCCCTCATAATATTAAAGGCTTTTCTCCATAACCTTTTAAGATCAAGAAGTGTTGACGAGAAGTCCCATGTCGTTCACACCTTCATGTATTCCTTTGTAGGTGATTTTTTTTTCTCTCTCTCTTGACGCTTTGAGGATTTCCTGTTTAGCCTTGATGTTCTGAAATATCTCTGAAGTATTTGAAAGTGTGGGATTCTTCCCATTCACTTTCACAGGATACTTGATGAGCCCTTTCAATTTGAAGAGTAATAGTCTTCAGTTCTGGGAATTCTTTTTTTATTAATTCTTTTATAATGTCTTCCTCTGTATTTGCTCTAATTTTCTTTTTATGCATCTTCTATGAATTGGCTGTTAAAATCTACTGCATCAATTTTCTAATACTTATCTTTCTGTTATACTTTTTTGCCTTTTTATGTTTTCCAGATTTTTTGACCTTATCTTCTAGCTATTCTAATTTTGATCATCATCATAGTTTTAATTTCCAAGAAACTTTTTTGTGATTATGTTGAGCCCCAAAATACATAGAGTTATTTTTTGTATATAAACAGAGATCTGTGTGCTCTGTTTCCCTGTGGAAGTTATCTTTGTCTATTCCAGCTTAAGGGTACCATTCCTTCATGTTTAATGATGTGAGTAACTACCTCACTATGATGTTGGTGTCTTTTCATTCTGAGCCAATAGTCCACATTGGCCTCTGGAAGAGAAGAGTTTGGCAATGAACAAACTTTAGGACGATAGCATTAATATCTAATTTTCACCCATGGAGAACTTTTATCATGATGAAAACTCACCACATGGAAGATAAATGTTGAAATATATGTTGATAATATGTGCCAACAGCTTTATTCAGAAATAGAGTATGAGTCAACATCTGAGAATGTGACATTTCTTCCTGGGTTTTCTGTACTCTCCTGAATTCTTTTTAAGTATATTTCCTCAAATTATTTTGTTCTGATTTTATTCATTTATATAGCCTCTTACCTCTTCTAAATAAAGGAAGACACTTTTTTTTTTAGAAATGACAGGAGCACTGACCACTAGCTTGGCTTGAAAAAAAAAGTAGCTCTGTCTCTTGCATACTTGTAGTAATGATAATGATAGACTTTAAGTTTTATTGAAGTCATCCTATGTGCCCAGTACAGCTTTTTAAAAAACAAATTATTTATTTTTTTGGCTTCACTGGGTCTTTAGCTAGAGCATGCCAGCTCTCTTTGTTGTGGCATGTGGGATCTAGTTCCCTGACCAGGGGTGAAACCTGGACCCCTGCATTGGGAGCATGGAGTCTTAACCACTGGACCATCAGGGAAGTCCCCCCAGCATAGTTCTAAGTACATTATAATATATTCTCTCATGTAATCCTTGCAACAATTCTCTGACATCCCTAGTTTACAGATGAGAAAACTGAGAAAAGTGTTTCAGTTATTTTCCCAAGATTGTAAAGCAGACAGACAAAGGTAGAACCAGATTTCTACCTCCATTGATTTTGACTCATGAACCTACACACTTCACCACTATGTCAAGACACCTTTCAAGACAGAAAAACAATTCTTCCATCAAAGAAGTTATTAAAAATTAATCAAAGCCTTGAGATTGGATGGACTAGACCCTGAAAATAACTGTCTGGTGACATTCTATATTTCAGAATATGCTGTTCTGTTTTCAGCCTTTTGATTTGTTGCCCAGGGTTGCTATTTCTCAGACAAAACAAAGAAATGAAAAGGAAAGAAAACAAATTTCTAAGTTAATAAATGTATCACAATTCTGTAAGTTTTTTTCTAATATTGAGTCTCAAAAGGATTCATTGAATATGGACCTTGAGATCCCAACATGTACACTCTTGCCTGCAGACTTGAGTATGTATGGGCACGCACACACAGAAACACAAATATTCTGCGTACAATTCAAGAAATATTCTTCCATCACATATGACCTGGTGGTCCAAGTACAAGCCTGTAGGCCAAAAATCACTGAAGTCTAATTCTTTTTCTAACACAAGCTCCTTCTGTGGCCTTGAGCAAGGCAATTATCTTCTCTGAGTTTCTCAACCATTAAAGAATAATAATATGTGGTTATGGGGAGAAGTCATGGTGAAGATTAATGACTTAGCTAATGTGTGTACAGAGCTTTCAAGAGCACATGCAGCCTGAATATTCTAAGTCAAGCACGATGGGATCTCTGTTTACCATGAGTTGCTGTGAAAGGTAGAAACAGGTGTTTTCACAGATATCACACATGTACCCACATCAGGAAAAGTCTGTAATCCACTCCTGATTGCATGCCCTGTGCTGTTCGGTGTGCACACAGGGTAACCTCACATGCATCTTATTTGCCGGCAGCACGTGTGGGCTGAGACCATCTCTGGATACCTGGAGTTCAATATTGTCCACCTCTGTGAATCAGAAAGATTAGGGAATTCCGTGGTGGCCCAGTGGCTAAGACTCTGTGCTCCCCTCCCAAAGGAAACCTGGGTTCCATCCCTGGTAGGGAACTGGATCCCACATGCCTCAACTAAGAGTTCACACACAGCAACTAAGACCTGGCACAGCCAAATAAATAAGTATATAAAAAAAAAAGACTGAAAAAGGTCAGTTTTCATTCCAGTCCCAAAGAACGGCAGTGCCATAGAATGTTCAAACTACCATGCACAATTATGCTCATTTCACATGCTAGCAAAGTAATGCTCAAAATCCTTCAAGCTAGGCTTCAACAGTGCATGAACCAAGAACTTCCACATGCACAGGCTTGATTTGGAAAAGGCAGGGGAAATAGAGATCAAATTGCCAACATCCACTGGATCATAGAAAAAGCAAGAGAATTCCAGAAAAAAATCTGCTTCTGCTTCATTAACTACAGTAAAACTCTTAACTGTGTGGATCACAACAAACTGGAAAATTCTTCAAGAGATGGGAACATCATACCACCTTACCTGCCTCCTGAGAAGTCTGTTTGCAGGTCAAGAAGCAACCATTAGAACCAGACATGAAACAACAGGCTGGTTCCAAATTGGGAAAGGAGTACGTCAAGGCTGTATATTGTCACCCAACTTATTTAACTTATATGCAAAGTACGTCCTGCGAAATGGTGGGCTGGGTGACTTAGAAGCTGGAATCAAGATTGGCGGGAGAAATATCAACAACCTCAGATAAACAAATGATACCATTGTTATGGCAGAAAGCCAAGAGGAACTAAAAAGCCTCTTGATGAAAGTGAAAGAGGAGAGTGAAAAGGCTAACTTGAAACTAAACATTCTCAAAACCAAGATCATGGCATCTGGTCCCATCACTTCATGGCAAATAGATAGGGAAACAATGGAAACAGTGACAGACTATTTTCTTGGGCTCCAAAAATCACTGTGGATGGTGACTATAGCCATGAAATTAAAAGATACTTGCTCCTTGGAAGAAAAGCTATGAACAGTCAAGACAGTGTATCAAAAAGCAGAGATATTACTTTGCCATCAAAAGTCTGTCTAGTCAAAGCTATGGTTTTTCCAGTAGTCATGTATGGATACATGAGTGTTGGATCATAAAGAAGGCCGAGTGCTGAAGAATTGATTGTTTTGAACTGCAGTGCTGGATAAGACTCTTGAGAGTCCCTTGAGCAGCAAGGAAATCAAACTAGTCAATCCTAAAGGAAATCAGTCCTGAATATTCATTGGAAGGACTGATGCTGAAGCTGAAGCTCCAATACTTTGACCACCTAATTCGAAGAATTGACTCATTGGAAAAGACCCTGATGCTGGGAAAGAATGAAGGCAAGAGGAGGAGACGACAATGGATGAGATGGTTGGATGGCATCACCGACTTGATGGACATGAGTTGGAGCAAACTCCAGGAGATGGTGAAGGAGAGGGAAGCCTGGCATGCTTCAGTCCATGGGGCCGTAAAGAGTCAGACACGGCTGAGCAACTGAACAACAGCAACAGCAACAGCAAAAGATTAATATCTGGAGCACAACAAGTGTGTTTTCTCTCTAGTAGGGTTCAGATTCATTCTGGATTCTGTTTATGACTGCAGTGACATTAGGCCCTTGTACATTAGACTTTTGCACAGGGAAGTAGCTGAGAGGTAATCACATCTATAAGTAGGCAGTGACACTAAAAGATGTCATCTGTGGAGTGCTTTTACTTGTAAGAAGCCGATAATATCAGTAAGTAGTTATCACCCACTGATAGGACCTGCACTTTGTCTAGAGGGATAGGCTACCCACACCAGTATTCTTGTGCACCTCTTGCGGCCCAGCTGGTAAAGAATCTGCCTGCAATGCAGGAGACTTGGGTTTGTTCCCTGGGTTGGGAAGATCCCCTGGAGAAGGGAATGGCTACCCACTCCAGTATTCTGGCCTGGAGAATTCCGTGGATTCTATAGTCCATGGGGTCACACAGAGTCGGACACAACCGAGCAACTTTCTCTTCCAGAAGCAGCAGTGGTTCTGTACTGATTATATAGGTTCCTTTGTCTGATTGCCTTTGTGACTAGTGCCACTCACTTTTTTGGAGAGCTGAGGTCAAGGACACAGCATTTCTTTAAGAGGGCAGAAGTACCATGCTCACACAGTTACAGAAATAATACTTTTGACTCTTTATTGGTACCAATTAGTCCAGAATCATGCACTACACAACTATATAGGTCTGTAAGTCTCTCTCGAACCTGTTACTGAAGCTCCCAACCTAGGACAGTTGTTTTACAAATAAAATCTAAATACTTCTTAATACTTCTTAATGTTGTTTACCACTGTTTAATGGCAATTTTTCTCCAACAAGGCATAGTATGAACTATGACTGTGTGAATATTAGAAATGAACAATTACTTTGAGTTCTCCTTACCTTCCTTGACTAATCTTATCTGCATTTGTCTTCTTCCACCTAGTAACAGATGAAAAGTAAGAAACAGAACATATGTTCTGATATTTCATTTGCTTATTTGATGCTGTTAACATGTAATATGTCAGCAAAGGAATGTGAAACCACCTCTTAAAATTAATTTGGGGTTTACTTTGAGTTAATCTGCATATTATTAGTTACTTTGGCATATTTCATTTATCCCAGAAAGGTCAGTAACTCTCATATCTGATAAAAAATGCAGTGCACCGGTACTGAAGTAGCATAGGCCTTTGAAGAAAAAAGAGAAGTAATAGTCTCAGAATTTTAGAGTGTGATAAAAACTTTAAAATTATATAATTTATCTCTCTTTTGATACATATAGAAAAAGCCTGGAGTTACTTCTTTTGATCAAGACTGAAGGTGCATTCTTTAAGTCAATGTCTTTTTTAAAAAAAATAAGTTTATTTTTAATTGACTGATTGATTTGGCTGCTCTGGGTCTTAGTTGCAGCACTCAGGATCTTCAATCGTCTTTGCAGTACGTGGGGTCTTTACTTGAAGCATATGAATTCTTAGTGGCAGCATGTGGGATCTAGTTTCCTGGCCAGCGATCGAACCTAGGCCCCCTGCATTGGGAGTGTGGAGCCTTAGCCACTGGACCATCAGGGAAGACCCTTGTTTTTTCATCAGTGTTTTTTCCCCTTTCCTTTAGCCTATGAGGAAAAGGCAAAAACTACTAGTGAAAAAGTGAGAGTGTTTGTCGCTCAATCATGTCTGACTCTTTGCAACCATATGAACTGTAGCCTGCAAGCCTCCTTTGGTCCATTGAATTCTCCAGGCTAGAATACTGGAGTGGGTAGCCATTCCCTTCTCCAGAAGATCTTCCCCACCGAGGGATTGAACCTGAATCTCCTGCATTGCATGCAGTTCTTTACCACCTGAGCCACCATGGAACCCCCCCACCCAACTCCACCTCCCCCCAAAAAAACTACTAATTTCCCTTCAAATGTTTGCTTCCTTGACATGGACTCCTTTTGACCTCTGATATATAACATCTCTTGTACTATGCAACCTATACTCCTAGTTGTCTGTTGTTAACTTTCTTCTTCCAACTTCAAGATGACTAGACAGTGGTTGTACTAATTCTTTTTGGATATTATTAATATATATGTAATTAAGTTATAATTAGGGTTCATTTAATGCTGGAAAGTTGCAAGCACTCTTATTATGTTTACGTTTAGTTGCTTATCTCTAATGCACCTGATAAAGAAAGGTATTTCTTAACTTGATAAAGTTAGAAAATCACAAAATGATTTTCTGTTTCTCCTTTAACTAGAGATGAAACCTAAATTGGCAAACTCTATTTTTGCAAATCTTTCTCTAAAATCTGTGTTATTCAGTACCTTCCAAAATTTAGATCTGTGTCCCAGTGAAGTTTTTCTTCTATTAAAACTTAGGAGATTGTATACAATCACAAATGAGAAATTTTGCCAAGCTCAGTAGAATATTTTACTACCTGAGCTACTTTTTCACTTTCATTCCCTGTACTTTGGGTTTTCCTTTGTTGTATATATTGTGTCTAACTTTAAGTTGTCAGATCTAATGAGCCAGCTTATCTTCAAAATCCTTCTATTTCACTGGGCTTGTTTAAGCAAGTGAATCAATCAGAACTGGCCATTTAAAAAAAAAAATCGGAATTAAAAAAATTTTTAAAAATCGGATGAAAGAGTGTGTGGTTACCTTGTTATTGGGGGATATAGTTATAAAAATTCTCCCAAGCTAATAAATCATCTCTGCATGTCATTATATGCTGTATATGTTCTTAAGAATAATTTTATTAATAGTGGACATTTATGAGAAAACGACCATGAGTCTCTACTTGTCTGTCTGCTTATAAGGCTTTTATCTCCTCTAGAATCACATAATACCATGTATCTTAGCTCATGGCCAGATATGGGTAGGATAAGTGTCTGGGAATTTGAAAATCTTCACAGAAGAAAGATCTTCTTAATGATGCTGCTATACCTGGCTAACTATTATGGTTTCTTGAGTTAATGATTTCCAGGGCCTTAAATCAAATACAAAACTCTACCTGTGTGGTTTTCTCACCTTTTTTTGCAACAGAAAAAACATCTCAAATGAGTTCAGATTAATTTTATTTTCCATATTTCCAAAATATAAATTTATATTACCAATATAAATTTATATTACCAAAATAAATTAGAGAAAACCACAAGCAAGTAAACATTCCTTTCTTAAACAAGAAATTTCAGTTGAATGTATCCGTCAAGAATAGAATTTTTATTATATTTTGTATTTCTTGATAATTCATCTTTACAAACACATAAGTTAGGCTTTAAAGGAAATTCTTTTTTTAATTTTTATTTATTTATTTATTCTTGGGTGTACTGGATCTTTGTCGCTGTGTAGGCTTTTCTCTAGTTGTGGTGAGCAGGGGCTGCTCCCTAGTTGTGGTGTGCAAGCTTTCATTGTGGTGACTTTTCTTGTTGCAGAGCAAGGGCTCTAGAGTGTGTGGGCTTCAGTAGTTGCATCACGTGGGTTCAGCGCTTGCTGCTCCCCGGCTCTAGAGCACAGGCTTAATAGTTATGGCACTAGGCATAGTTGCTCTGCAGTGTGGAATCTTCCCAGATCAGAGACTGAACCTGTGTCTCCAGCATTGGCAAGTGATTCTTTACCACTGAGTCAGCAGGGAAGCCCCAAAAGAAATTCACTTTTTAAACAATTATTTACTCAGACCACAGAATATACATTATGAATATATAATCTTACACTGGTATGTTAGTGGCTTAGATAGTAAAGAATCTGCCCATAATTCAAGAGATCCAGGTTTGATCCCTGGGTTGGGAAGAGCCCCTGGAAAAGGGAATGGCAACCCACTCCAGTATTCTTGGCTGGAGGATTTGAGGGACAGAGGAGCCCGGCAGGCTACAGTCCATGGGGTAGCAAACAGTTGGACATGACTGAGTGACTAACACTTTGACTTTCAGTTATGTTATTTTATATTATGTACATTCATTACTTTGGAATTAATAAATTTAAAATGCTCCATTTGAATATATGTTAGAGCCATTAGATAGATGTTTTTGAGCCAGTGTTTTAATATTTGATCTTGGTGATGAGGTTGTTATCTGATAATATAATTGCTATAATGCCTTTACTCATTTAAAAGAGAAAAACCTCATTGACCATCTACTCTATGTCTGATGTTGTGCTAAACACTAGAACATTTTTTTAAAAAATCCTAAAATATGGTCCTTGACTTTGAGGACGATCATACAATGACTGAGATACGTTATCTGATCTAAATAGAATTCTCTGAATAAAGAATTTATGTACAAAATTGAAATGAGTGCATGGAAAAAGCAGAGCAGGCTATTTCTCCCAGGTAGTAGGAGGGAAGACACGTTGCATTTAGAAAATGAAACAATGCAATTAGAAAATTTGCAAAAGACCATGTTGCATTTAGAAAATGGCAGAGTAGACCAGAAAATGGCAAAGCACCATCTCACGTGCTAGCAAAGTAATGTTCAAGATTCTCCAAGCCAGGCTTCAACAGACGTGAATGGTGAACTTCCAGATGTTCAAGCTGGATTTAGAAAAGGCAGAGGAACCAGAGATCAAATTGCCAACATCCATTGGATCGCTGAAAAAGCAACAGAGTTCCAGAAACACATCTACTTCTGCTTTATTGCTTACACCAAAGCCTTTGACTGTGTGGATCACAAAAACTGTGGAAAAATATTCAAGAGGTGGGAATACCAGACCACCTTACTTGCCTCCTGAGAAATCTATTTGCAGATCAGGAAACAACAGTTAGAACTGGACAACAGATTGGTTCCAAATTGGGAAAGGAGTACGTCAAAACTGTATATTGTCACCTTGCTTATTTAACTTATATGCAAAGTACATCATGCTAAATGCCGGGCTGGATGAAACACAAGTTGGAATCAAGATTGCCGGGAGAAATATCAACAACCTCAGATATGCAGATGACACCACCCTTATTGCAGAAAGCAAACAAGAACTAAAGAGCCTCTTGATGAAAGTGAAAGAGGAGAATTTAAAGCTGGCTTAAAACTCAACATTCAGAAAACCAAGATCATGGTATCTGGTCCCATCACTTCATGGCAAATAGATGGGGAAACAATGCAAACAGTGACAAACTATTTTCTTGGGCTCCAAAATCACTGCGGATGGTGACTGCAGCCGTGAAATTAAAAGACACTTGCTCCTTGCAAGAAAAGCTATGCCCAACCGAGAGAGCATATTAAAAAGCAGAGACTTTACTTTGCCAACAAAGGTCCATCTAGTTAAAGCTACGGTTTTTCCAGTGGTTATGTATGGATGTGAGAGTTGGACTATAAAGAAGGCTGAGCACCAAAGAATTGATGCTTTTGAACTGTTGTGTTGGAGAAGACTCTTGAGAGTCCCTTGGACTGCAAGGAGATCCAACCAGTCAATCCTAAAGGAAATCAGTCCTGAATATTCATTGGAAGGACTGATGCTGAAGCTGAAACTCCAATACTTTGATGCAAAGAACTGACTCATTGGAAAAGACCCTGATGCTGGGAAAGACTGAAGGCAGGAGGAGAAGGGGACAACAGAATATGAGATGGTTGGATGGCATCACAACTCAATGGACATGAGTTTGAGTAAGCTCCAGGAATTGGTGATGGACAGGGAAACCTGGCGTGCTGCAGTCCATGGGGCTGCAAAGAGTTAGATACAACTGAGTGACAGAACTGAGAAAGTAGACCAGTGTTGATGGAGTAAAAGAGAACTGGAGGAAAAGATTTGAAGGGAGGGAGGGGGCTGTTGGAGTGATTTCAAAAGAGAAATGGATGTTCATTTTTCCATTTCTTCCATGAACAATTACTGGGCCCCTACTATTTTTCAGGTGTTCTTCTAGGTTTTAACCAAGTTGAAGGCCATGATAGATGAAGGCTGTGGTTCCACAGGGCTTGCTTTATAACGTGGGTTCTGTGGCAAACAGAACACAAGGCAAAGTCACAAAGAGTAATGGGGAGCAAGACAAAGAACTGAGAAAGTCAAAAGTTCTGTTCATGATATGAATGTGGGCCAGCTAGTCAATATTCAAGAGGCAGTGCCTGAAAGGAAATTAGAAACATGGATCTAGAAATCAGAAAAGTGTAGGAACTGCTGATACAGATAAGTGGATCATCAATATATAAAAACTACTTAAAGCATGGGACTGGATGAAATCATCTATGTAAGGTATAGGAAAGACAATGTAGCCCATGTCTGAGAAGAGAAGGTGGCCCAGGACTCCAGAGCATCCCAGCATTCGAGAGTCAGTGCAGGGGCAGAGATAAGACCAAAGTCTTAAGGCTTGTGTACATCAACTTGAGAACATTCTTTTAAAACTCCAAGTCAGAATATTCTAAACAATCTCTCCCAACAGAAACAAATGTGTTCATGCCCCCAAGTAGAATTTTTTCGGAAATGTTTTATATTTCAAATTATGCAAGCCTTGAACTCTAGCCTATGCTATGGTGGTGGTGGTGGTGGTTTAGTCGCTAAGTCATGTCCGACTCTTGCGATCCCATGGACTGAGCCTGTCAGGCTCCTCTGTCCATGGAATTCTCCAGGCAAGAATACTGGAGTGGGTTGCCATTTCCTTTTCCAGGGGATCTTCCCGACCCAGGAATTGAACCTAGGTCTCCTGCATTGCAGGCAGATGATTTACCAACTGAACTATGAGGGAAGCCCCACCTATGCTATAGTGTTTATTTAATATAACATCATATTTAACTGAATTACCATCAGAATCAAAATGTTTTTGATTGGTTGCAGCTTTGGGTATCCACAAAGCCTATCACATGGAAGAGGGTACCCCTACTCTACTTTAGGCAGAAAGACTCAGTGATGGGGAAATGTTAAGAGACTTTCAACATCATTTCATTCTTATTTGAAAATTAATATTTGTTATCAAAGAATTATTTTATGGGATTTATTACTATATCCTAATATAACCCTGAAAGTGGCATTTTCTGTTTTCAATTATGAACTTCTTTCTCAGAAGGTGAGGGCTCATTTGTTACCTCAATTTCTAGCACAACATAATGTGAATTTTTTATAGTGAAATGCCTATTTTCATTCTTCAAGATTTGTGAAGAAGCATCTTGAATATATGAAGATAATACACTGGTAAACTCTCAAATCTATTCTATTTTTGCCCTATCAAAATTATTTCACAAAGATTTTTAAATAGCTATATCTAAACAAATCAACAACAAATAATAATGAAAACAATACATAAGAAATGTTCAGAGAATGCCCTCCCAGGAGAACAAAGCTAAAAACACTGGAGTTTTAAAAATACCATATATTTCTTTTGAAATGCCTGGTTAATCTGACAGGAAAATAGAGGAATTTCTCAGAGGCAAAAATAAAGGCCAAACCAAGAAATCTTCAATGCAGAGGAATATCTGAAAGCTAAAGCCATCATTTGCTTTAATGATCTCTGTCCATCCCTTGTGACCTGAGAGATTTTAGTAGACACTTTCAATGGAGAAGTAAATCCTGAGTGCCGAGAAGAGTGTTGGTCATATTAGAGCCCTCTACAAACTCAGGTTGGCACCGTCAGTGGATAAGCAAGGAAAATACCAGACAGGATCCTTGGATAAAGCGCTCAGCTCAGCCTCAGCCTCTGTGTGAAGCAGAATAAAAGAAAGGAATGTCATGAGTATGTCTGACCTTGTGTCTTCACTCACATAGTTTGCGGGCCTAAAGTTTCATTATTCTAGAGTAGGGAAAGTTCCAAATACTCTTCCCCTGCCAGAAAAGCCAAAAGTTTTATGTAATGGTTCCAGACTGGTTGTGTCTCCAGTTGCCTATTGTCAGAAAATAAAAGTTATATTGGAAAAAATATACTTTATATCCAGATCTCTAAGAGTTCCCACAGGTAAAAGTCCAAAAATTTGAGCTCACAATAAAAACTCACAAAATATGTAAAGAAACAAGTGATCATAAATAAGGGTCAGAAAGGGAAAAGAATTGCAGAATTTTTAAATCTACTTAAATTTGCCAGTATTAGAATTATCAGATATAGATGAAATAAGTGTATTATATATAGTTAAAGAATATATCCTAACAATATTGACCTGTAATATGTAAACAAAAGATTTTTTAGGAATGAAAAATATAATAACTAAAGGAAAATTCAGTGAATTTGTTAAATGGCTCACTAGCATGGGAGACTTTTAAAATCCCTAATAATACAGCATTGAGAGACAAAGTGATAAAAAATATGAAATAAGGGTTAAAAATACAAACAATAAAGTGAGGAGGTCCAACATAAGTCTAATTGGATGTCCAGAAGGAGACCATATGGAATCTGAGAAGCTTTACTCAAAAAGATAATGGCTGAGAATATTCCAGAATTGATCAAAAGACTTTAATATCTGAACTCAAGAAACCCAACAATCCCTAGGAAAGATCAACTGACAAAAAACACCACACCTAGATATATAAATATGATAATTATTTAATTTTTATATTTGTAGAGGGTTATGATTGGACAGCAGTTGATAGATACAGCAGTTCATTAATTTTAATAAAATGTGTACTCTGTAGACATGAATACCTTAACATGTAAATTAGTTACTAGATCTTATTATAATTGGGCCCAATACATTTGAGAAGAGTGTGTTTTGTATCTACACCTTGCTTCTTGACCCAAGCAGGAACTCGATAGTTAAGATTCTCAAAGTGTAAGAGCTACAGCTTGTTTTCCCATGGGGACAGGGGAGGGACATCAGTGCTTATTTGTTCAGTTTTGCTGGAAGTGTTTTCAGTGTAGTTCCATTTGCATATTATCAGATGATAGAAAGGTTGAAAAGAGGGAAAACTATTTAGAGAACAATATGCAAATGAGTATTAGCAAATGGAATTCTA
This sequence comes from Muntiacus reevesi, assembly GCF_963930625.1. Lineage (NCBI taxonomy): Eukaryota > Metazoa > Chordata > Mammalia > Artiodactyla > Cervidae > Muntiacus > Muntiacus reevesi. The sequence continues at coordinate 24,465,272 of NC_089250.1, forward strand.
GAATGAATATAAATTGTTTTCTACTCAGGGCATGTATATGCATCACTGAAAGCATGTCTATGGAATGCAACAAGTAGTCATGTTGCTTGCATGACATTGTAGCCTTGTTATTATTTATAAGGATTTTGCTACAATCATCATGAATATTTGAGAAAGTAGATACTATATCTACTAAATAAATCCTTTTATGAGTCAGCATACCTACTGAGTCTGATTAAAGGGAACATTGTGTCATCGTTGAGGGAATTAGAACTTCCCTTAATGGATGATCCCCCGATTACTAAAGATATTGTTTCTTTTCCAGTTATCCTTTTAAGCAGCTGGAAATTATAAAAACTGTGCAGATAATCATGTAATCGTCTTCTCTGAGTAAATCAGTGCTGTACAAAATATTCCAAGTTTTGTTTGTAAAACCTTCATTGGAGAAAAAATGGTTTGATAAGTACTTTTGTTCTCACTGGTTCATTTATACATTTAAAACTTTAACCAGGACTTCTTTAGTGGTTGAGTGGTTAAGACTTTCTGCCTCCACTGTAGGAGGCATGGGTTCAATTCCTGGTCAAAGAACTAACATCCCATCTGCCATATGGCACAACCAAAAAAAAAAAAAAAATCAGTATTTTAAAAAAGAGAGAAATAAAGGGAGGATGTTTAACAAGCACAAGAAAATAATCTTTAAAAAAACAAACAAAAAACAGTTGAACTTCATACACTTAACATTGGCCATCCTAAGGCTGGCTTGCTTCTTTCCACTTGCAGTCAGATATTTCTCCAGATCTGAGCCTTAATTGCTTAGTGAAATCAGAGATAGTGAAACTAGAGATAGCAAAAATAGAGAAGAAAGGGTGTCTCAAAGTCTTCTTCATAACTTAATATTTTATTAAATAAATACCTTGCTTGATGATTTCTGATTTTGAAGCACATGTGTTGGAAAGTCACATTTCTGCTTTGTTGATCTTCTAATATCAAAAAGTGAGTAAAAGATCAAGTACACACAGCGCGGTGCGGATTTACATGAGATGAAGAGAATATTTACACCATGCTGAATGCTTAGCTAAATGCCATCAGTTACCAGATGACTCTAAACATGAACCATGACGGCAGCAATGACCCTGAAAATGCATTATTGGCCATCATGGTCAGAATGTAGGAGAAAAATGTAGTGAGTGTTTTTTCCTTGAGAAAGGAATGGGGAAGTGTGTCACAGAAGGAGAGAGAGAAGAGAGATGAGGAAAATATATTTGGAAAGTGACAAAAATAGTGGAATATTATTTTGCTTATTATTTCACCATCTTTTAACTCAGCAGACAGAATTTTTGATTAGAAGTGCTGCCTCAGCATTTGTTGTTGTTCAGTTGCTGTTGTTATTCAGTTGTTGTTCGACTCATTGTAACGCCATGGACAGCAGCATGCCAGGCTTCCCTGTCCGTCACTATTTCCTGGAGTTTGCTCAAACTTATGTCCACTGAGTTAGTGATGCTATCCAACCATCTCATCCTCTGTTGCCCTCTTCTCTTGCCATAAGTCTTTCCCAGCATCAGGGTCTTTTACAGTGAGTCTGCTCTTCATATCAAGTGGCCAAAGTATTAGAGCTTCAGCTTCAGCATCAGTCCTTCCATGAATATTCAGGGTTGATTTCCTTTATGATTGACTGGTTTGATCTCCTTGTAGTCCAAGGGACTCTCAAGAGTCTTCTCCAGCACCACAGTTCAAAAGCATCCAATTCTTTGGTGCTTAGCCTTCTTTATGGTACAACTCTTACATCCATACATGACTACTGGAAAAACCATAGTTTTGCCTATATGGACCTTTGTCAGTAGCATTACTTTTTGTGACTGTTACTGAAAAGTAAAAAGGGAAAATGTCGACTCTGTTTTAATAGTAAAAGCCCAATTCCAGAGGATAGATCTCTTGAGAAGCACTAGTTTAGTGCAGACATCCTAAATTGGTCAGTTCATCAGGAAAGAAGAAATAAACATTGTTTTTTCCTAAACATATAGGGTAAACATAAATAATAGCATGATCATTTGTGTGCTGCTATTGAGATGTTTAATCTCAGTCTCAGTAATGTATTACCCTTGTAAGATTCATTGAGGGGCAGAGTGTACTCCCTGACAAATGCAGTCAAATAGCTTTAAGGATCATTAAGACATTTAAAAGTCAAATGACAAAGGTCATTATTAAGCAGCCACCACCACAGAAACCTTAGCTGTGCTTTAAACACTGCTAATTCAGCAGGACTTTGAAGAATGTTGAGAACAGGGTGAGTGACATGATCGAATTTATGATATCAAGGTAACTTTGGAAGCAGTTTGGAGGATTGGGAGATGGAGACTAAGAACACAGACAGAACTGAAAATAGAATTATTGTATGATCCTGCAACCCCATTCCTGGGTGTCTATCCAGACAAAACTATAATTCAAAAAGATACATGCATTCGTAAGTTCATAGCACTGTTTGCAACAGCCAAGGCATGGAAGCAACCTATATGTCTATCCACAGATGAATGGATAAAGACAATGTGATATATATGGGCTTCCCAGGTGGTTCTAGTGGCAAAGAACTTGCCTGCCAATGCAGGACACATAAGAGATGCAGGCTCATTCTCTTGGTCAGGAAGATCCCCTGGAAGAGGGCATGGCAACCCACTCCAGTATTCTTGCCTGAAGAATCCCCATGGACAGAGGAACTTGGCGGGCTACAGTCCATGGGGTCCGAAAGAGTCAGACACGACTGAAAGATTGTATATATATATATATATATATATACACACACACACATACATGTGTGCATGCGTGACTGAGCAAACTGCATATGTATATATGCATGTGTGCATGCTCAGTTTTGTGTGTGTGTGTGTGTGTATATATATATATATATATATGTAATGGAAGTTATAAAAAGAATGAAATAATGCCATTTACAGCAACACGAATGCAGCTAGAGATTATTATACTAAGTGAAGTAAGTCAGAAAGAGAAAGACAAATACCATACAAATCACTTATATGTGGAATCTAAAATATGATCCAAATGAACGTACCTATGAAACAGAAACAAAATCCTGGACATAGAGAAGAGACTGGTGATTGCCAGCGGGGAAGGGTTTGAGAGAGGAATGGAGTGGAAGGTTGGGATTAGCAGATATAAGCTTTTATGTACAGAATGGATAAAATAACAAGATCCTACTGTAAAGCACAGTGAACTGTATTTAATACCCTAGATGAATCGTAATGGGAAAGAATATTTTTAAAAAAGAATGCAAAAGAAAAAAGAACACAGCAAGTAAACGCATCACAGAGGGACAGGATCGGGCCAGGTAACTTTTCTTTCACTCTCTTGGGGAACATCTTCTGCCTCTGGAAGTTAAATTTGCTTCCAGGTATGCAGAGCAGCTCTTTCAACTTCCCTGATAGCCCCCTTTACGATGAGGAAGCTGAAGCTTAGAAAAGTTAAGTGTACTATCAAGAGGGTCTCAAAAATTGGAGAGTTATAACCCAAACTTAGGGTCCTCTCTCCCCTGCTCTCCTGTCCTAACCAATGACATAAAAGCCTATTCTCCTTATTATGCAAAGAGAATACTAGAAAAAGAGGTAGACAGATTGGAAATCTTGTGAGTTCACACATTTTTAAAAGGATGCTATTATACTCTCAGGTCTAAAAAGTTGAAACTACTCTCTTAAAATGTATAGTAAAATTGCTATTTAAAGGAGGTGCAGATGTACAAGACTATGAGGGTCAAAGGAAGAAACATTATTTAGGGAAGAATTTGGCCCAAGAAATTGAACCGGGCCTTGGGTTTTAGGGACTGACCACAATCACAGAGAGGAAACCCAGACAGAATGGTGCTCTGGGGACTCTGAGAAGTCAGGCCGCCTGTAGAAGGGACAGTGTTACTGTGCAGTTTTAACTTGTTATAGTCAACACAACTTTCCAGGATTCCTCCCCAGCAAAAGCCAAATCCAATTACTTTAGAATGAACTCCCTCTCCTGTGAGCCTTCTCACACTGGACGGTGGCCAACAAGGCTCACGTGTGAGCAGGTCGCTGGGCTTTAACATTGGGGTTTCCTCCAGCTGGCTGAGTGAGCCTCTCTGAACCCGTTTTCTTGTGTAGGATTCAGGGCCACAGTAGATAGTTGGTTTCTTTCTTTCAGTTAATTTCTATTGGAGTAGAGTTGTTTTACAGCGTTGTGTTAGTCTGCTGTACGGCAAAATGAATCAGCCATCCATACACATATTAATATACCCGCTTTGGGGGCGGGTTTTCCTTCCCGTTTAGTCCCCACAGAGCCCTGAATTGAGTCCCCTGTGCTGTACCGCAGGTTCTCATTAGTTATCTATTTTATACATATATTAATAGTGTGTATATGTCAATCCCAATCTTCCAATTCTCCTCCCCCCCTTTCCCCCTTGGTACTCCTAACATTTGTTCTCTGTGTCTGTGTCTCTATTTCCACTTTGCAAATAAATTCATCTGGATCATTTTCTTAGATTCCACACATAGCAGTGTTATGTGATATTTGACGGTTGGTTTCATGGTTTTCTTCTTTCATGAGAGGGTGTTCGGTGCCACGGCCCTTGGGGTCCTCTTGCATGTAAAGCACACTGGAGAGTTCTATGAACTCCCTTCACCCCTCCATTAATGGACTGACTCAGGAAAGGATTTGTCAAGTGTCCATAATGTGCAGAGCTTATGGGAAAAGAGAACGATGAAAGAGACAGGAATAAAGTAAACAAATACTGAAATGCAGAGAAGGGGAGATGTTCTGTGATGTGTAGCTGGGACATCTGAAGTAGAGGCACAGTGTAGGAGCTGAGGAAGAACAGCAGTCACCCACACCCTCGAGGAGGGCAGATGAATTTATTGTAGGTCCATGAGGCAACTCTGAGTGCCAGAGCTGGGATTAGGAACTTCCTGTCCACACCATTAAGCTCTCCTGATTCACTGTTTACCAGATGACCACTCCTTATCATTTTCTCTCTGTATAAACAGGATAACCATCTCCTTTTCCCTAAAGAAAATAAATGGAATAATATCATTTACCACTTCATGGTATCATATTGTCATTAAAAGGAAATTTGTCTACTTAAATATAAATAACATGTTTGATTATTCCTTTTCCTTGATACTGAAACATGCTTCCAGTAGATCTGTATAGTTGATCCTGGATAAGAAATTACCCATTCCATGAAAGAACATTTTCTTGCACCCAAGTTGATCTTTTGCAAAGGGGAGTGCCACCTCTGATGCTGGCTGTAGGTAACTTTGGGGATGGTCTATCTAACATCCTTATCACTCACAGATACAGTTTCAATGTCAGTAGCAATATTCACATCCCCAGTGCCAGACTATAGGTGACACTACTGATACGACAGTTAATCTCTTCTGAAAATTTAAAATTGGATCTGAGAGGTGATAGGAAGGTTACATGAGTACTTTAACCAGAATATCCTGGCACATCCAAGTTTAGCCCAGTGCATGCAGGATTGGAGAAAAAAATAAAGAGACCTGCAGAGAGATAGATGAGAGAGACTGATAAGACTGCTAAATCCAGGCTCATGTGGCCCTTCTGTGCATCTGCATGTCTTGTATGCAGTGATCCCACATCTTTTAAACCTTCTCTTAAGGTTTAAACCTGTAAACCTTGTTTAAGCTAGAGTCAGTCAGTTTCTGTTACATGCAACCAAAGGGTCCCTAATTAAATACTCAGATTTCTAAGGCCTTCTCTTCCTTTCTTTTTATTGAAGGCTTCTTGTAAGTATGCCAGGTCTGGTAAAATGTTAGTAGAGTGAGAGATGAAAACAGGCTTATTGCATTGGTATTGACTCCTGGCCATGCAGTCCTTTTCAAACCATGACGATACTATAAGCTGTGTAGTTGTTTATCCAGAGCTCCTGGGTCAGTGTTTGTCTTTGGTTTTATTTAAAAGGATGGAGGAAGAACCAGGGACACTCCGTCCTTGGCATGACTAGCATTGCTGAGTGGCACATCTGTTTTCCTAAGTCATTAACGGGTCCTTCCGGAAACAGCCAATCCTTCCTCAAGCATTAGGTCAGCAGTCCTGATTAGAATTGGCATCATCCACCCATGAAACTAGAAGCTTCCCTGTGATTTACTGTTATAATAAAACCTCACTAATTAACCATAATTAGGAGAAAAGGCCAGTCTCAATTTTAAGGTTCTAAAAGAAGCAATATTTTAATTTCTTCCAACTTTACATAGTCATTTAAATTAGGCTAACCAAGTATATTTGACTTAACATATAAATAAAAATTATTTCTAGTTAGCACATTGACTTCATATGTGCATTTTTGGTATGTAAATGGTCTTTAAGGAACAACTTTTTTTTTCCAGGCAATGTAAGCATTCTACTTACACTTTTGGAGTATTCATGACTTAGTAAATGCTTTTTCCCACTGAAAAATACGATGACCAACTTAATCTTAACACTTGTCAAAATTATTTTTAAACAAGTAGAGCCTGTACTGTAGAGATTGTTGTTATTTTTGGAGCAACATGACAGTGAATAGGGGAGCAACTCAGTTGAGTTAGAGTGTCATGAAAACCTATTTGAAAGCTTTTCTTATTTTTCACAAGGGTTTATGTCATAGTTGAAAATGAGTTGCTGATTTACTTAAGTCTGGTGGGGTGATCACATTGTAAATGTGCTGGAAATCATTTCTCTTGCACATCTGATAATACTGTGATCTTTATACTGTGGTTCCAAACTCCAAAGAGCCCCATGTCCATTCAATAAGCCTTGGACGGAGTGTTTGGTGTCCCATGTCATTTCTCCTGATTGTTCATTTGCTTTTATGAAGTCTAAATAAAATGAGCTGGGTGGCCAAAATTGATGCTATAAACAGAGATATCTTAAAAGCTATGTTGATTTCAAGGCTGCAGAAATGTCTTTGTAGGATTCCTGAAGTGTGCTGTGTTGGGTTATGAAAGCCCAGGGTTTATATTTTCTTTTCTTTTTTCCTTATATTTTAAAAACATTTATTTATTTATTTATTTGGCTACATTGAGTCTTAGTTGTGGCACTCGGGATCTTCACTGTGGCAAGTGGGTTTCTCTAGTTTTGGTGCATGCGTTCTAGAGCTCCTAGTCTCAGTAGCTGCAGCACATGGACTCAGGTGCTCAGAGGTATGTGGGATCCTAGTTCCCCAATCAGGGAATGAACCCATGTCCCCCGCATTGGAAGGCAGATTCTTAACTGCTGTACCACCAGGGAAGTCCTATTTTCTTAAAAAAAAAATACACACACACACACACACACACACACACACACACACACACATGTAAATATATATAAATGTGTGTGTGCATTTGGTTGCACCTGGTCTTAGTTGCAGCATGCAGAATCTTTAGTTGGGGCATGCAGACTCTTAGATGTGGCATGTGGGATCTAGTTCCCTGACCAGGGATTGAACCCACACCCCTTGCATGAGGAGCTCGGAGTCTCACCCTCACCCACTTTACCATTAGGGAAGTCCCTGGGCACAGCCTTTGCATTGGCGTTGAGACCACATCTGCTGAGGAATCCAGAGAGTCTGACTTGTGCCAACTGTTCATCTCCTGCTGCTGCCCCCTCCACACCTCTCCCTTCTTGTTACATTGGATGCTTTCAGCTTCCTGCCTCACTTTTCACATGAGCCCATGAAATTATGTGCAGAGTCTAGTAGGTTGAAGCACACCCGAAAACTGAGGCAGGTTTTTAGAACTCCTTGGAAACCGCCTACTTTCTGATGTTCCTTCCCATAGGAGTAGAAGCTACAGCCTTGCCCTGTTGGGTCCAGGAGAGCATCTTTAACTTCACAGAGTTAGATCATAGGGTTAGATCTCCCCTTGGCAGATCTCCCAGGCAATTAAGACAGGACTAATCACAGACAGGAAGAAGATCAAACCAGTCCATCCTAAAGGAAATCAGTCCTGACTATTCATTGAAGGACTGATGCTAACGCTGAAGCTCCAGTACTTTGCAACCTATTGTGAAGAGCCAACTCATTGGAAGAGACCCTGAGGCTGAGAAAGATTGAGGGCAGGAGGAGGATGAGGTGACAGAGGAAGAGATGTTTGGATGGCATCACTGACTCAATGGATATGAGTTTGAGAAAGCTGTGGGAGATAGTGAAGGACAGGGAAGCTTGGCTTGCTGACTCCATGGGGTCGCAAAGAGTTGACATGGCTTAGTGTCTGACAATAACAACAAAACATGGCATTAATGCTGCCAGAGTTGGTACAGGAAGATGGAAAGAAGCTTTCAATTGTTGAAAGCCATGGGGCTTTGTCCTCACTTGCCATTCAGTCTCTGGACAGAAATGACTGGTGAACTGTGGGTAACTTCTCCTCCAAGGAATTCTCTGTGCTTGCCCAGGGTACCTGCCTTTGTCCCGATTCTTTGGGGCTTCAACATTTTTAAGGATGTCTGTTATTTGTTTGACACCTTTGCTTTCTTTTTTTTTTTTTTTTTTTAAGATTTTTTAGGTGGACCATTTTTTAAAAGTCTTTATTGAGTTTGTTACAACACTGCTTCAATTTTATGTTTTGGTTTTTTGGCTATGAGGCACGTGGGATCTTAGCTGCCCAACCAGGGATCAAACCCACACCCTCTTGCATTGGGAGGCAAAGTCTTAACCACTGGACCACAAGGGAAGTCTTTTACTTCCTTTTCATAATTTTTTACTTTATATGAAAATAAAGCACGTGTGAGATACCATGGGCAAGTTTTCCTGAAGAGGGACAGGAGAGAAGCAGGGCCTGTGGCATGAGCATAGCCTTCCTCCCAGGACCGTCCTGCTGCCCAGACACCACGGTCTGTCTCCCTGCCTGACTCCAGTCGTGGTTTCCTGGTCACAGTGGGCACAGGACCTAGAGGACGTTGCTGATACAGAGCATCTGGGCACCACCTTGCCTGGGCTCTAATCCAAACCCTACTGTTCACTATTCAGACCACTTCATCTCTCCAGGTCTTGGTTTTATGAAAAATACAATTAAATAGTATAACAGGGTATACTCAACAGATGCTCGTTAGCTTCATGACATAAGAGTTTGGGTGATAGGCGGGCCTTTGCATAACTCAGGAGAGAACTGGTCTCCACGTCTTACCCTGCACCTTGACAAAGTAGAGGAATGGCACTTTCTGTCCCCAAGTACTTGGACACACATCTCAATATTTTGTTCATCAAATGTTAATTAAATTATGTTTGCTTAATTGAAAGGTGATAAAACAAAATTAAAACCAAATGCAAATCTAAAATGACTACATTAAGAAAATGTATCTAGTTCCACAGAGGGGAGAGGGGAGGAGGGAGCAGAGGCTGCCCTGGGTTTCTGCTTCAGGCAGTGAATGATGAGGGTTCTGTTCACCCAATCAGGGATTGCAGGGGAGGGTGCATCAAACAGGTAGATGATTATCAGTCTAAGATGAACTCTTGAGATCAATGCAGACCTGTTGAGTTTCAGGTGCCCCTGGAACATCTAGAGGAGATGTCTAATTAAAGGCTGAACCTTGGAAGAGAAACCTAAGAGCTAACATGTTATAGTTGCTAGTTGCTCAGTCTTTACATTTTCCCCACTGTGGTCTGGAACATTCTTTCTCCAGAAATTGGCACAGTTGTCTCCCTGTCTCCTTTAGACCTGTGCTCAACCTGTCATTCTTGTAATAAGACCCCCTGAGCACCTAGTTTTATTGGGCAAATATTTTCAACCTAAGCATTACATATGCACCTTCTCTGAATCATATTTTCCCTAAAATATGTAACATTTTCTTGATACTATCTATTTTCTACTATTTATTTTGACTTATTTATCTTGTTTATGATGGTCTACCTATCAGAATGGAGGCTTCATGTAGGCACAGATTTTTGTCCATTTTGCTTACTTCTGTATCTACAGTGGCTAGGATGAGGCCTGGGACATATATGCCCTCAATAAATAGTTGAGAAAGAGAATAAGCCCTTCCTGTATGCTGACACTAAATACTTCATATGTACTCTTTCCATCTCAGTGAGAAATAAATTTAGGAGCTACAGCTTTATAGTTAGTAATGGGCGCCATGAAAATAAATGAAATATGCAGAGAGGAGAAGACCTAAGACAGAAATAAAGAATATCATCCTTTCAGAGACAGGTAAATGTGGAAATGGGCCACACATAGGAACTCAAGAAGAGTCACTTGGCAGGAGGAAAGCCAGACTGTTGTTTTGCTGTCAGACCGACTGGGGGATGGTTTCAAGAGGGAGGAAATACCTGCAAGGTGTCGGATGCTGCAGAGGGGTTGACTCAGCTAAGGAACAAAACGTGATGAAGGGATGAATCTTCAGAGTCTGTTAGGCTCATCTGGTGCATCTGATTCAGATTCTGACTGACAAACCTCTGACCAATTGGGTGGAGTTGTTTTTACTGCCATCTCCTCTGACAAAGCATATTGCAGGGATATAAATGGTAGAGTTTTTACTTTTAAGCAAAATGTAGGTCATGATATATAGTTCAGTGGTTCCTAGATTTTGGAATATCAAGAACTACGATCATTTGAGGAAATAAATCAGTCATGAAAGTACTAGACTGCCTTGCCAATCATCTTATTATTCTGCTCAATTCATGTAGGGCAGTCTGACCACAGGGAAGGAATAAACAGAATTGTTTAGGAAACATGAAACCTAGACAACAAGAGCACTTCTGTTGGTTTGACTTCTGGCACAGGGAGCTTGACCTGACGCTCTGTGGTGAGCACCCCTATGGGGTGGGATGGGGCAGAGAGAAGGGAGGCCCAGGAAGGAGATGATATATTATACATGTAGCTAATTCACACTGTTATACAGCAGCAACGAACACAACTTTATAAAGCTATTGTTGTTGTTGTTGTGCAGTCATCATTGTTTCTTTTGTTGAAATCGTATCCAGCTCTTTGTGAACCCATGGACTGCAGCACACAAGGCTTCCCTCTGCTTCACCATCTTCCGGAGTTTGCTGAAACTCATGTCCATTGAGTGCACAATGCTATCCAACCATCTCATCCTCTATTGTCCCCTTCTCATCCTGGCCTCAATCTTTCCCAGCATCAGGATCTCTTCCAGTGAGTTGGCTCTTTGCATCAGGTGACCAAAGTATTGGAGCTTCAGTTTCAGGATCAGTCCTTTCAATGAATATTCAGGGTTGATTTCCTTTAGCATTGACTAGTTTTATCTCCTTGCTGTCCAAGGGACTCTCAAAAGTCTTTCTCTAGCACCATAGTTCAGAATCATCAATTCTTCAGTGCTCAGCCTTATTTATGGTCCACCTCTCACATCTGTACATGACTACTGGAAAAACCATAGCTTTAACTAGATGGACCTTTGTCAGCAAAGTGATGTCTCTGCTTTTGAATATGCTGTCTAGGTTTGTCATAGATTTTTTTCCAAGGAGCAAGTGTGTTTTAATTTCATGGCTGCAGTCACCATCCGCAGTGATTTTGGAGCCCAAGAGAATTAAGTCTGTCACTGTTTCCATTTTTTCCCCATCTATTTGCCATGAAGTGATGGGACCAGATACCGTGATCTTAATTTTTTGAATGTTGAGTTTTAAGCCAGCTTTTCCACTCTCCTCTTGCACCTTCATCAAGAGACTCTTTAGTTCCTCTTTGTTTTCTTCAATTAGGGTGGTATCATCTGCATATTTGAGGTTGTTGATATTTCTCTGGTCAATCTTGGAAAGCAATTATACTCCAATAAAAAATAAATTTTAAAATTTATCTTTCAATAAAAAAAAGAAATCCTTTTGGGAGAGGATATGACTTCCAGTCCTTCGCCACCAACAGCCTATCCTATTCCAGGTGCTCTCTGTCGCTTCCTTTGCCCTAACTCACATTCTGGATTGAGTTAAAAGAAGCCAGAGGTTCCCAGAGGCACCAAGGAGTCACCAGCAAAGTCTTTAGCACCTTTGACCAGTAATCTCCATCAGCCTCCCCAGCCCACCTCACAAATACACAGCCATATATAATCTCAATTTTTAAATGTATTTGTTATATCACTTGAAGGCAAGTCCACTGGCTGCCCTCCCTGTCCCCCTACACACACACGCGCGTGCGCACACACACACACACACACACACACACACACACAGACGAGCATTCATGTACGCCTCGCACTGGGCAGGTGAGATTGTTTGTGATGTGGTGTCTGGTGCTGGTTATTAATGAAAGTGAAAGTCGCTCAGTTGTGTCTGACTATTTGCTACCCTATGGACTATACAGTCCATGGAATTCTCCAGGCCAGAATACTGGTGTGGGTAGTCTTTTCTCCCTCCAGGGGATCTTTCCAACCCAGGGATCGAACCCAGGTCTCCCACATTGCAGGCCAATTCTTTACCAGCTGAGCCACCAGGGAAGTCCAAGAACACTGGAGTGGGTAGCCTATCCCTTCTCCAGGGGATCTTCTCGACCCAGGAATTGAACCAGAGTCTCCTGCATTGCAGGCGGATTCTTTACCAACTGAGCTATCAGGGAAGTATGGTTGTTATTAGAACAAGGCTTTAAAAGGAGGAAATACTAAAAACAGGGTGGAAGTAACTCTAAAAAGGAGCCTTGACAAAGGGGGCTCTTTTCTAGAGCCAGTTTTGCCTTTGGCACTTGAGCAAATTTAGGCATTCATTCCTCATGCTTCTGACAGTATTTCTAATAGTATAGTCTCCCTCAGTTTTGGAGAGTACAGATACTCATTCATTACCAGATTGACATTAACCAGGATATTTTAATGTCAGCAAAGACATGTGAATGATTGTTTGCCTAATTATTTCTCGTATCTGCTTTAGAAGTTTCCATGTGTACAAGATTTCAAATAAGGAGTATGTCCAGATTGATTTTTTTTTTTTTGGTTCTTGTAAGAATCCTGAATTTTATCAAGGATGCAGTTTAAGTGAACTTGGAATAAAGCTTTAGTTTCCTATTTTCTGGCTAATGTTCCATAAATGTCATAACTTTGCTGTTTAATGAGGAATGTATTTTTTTCTGTAATAGATACGCCAAACATTAATGAAGGATAGAGAGGGAATGACTGAGAAATGTCATCTCAAGCTCAAAAATATCAAAATTAGCAATAAAAATAGAAGTTTCTTATCCCCAGGAATGGGAGGGAGATAGTCACAGAAACAGACGCAGCCTGGTCCTTGCTCCCAGTTTCCCATGAGACCCTCATGGGGTGACCTTGAGCCAGCAGTTCAACCGCCTCATGCTGTGTTTCCTTCCTCTATTCATCTGGGACTAATTGGCTAAATGACACTGAGGTTTCCAGCTGGTGCAGGGGTGTTGTAACAATGCTCCCATGACATGGTCCTCGGTCACCCCACTGTCCTCTAAGGCATCTGTCCCCAACCTCTTTGGCACCAGGGACCTGTTTCGTGGAAGACAGTTTTTCCACAGACAGGGTAGGGGGTGATTTCAGGGTGATTCAAGAGCATTACACTTATTGTGCACTTTATTTCTATTATTATTACATTTGTGTCACCTCAAATCATCAGACATTAGATCCTGGAGGTTGGGGACCCCTTCTCTGAATAGGAGCATTCATCTAATATGGAGATTCATGCATGATATCTGTGATCTCCAAACTCAGAAAAATCTGTTAATCCTTAAGTGAAACCCACACTGCAGGAAAAGTTTTAAAACTAACAATGACTAAGCGGTGGGGATGGGGGTGGGGGGCAGAAAAAAATGTCTGTCTGATCTAGTTTGAAGTATGAATCCCAGAAAAACTTTAAGAAAGGTAGTTTTATTACTTTGACAGATTGATAGTAAGTATGACCAGGTTAAATCCTGGCCTAATGGCAATTCTTTAAGAAACACTGAGACAATTTTTATATTAGAGGGATCTCTTTTTAATTTGTTTTCGTTGTGTGCTTCTAAAGCACCTTCTAAAGGTGCTTCTAAAGTGAGGGTTTTTGAAAATCACAGTCCTGCATGATTTGAAGATTCTTCTGAAACTATATTTATGTCCCTCATTGTTTTACTATTTATTTCAGTGTTAAATTTTACATACTTTCCAAATGAGTCTCATATTGTTAAATAAAGGGATCCAAATATCAATTTATGAAGTTTTATTGTGGTAGTTCTCTTCTAGCCCAGGTTTTCTCTATACAGGCAGTGCTTGCAAACATAATAAATATTTGGATAAATGAATTAGTGAGTAAATGGGTGGCAAAATGCCATAGATTTAAACTATACCTTTCAGTTGTCTTAACTTTATTCCATTCTGCAGAGATAGAATCCCTAATTGTGACTATATTTAATGCCATCGGCAAAGGCCATTTGTACAGTCTAGGTTTAGTTCAGGCTGCTATAAGAAAGCACCATAGACTTAACAACAGAAGTTTATTTCTCACAGTTCTGGAGGGTGGAAGTTCTTGATCAGAGTACCAGCATGGTCAGGTTCTCATGAGAGCCTGCTTCCTGGTTCACAGATGGCCATCTTCTCACTCCTCTCACATAGTAGAAGAGGTGAAGGAGCTCTCTGGGGTCTCTGTTATAAAGTAACCTTGTACACATGTGAGAGCTGGGCCCTAAAGAAGGTCGAGCACCAAAGAATTGATGCTTTTGAACTGCAGTGCTAGAGAAGACTCTTGAGAGTGCCTTGGACAGCAAGGAGATCAAATCAGTCCATCCTAAAGAAAATCAACCCTGACTATTCATTGGAAGGACTGATGCTGAAGCTGAAACCCCAATACTTTAGCCACCTCATTGGAAAAGACCCTGATGCTGGAAAAGACTGAGGGCAGGAGGAGAAAGGGGCGACAGAAGATGAGATGGTCAGATGGCATTACCAACTCAATGGGCATGAGTTGAGCAAACTCCTGGAGATGGTGAAGGACAGGGAAGCCTGGAGTATTGCAATCCATGGGGTCGCAAACAGTCAGACATGACTAAGTGACTGAACAGCAACAGATCCTGTTCTTGGAGGCGCCACCTACATGACCTAATCACCTCCCAAAGGCACCACGTCCTACAGTCATTACAGTGGGGATTAGGATTTCTTTTTTTAAAAATTAATTCATTAACTTTTTTTTTTGGTTGCACTGAGTCTTTGTTGCTGCGGACTCTCTCTAGCCAATCAAGCAGGGGCTACTCTCTAGTCGCACTGCCCGGGCTTCTCATTGTGGTGGCTTCTGTTATTCCAGAACACGGGCTCTAGGCCACTCCAGCTTCAGTAGTTGCAGCACGTGGACTCAGAAGTTATGGCTCTTGGGCTCTAGAGCACAGGCTCAATACTTGTGGTGCATGAGCTTAGTTGCCCTGGTGCATGTGGGATCTTCCCAGACCAGGATGGACCCTGAGCCCCTGCATTGGCAGGCAGATTCTTTTTCCCGCCAATTATGTTTATTAGTTGGAGGCTAATTACTTTACAATATTGTAGTAGTTTTTGCCATACATTGACATGAGTCAGCCATAGATTTACACGTGTTCCCCATCCTGAACCCCCCTCCAGCCTCCCTCCCCATCCATCCCTCTGGGTCATCCCAGTGCATCTACCCCGAGCAGTTGTCTCATGCATCCAACCTGGACTGGCGATCTGTTTCACACTTGATAATACACATGTTTCGATGCTGTTCTCTCAGATCATCCCACCTTCGTCTTCTCCCATAGAGTCCAAAAGTCTGTTCTGTATATCTGTGTCTCTTTTTCTGTCTTGCATATAGGGTTATCATTAACCATCTTTTAAAATTCCATATATATGCGTTAGTATACTGTATTGGTGTTTTTCTTTCTGGCTTACTTCACTCTCTATAACTCTGAAACTCCAGTTTCATCCACCTCATTAGAACTGATTCAAATGAATTCTTTTTAATGTCGGAGTAATATTCCACTGTGTATATGTACCACAGCTTCCTTATCCATTCATCTGTTGATGGGCATCTAGGTTGCTTCCATGTCCTTGCTATTATAAACAGTGCTGCGATGAACATTGGGGTGCACGTGTCTCTTTCAGATCTGGTTTCCTTGGTGTGTATGCCCAGGAGTGGTATTGCTGGGTCATATGGCAGTTCTATTTCCAGTTTTTTAAGGAATCTCCACACTGTTCTCCATAGTGGCTGTACTAGTTTGCATTCCCACCAACAGTGTAAGAGGGTTCCCTTTTCTTCACACCCTCTCCAGCATTTATTGCTTGTAGACTTTTGGATAGCAGCCATCCTGACTGGCGTGTAATGGTACCTCATTGTGGTTTTGATTTGCATTTCTCTGATAATGAGTGATGTTGAGCATCTTTCCATGTATTTGTTAGCCATCTGTATGTCTTCTTTGGGGAAATGTCTGTTTAGATCTTTGGCCCAATTTTTGATTGGGTCATTTATTTTTCTGGAATTGAGCTTCAGGAGTTGCTTGTATATTTTTGAGATTAATCCTTTGTCTGTTTCTTCATTTGCTATTATTTTCTCCTATTCTGAAGGTTGTCTTTTCACCTTGCTTATAGTTTCCTTTGTTGTGCAAAAGCTTTTAAGCTTCATTAGGTCCCATTTGTTTATTTTTGCTTTTATTTCCAGTATTCTGGGAGGTGGGTCATAGAGGATCCTGCTGTAATTTATGTCAGAGAGTGTTTTGGGCAGGCAGATTCTTAACCACTGGACCACCAGGGAAGCCCAGGGATTAGGATTTCAACATATGCATCTGGGGGGACCTGAGCATTCAGTCTGTAGCAGCCGTGAAGGAGAGCCTATTATAGCCACGTGATGTGGGCTTTAAATGTGTGATGTGTGCTCCATCACATCAGTCTTCCTGCTCACAGTGATAGAGCCCAGCGTGCTTCACATTTACATGTTTGCTTCACATTCACATGTTTGCTTCACATTCACATGTTGGCTTCACATTCACATGTTGGCTTCACATTCACATGTTGGCTTCACATTTACATGTTTGTTTCACATTCACATGTTTGCTTCACATTCACATGTTTGCTTCACATTTACATGTTTAAGAGTAGGAGGGATTAGAAGGTATGTGCACTTCCTGGCTGCACAGGAGTTAGAGCATGTTGTGAGTTGTTCCCTCTTCATACCAGGAGTAGAGGTGCACAGTGTAGAAGTGGGGGGAGGGAACTGTGAACATTTTGAGGGGAGGGTTTATTTCTCTAACCCACACCAGATCCCCACCTCCCAGCGTAAAGTGCTTGCTCTGGAGATTCTGGAGTGATTCAAAATCCAGCAACAATTTACAATCACAGAGCTACTTCCTGACATTCTTAGCTTTAGTTTTAATGGTGCTAAGTATTCTGAAAGGAATTTCTCAAACATATAAGCAAATGTATTTATAGTATGACAGGCTTGCAATATGTAACAGTGCAGCTGAGAAAATCAAAACAATAAGTGAAAGTCATTAAAATACTAGTCACCTGTGTGGATTATTTCTGGATTCACAGCCCAAGTTGCCATCTGTAGCATTCTTCCCTAATTATATTAGACTTATAATTGTATCCAAGTCTCTTCCCAAAAAATCAGAGATTATGTTTCCTGACGTTAAACCCTTTGCTTTTTCAGGTACGTTAAAATGAGATTACTGCAGCAAGTTCTTTTGTGCAGAACTATTCCCCAAAAGGTTTATTCATTCCTATGAGTTTTGAAAGTATTAAATCTGATATCCAACGACTAACTCTGTTATTATCAGTCCTGGCTCACAAACTGCTCTGCCGCATATCACGGTGAGCAGTATGCAGTTTGAATGATTGGCTGGAGTCATCCAAATGTTCCCTGAAGGTCTTCAATCCATCACTTCCTCCCCAGTCTGCCCAACAACTTGCACCATCATCATTCTGGATGATAGAATGCTGTCGCTCTTATTGGGTCTCATTCTTGAGACACTATTTTCTTTTTAAGGGTGCAAACAGAGGAGGAAAAAATATAGCCTGCTTTACTCATTAATGAGTCACAGGAAGAGTCACCACCGCTTGGAATTATCAGGGGTCAATGTCTGGGTCTCTAACAAGGAAACGTTTATATTATCAAGAAGGCTGCCTAAGATGCTGAACTGTACAAAGTTAGGGGACTTTCCATGACTGTGACACCTGCCCACAAGTCCTGTACATACCCAGATCCTGTGATCTGGGGGCTGTTTGGTGATCAGATGGTTATTTGTGACATTGAGCTCACACTTTGAGTATCATTTGAATATTTTGTAGAAAATGAGGCAAAACATACCTCTGGGGATAAATATTAACAATCGGTTGAATCTGTAGCTTTTCTTCTTTTCCTTGGCACCTGCTCCATCACTGCTGGACAAGCAAAGGTGATGGACTGTGTCTTCCGTAAACATTCATTGGCTCTTAGAGAAGGATGGAAGCATGATGTAATCATGAGATAGTCCGATTGGGGTCAAGGGTTTATGAGGTTGGGTCATTTGAAAGGTCTGACATTCTCTTCTGTTGTCTCCTATGAGGTCACATTAAGGTCAGACTGGGGCTTTGAAAGGCTGGTGGCTTTCCTGCTTTCCCAGTAAGATGGAGGGGGTAACACCTTCGAATCAAAAACCAGTCCCTCCCAACCTTTCAGCAATCCTGTTCTCTGCTTCTCCCCACACCCTCCTCTTTCTCTTATCTTCAGCTTCTCCCTGTCTGCTTTCTCCGTCTCACCATCATTAAACGTGGGCAAGTCTTTTTTATCTTTGCCAAACCCTCCCTTCCATAACCCCTTGGCCACCTCCAAACACAGCTCTGTTCACTGCTCTGTGTCAACCAGAACTCTCTAGAGCCTTGCTTTTACTTACTGTAACCACTTCATCCCTTCTCTCTTCTTTGGGTTTTTTCTTTTATGAGTTTTAGAAAATTTAAAAAAATTTTTATTTCTTTTTGGCTGCACTGGGTCTTCCTTGCTGTGTGTGGGCTTTCTCTCATTGCAGTGAGCAGGGGCTTCTCTCGTTGCAGAGCACAGGCTCTGGGGCACTCGGGCTTCAGTGGCTGCAGTGTGCAGGCTCTAGAGCTCAGTCTCAGTAGTTGTGATGCACAGGCTTAGTTTCTCTGAGGCATGTGGGATCTCTCCGGACCAGGGATCAAACGTGTCCCCTGCATTGGCAGGTGGATTTTTAATCACTAGACCATGAGAGAAGTCCCTCTCTCTTACTTCTTAACTCTCTCCAATCCTGTTGTGACCTTACTACCTCTGCAAAAGTCTTTACAATACTCATGAGCATCAAGTTAAACCTAGCTTTACCATAAAACTCAGCAATCACACACCCATGAAAAATACAAACTTATACTCGGGCCAAACCTGCTTGCAGATGTTTACAATGGCTCTATGCATAATCAACAAAAACTGAAAACTGCCAGCATTTCCTTCAGCCTGTGAATGGATAGACAATTTGCAACACATGCATCTGCAAGATGGAATACTACTTCGCATTGTAAAGGAATGAGCTGCTGATTCATGTAATACCATAAATGATTCTTAAATATGTGTTGCTATATAGCAAGGCCAGGCTCAAAGGCCACATAATGTATGATTCCATGTGATATTTTTTCCTTTAATATCATTTATTTATTGTTGACTGTACTGGGTCTCAGTTGCAGCACATGGGATTTTTTATCTTCATTGTGGCATGCGGGATCTTCAGCTGCGGCATGTGAACTCTTAGTTTTGGCACATGGGATCTAGTTCCCTGACCAGGGATCAAACCCAGGCCCCTTTCATTGGGAGCATGGAGTATTAGCCACTGGACCACCAGAGAAGTCCCCCGTGTGACATTTTCAAAAAGACAAAACTCTAGGAATGGAAAACAAATCAGTGGTTTTCAGGAGTGACTGAGAAAGTTTGAACTGCAGAGGGACAGCGTATAGAAATTTGAGGGCGAGGGAAAACTGTGCTGTCTGATGATTCTAGTGGTGAATATTTGATTCTCTGCATTTGTCAAAACCCAGAGAACTCTATAGCACAGAGTAGATTCTACTGTATATTGTTTAAAAATATCAGCTGGACTAAGGGGGACCACCCCAAATGGAATTCAAGCTAACAAATGAAAAAACAAATTATACTAATGACCACCGTGGCTCTATGGGGATTACTACACCTTGGCAGAGTGCATTCAACACCTTGACAGACGTTCTGCCCTTCACCATCTGGGAGCCACATCCTCCTGCAGTACGTTCCCCCTGCTGGATCGGCTTCTCTTTCTGAGCCCCCTTTACAAGCTCCTTGTCATCTCCTCAGTCTTTTCATGTGGCCGTTTCTTGAGCCTCGGAACGAGGCCACGCTTTTCTCAACCTACAAGTTCTTCCTGAACAACTTCATCCACCTCCACGGTCTCAATCACCAAATATGCCCATGAATTTCTCACCCTGGAATCTCTCTTCTGAGCTCCAGATCGACATATACTATTACTACTACCTACTAGATATATCTGCTTTGGACTATACTGTCCCAAACTCTGCTTGGCACCTAAGCTTTCCCACAACTCACACCTGCTTCTTCTCCCAGTTCCCCAGTTCGTTCAAGACTAAGAACTCAGTTTTCCTCCTTCATGTCCCTGTCTGTCTCTTCCTTCTCCCTCACTTCTGATCCCTATGTCTCATTCTTTCTTTTTTTCTAAATTAATTTTTATTGGAGTATAGTTGCTTTTGGAGATGGGAATGGCCACTCACTCCAGTATTCTTGCTTGGAGGATTCCATGGATGGAAGAAGCTGGTGGGCCTCAGTTAATGGGATCGCAGAGTCGGAGAGAACTGAGCGACTAACACACACATAGTTGCTTTATGATGTTGTGTTAATTTCTCTGTACAGCAAATGAATCAGTTATACATGTACATATATCCTTCTCTTTTGGATTTTCCTTCCCATTTAGGTCACCACAAAACACTCAGTAGAGTTCCCTGAGACATACAATAGTTCTCATTAGTTTTCTGTTTTACATACGGTATCCGTAGTAGAAGGGAATGGCTACCCACTCCAGTATTCTTGCCTGGAAAACCCCATGAACAGAGGAGCCTGGCTGGCTATAGTCCATGGGATCAGAAAGAGTCAGACTCGACTGAGCAACTAACACTTTACTTTTAAAAAGAATTTATCCGTAGTGTATATGTGTCAATCCCAATCTCCCAATTCCTTCCCCTTGCCAACACACCCAATCTCATCTGATCATTCTCTCTTGAATCCATGTGTTTTCTGTTTCCACTGGTGGCCATGGCACCAAACTGGTCCAACCCTCCCCCCCCATCTGTTGTCTCCACTACCACCCCCTGATTTGGTCACCCAGCAGCATCTTCTTCAAACCCTCTCCACTTTGTAGTTGTGATCTTTTATTTATTTATTTATTTATTTTGTGTGTAATGAAGTATTATTAAAGTATAAAGGAGATAGAGAAAGCTTCTGACATAGGCATCAGAAGGGGGCAAAAGAGTACCCCCTTTGCTAGTGTTAGCAATGGAGTTATATACTCTCCAATGAATCCAAAGAATGTCTGGAGGTTGCAAAGACCTCACCAGACCCACTCCCATAATTTGCATTTTAAGATAACAGAGTTGGCTAGAAGGTTTAATCCAAAGATTGTCCTCAGGCAGGATACATCCTTGTAAAGACCAGACCTACTCCCATAATTTACATTTTAAGATAACAGAATTAGCCAGAGGGTTTAATACAAAGACTGTCCTCAGGCAGGATACATTATTGTTATATAATCCTAAGGAATGTAGAGGAAAAAAAGTAAAAAAGTTTGTCCTTTCTTCCTCCTTGAATATCCCAGACCTCTCTCTCCTTGGGGACCCCTAGACTTCTTATCAACCTGCCTAGGAAATGACTCTCTCATTCCCCCCTTTTCTTTTAGGAGAATTATGTTGCCTAGGGAAAAGGGGCGTCGTTCTCATTCCATAACTGCTTCCGAGCTGACAAGGGGCATTGTCCCTAAATTGGTGAGGCAACATATTCTCCTAATCCTCCTAGTGAGGATGTCTGATCCAGGGGCTCCAAGTAATAGTTGGAGGAGGCTGTGGCACTCATAGGAGCTCGGACAACTATTTGTAAATTAAAAGCTTTTAGACGGTTAGAAAACCCCATTATACAGTTACAGATGTAAGGCAAATAGTCATTAAACCAAGTTAAAATCAAAATGAACATTCACATTATGTCCATAGTTACATCAGTCCATCTTAAGGTTGTTAGATGTCATCAGTTTAAGAAAACGCATCACATGTGATTGTTGTCGAAGGTATTTGAAGACTTGGAGAAAGTCTTTTCCTTGAAGTGGAGATGTCCACCACGGGAAGCCTTCCACTGATGAAGAGGGGAGTGCTCCTCTTTTCTCATATCTTTCTAATTCTTCCTCAGTATATTGTGGTTTTTCTTGTTCTACAGGACCTGTCCATATCAAAGGCGTCTGTAGGGAGGGGGTTTCGTAAAGTGCTGCTTTTTTTGGCTTGAGAGTCAGCTAACAGGTTACCGGCAGATACTTTACTCCCATCCCTGCTGTGCCCTTTGCAATGCATTACCGCTACTTCTTTAGGACAATAGATAGCAGTTAAAAGTCTCTCGATCTCTCTGAAATGCTTAATAGGTTCTCCTGTTGCTGTTTTAAACTGCCTTTCTTTCCATATTGCAGCATGAGCATGTAAAGTCAAATAAGCATACTTAGAATCAGTGTAAATATTCACCCGTTGCCCTTTGCTTAACTCTAGAGCTCGGATCAGAGCCACAAGCTCCGCTAACTGGGCACTGGTTCCCTGGGGAAGAGATTTTGCTTCTAAAACCTGTTCAGCAGTCACCATGGCATAACCTGCCTTACGCTTTCCATCCCGAACAAAAGAACTGCCATCTGTAAATATTTCCATGTCAGGATTGTCTAATGGGGTATCCATTAGATCTTCCCAAGCTGCATAGTTTAAAGTTAGGAATTGGGAACAATCGTGATCAGGTGTTTCATTTTCCTTCTCAGGAAGGAAAGTAGCAGGATTTAAATTTCCACAAACTTTAAGCTTAGTTACTGGTCCTTCTAACAACAGTGACTGATATTTAAGAAGCCTACTGTCTGTCATCCAAATATTAACCTTAGAATTCAAGATTCCACTCACATCATGAGAAGTCAGTACAGTAAGTTTTCGTAGCGAGGCTAGGCGCCTCCTGACTATCAATCCAAGTTTGAGACCTAGGCCACAGTACAGTATCAACATAGATTACAAGCCCCTTGAAAACCTATGATCCATCCGATAGATAAGGTTAGTACTTCTAATTCCCAAGGAGTTATGAAATGGTCAAAGAGACCGAAAAGTTTGACCGAGAAAGGAGAGTTCGGTCCACACGCTTTGCCCGTTTCTGGTCGGTTCCCAAAGGAGACATTGGTTGCCTCTTGACATTGGCAGGTCGGTATAAATCCCCGACAGGTTTCTGCCATAAGCCTTATGAGGTAACCACGGAACCGCAGAGGAGGGCTCCTCACTTGCTTCACGCAGGGCGTTTCATTCATTCACACAAGCACACTGTGGAATTAGTAAAGTACAGCGGAAAACGTGTTCGCTAGGAGAACAAAGAACTAGAGCTCCAAGCATCCTTACCTTGTCCAGAAGTATCCGGGACGAGCCCCCAAGATGAAAGGTTGTTGTTGAACGATGAGACGCGGGATTCTTGGCCTCCAGAGGAGATGAATTCAATCCGGGGCCAGAGACGAGGCTGGATCGCTCAGAGCTTTTGTGTAATGAAGTTTTATTAAAGTATAAAGGAGATAGAGAAAGCTTCTGACATAGGCATCAGAAGGGGGCAAAAGAGTACCCCTGTAGTTGTGATCTTAAAAACACAATAAATTGTTACATTCCTCGGCTTCCAACCCGCCTGTGGTTTCCCATTGCTTTTATAATAAAGCCCAAATTCCTCAACCCATCCTCCAGGTACTGTACAGCCTGGCCCCCAGTGAACTTTGGCCTTTCTCCCCCAAGGCGCTGCCCCACAAATCCCTGCCTGCAGCCACACTAGCCAGCCTTCTTCCCACATATGTGTCATACTCTTTCCCGAGTCCAGCCCTTTCCATGTACTCTTCCTCTCCACCTGCACTCAGCTTAAATGTCTCTTCTGGAGAAGCCTCCCATCACCCTGGAGACTTACTTGGTTTCCCTCATTATATGCTTTCACGGTTTCTCTCTGAGAATATATCTTAAATATCAACCCCCCTTCTCTAAAAGACAGGAAAGAAATGGGTTTGGCTTGTTGGTTTCCCTAGAGCTAAGGATCATGTGGAAGTCACTGCAGCTACCCAACAGATACCTGTTGAAAGGAAATAAAAATTAAGTTAGCGGGTTTAGTAATGTGCACTCTATACAGGAAGAGGCGAGCCGCCCACACATCCATGCCTGCAAAGAAAAGTCAAGAATGTCATGTGCTTTTAATTTGATCGTTGTGTGCAGGTGTGATTGGGGAAAACTGAAACACTACTGGGCTTCCGTGGTGGCTCAGACCATAAAGAATCCACCTGCAGTGCAGGAGACCCGGGTTCAATTCCTGGGTCAGGAAGATCTCCTGGAGCAGGGGATGAGCTACCTACCCCAGTATTCTTGCTTGGAGAATTCCATGGACAGAGCAGTCTGGCGGATTGCAAAGAGTTAGACGCAATGGAGCGACTAACACACTCACACCCCAGAACCTTATTTTGGGCTTCCCTGGTGGCTCAGTGGTAAGAAATCCACCTGCCGATACAAGAGCCACGGGTTCAATCCCTGGGTCGGAAAGATCCCCTGTAGGGAGGAAATGGCAACCCACTCCAGTATTCTTGCCTGGAGAATCCCAGGGACAGAGGAGCCTGGACACGAGTTAGTGACTGAACAACAACAACAAAACATGAAGATGACCATGTGATAGGCAGAGCATGGTGTCATAAGGGCCTGGATTAGAATGGTGAAAATATGAATGGAGAGAAAAGCAATATAGGATTTGATAACTCATTGTGTTTGGAAGTGAGATTGGGAAACAGAATCAGAAATTAGGCTCCGGTGATTTTTTTAAAAATAGTAAGACATTAAGAAAAGAGAACAAAGTTTCAGGGGAAGCTAATGATGTCAGGTCACTAAATTGTCCTGGGGTTGACGAGGGTTACAAAGAAGAATTCCAAGTGGCCTAAAAAACAGAAGTCAGATTTCAAAGACAGCCTGCATGCCGTCTCCAAATCAGGACCATCTGCAGGGAAAGCTGAAGTGACATTGTTGTTTATGCAGCCCATTTTCTCCGCAGGTAGTCCCCTTTGGGGGGGAGGGGCAGGGGGAGGGTGGGGGTGGGGGGCGGAGGATTCTGGGAGGCCAGACCACACTCTGTACATAGCCACGGCCAGGGCAGCTTTGAGATGTGCCTGCGTTCTCTTCCAGGGAGACTGCCTGGAACTGGAAGCCGCAGTCCCCATAATGCAGGGCATCCTACCCTCCCTGCCTCTTGCCTTCCACCAGCCTTTGGAGAGATGACCTAGAGGAGAGGCCAGTGAGCTCCAGGTGATAACGTGGTGACCTGTGAGCCTCTGGGCTCTGGACCTGGTCACCATGGTTTTCAAAGGCCCAGGCAGCGGAGTAGCTTTCACCATGGTACACGGGATTCTATGGAAATAGGGGAGCGCAGGGGGCTCTTGGAGGGTTGGGACTGGAGAAGAGAGTGCAGAGACCTGGCTCAGGGTAGGGGCTGAGACCTCACCCAAGTATGGGAGGATGGAACTGTTTTGCCTAACGGTAAGGGGGAGGATACAGGAGGTTTTAGGCTACACAGCCCAGAGCAAAGGGGACTCCCTGGTGGCTCAGAAGGTAGAGAACCTGCTTACAATGCGGGAGACCTGAGTTCAGTCCCTGAGTCGGGAAGATCCCCTGGAGAAGGGGATGGCAACCCACTCCAGTATTCTGGCCTGGAGAATCCCATGGACAGAGGAACCTGGCGGGCTATAGTCAATGTGGACGAAAAGAGTCGGACTTGACTGAGCGACTAATATTTTTACACTTTAGGGCCCAGAGAAAGGAGATGTCTGAAATAGGGAACTGAGGCTTGCAAAAACCCACCAGGGAGGGAGCCAGAACCACTCAGTTGAGGCTCTGAAGGGCTTGCTTTTGGCTGGGGAGTGGAGAAGGCTTTCCCAGTCCTGTCCACAAAGACCAGAGGTCCAAGTTAAGGGCTCACATACTCTAGTGAAGCAAAATCCATGCTAGTCACCTCCTGGCAGCTCTGGTACCAGCGGGATTTCTCTGAGCTCTGTAGGGAGATGGGAAGTAAGTTTAAGTTGGGCTCTATAGTGTCACTCTGTGTTAAGACTTCAGACTATTTGACTTTGTAGTTTTCATCTGTTTGAGAGAGAGAATGTGTGTGTGTGTGTGAGAGAGACAGACAGACAGACAGACAGACAGACAGATAAGGTTCCTGAGAGGGAGGGGACACTTCCGTTTGAATTTACCACTATCTGTCTTGGCAGAGGTTCAAGACTACACCGAAGACTACACCCAGTTTATTTATTTAATTTAAAATATATATATTTATTTTTTTATTAGGATGTACCAGGTTTTAGCTGTGGCACATGAGATCTTTAGTTGTGGCATATGGGATCTAGTTCCCTGACCAGTGATTGAACCCAGGCCTCCAGGAGTACGGAGTCTTAGCCACTGGACCAGGGAAGTCCTTACATCTACTTCAGTCCAACCACACATGGTTAAAAAAACAACAGCAAGAAAAGCTTTAAAGCTCCCTCTCTGATCCCACTCATGAATCCTACTTTTGTATGGGCAAATCATTTTCCAGCTCTTAGAAGGAAGAAAGAAAGGCCCTTTTATTATTTGCTACAGAGGTCATCAAGTTTCCTAGTTCTGACCCTGGGGAGGTTACTACCCCCTGCAACACTGCCAAGCTTTCCCTGCCTGAAAAGAAAGCCTTGATTTGATTTACTTGTGTTTTGTTTGCCTGCCAATGATGTCCTACCTGATAGGAGGGTGTTGGTAGCTATTCATGCATCATTAGGACAACCCTCCTCTTTAGTTGGCCTCCTGTTCTCTCTGGTTCTCCTTCTAGCAATCCCTCTGCAAGATCCATGTGTCTTATTTCAGTGGTCTTCAGATCTTTGAGGGTTTTTTCATCACTCCTCTAGGAAAGAAGGGTGTGAGGCAGCTGTTAGAAGAGTTATGCTGGTAACGATCCCAAGTCGTTACTCTACTTGGCCAGCAACTTCTGAGGACACCAGGATGCACAGCTGTTTCACGGACTAAGAATAAAAGGTGTCTTTGCAGATGGCAGCCTTGTGGGTGTCTGTTCTCGAGTTCTCCAGAGAGAACTCTCTGTAATGCCTGACGTCTGGGAAGCAGCAATAGTACATTCAGAATCTGGAGAGATTTATCCTCCCCCAAATAACTGCATATTCCATACTTTGGGTCCAAACGTTATTAAAAAAAAAAAAAAAGAATGACAACAAAAGAAACATAACTAAAAGTTATCAGATTACACCACTCTTTCTCAAGTCTATCTACCGATCCTCAGCTTCTACTGTAACTAGGATGCATTTTCACTGTTACATAAGACTAGCACTTAATACATAAAGTGAATGTGGCTTTTAGCAAGACTGTCATTTAGTTTGTGTCCTGGCCCAGTTTAGAGAGTTGCCTTAAAGGCAAGAAATACCATTAACTCTTCACTTTCCAAACGATTCTCAAAGGATATCAATTCTTATAATGAAGGATGCATTTCTAGTAGGATGCAATTTGCATTATAAATCATCTAAATTATCCCAGATATTTTGCTTCTCCATTTTCTTCCTTTTAGCTTTAGGAAAATTGTTTTGTTGACATTTTTCTTATAAAATGGGTTAGGAAAAAAAGATCAAGCCTGTTATTAACTGCTCTAAGAAAACACATACAAAGAATATATCCAAGGGACCTAAGCAGAGTGTTCAGTAATAGGAACTTCTTGGTCATTTTGCTGGAAAAGGTAACCCAGTTAGCAAGCATTTTTTTTTTTAAGTCAACAAGCATTTTTTTTAAGTCTTTATGATTTTTCTTTTTCTTAAAAAAAAAAGCTCCACGTGTGACTATTGTTCAAAAGAACTAAAACAATAAACGGCAGTTTGCTCACTCAAATCACAATAATGGTCAAGGTCAAAATAGAGTCACACCTTGGGGAAAGCAGCACCCCTGTGTTAATAGCAGATATTCCTGCAGGAACCCAGCAGATAAGACATCTCAGTAGGAGATGCTAGCAGAGGACACACAGTATTGGCATGAGATCCATGGATTTTTTTCTCAAATGGGTGTTAGTGGAGCTTTGTAATATGCCTATAAATTATTCATGAAATCCCCTAACAAGTTTAAATACTATTTTTAAAAAAAGTTTCATTAAAACTAGTTATTAAGTTTATAATAGTTAATGGCAACTGCCCAGGGCATCCATTCTTATGGAAATGGTGACTGCATTGGAGAATGCTAAATCCAGAATTCGAATGTGATTTGAAAACATTTGCAATTTTCATTGATTCCTGTTTTGGTTACATAATATTGTTGCTATGCCTAGGAGCTGATTTTCAGTTAAACTGAAAGGCTAGAGTCATCAAGGTTTTCTGAAACAATTTGGTGATCCAAATATCCCGATGTAAGTACTAGATTGAATCATATGAAATTGCTACCATTAGGTCATTTTACCTATAAAAAGGACAGTTGTGTAGTGTTTAACATTTTTCACTTGGAAATCTGTCATAAGGTGCTTTT
The DNA here is from genome assembly GCF_963930625.1 of Muntiacus reevesi. NCBI lineage: Eukaryota > Metazoa > Chordata > Mammalia > Artiodactyla > Cervidae > Muntiacus > Muntiacus reevesi. Next base: position 24,493,904 of record NC_089250.1, read on the forward strand.
TTTTTCCTTCCAGTTTTGCTGAGATATAATTGATGCACAGCTCTATAAGTTTAAGTTGTACAGCATAATGATTTGAGTTAGATACATCATGAGATAGTTATCACAATAAATTTAGTGAACATGCTTCATCCCATATAGGTACAAAAGAAAAGAAAAAGAAAAGACAATTTTCCTTGTGATAGGAACTCTTAGGATTTACTGCCTTAGCAATTTTCATATATAATATACAGCAGTGTTAATTATATTAATCATGTTATAAATGATAACCCTAATACTTATTTGTAACTGGAAATTTGTACCTATTGATCATCTTTCATTAAATCCCCCCTCCCCTCACCTATGGTAACCACAAATCTGATCTCTTTTTCTGTGAATGTGTTTGTTTTTTGACGTATAATTGACCTACAACAATGGTAGTTCCTGGTGCACAACATAGTGACTGGATATTTCTCTACATTTCAAAATGATCACCACAATAAGTCTAGTTACCATCTGTCACCATAAAAAGATACTATACTATTATTAACTGTATGCCCCATATTGTTCCTTTCAATCCCATGACTCATTTATTTTGTGACTAGAAGGTTAGCTCTCCTTATTTCTCTCACCTATTTCACTCTTTCCCCTATACCCCTCTCTTCTGGCAACCACCTGCTTGTTCTCAGTATCTATTATTCTGTTTCTGTTTGGTTTTGTTTGTTCATTTGTTGTTTAGATTCAACCTATAAGTGAAAATCTTACGGTATTTGTCTTTTCCTGTCTGACTTATTTCACTTGGGCTTCCCTTGTGGCTCAGCTAGTAAAGAATCTACCTGCAATGTGGGAAACTTGGGTTTGATCACTGGGTTGGGAAGATCTCCTGGAGAAGGGACAGGCTACCCACTCCAGTATTCTGGCCTAGAGAATTCCATGGACTGTAGAGTCCATGGGGTCGCAAAGAGTCAGACATAACTGAGCAACTTTCACTTTCACTTAATTTCGCTTAGCATAAAAACCTCCCAAGTCTATCCATGTTGCTGTAAGGCAGGAGCACATTCCCTTTTTAGGGCTGATTAATATTCCATTTTATATATATATATATATATATATATATATACTTATATATCTATCACATCTTATTTATCCATTCATGTATCAATGAGCTTCATATTCGAGATATTGTGAATAATGCTGCAATGAACATAGAAATGTATGTATATTTTCAAATTAGTATTTTTGTTTTCCGTGGAAAAATACCCAGAAATGGAATTGCTAGATATAACTATAGTCCAGACAATGAGATTGAAGTGGTCTGGTGTACAGGACTTCAGAAAAATGTCTTCAAAAAGAGGGGCCAATAATGTGCAACAATTTGGGAATAAGTCAGACAGAAAAGGACAAATAATATATGTTTTCACTTATATGTGGAATCTAAAAAACAAAAAAAAAAAAGAAGAAAAAAAAACAAATATAGCAAAGAGAAACAGACTCACAGATACAGAGGACAAACCAATGCCTACCAGAAGGAAGAGGAATGGGGGAGGGGCAAAATAGATGAAGGAAATTAAGAGTTTCATACAAACTACCAAGTATAAAATAAATAAGTTACAGGGATACAGCACAATGAGCATAGTCAGTATTTTATAATAACTTTGTATGATGTGTAATCTATAAAAAATATCAATTCACCATGTTGAACATCTGAGACTAATATGATATAGTAGGTCAACTATAACTCAAATTAAAAAGTAAAGATTAATTTATTAATTAAAAGAGGACGCACAAACATCTTCCATTTCTCTAGTCTCCACCCTAGAATGCAGATTTAGTGGATGGTACACCAGTGGCCATTATGTTCCATGAGGTGACTCAGAGTCTGAAAACCAGCTCTTGGATTCTAAATTATAAAGATAAAATAGAACTAGGTCCCAGAGTATGTATCTCTCCCATTCAAGCCCTGAAATGGCTATGAGTTGACTTCTTTTACATGACAGAATAAAACCCCTGTGTGTTTCCTCTTAAATTATGAGCACAGGGAAATCTCACTTACCTTCAACTGTATAATAAGACAGAAATTAGGTACTCATTGAATATTTCAGCTTGTCTTGCCTTTCTATTATTAAAATTCTGTGCCAGACGAACAACAGAATACATCTCAATGTGCTCTGACCAGTTTACATATTTTTCTGCCTACATGCACAGGATAGAACCAAATCCTCATACAAAGTCCCCATCAACCATTTCATCACTCGAATAAATATATATAGTATATCTTGAAATGTTTTGCCACACCAAATCTCCTAGCAATCAAATCTCTTTCCTTTTAAAAGGTTCTTGTTCTCATATAAGGGATGAAGAATATTGCTTAGTGTTCCAAAGGGGCAGGATAGTTCTGGCAAGTTGCTGGCTGTGATATCATTGATAAGTTATTTTCTGTTGGTCATGAAACTAATAAAGTGAAAGAGAAAAATATAAATGAAAAATCAATGGTTTATTCACATTTCTCTATGACAGGGTAGGTGATGCAATGGAGTTGCCTGCACAAAGGCAAAGGTCTGGGGGCGCACCAAGCAGGGGGTTCAAAGCCCCCAGCAGGCATCCCACGTCAGAGCAGGATAGAGGGGGGAGGAGAAAGATGCTGTCAGAATTAGCAGTCAGAAAGATTCTGGAAGCCTAGAGGTGTCAGATCTGACCCCACCCCCCACCCCGCCGTCCTATAGCAGGCTATTTTAATTTATTTGTTAGTTGTGAGGAACTGTGTAACCATAGGGATTGTCTATAACAGAAGGAACTCATACATCTTTAGGAAAATACCGACCTTGATTGAGGCAGGGACAGAAACTATAAAATTACCTCGGTGCCAAAATTATTTAGGTGGCAAAAATCAGATAAAGTCCTCTAATAATCATGTTATTAACTAGAATTCAATGACTGAAGGGTTCTTAAGCGTAAAAAGATATCGTAGTTTGGAGTGTAAATAAGAACTGAAAGAAAAAGAAAAAAATGTGGTGCTTAAAGTTTTAAAAGATGCTAACACAATACATCTTAGAATTTACTGCCCAGAAAGCCTAGCTTAAATCCACTGTGAAAGAGTTGAACAAACATTAAGAGAAAAGAACCCTTTAAGCCAACTAAAGTTTAAAAAAATGTGAAGTTAGAAGTCATATTTTTTTTACTAACTCAATTGCTTTTTTATGGAAAGATAAAATTAATGGGCAAAGAGAATGCAATAGACAGAATATATTTGAACTTTCAGAAAGCAGTTATTGCCATTTACTAAATTTTCCTGAATAAGTCAACTCAAATTGCCAAGATCTAAATATGTCCCCTAGGTTAAAAAGTAGATAGAAATCTAGGTAACGTCTACCAATAAATGATGGGGGAGATTTGAAAAAGCAAAGAGCTCACAACACTGGCTATAGCTTTATTTTTTTTACCATATTCATCACTCTTTCTTAAACATCAGAGAAATGGCTTTGTTGTATAGCAGAAACTAACACAATATTATAAAGCAATTATACTCCAATTGAAAAATATAGTAAATGGAAAAAAGAAAAAGAGATCAGAGAAATAAAATCAGCACCATGAATAAAACAAAATAAACACACAAATGTCTCTATGGATGTTTAAATTATGTAATGTCACAAATGGAAAAAAAGGTACCAACTCTTTTGTCTGCCTTCCCAGTTGCCTTTTTAATTTTTCATTGTGACAATTGCTTTGTGTAGCTAGTTGAGTTCATTAACTTTTCAGTTGAACTGTAGTCTTTATTTTAAAACACACTTGAGTTCACTGGGTATATTACTGAGCAGTATTTACATTGATCCACAGCTTTCTGGTCTCTGGATTCCCATTTTCTGTCAATAATTCTCTATGTGCTGAGGAAACCAGCCAAAAGGCAAATAGATGGAAATTGGGTGATGGAGTGGAAAGTAAGCTAAAGGGGATCTGAAATGAACAGAACTCCAAATGGATGTTCAGGGGTAGATGAAGAATGTTGAAAGGGAAAGGGAAAAAAGCTTTAAAGTTAAAGGATGAATGGAATGCTTGTTCCAGGAATAAAAAGAAAAGGATAAAAGATGAATCTGTGATAAGAGAGATTAGAGCAATAGAAGGTTTGCTTTAAGAATGATTTGGAATTGGGGGTAATTGAAATAAAAGGTCCTTTTGATTGTAGCTGACAATTCATATGTTTTTTTCAGTCATCATTTTTTCCATGCCCATCAAGTATATTTGACTGTGGTTGAGAACAGGACTTTCAGATAGTCTTACAGACTTGAGTTTATACTAGAGAATTGTGGTTTATTATTTTCCTTCTCAAAATTGGTAAATCAATTAATCTCTGTATTCTTATGAATATGGACTAGTTGTAGATTTGTATCCATCATAGGAAAGTCAACCATCAGCACAGATTTTCAGAGTTCTCCTTTCTTCACATGTAAAGTAGGATAGTCTGTGATTTTATTCATTGCCCTCAGGGAGCAAAAGAAAAAAAAAAAAAGAGATTCATTTTCCAAAAGAGTTTGTGTTCATTATTAATGATTGCTATGATTGGGCAATAAAAACATGCAAATTTAAGTTTGGCATCCCTTTAACAGTAAAATGAAAGTACGTAATTATGTGGCTGGAGAAGAAAAATGCATGTAGATTGGGGCATATTTATGTAAAGTCCTAACCAATAACTTTTTTCCTGTCTTCCTGTGGCTCCACCTAAAGCAAATAGATTACAAATCTTTGTTGAAAAAGTGTTATGAGAAATCATTCAAAATAAATGTGAAATGTTACCTACCAAATGGCAAAATGGCATAGGTTTAAAGTGCCTATTATACCAGTAATGCTTCTGCATTTTAAATTTGAATTTTAAATTATTGGGGGACAAATAGGTTAGAACAATACAATGTTTAGTTTCCTCAAAGTGCATATTAAAAGTGAGATAATTTGTTAGCTAACCACCAAAACATATTTTCAAAATTTTTTTTCAGACATGACATATTTTTAATGCTTTTATCTTTATGCATTCTTTTAACTTAAATATTCATATTTTTGTAGCTACAATGGGCATTGTACTAACGTTTTTAGTGACACATTAATGTATGCCAAGAATGATTGTATTGTGGTTTGTTTATACCCGTAGTTATTTTTGATGTTAGCTATTTGGTGCAAAATACAGTTCTTACATGTTATGGGAACATAAACTTTATTGCTGTCTCATTACCATGCAGAAGCCAAATATGAGCAAAAGAATAGCATCCTATATTAATCTCCCAAATATTGGTTATGAGGAACTCAAGTGATTGTATTATACTTTAATTAATGGAATAAGAAGGGAATAAACAGCTTCAGTACTGCCTGATAAATGTAATTCTTTCATGCCAAGATGTGTACAGTGGAAAACAATAAAGGAGTGCTGGTGGAATAGCTTTTTGTCTAGTTCAGTAATACAATCTTCTCTTCTGTGCCCTTTTAAAAAAAAAATCTCCATCCTAAGGCAATATTTTGTAGTGTCATTTTAGGTATTCATTTTGGGGGAAAATACTTGCTTCCTTAACTTTAAAGAATTAGATCCCATTGAAGTAGGGGGAAAAAGCATCTAAAATAGCTTAAATTGTTTTTTGATTTGGAAATGCAAAAAGTCATCACACTGTACATGGGTGAGGCGACATTAGTTTCAATGACTGTGCCTGACATTTTGCTCTTCTGCACATGTTACCCAAAGGTGGGGGTCCAGCCGCTCACTGCTCAAAAAGCCAATAAAGAGGTCAGGTTGGTGAAAAGGAAAGTTTGCTACATTTTGGATGCCGGCAACTGACGTGGGAAAAACAACTGTCCGAAAGCTGACTGCCTCCCACAGACAGTCAGTGGGGAACAGATTTTATAGACGGAGGGAGGGGGCTACATGCAAAAACAGCACAGTCAGCTCTGACAGTCATGTTGAATTGGTCTTCAGTGGTCTGCCTAGTGTTGTCTTGGTTGCTTTAGGTACAGTTAATCTTCAGTTCCACAGTCAGTTTCCATTTCTTTGAGGCCAGTTCTTGGAATTGTGGCAGCTTATGTCATGAGTACAAGCTACTCATCATGTAGTTAACTTCATCCACCTGGTGGAGGTTTCAGTGTCTACAAACGAGCTCACGGGATATGACTCAGAATATTATTCATGGCCCTTGAGAAGGAGCTAAAGGCCTTTGACTATGCTTAATTGGTGGTTGTGGTTTAGTTGCTAAGTCATGTCCAACTCTTGTGACCCCATGGACTGTAGCCTGCCAGGCTCCTCTGTCTGTGGGGTTTCTCAGGCAAGAATACTGGAGTGGGTTGCCCTTTCCTTCTCCAAGAGATCTTCCCGAACCAAGGAGCGAACCCAAGTCTCCTGCATTGCTGGCAGTCTTCTGCATTGCAGGCGTATTCTTTACTGACTGAGCCACCAGAGAAGCCCATCCTTAATGAGTACCTTTTATTATCTGGTCTCCTTTGACTGTTTTCCTTTGTTTCCACATGTTGTCATGTCTCTGATTAAACTTATCATTTGGCTAACAGTTTTCCACAGACAAAAAGCAGGCTGAGGATGTGGGAGGCAAGGACCATAGGGGCCCTGCTCTTTTTCACAAACACTGGTCTTTTGCTGATGGTCCTGCGGAAATTTCCCCTATGCAGAACAAAGTTGAAGGGGTACATTTGCAGAGAAAAAAATTTAGATGGGGGACATGATAGTTCTGAGAATTTCTTTGGGGTCAATTCTGGACATTTCCCTGTAACTTTAAGATTTTCTGACAATAAATGCATTGGAAGGAAGTAAGGTATTACTATGTATACAGAGTGGTAGGCACCTCTTCTGTGAGTGGTAGAATGTGTCTGAAGGTAAAACAAACTATATATCTTTCCCGTCCTGCCACCCCAGTGTGCTCACCTGCGAGTCTTTGTTACCTCATGTGTCTATAGCTGTTTGGTTCAGTTGGCCAGGAACAAACAGTCATGAGGGCAAGATGGTTGACTGCTGTGTGGTGATCCCCTTATTTTGTTCCTTAGGCTGCAATCTTGAACCCTGGTGGAGTGAGTCGTTTAGTGACCCCACAAAACACACGTTCTCCCAGAACCTCAGAATGTGACCTTGCTTGGAAGTATGTCATCCCAGTGAGACTATAGACAGGTATGCTTCCAGGTCCCCCAGAGGGAATCAGCAGTCTACCAATCCAGAAGAAAATGCATCTTCACAATTAAGGAGCTTCCCTGGTAGCTCAGCTGGTAAAGAATCCACCTGCAATACAGGAGACCTTGGTTTGATTCCTGGGTCGGGAACATCGCCTGGAAAAGGGATAGGCTACCCACTCCAGTATTCTGGCCTGAAGAATTCCATGGACTGTATAGTCCATGGGGTCACATAGAGTCGGACATGATTGAGTGACTTTCACTCACAATTAAAGGGACGTGTCCACCTCCATCCCTACCAAACAGCAACTCAGGTTCTCTGCCTTAGAAACAGCACTAGGGTCTTCCCTGGTGGTCCAGTGGTTAAGAATCCACCTTCCAATGCAGGAGGTGTGGGTTCAATCCCTGGTCAGGGAACTAAGATCTCACATGCTGCAGAGCAACTAAGCTTTCATGCCATAACAAAGCCCTTTCTTCTTTCTAAAGAAAGAAAGAAGAAAGAAATTGCACACCCAGAACATGGACTCTCAATGTAATCACTAAATTCTACCACCTCGGCAGTGCAAAGTCTGATAAAACACTGAGAAAGGCTTTTCAGAAGCCAGGCTTTTCCTCCAAATGTGTCCTTCATAAGGGATGCGCATGACTGAAGATACTGGAATCCACTCTATTTTAAACAGAAAAGGAATTTTGCTCATAAAATTGTTAGAGGGCCAGAGGATCAGGACCAAAGCTGGGCCTCAAAAAATGGTTCCTGCTACTCAGAGGGATGGTATGGTGTGGGAGGTGAGAGGGAGGTTCAAGAGGGAGGGGCACATGTATACCTATGGCTGATTTACGATGATGTATGGCAGAAACCAGCAAGTATGGTAAAGCAATTATCCTCCAATTAAAAATAAATAAAATTTTAAAACTGGCTCCTGAAACAAGCCCCTGTAGCAGACCTGGCCTCCCTCAGTCACAACAAGAAAGACGAGGACCCCGGAACTGCTGTCCCAGTCAGTAACTCCTGGATTGTGGCCCCAGGGCGGGAAGCTTCCAGACCGCTGTAGGCTGTCACCACACCTAGAGCTCTGGGAACACAGGGTCCTGGCTCCCTCCAGAGTGGAAGAAGCTGACCCCAGAACTGTTGGTGGGACCAGCTACGTGATTTGTATGGCTCAGTGCAAAAGGAAAATGCAGGCCCCTAGTTCATAATTACCAAGAATCAAGACGGCTACCAAGTTAGACCAAGTATGGGACCATCTCGACGAGGGTCTCTGTGACAGCTCCGGTCACAGCGCTGGCCCCAACTGTCACCATACTGGCCTGCTAATCACACCTGCAGAGCAGATGCCTCCTGGACAGTTGCTCATCCCCACTTGCATCAGGACCAAATCTATGTCTGTGAGAGTGTGGAAGCCCACAGATCCCTGCCTGCAAGAGCATCTGAGCAAAGTGTCCTTTCCGGTGATGCGGGCTTTTCTCTGAAGGAACACTCTAGAAGGAGCTGGGAAAGATGCTGAGAGCCCTCTGCTTATCTGACCAAATGTGCAAACTCCGGAAGCAAAGATGCCTTTTGCAGAGCAGTGTCTTCTCCCTGTGTTGTTTTGAGACCCACCCTGCTCTGTTGTGGCTTTTCACTCACAACACCTGACACACAGCTGACAGAAAGACACACATGTCTTCTCTGTGGGAGGCACATGTTGGGTCCTGGGGGGTGCCAGGGTGACAAAGGAAAATGAGGTTCCCGCTTGCTCCCAAGTGGGTGGAAATGAAGAGTTAACACCTGAACAACCAAATGAGATGATTTTTTCAGGTGACCATTTCTGGAGGCAGAGTTACTGTATTCCAAAATACACCTCAAAGCCATTCTCTTCCCTTGAAAACTGTCACTGGTACCACTTTATCCCGGCTAACACCATCTCTCAGCTGATTTCACATTCACTCTTACCTCCCTCTAGTCCATCCACCATAGCAGGGTTAGGGAAATCCTTTTGAAAACATAAATCAATTGTAGACATTCCCCTGCTTCAATCCTCCCTGTAGTTTTTGGCCTGCCCTTGGAAAAAGTCCAAACCTCTTTATCATCCCTACAAGACCACACATCGTCTGATCGTTGCCTGTCTCTAACCCACCCCCACTTGGCCACTATGCTGCTCTGGTGTCTTTTTTGGGGGGACAGGCCAAGTTCCTTCTGACTTCTGTCTTTGAACTTACAGCTCTTATAGTTCCCTGGACACCACAATCCTTCTCAGCTTCTGGCGTTTGGCTAAGACATCACCTTCTCAGAAAGGTTATCTCAGGACCACCCTACCTAGGACAGAATCCCCACCCACCTCGCCGTTCCTCTACAGGCTGTGCTTCTCCCTAAACACGTCACAATCTGAAATTATCCTGGTTACATGTTTCTGGGTTTCCCCTTCCTCTCTGTGAGGCCGGAGACTGCCTCTCTGATTCAGTCCTTCACCACAAGCTCAGCACAGTGTCTGGCACATAGTTACAGCTGCAGAAATATTTGTTACTGGGCTGACTTACAGATAGATGAGGGAAAAAATAGCTACACTCACAGGGTCTAGAAAGGTGGATCAGTGTTCCTTATTTAGGGAGAAGGCATTAAACCTAAAACCTGAGCAAGAGGTCTTCCCTGGTGGTCCCGTGGCCAAGACCCCCGTGCTCCCAGCACAGGGCACCTGGGTTCAATCCCTGGTCAGAGAACTAGATCCCATGTGTTGCAACTAAGACCTGGCACAGCCAAGTTAAGTGTGTTTAAAAACAGAACAAAACCCAAGCAAAATTTAGGATCACTGGGGAGTTTGGGAAAAGTGAAGCAGAGAGTTCAGAGTGACAGGCAGTAATCAAATCATGCAAGTCAGCTGTTCTGGAAAAAATGCAGACTGGCTTCAGGGTGAAGCAGCCAGCCTGACAACTGTCCAGTAGCACGGATGACCTCACACTTGTTTACGGGTCGTGTTGAGGTTATTCTCTTCCTGCCCTGTGCGCGTCCTCACAGTGAAATCACTTGCTCCCTGGGAACAGAGGCCCTGTACTTCTCTGGTGACTCCTGGTGGCCTCAGTAGCTCCAGAATGGCTCCCTGCTTCTTATCCAAGCTCCCAAACACACGGGTACTAAGTGCGGAAACAGCTCAGCTACTGTCCTTGAGGATTTTCCTCTCAGGTTGATTTCCCAGCTTCCTGCCCAGCCCCAGATCAGGGCAGACAACTCTCTGGATTCCTTGGGGCTGAGGAGGTTCCCGGATGCAGGTTCCCATTTTCACACTGGTAAAGTCCATACTGGGGCAACTGAGTCACCCTTCCACCAGGCCACAAGAAAGAAGGTATCCAACATCCTTATTTTCCTCAAGGTCTTAGTCCTGACAGCTTGCGCTAGCCACTTCCTATTCCACATCCTGACTTGTGATTAATCTTCATTATTCCCCCCCCCCCACCACTTATGGCTTTATGGTGCTTCTCAAAGCGCTGCTTCTCTGGCTTCCCTCCTTGATGACGTCCGGATTCTGCCCCTGACTCTGTCATCCTACACCCCCGTATATGGTCTGATCTATTTTGTTCCCCAGAAGCTCAGGGTTCCACCTCTACCCCAGACCCCTGAGAAACCCTCCTGCCACATCTACTCTGGCAGGAGTGGGAGAACATTTAAGGATACTCCTTAATTACAATTAGAATGATACCTCTGACTACACAACTCAGGGGGAAAAAAGCCTAAATATTCATAGTTATCTAGTGCAGGGGTCCCCAACCTCTGGGATTAATGCCTGATGATCTGAGCTGGAGCTGATGTAATAATAATAGAAATAAAGTGCACAATAAATGTAATGGTCTTGAATCATCCTGAAACCATCCCCCCACTGTCAGTGGAAAAATTGTCTTCCACAAAACCGGTCCCTGGTGCCCAAAAGGTTAACCACTGATGTAGAGACCCTTTATCTTAAGGAAGATGGGTCTGCAAGTTTTTTCTGTAAAGGGCCAGGCATTAATCTTTTAGGTTTTGTGGACTGCACGGTCTCTGTCATAACTACTGAGCTCTGCCACTGTAGCAGGGAAGCAGTCATAGACTGTATGTGAACAAATGTTCCAATAAAACTTTATTTACAAACACTGGAAGAGGGCCTGATTCAGCCCCTGAGCCCTAGTTTGTGGATCCCTTATATAGAATATGTTTCCAGATAATTTTAAAAATTTCTTTTTTAAGTCCACAAAAGTTTTCTTTGTCCCAACACACAGATAGCCCATAGCTTTACATACAACTTACACACCTCCTTCTGTCTTCCCAGCTTTACCTCCTTTAATCATTCATGCTGTCACTCAGCTGGTCTTGTAAAAACATTTGCCTCCACAAAATAAGATCTTCCACAAATACATTGACACAGAAAGATCATGTGGAACTTATTTTTAGAGAACGTTTAACACCAGTTTGTAATAGAAAAGCTGGATATGGAGTTCGAGTGAATAATTAGGATAATCGAGATTAATACCTGGTTGATGCTTTGTCAAAGGAACTGATGGATTAATAGGGTAGAAATCCTCTGATGGCTACTAGTGACCTCACTGTCACCCGCAAATAGTGGTTTTAGAGGGCAGTTTTGAGATATTTGCTGTTTCTGGTTTTGTTTTTCAAACTAAATAGTATTAATCTGTGGGGTGAATGGGCAGGGCTCTGTAGTGATGAGTGGCTTACTAGACCACTACATTCATCAAATGTGCAATTTAATATTCCTGAGCCAACCAGGTATCTTCAGAACTTAGAAATTCTGAGATGTGCTATCCTTAGAAGTATGCTTTCTTTTTTAAATTGAAATGTAGTTGAATTACAGTGTATTAATTACTGTTGCACAGCAAAGTGACTCAGTTATATGTATATATACATATATATACACATTCTTTTTCATTATAGTTTATCACATTATAGTTTATAGTATTCCGTATAGTTTAACTATATTGAATATAGTTCCTTATGCTATAAGAAGTATACTTTCAAATGAAGAAGGGTGGAAGGGGAAAGGAAGCATTGGTAACATTTTAAATTAATTTCAGGAATGTGATCACAAAGTACACGGGCTTGGAAACTGTTTATCTCAGATAAGAAATCAGGTGAGGAACTTGCCATAAAACTGGTGGTTAAGACTCAGAACTCCCAATGCAGGGGGCCAGGGTTCCATCCCTGGTTAAGGAACTAGATCTCACATGCTGCAACTAAGACCCAGAGGAGCCAAATAAATTATTTTAAAAAGAAAGAAAGAAATCAGGAGGTGAAGATGAAGGGACAGGAGGGGAAAAAAGGGTGGGGGTGGGGAAGAAGCCTGTATTCCAATGGAACGTCCAGCAGAATGTCCTCGTGCATTTACCTGTCCCGGAGGTCAGACGTGGTTGAAACAGGGACTGTGACACGTGGGCACTAGCATTCTGTTGACCCTCTTCCTCCGAGTCCTCTCAGTTGGGGCGGGGGGGCGGTTATTGCAGAATCAGAGAGTTCTCTGCAGAGCAGCAGCAGAAGCCCATGTGGGCTCATTGCTGAGCAGATACTGCTGAGTCTAGAAAACAGAGAGCCTTAACAAGTAAATTCCACACCCCCTCGAATTTGTGCCTCGGTAGGGAAGCCTCAGCAGGAAATCCTCCATATGTTTTCCTTTACTACAAGGAGCTTCAGAGAATGAGTTCATTTCTCTTCAAACATCCTCGCATTGCTGTAAAGCAGCACTGGCTGGCTGATGAGAAATGCTACCAGGAACACAAGAGGACGCCCACAGACGGAGATAGGAGAGCAGTTACTCTTCTGAATTAGATGTTAGTTTGGGAGAAGTTTTATTTCTCCTTTGCTGCTTACGTTCTGGACTTCGTGGCCTTTTTTCACTTCATTTTATTCTGTAAGGACAATCTTTTGCTTTTGACTGCTTCCTAGTAGAGCTTGGATACGGGGAGAAATAAATATCAAAGGAAGATTTCTCAAAGATTTGTCCTATGGAGGAATGGAGTTTACCCTGAAGACCAAAGGATTATAGCTCAGGTTAGTCTTTGCTCTTAAACAAAAAAAGACATTTGAAATTCGGGATTATTTTAAAAATATCACAGGCAAGTAAGTACTTTGTCTTTATTGTTTTCTTCTCTTCCTTTTTAACCCCCAATAAGCTTCTTCTTTGCATATTGTAATCTCAGTGAACAGTTGGATTCTAAATATAAGTAAAATGATTCGCTAGCTCATAAAGTAATTACAAGATGAGATATGAAATGTTCTGCTCTTAACACTGTTTAGCAGGTAGCAGGTGATATTTATAGCAATGTTTATGTTTTTATGCCAAGAATCACTTAATTTCATTAGTGTCTCAAGTGAGTATCTTTTGCCTCATTTCCTCTAGTAATGTAGACTCTGTTTTAGACTGAAGAAGAAGCCAGTAAAGAGCATGGTTGCCCTGACAGGCAAATCAACTTTTGTGGACTTCTCTAGAATATTTAGGGAGATTTGCCGCAGGTCCTGTAAATCTCCAGGGTGAAAATTGTTACAAGCTCTGACTCTTGTGAACCTTCTTTTGAAAATATGATGGAATCATGTCGCAAATATGGGAAACAAAAAATCTTAGTGGCAAAAGGGCATTGAAACATTAAAATATTTCAGTGGATATTATCTTTTCTTGATTACACTATTAAGCTGAGCTCCAGCTGTGCATGTGTTGTTGCCTCCTCCGGATTCCAAGAGTCAAGAGCTGTCAAGCTGATCTAGCAGGATCAGGTTGTCATTGGGGAGGAAACTAGATGTGGTCAAGATGTCCTGCCTCCCTCCCTACTCCTAATCCCCTTCACCTCCCCACCCCGGCCCTCCCCTCCTGAGCTGCCATCAGTTTACCAGAGGATGGCTACCTCCCCAGCAACAGTAAACGAAGAGCTGGCTGCTTTCAAACTCAGGCCGTGTCTAGGTGATCTTTGGACGAGAATGAACAATCAGAATGAGCTGGGCTTTCTCTGCACCATAGTTCCCCCACTGCCACCACTAAAGCCATCATCCAGACCCCAGTTCTCTGTACACCAGCTGGTCTGAAATGATGTTTTCAAAAGAGAGATAAAAGTGAAAGTCCCTTCCACGAATGGAGGGTGTTTGCATTCCTTCCTCCCCCCCAACTTTGCCTAGTCTGTAGAGACAGTCTGCCTTGTCCTCTAAGAAGCATGATTCCAATTCATCACTGGTTTCCAAAGCCAAGTGCTCCCGGCACTGGCCTCCTTTCTGAGTAGCCTGTCAGTTAAAGATCATTATCTGCCAAGCCATCTGTTATTTTCCCTTAGGAGAAGATGTTATTTCAGTTCCATAGGTAGCTTTTAAATTTTTCCCTACATGTTGTATAGCAGCTAAATGTAGTCCAAAGGTTAAGTCCTGTTGAGAGCAACAGGAATCTGTGGCCCAGTTTTGAGAGTGTTAGTGGTAATGGTGTAATCTTGAATGGCCCAAAAGCGTGGGGTGAGCTGGGACCTGAGAAAAATGCAGCCACGTGAGAGTCTGGTCTTTGCTCTCCTGGAAAACTGTTGCTTTTAGAGGAATTACTTGCTTCCTGATTTAGTTGTGCCTAAGGATGTGTGCTTCTTTTATGGGGCATGGTGTTGCCCTAATTGCCCTGGTTATGGAGGCTGGCTACCCATCAGTGAGGGCAGTTTGGGGGCTTGACCCTTACAAAGGAGAGCCATGAAGAATATGAGCTTTCCTGCTTGTCACACTCCTCCTTCACCAGTTAAGAAAAAGATTTTGCCTTACTTAAGCATGCTATTATCTGCCTGCTAAGTGAGAGTGGACCTCTATAATTTCTCTCCCTCAATAATGGAAAATACATTTGTCGTCGTTATTGCTTTAGTCACTAAGTCATGGCCGACTCTTGGCGACCTCATAGACTGTAGCCCACCAGGCTCCTCTCTCTGTCTATGGTATTTTCCAGGAAAGAATATTAGAGTGGGTTGCCATTTCCTCGTCCAGGGGATCTTCCCCACCCTGGGATGGACCCTCCATCTCCTGCATTGGCAGGCAGATTCTTTACCGCTGAGCTACCAGGGAAGCCTGGAAATTACATTGTTGCATCTCAGAAGCCATCAGGTCATCAGGTCACCTCTGCAAGCTTGGAGATTTTCCTTTGTAGAAAGTTTCCTTTGCCTTGGGCTGCTCTTTTATAAACTCAGGCTTGGACAAATCTCAAGTGCTGTGTCCTGTGGTACTAGCAGGTGACAATGATGATGACATCTAACCTGTATTGAGTGCCTTCTTTTGCCAGGTGTGATACTAAATATTCTATGACACATAGGACATTGAATTTTCCCTGCCTTACCTGTAATGCATGTACTGCAGAGAGCCTCCTTCACGATGGAAGAGAAACAAATAAGTTCAGTAGAGGAGGTTCATTGGAGGAGGAACAAAAAAGATTCAAGAAAAGTTGATATCAACTAGTATCCTGTCTTCTTTTTCTTTGTTGTCTTTGTTTCTTTCATTCACCTAATGACCAAGGTTATGAATTGTCCAGGCTACTTTCTGTATGACTTTATTCATAAATAACATTTCTGAGAGAGCATAGGCAGTGGCCTGGGTTGGAGTAGGGGGAGAAATTGGGACTTTAGCAGTGAGCATTAGGACTTGTATTGGAAATGGATTTAGTTTCTCTGTGCTCTGCCTTAGACTGTCTGTAAAGTGTGACTTCACCTCACACCATGCTTTTTTGTCCTTTACTTTCTGCAGGGTTATGGGGATAATTAAACTGTTGGCTAAAAGCATCAAATTCCTGGGGAGAAAATAGCACATTCATGAGCAAGTGTGTTTAACTGTTCATGTCGGGCTGGGTTTTCACTGAGAGCAAATAAGATGCTTAGAACAGTCTTTCAAACTACCAGAAGGTGGAGAGTATGGAGGGAGAAGGCTCAGATTTTTTTTTTTTTCAATCATAAAGCATATATTCAGTAAAGTTGCTGTTAATGCCTACTGTTATGAAAACTTTATTAACATAACAAATTGGAAGAAGCTGGTTTATAAGTGATGATTCAGGACAAATGACGTATGAAATAATCAAGAATAAATGAGTGAAGAAATAATGCATTTATAAATTAGGAAATGGAAATCTATGGGGATTTACCAACACTTTTCTTTTTTTTTTTGCTTTTTGTATTGTTTCTGGGTCATGGAAACATTTTAAGCTAATTTGCTGCCTTGATTACATCTTTGATGTAATCGATTGTTTATTGACTACCACTTAGGGCATTGCTTTCTGGGATAATCCATGACTACATTTGGGAACAAATATATTGCTACAAGGTGAGTGCGTATATTTGATGAGCAGAGAGAAGAATTAAATTCAGAAATACTATCCTTTCACAACTTCAGAATTGCTGAAATTTGAAACTAGGGTAGATTTTGGATCATCTTATCCAACTCCTTTACAGTATGTATGAGGAAACTGAAGACAAAAAATGATTCACAGGTCACTAATTAGCTACAAAACTAGGATGAGAATTCTGGCTTCCAAACCCAGTGGCTTTTTTGTTTACTTTTCAGTTCTATGTTTTTAATATATAATTTTTTCAACTATTAAAAAATAAAGATATGCCCCCATGATCATACCAATTGCATTACTCTTTTGCCTTTTAAATATCTTAATATGAAATATCTCAAATACACAAAAATAATATCTTGATTATCTGCAAACCCACCACCAAGATTGTATATGTTATTTTGCTATATTTTGTTCAGATGATGTATAAAGTAAAATGAAAGTGAAAGTGAAAATTGCTCAGTTGTGTCCAACTCTTTGTGACCCCATACAGTCCATGGAATTCTCCAGGTCAGAGTACTGGAGTGGGTAGCCTTTTCCTTCTCCAGGCTATCTTCCCAACCCAGAGATTGAACCCAGGTCTCCCACATTGCAGGCGAATTCTTTACCACCTGAGCCACAAGGGAAGCCCAAAATAAGATGAAGCATATTATAAATACACTCCCCCAACATTTCCCCTATTTTCCCTCCCAAGAGACTAATTATCCTTAAATTGCTACATATGATTCCTATGTACTATACTTTAGTATTACTATGTATGTGTGTGTTAATATATGTGTGTGGAGGGTGGGCTTTCAGATCCAGACATGGATGTATATATATATGAGGTCATATCTAATATCTATTTGTGGTTATACTGTTATTTTGTGTTCAAGTTTTAAAATATATAAAGCATTGTCTTTTATATTTATATATTCTTTAGTTTATTTTTATTCAAATTTGTTTTGGAGATGTATCCATGTTGATATATAGGTATCTAGTTGATTTTGTTATAACTGCAGGATACTATCACATTACATACATAATCCAAAGTTGATTTATCTATTTTCTTACTGAGGCATATTTGTACTCTCTCAGAAGTTTTGATATCTAAACAGTACAGCTATCTTCTTACACTTTAGCTAGAATTTCTTAAATAGAGTTCAACCTAGAAGTTGAATTGTCAGGTCATAGGGAGACACATCTTCCCTAGAGATTGTTAAACTCTTCTCCTAACTCTGCTGGTTTATTTCACCCACCAACAGTGTCGAGCAGTAGTTCTGCACTCTGGCCACAGAAAGAATCACCTAGGCAGTATTTTAAAATCACCAATGCCTAAGTCCCACCCCAGACCCATTAAATCAGAATCTCTGGGGATGAGAGACAAAACTGATATTTTTTCCAAGTTCTCTCAGTGAGTCTAATTAATGTACAACTAAGGTTAAGAACCACTGACTTAGCATTTCTGTTTCCCGTGTCTTTCCCAACACTGGGTATTATCAGACATTTTGTTTTGTTAATCTCTTGTTAAGGACTTTCTAATTACTGGTGAAGCTGAGTATGTTTATATAATGTTGTTGAGCATTCCGGTGCCTTCCACTGAGAACTATGTGTGATATGTTTTACCTATTTTTTTCTCTTTAATTATCTTTTATTATTGATTTGTAGGCACTTTCTTTACTTTCTAGACAGTAATTGTGAGAGGGGACATATAACTGGCAAATAACTGCCCTGGTCAATAACTTATCTTTTCACTTATTTGTGTTATTATCATATGTAGTAGTTTAAAAATTTAAGTATGGTTAAATCTGTCAATATTTTCCTTTATGGTTTGTATGATGAGAGATCTGAAATATTTTCCTACATGATTTTGTAAAGCTATTTTTCTATCTTCAAAAAGTTTTATGGTTATATTCTTTCCCAATGAGGTCTTGAATCTGTCTAGAATTTTTATTTCTGTATGATGTGTTGTATGACCAAATTTTATCTTTTTTTTGATTTTCCTTGGTATAACTTATCTTTCCTTACTGGTTGCTCTTAAGATCTCTTTTGACTTTGTAGTTTTGCTGTTTCACTACAATACATCTCATGAATTTATCTTTTCTTTATCTTGATTTCTTCCTGACTCATAGGAATCATACATTTTATCAATTCTGGGACATATACAGGCATATATCTTGGAATCTTGATGCTTCAGTAATTCTGTTCACTGTCTAAAATTCATACTAGACATGTTGAATTTTTTGTTCAATTTACGCGGTCTCAACTTTATATTTATCCCTTTATCTCATTTTGCTACATTCTGAGTTGCTTCCTTAAACCTATCTTTCATACCCAGGGATTGAACCTGGGCCCTCAGCAGTGAAAGCACCGGCTCCTAACCACTGGACCATCAGGGAATTCCTTCAGTTGTGTCTTAAGAGCTATTTTACCTCTCCATTGAATTTCTCATTCCATTGCTGTAGTTTTCATTTCTAGATAGTCCAGCTACTGTTATTTTAATACTATGTTTTTCTTTCCATATGGTTTAAAATCTATATGAAATAATCTGTTATTTTGTTCATTTATCCAAAAGTTTTAGAATTCGGTCTTCTATTTGGTGTGCCTGGTGGTGGTCTTCTGATGGATTATCTCTTCGTGTGATATGTGATTTAGGATAATAAATTCATTATTAGTAGGGCATACTGTATAAAAATGTGCAACCAGAGTGTCTCTTTCAGGGACATTTTGTATTTGGTGTCCTGGGATTAATCCTTAGGCTAATTCCTTGGCTCAGATATTCCTAGACCACACATACAACCCTGATTATAAATTTTGACACTATCTTTTCCCATTGCTTGGTAAAGACAAAGACAGACAGGCATTAGTGTGTCCAGTTGCTGGGACTGTATCACCTGTCTGTGCCCTTACATAGGAATTTAAACCCAACCTTCTGGGTTACTGTTGTTCAGTCCCTCAGTCATGTCTGACTCTTTATGACCCCGTGGACTGCAGCACGCCAGTCTTCCTTTCCTCACTATCTCAGGGAGTTGCTCAAACTCGTGTCCACTGAGTCAGTCGATGATGCCATCCAACCATCTCCTCCTCTGTTGCCTGCTCCTGCTTTCCATCTTTCCCAGAATCAGGGTCTTTTCCAATGAGTTGGGTCTTTGCATCAGGTGGCCAAAGTGTTGGAGCTTCAGCTTCAGCATCAGTCCTTCCAGTGAATATTCAGGGTTGATTTCTTTTAGGATTGACTGGGTTACTGGGGCCCTGTAAATTTCGCCGGTGCAGACCACTATCTGTGCCCTTACCACACTGCCTTTTAGATCTACAGATCTTACACCTGGCATTCTCTTTCTTTTTGCTTGCTTTTTCTCTCGCTCTTGCTCTCTCTCTCTCTCTTTTCTTTTTTTTTTGGTAAGCTCAGTAATGCATTTACTGAGAAAAGAATGATGTCTGTTTATCTGTTATTTCTGAGTATTTGTAGTGGGAAAGTTTTCAAATTTTATTGAGAAAAAAATTTCAGAACAAGGAGTCCTACTTTGACCTTTTTGACATTAAAAAAAGAAACAACCTAAGAATTTCACAAATCGTATGCTCCATGCAAAATTTTCTTGCCAGCTTTTGTAGAAATGTAATCTATCCAAAAATCAACTTGAAAATTATTAATGTGCCCTTGAATGTTTTGCTGTATAACTGCTGAAGAGTTGCATTCTTTTGAACTAACACAATAAACTCAACCACAGCCTGGTGTGTGGAGGATAATGGGATGGGGAGGGGCTGTATCCCTGTTTGAAAAATTTGTGGGGAGTGTGCTGCAGGGGAACAAATAATATTTTCTGAAATAGTGATAAGTTTTAAAGGTTATAATGAAAATCCCAAAGCCCTTTCTGACCGTAGAATTCTGTGATTTTTCTACTACCTTGAGAAATTTTCCCAACAAATCTCATAGCCTCTGAGCAGCTTTGTAACAAATCATAAAAATCAAAGTTGCTAAATTCTTCTCAGGATGCTTGCCTGTTCTCCTTCCTTCACCGTAGCATCTAAGCAAGTCCACAGACATGAGAGGAACTGTATTCAACTTTTATTGCTGTAACTATTCCTCAATCTGCTTTGTCCACACGTGATTTTTATGACATGCCAAAGAACACATCGCCAAGCAAAATAATTAGTGGACTAAAGAGAACCTTAACTGTTGAATCCCATCTAGACATGACATATTTCAAAATATACACTGTTGGAAGTTTTTATAGTTTCTGTTTAACATGTA
Source organism: Muntiacus reevesi (assembly GCF_963930625.1). NCBI lineage: Eukaryota > Metazoa > Chordata > Mammalia > Artiodactyla > Cervidae > Muntiacus > Muntiacus reevesi. Next base: position 24,514,541 of record NC_089250.1, read on the forward strand.
ATAATTTTGTGATATTTTACTCCAAAACTCTCTTTGGAAGCAACAACTTAGTAATAAGACACAGTTGAAATAAAAACAAAGGATTCATTTAAAAAAAAGAACAAATATTCTTTCAACACTCAATACCCAAAGTTATTTCTGAGACTTCACCATGTTATTTAAGATTAAATATCTAAAACAAATTATTACAAAAATAAACCCATCCCGTTGCTGGGTTTCATTCTGTGTTTATGCTGAGGTGGAGTCTGTTGTTAGCTGCATGATCAGAGCACAGACGCTGAGTCTCTTTATTTTCTTAATTATGAATTACCGTTTCAAACCCTTATCCGCGGTTTACAATGGCTGTAATCCCTACCAAAACAGTTGCTCCTCTGGATTGTAAGTGGTTTGCCAGAACATTAACCTCTACTTGACCCCGGATGATCACAGGAGGGATATACAAGGGTCATTGATAATCCTTTATAGAAAAATTATCAAATATGGACTGTACACTAGATAATGTTACTTGCCTTTAAAAATAATTATAATATGTTTGTCATTTAGAAGGACTGGGATCAGCAAGGCTAATGAACATGTTTAAATCCTTATCAGCTGGAATGAAAAGGGCTGGCTCCAGAAAGTGCTGACCTCAGAATTTTTCTGCAGCTTGTGTCAATCCAGTGTGCTGATGCACATGACCGACTGATGTGCGGCTTGGCAGGCCATAGAGGCTTATTCACCCATGCGGGGTGTGCAAGGGGCTTCCGGGCCTCTCCCTGTGCTCTGCATTCCTCTCGTTCTCCAACAAAGCTTTTAATTGGCGTCTGTGGCTAAGGAGCATACAGTCCCAGGAGGAACGAAACACAGTTTTCCATCAGCAATTAAGACGAGCTCTAAGCCCCAAGCTTATCAAGCCTGAACCAGGAGCAGCTAGGGCTAAAGGCTGGAAATAAGAGAGTCACTAGTAGTTTCATAAACCATGTTAATAATTCTGCATTAACAGTAAATACTGTATGTTTAGTGTTGTTACCTAAGCTCTCATAGCCAAGGCTCTCACTGGGCCTGGTGGTTAAAAGCAATGGAGCTCTTTTCAGCCGAAACTGAATTTAACCTACTTTACCTAAAGTTTCGTCCAAAGACACTTCTCCAAGTAATCTTCCCCTCTGTGTAGGGAAGCCATCTCATTCTGCCTGGGTTACATGGGATGAACACTAGAGGTGGCCATCCTGAGCCGGTGAGAAATGTACAGAAAATCCCAGGGCAGATGGTTCTGCCTTAGGAGTTTGGTTATTTTTGTTTTTCAATTTAAGTTTTCAATTATGTGCCTTGCTGCAATGTAACTAGGGAATAACTAGATTAGAGGAGAAGCAGACGAAGACCTCATATTCATTACTTATTATTTAGTTACTTTTTAAAATTAATTTTTATTGGAGTATAGTTGCTTTACAATGTTGTATTAGTTTCTACTGTACAACAAAGTGAATCAGCTATATATGTGTGTGTGTGTGTGTGTGTGTGTGTGTATCCCTTGCCCTTTGGAATTCCTTCTTATTCAGGTCACCACAGTGCATTAAGAAGAGTTCTCTGTGCTATACAGTATGTTCTCATTAGTATCGATTTCACCCATTATTGATTATATTTGGTCAAAGATGTCAGAAATATAAGGTCATTAAAAATCAGTAAGTTGCTGGAACCAAGGTGTATGGGGAGGCAGAGTCATACCCCTTCCCTAAGACTTTAGCAGGGCTGTTTGAAAGGACACTTGAAGTTGCCACTTGACCATTGTTATGTTGTAGACTTCATACTTCTAAATTTCATAAATGAATATGGAGATAAACAATAAAGATATGCTAAATGTCCTTAAAGTATATAGCCATTCATTTTTAATTCTAAAGTTAATATATTCTTCCTCATTGATGATCTTGATTTTACATAGCCATCCCTCTACTATATGACTACTATTTCTTCTGTTCTATATTTGTGTCCTACCATTTCTACTTCTGTCTCAATCCTTTTTGCCCATCTCTGGAGACCTGGGTTAAACTTCCTTTCATCCTGTGTAGATTGGCCGCTTCATTCCAGTTGTTCATTGAGCTCCTTTTACAATTTTTATTTATTTATTTATGGTTGTGCTGGGTCTTTGTTGCTGTGTGTAAGCTTTCTGTAGTTGAGGGATGTGGGGGCTACTCTCTAGTTGTGGTGCACGGGCTTCTCATTGTGGTGGTTTTATTTGTTAAGAAGCATGGGCTCTAGGCACGTGGGCTTCAGTAGCTGTGACCTGTGGGCTCAGTAGTTCTGACCCACAGGCTCCAGAGCACAGGCTCAGTGGTTCTGGCTCATGGGCTCCAGAGGCACAGGCTCAGTGGTTGTGGCTCACGGGCTTTGTTCCACCTCAGCAAGTGGGATCTTCCCAGAGAAGGGACTGAACTGGAGTCTCCTGCATTGGCAGGCAGGTTCTTTACCACCAAGCCACAGGGAAGCCCCTGAGTTCTTTCTTTCCTCTTTTGTGGCATTCCATGACCCATTGTTGTTCTTCATCTGGTCCAGATTCATGGGTCCCATAGGTCTCTGCCCATATACCCTATCCCACATTACCTCTGACCCCTGCTGCCTCCTTCTTTCTTTCTAATAGGACTTGTATCTCACTGCTAGTTGAGAAACTTATGGATCATTCCCTCCTGCCATCTTTCACACAAAGTATTTCTTTGCACACCCCCTTTGCCCTCAGTGTATAAATTATATCTCAACCTGTCAATGCAAACTTACTTGATTTGGAACTATTGGGTATTTGAAGTGTGACTTCAGCAACACTCCTTTCCTATGTTAAAATATGTGTGATTGACATGAATTGAAAAGGCTAAATTTGGCTAGATACCAGATTATAGGCTGTTGTAAGGCAGTTACCAGGTTTTATGTTCTGTAGCATTTCCTGTGAATCCATGAACTCTTAATTTGCATAATCAGTATCACAGCAGCTGATGGTGGTACTGACTTCCTAAATGAACTTCTAGCAAATACAGTTGGAAGAATACCCATGGGGTTCCAGCGTTATACTTTAAGAATGGAAAGTTATAAAGAAATAAGTATTCAGGAACCACCCCCAAACTGATAAATTATCTAGATGCTCATAAAAAAAATCAAAATAATATCCTTTTCATGCACCTAGTGACTGGCATATAAAAGTTCTCGAATAGCCAAAGTAATCTTGAGAAAGAAGAATGGAACTGGAGTAATCAACCTGCCTGACTTCAGACTCTACTACAAAGCCACAGTCATCAAGACAGTATGGTACTGGCACAAAGACAGAAATATAGATCAATGGAACAGAATAGAAAGCCCAGAGATAAATCCACGAACCTATGGACACCTCATCTTTGACAAAGGAGGCAAGGATATACAATGGAAAAAAGACAATCTCTTTAACAAATGGTGCTGGGAAAACTGGTCAACCACTTGTAAAAGAATGAAACTAGAACACTTCCTAACACCATACACAAAAATAAACTAAAAATGGATTAAAGATCTAAATGTAAGACCAGAAACTATAAAACTCCTAGAGGAGAACATAGGCAAAACACTCTCCGACATAAATCACAGCAAGATCTTCTATGACCCACCTCCCAGAATACTGGAAATAAAAGCAAAAATAAACAAATGGGACCTAATGAAAATTATAAGCTTTTGCACAACAAAGGAAACTATAAGTAAGGTGAAAAGACAGCCCTCAGATTGGGAGAAAATAATAACAAATGAGGAAACAGACAAAGGATTAATCTCAAAAATATACAAGCAACTCCTGAAGCTCAATTCCAGAAAAATAAACGACCTAATCAAAAAATGGGCCAAAGAACTAAACAGACATTTCTCCAAAGAAGACATACAGATGGCTAACAAACACATGAAAAGATCCTCAACATCACTCATCATCAGAGAAATGCAAATCAAAACCACAATGAGGTACCATTACACGCCAGTCAGGATGGCTGCTATCCAAAAGTCTACAAGCAATAAATGCTGGAGAGGGTGTGGAGAAAAGGGAACCCTCTTACACTGTTGGTGGGAATGCAAACTAGTACAGCCACTATGGAAAACAGTGTGGAGATTTCTTAAAAAACTGGAAATAGAACTGCCATATGACCCAGCAATACCACTTCTGGGCATACACACTGAGGAATCCAGATCTGAAAGAGACACGTGCACCCCAATGTTCATCGCAGCACTGTTTATAATAGCCAGGACATGGAAGCAACCTAGATGCCCATCAGCAGATGAATGGATAAGGAAGCTGTGGTACATATATACCATGGAATATTACTCAGCTGTTAAAAAGAATTCATTTGAATCAGTTCTAATGAGATGGATGAAACTGGAGCCCATTATACAGAGTGAAGTAAGCCAGAAAGATAAAGAACATTACAGTGTACTAACACATATATACGGAATTTAGATAGATGGTAGCGATAACCCTATATGCAAAACAGAAAAAGAGACACAGAAGTACAGAACAGACTTTTGAACTCTGGGGGAGAACATGAGGGTGGGATGTTTTGAAAGAACAGCATGTATATTATCTATGGTGAAACAGACCACCAGCCCAGGTGGGATGCATGAGTCAAGTGCTCGGGCCTGGTGCTCTGGGAGGACCCTGAGGAGTCAGGTGGAGAGGGAGGTGGGAGGGGGGATCGGGAGGGGGAATACGTGTAACTATATGGCTGATTCATGTCAATGTATGACAAAACCCACTGAAATGTTGTGAAGTGATTGGCCTCCAACTAATAAAATAATATTTAAAAAAAAAAAAGTTCTCAATAAATATTAAATCTGTCATCATTGGAATATGTTTTGAATACTGTGTGGTTGAGCACCATCATCAACTTTTCCAGCAATTTTTATATAAAATCTGTAGCTAGTTTATAGTTATGTGAAGAATCCCAAAGCCATTGTGAAATCAATGCAGCAATTGGTGGTAACAACTCCTTAAACTGAAAATCTTTAACCTAAGAGTGCAAGCTACCATCTTCCTTTGGTATGCTTAAAAGATAAAAAGCTAGCATTTTGCAAGATTGATGAAACAGTGATAATAGTTCTTCCTCATGAAAGAATGAAAACATACATCTTTAGATTACTACATGAATGATTTAATTCAAACATAAAGAATTATTACAGTTCAGTGTTATTAAATATTGAAACAGTAATAGAAAACATGCAATCACTGCAATCACTTTTCTTATATTTTATTAAAAATAGGAAAACACACTGCTATCCAAGATGGATTTTGAGACTAATTTAAGCTCTGCAAGTGTAGGGTTTTATACTCATCAATAATAGTTCCCCTGTTCTTTGATTACATGGTGTTTCATTCAAGGTACTTTTAACTTTAGAACACTGAAGCAAAGATATTCAAAATCAACCTTGGAATTTAATACATCATCTCTTTCACCAGAGACATTTCACTGATCCTGTGTTATTTAAAGGGCAAATGGAACTGTTATGGTGAAAATCTGAAAAGAATGTCAGAACTAACACAGTATGGAGATCATATTTTCACAGAAATAATGATTCCAAGTCTTGTAATTTAATTTGCATGGTTGAATGAACTTGCTTCTCTCCTCCTCCAAGAATACAGCCTACTACATCCCGAACTGCAGTCCTTCAAAAAAAAAGAGGCCAAATCCCAAAGTTAGCATTCTACAATCATGCCCACTCTACAACTTCATACCCAATAGACATTTTTTCTTAAAAATGAATTATAAACCTACAAGCCTGTTGCTTCTGAGGAAATGATGGAAGAAGAAAAGACTTCCTCTGTATTTCTTTTAACTAAAAAGGATGTCACTTAACCAAAAAAGAGTTATGAAATTTATATCTCAGGTGGGAGCATGTGAACTGTCACAGAAAGAAATAGATCATGTTACCTGGAACCCAAGGAAATACACTGTTGATACTTTCTCTGGAGAGTTGACAAAATTCTTCCTAGGAGAATTTCCCTAGGTTGCTTTTATGATTATATTATGAGAATCTAGACCTCTGTGTTAGTTAATGGGCATGTGTGTTGCTAAGTCACTTCAGTCATGTCCAATTCTGTGTGATCCTGTGGACTGTAGCCCTCCTGGCTCCTCTGTCCATGGGGTTCTCCACGCAAGAATACTGGAGTGGATTGCCCTTTCCTTCTCCAGGGGATCTTCCCAACCCAGGGATCAAACTCTCATCTCTTACATCTCCTGCACTGGCAGGCAGCATCTTTACCACTAGTGCCACCTGGGAAGCCCCAGTGAATGGGCATAGTTCTGTGATAAACAGCATCCACATTTCAGTGGCTTATCACTAAAAGGTGTGTCTATTACTCACATTGTCCAGTGGTGTAAGGCTGAGGGAAGTGTGAGGGTTCTGCTCTAAGAAGTCACTCAAGGACCCAAGCTACTTGCAACATGCGGCTTTGCTATTTCCAGGGCCCCTACCTTCTCTGCATTCAGCCCACCAAAGGGAGCCAATCACAGAGGACTTCCTGGGAGGTTACCTCGGGCTACATCTGCAAGTGGTTGTATGGCCCTTCTGCCTTCATTCCATTGGCTGGAACCCCATCATAAGACCTCATTTAACTGCAAAGGACACTGAAAAATGAAGCCTTAAATGGCTGCCAAGAGGAAAAAGAAATAGGATCAGATGAACACCAAATAGTCTCTCTCACATATTTAATAGTTTTGAATTGGGGATCAGTAACAGGTTATGCCTTGATTCATGGACCTAATGTTCCAGGTTCCTATGCAATATTGCTCTTTACAGCATCAGACCTTGCTTCTATCACCAGTCACATCCACAACTGGGTATTGTTTTTGCTTTGGCTCCATCCCTTCATTCTTTCTGGAGTTATTTCTCCACTGATCTCCAGTAGCATATTGGGCACCTATCAACCTGGGGAGTTCCTCTTTCAGTATCCTATGATTTTACCTTTTCATACTGTTCATGGGGTTCCCAAGGCAAGAATAATGAAATAGTTTGCCATTCCCTTCTCGAGTGGACCACATTCTGTCAGACCTCTCCCCCATGACCCGTCTGTCTTGGGTGGCCCCACATGGCATGGCTTAGTTTCACTGAGTTAGACAAGCTGTGGTCCTGTGATCAGATTGGCTAGTTTTCTGTGATTATGGTTTCAGTGTGTCTGCCCTCTGATGCCCTCTCGCAACACCTACCATCTTACTTAGGTTTCTCTTACCTTGGATGTGGGGTATCTCTTTACGGCTGCTCCAGCAAGGTGCAGCCACTGCTCTGCTTTGTTGACTATGCCAAAGTCTTTGACTGTGTGGATCACAATAAACTGGAAAATTCTGAAAGAGATGGGAATACCAGACCACCTGACCTGCCTCTTGAGAAACCTATATGCAGGTCAGGAAGCAACAGTTAGAAGTGGACATGGAAGAACAGACTGGTTCCAAATAGGAAAAGGAATACGTCAAGGCTGTATATTGTGACCCTGCTTATTTAACTTATATGCAGAGTACACCATGTGAAACGCTGGGCTGGAGGAACCACAAGCTGGAATCAAGATTGCCGGGAGACATATCAATAACCTCAGATATGCAGCTGATGCCACCCTTATGGCAGAAAGTGAAGAGGAACTAAAAAGTCTCTTGAGGAAAGTGAAAGAGGAGAGTGAAAAAGTTGGCTTAAAGCTCAACATTCAGAAAACTAAGATCATGGCGTCTGGTCCCATCACTTCATGGAAAATAGATGGGGAAACAGTGGAAACAGTGCCAGACTTTTTTTGGGGGGGCTTTAAAATCACTGCAGATGGTGATTGCAGCCATGAAATTAAAAGATGCTTACTCCTTGGAAGGAAAATTATGACCAACCTAGATAGCATATTAAAAAGCAGAGACATTACTTTGCCAACAAAGGTCTGTCTAGTCAAGGCTATGGTTTTTCCAGTGGTCATGTGTGGATGTGAGAGTTGGACTGTGAAGAAAGCTGAGCACCGAAGAGTTGATGCTTTTGAACTGTGGTGTTGGAGGAGACTCTTCAAAGTCCCTTGGACTGCAAGGAGATCCAACCAGTTCATCCTAAAGATCAGTCCTGGGTGTTCACTGGAAGGACTGATGCTGAAGCTGAAACTCCAGTACTTTGGCCACCTCATGCAAAAGGTTGACTCATTGGAAAAGACCCTGATGCTGGGAGGGACTGGGGGCAGGAGGAGAAGGGAACGACAGAGGATGAGATGGCTGGATGGCATCACCGACTCGATGGACATGAGTGTGAGTAAACTCCGGGAGTTGGTGATAGACAGGGAGGCCTGAAGTGCTGCCATTCATGGGGTCGCAAAGATTTGGACACGACTGAGCAACTGAATTGAACTGAACTGAACAGGGTATGCAAAAATAGCCCCATGATTGATCCTGAATGCTAGTAGCTATAAGAAAATATTGGACCGAGGATGCCCATCCCAGGTAGCAATAGCTATATATTCCCTACTAGGGAGGATGCTCAATTTTAGATGTTTTGAGAAATGTAAGATGAATCAGATATTGTCTCTGTCCTCAGGCAGTGTATAGTCTCCTATAGGAGTAGGCTATCTGTATAACTAGCTGGGTTCTAGCTCGTGTCACAGGATGTTAAGTTGGCAGTGTCTACTGAGACTCTTAGGTCTAATAGATGTGAAATTCCGAAGTTAAATACAAGATCAAGGTGGAGGTTTACAAAGGATTATCAAAAATATGTTTAGTTCAGTTCAGTCGCTCACTCATGTCCAACTCTTTGCAACCATATGGACTGCAGCAAACCAGGCTTCCCTGTCCATCACCAACACCCAGAGCCTACTCAAACTCATGTCCATTGAGTGGGTGATGCCATCCAACCATCTCATCCTCTGTTGTCCCCTTCTCCTCCTGCCTTCAACCTTTCCCAGCATCAGGGTCTTTTCCAATGAGTCAGTTCTTTGCACCAGGTGGCCAAAGTATTGGAGCTTCAGTTTCAGCATCAGTCCTTCCAAGGAATATTCAGGACTGATTGCCTTTAAGATTGACTGGTTGGATTTCCTTGCAGTCCAAGGGACTCTCAAGAGTCTTCTCCAACAGCACAGTTCAAAAGCATCACTTCTTCAGCACTCAGCTTTCTTTATAGTCCAACTCTCACATCCATACATGACTACTGGAAAAACCATAGTTTTGACTAGACAGACCTTTGTTGGCAAAGTAATGTCTCTGCTTTTTAATATGCTATCTAGGTTGGGCATAGCTTTTCTTGCAAGGAGCAAGTGTCTTTTAATTTCATGGCTACAGTCACCATCTTCAGTGATTTTGGAGCCCCCCCAAATAGTCTATGTTACCGTTTCCATTGTTTCTGCATCTATTTGCCATGAAGTGATGGGACCGGATGCCATGATCTTAGTTTTCTGAATGTTGAGTTTTAACCCAACATTTTCACTCTCCTCTTTCACTTTCATCAAAAGGCTCTTTAGTCAGAGAGTGTTTTGCCTATGTTCTCCTCTAGGAGTTTTATAGTTTCTGGTCTTACATTTAGATCTTTAATCCATTTTTAGTTTATTTTTGTGTATGGTGTTAGGAAGTGTTCTAGTTTCATTCTTTTACAAGTGGTTGACCAGTTTTCCCAGCACCACTTGTTAAAGAGATTGTCTTTTTTCCGTTGTATATCCTTGCCGCCTTTGTCAAAGATAAGGTGTCCATAGGTTCGTGGATTCATCTCTGGGCTTTCTATTCTGTTCCATTGATCTATATTTCTGTCTTTGTGCCAGTACCATACTGTCTTGATGACTGTGGCTTTGTAGTAGAGTCTGAAGTCAGGCAGGTTGATTCCTCCAGTTCCATTCTTCACTTTCTGCCATAAGGGTGGTATCATCTGCATATCTGAGGTTATTGATATTTCTCCTTTCAATCTTGATTCCAGCTTGTGCTTCCTCCAGCCCAGCATTTCTCATGATGTACTCTGCATGTAAGTTAATTAAGCTGGGTGAGAATATACAGCCTTGACATACTCCTTTCCCAATTTGGAACCAGTCCATTGTTGCATGTCTGGTTCTAACTGTTGCTTCTTGACTTGCATACAGATTTTTCAGGAGTCAGGTCAGGTGGTCTGGTATTCCCATCTCTTTAAGAATTTTCCTGTTTGTTGTGATCCACACAGTCAAAGGCTTTGGTGTAGTAAATGTTTTTCTGGAACTCTCTTGCTTTTTCAATGACCCAGCAGATGTTGGCAATTCGATCTCTGGTTCCATACCACTTCTGTCCTTTATTGTGCCCATCTTGGCATGAAGTATTCCCTTGGTATCTCTAATTTTCTTGAAGAGATCTCTAGTCTTTTCCATTCTATTGTCTTCCTCTATTTCTTTCCATTGATCCCTGAGAAAGGCTTTCTTATCTCCCTTTGCTATTCTTTGGAACTGTGCATTCTAATGGGTATATCTTTCCTTTTCTCCTTTGTGTTTCACTTCTCTTCTTTTCTCAGCTGTCTGTAAGGCCTCATCAGACAACCATTTTGCCTTTCTTTTGGGGGGAGATGGCTTAATCACTGCCTCCCATACGATTTTACGAATCTCCATCCATAGTTCTTCAGGCGCTCTATCAGATCTAATCCCTTGAATCTGTTTGTCACTTCCACTGTATAAGCATAAGGAATTTTATTTAGGTCATACCTGAATGGTCTAGTGGTTTTCCCTACTTTCTTCAATTTAAGTCTGAATTTGGGAATAAGGAGTTCACAATCTGAGCCACAGTTTGCTCCAAGTCTTGTTTTTGCTGACTGTATAGAGCTTCAAAAATATGTTCTATAACCCTAAAATCTTCTTAGCTACAAAGAGGATATAAAAGGTCTCAAAGTGAAAATTGAGAGAGAATTACCTGAGGAGGATTTCTTCTTTAAAAATTAATTAAAATGTTTCTAAACCATGCTTTGTTTTCACCAGTATCCTTAAGGATAAAGGCTACAGGCCGTCTGCCACTTCACTTAAATTCTAGTAAGACTGACTTGTATAGGACAACCTGGAGAGTTTGACCTCTACCTTCTGAGTTTGGGAGGGGGACACAGTAGACTGAAGTCTCCCTCAATTCTGAGAAATTTGGAGGTGGATACAGCATAACTGGTTAGCTGCTTGGAAGGTAGGAGCAAAGGGAAGTTACTGTTGTGTTGAAATCAACCTGCATATTGGCATCATAGATTCTGTTCCAATATGGAGTCCCCAGAGCGATGGGGCGTCCGCAGAGAAGTGCTGGAGGTAGACCGTTAGATGCTCAGGGGCTAAAAAGGAGTGACAGGTTGGAATAGAGCTGTATCAGGGGGTCAGGAGAAGACTTCAGAGTGGGAAAGTCTCTGAAGAACCTACAAAAGTGATCTTAGAGAAAAAGAGTCAGCTTTCAATGTTGGCCGAACTCTTATGATTCTGTCAGTCAAAGAGATCTTTCCTTTGAAAGATCTATCTTTCATACTTCAACTGTGGTGATGGAGGTTGGTCAGAAACAATGGTTAGTGGGTGAAGGAAGATGGGAATGAGAAAGATACAGGAAGTCAAACTCTCTATCTTGAAGACACCACATTGCCTGCAGGCAGCCTTGGATGGAAGGTGATGATGGTTTGGCTTCCCCAGTGGCTCAGACGGTAAAGAATCCACCTGCAGTGTGGGAGACCTGGGTTCAACCCCAGAGTTGGGAAGATCACCTGGAGGAGGGCATGGCAGCCCACTTCAGTATTCTCACCTGGAGAATCCCCATGGACAGAGAAGCCTGGCAGGCTACAGTCCATGAGGTCACAAAGAGTTGGACAGGACTGAGTGACAAAGTACAGCACAGATGGTTCAAGTGCTGATGAATCCTGAGCTGGGCATTCTCATCCAAATTGAGACTCTGTTTTGTTACTTTAGAACTTTTTCTTAACTAGGAATGACCAGCAAAGTCAAAGTTTTGCAGGAGTTTTCATCAGGAGCAGGGAAGAGCTAATTTCTTTGATCAGGCTTAAAGAGACAATGACAAGCAAAAACAGTACTCTTTTATGACTACAGCTGACATAACTGATTTGTTCACTGTGCCGTTTATGTTTGAATTCTGTTGAGATGCCCCAGGAGAAATACAAGTAAAGTGCTCTGGGAGGCCATGTATAAAAGGCACTTGCTTCTAGCTGGAGTGGAAGTGTGCCTGAGGAAAGGATATGTGGAGAAGGCACATGCAGCAGACTACTTAAAGAGATTTAAACGTGCAGAGATTCAGAATGGGCTAGGGAGGGTGGGTGGCTGTTGGAGCTTTTTTAAAGACATTTCTAGCAGAGCAAACAAACAACAACAAAAAAGGAAAGGATGTGTCAATGTACATTCAGCCTTGGCAAAAGAAAGAAAACACTTTTCTCATGCGAAATATTGATAACGGAGAGAAGACTATGCATGATTGAGGACAGGGGGTGTATGGGTAATCTCTTTGCCTTTCCCTTAATTGATTACAAACTGCTCTTTTAATTGTCCTTTAAAAAAAATAAACGCAAGGATAGGACTTCTCTGGGGTTCCAGTGGTTAAGACTCTGCACGTCCACTGCAGGGGCTGTGGTTCAACTCCTGGCAGGGGAACTAAGATCATGCATCCTGTACAGCATGGCCAAAAAAAAAAAAAAAAAGCAAGGAGACAGAACAGCATAGCAGATGCATATAGGCTCACAATTATTTCCATTTGGCTGAAGCCAGGCATGGGGCAGTAATGGAACGCTGACCTCCAGCTTGAGTAAAAGCCTAAGGCGTGCTTGAAACCTCAGCGGGGAGTCTTCAGAAAAGGCAAGAATCAAGGACGAGGCAGGGACCAGGGCCAAAGGAGAAGCCCTGTGGTTGAGCTGACCTTCATGTTAGGCGGCCCAGTGTCCACCTGACAGTGTCCAGCAAGGTGTGGGGGCATCAGTTTGTTTCTAGATAGGTCAGGGTGATAACCAAGGAGAGTTAAGGTGATAAGTAGGGTGTGGAAACAAGAAAGTGTAGGCAGTGGGGATGATAAATTCAGTAAGTTATACCTGAAGGTGATAATTTCATCTTGGAGGAGGTTTGGGAGTTAAATCTGTATAGATAAGAAAGGCTTCTTTTCAGACAGCTCCAACACTCCAGTTCTATGACCTCTGATGAAGTAATACCATTCCTCTAAGCCTCAGTTTCCTCATCTATGAAGTGGTAATAATAATAATAATGTATGATAACTCAGTCCACACACAGATTACCCAGCACGGTGCCTGGCACATTTTTGGTGACCAGGAAAACCAACTCTCTTCTCGGTTCCTTTAAGACAAGGAGGAGGATGGATATTTTCTAAGAAGCAGGCTGCAAATCAGGTTATGGTCCCCGTCTTGGCAAAAGAACTAGAGGAAAAAATCCATAAGCCATAGCAGATGCTCTGTTTCATGGACCAAACGATGGATGGAAGGTTTGAGGTGGGAAGGCTTTAGGACTATCGGTCTTGAGATTCCCTCCATACTGAGGTGAGGACAAGAGACCACCCCCGTATGGCAGTTCTCAGTCTGCTAGCCTTAAGTAGGATTGGCTGAGGGGTTGGGTGGGACTGAGTTTGCAGGTCACAGGTCCTCAGTGCTTTTTTAGGTTGTCTGGGAGGCAGGAGAAAAATGGAGATTGGGGAGCAGGTTTGCAAGGCAGAGAGTTTGAACATTATTCCAATGCAATCTCAGACTTTGAAGGGGGACAGAGCTGGAAGAGGGGAGAGATGTGAGACTTCACCTGTCCATGCAGCCAGCGAGATGTAAGGGTGATATTTGTGGAGAGCCCCAGAGAGTACAAAGAGCATGGATCACAGCCTGGAGGCAGAAAAATGTTAGAGTGAAGAGATAGAGTCTAGACACAGCTCTGTTGCTAAGCTTTCTCAGTATCAGGTTCTCCAGGCTTATGTCAAAGGGGCTTATGTTGACATTTCACCTACCCATAGACTGGGATCTGAAACCTGATCTATCCAAAATTCAGCCAAAACAGAAAGCCTAATTTAAATGATCTTTAGGCAGTAAATGTAGACATTATTACAACCTTCACACTGAAAAGATGAGACAGCACTCCTCTCCAGTTTATTCATCAAGGACTATATACTTAATTTTGACACAATTTTAAAAGTTTGACATACTAGTTACTCTCCCCAGGAAACTAAAGATGCAGGCAAAAAGGGTGTTAGAATAGGAGATGATGATAGGAAGAAGCAAGTCTGGGGAGCTCACTGCAAATAAGAGAGAAAAGGAAGTAAAAGAATTATTGTATTTATTTTGCTTATTTTTTACGTTAATTTTTATTGGAGTACTGTTTCTTTACAATGTTGTGTTAGTTTCTGCTGTAGTGAAAACGTGATACATGTATCTCCTCCCTTTTGGACTTCCTTGCCAATCAGGTTACCACAGAGCATTGAGTTGCCTGTGCCATGCAATAGATTCTCATTAAAGTGAAAGTTGCTCATTCATGTCTGACTCTTTGCATCCCCATGGACCAAACAGTCCATGGAATTATCTAGGCCAGAATGCTGGAGTGGGTAGCCATTCCCTTCTCCAGGGGATCTTCCCAACCCAGGGATTGAACCCAGATCTCCTGCATTGCAGGTGGATTCTCTCTCAGCTGAGCCATCAGGGAAGCCCAAGAATACTAGAGTGGGTAGCCTATCCCCTCTCAGGGATCTTCCCGAGATCTTCCTGACGCAGGCATCAACCCGGGGTCTCCTGTATTGCAGGAAGATTCTTTCCCAGCTGATCTACCAGGGGAGCCAGGTTCTCCTTAGTTACATATTTTATACATAGTGTCAATGCTAGAGATATGTCATTCCCAGTCTCCCAATTCATCCCATCCCCCCCCCAACCCCCCGCTTTGGTGTCCATATGTTCTCTACATCAGTGTCTGCATTTCTGTTTTGCAAATAAGATCATCTATACCATTTATCTAGATTCCACATATATGCGTTAATATACGGTATTTGTTCTTCTCTTTCTGACTTACTTCACTCTGTATGAGGGAATTTTTTTAGAAATAGCAACACAGATCTTCTCAGCCCAGGGACTAGGATACACATATGTGTATATCTCCATGTGCCTTGGGGACTCTCCAGATTTGTGCTGTAGTTTCTGGAATCTGCAAACATCATGACTAATCGATGTTGCAAAGATAGTTGAGTCATTGAAAAATGGATAAATTGTAAAAGAAGCAGAGCATGGAACTGGAATACATTTTTAAAGTACTATTGAAAATTATAGAACTTTTAAAATCTGGGCGTCTTAAGGCCCAAGTCTTCATTATATGGATATATTCTTTAATCCAATACTTGTGTTTGAGAAGTCATAATATTCTTATACAGACCCACTGTGACTGACTATAAAATGTACAGACTGCTTAAAATAAAAAAAGAAAAAGGGGAAACAGATATACCAAAACATAGTCAAACCAATGGTCACATTGGTAAGTATGAATTTATACTGATAATCCTACCATTGCTGAATATGTGATTTGTTTTTATTGAGTATTATAGCCTTTTGGGGCCTCCCTGGTGGCCCAGTGGTAAAGAATCCTCCTGCAGTGCAGGAGACATGGGTTTGATCTCAGATCAGGAAAATCGACTGGAGAAGGAAATGGCAAGCCACTCCAGTATTCTTGTCTGGAAAATCCCATAGACAGTGAAGCCTTGCGGGCTACAGTCTATGGGGTCACAAAAGAGTTGGACATGGCTTAGCAGCTAAACAACAACATAGCCTTTTTAGTAAGTTTATAATAATTTAAGGCAACAGCTTTCTTACTTTAGAATCTTAAATTGCTATTCACAAAGAAAGTCACCACTGACAACAGATTTTAGGCCTTGTTCTTCTAGAAAACATTGGCTGAGTACTTCATGCTGTAAGGACACACTAGCTGACCCTTAAAATTAGCTCAGAGTGAGATTGAATTATTCAGATTTCTCATTTTTTGATGACTTACACAATATCAGGCCTACCCTAAATCGATGATTTACACAATATCAGGCCCACCCTAAAGTCAAAATCTTTCCATCATTGTAAAGATTATTTTAAGTGTACCATAAACCGTAGTGTCAGGGTTCAAAGTAGAGTATCAAAGATAGCTTGAATGATGGTGGCATTGTTAAAATAAGGTAACTCCTTTGAAGTTTACAGTGTTCATTCAGTATGTAAATTCCAGCGTATTTGTTTCAAAAACATATCCCATGGGACTTGCCTGGTGGTTCAGTGGTTAAGACTCCATGCTTCCACCACAGAAGGCACAAGTTCAATCTCCGGTCAGGGAACTAAGATCCCACATGCTACATGGCCAAAAAATAAAAAATAAATAAAAGTCTTATAAAAATTTAAAAAATACAAATGAATCCCATGGAATCACATTGGATAAGGCATTGGTCATTATTAGGCCCTTTACAAAAGTAAAGAGATTATTGGTATATTGGACACTACCTTGGAGTCTGAAGACTGCAGAGGCTCAAGTTCACCCTCACTCTGCTGGCAGGATTAGAGTTCTGTCTGCCCCTAGCATCCAGGCAGGTTGGTGACTGAAGCCTGCCAAGACCCAGTGACCACAGATGCCTGGACTTTCAGCAGAGCATCCCTGAGCCCTTAAGAGAGCAGTGGTGATTCAGGAGAGAGAAGGACACTTTGCAAATAGCATTATCTTCTATGCCACCTCCACTTTCTTTGAAAGGCCATACCACATTGGAACAAACCCGCTTTTCTTGGGATGTCTGGCACCCTGAAGGTGGCCTGAGAACTAGGAATTTTTGTCCCAACTTTCTTTCAAATTGTTATGAACTAAGTTCACTTTTTAAACATGTGGCTTTAAAGCATAGAGTAAAGTCATATTATTACATAAAGTATCATAAGTCATTTATAACTCTACCAGGATGTGCCAAGCCTGAACTTGGAAACTGTAAAGATGTATGTTGTATTTGGAAGGGTTCAGCATCAAAAATACCCTGTTCATACTAATGACTATGAAGTATTAAGATATAATTATCTGTGTATTCTCTGATTAAACCAATGTCATGACATCATATTAAAAACACTTCTTTTCTACTCATGGTCTGAAAAAGCCAGGGTTTAAGTAGACATGTCAGATCATATTTGGCAATTCTTTCAAATGCACCAGTGAATTCTGTTGGGATTTTTTTTTTTTTTAATTTCAAAGGGCATTCATTTTGCATTAAATAACTTAAAATGTAAAACCAATATATTCTTACTGTAGATTTGAAAAAGAGAAAGAAATTTTAAAAAGCTATAGATAACAACTATTTTTAACAACAATTAAAAATCAGACTTGATTTGCATTTCTCTGATAATGAGCGATGTGGAGCATCTTTTCATGTGTTTGTTAGCCATCTGTATGTCTTCTTTGGAGAAATGTCTGTTTAGTTCTTTGGCCCATTTTTTGATTGGGTCATTTATTTTTCTGGAATTGAGCTTCAGGAGTTGCTTATATATTTTTGAGATTAATCCTTTGTCTGTTTCCTCATTTGCTATTATTTTCTCCCAATCTGAGGGCTGTCTTTTCACCTTACTTATAGTTTCCTTTTAAAGATGGTAACGATGGCCCTATATGCAGGGCAGAAGAAGAGACGCAGAAGAACAGAACAGACTTTTGAACTCTGTGGAAGAAGGGGAGGGTGGGATGTTTCGAAAGAACAGCATGTATATTATCTGTGGTGAAACAGACCACCAGCCCAGGTGGGAGGCATGAGTCAAGTGCTCGGGCCTATTGGGCTGGGAAGATCCAGGGGAATCGGGTGGAGAGGGAGGTGGGATGGGAGACCGGGATGGGGAATTCGTGTAACTCTATGGCTGATTCACATCAATGTATGACAAAACCCACTGAAAAATAAAAAAAATAAAAAATAAAAAAATAAAGACAAAAAAAAGAAAAAAAAAAAATCAGACTTGATCAAAAAATAAAACTTACTCTGTAAGGCTGGAAGAAAACATTTAACAATCAGAAAGTTGACAGAAGACTTGTACCCAAGAATAATGAACACTTAAAACTCAACAGTTAGAAAACAACCCAGTTAAAAAACAGCAAATGGCTTGAACAAACACTTAACCATAAAGAAGTTTATATGGTTGGCACATAAGCACAAAGGTGTTCAACATCATCAGTCATTAGGAAAAGGCAAGTTAAACCATGACAAGATAGCACCATTAACCTATTGGAGTAGATAAAATATAAAAGATTAACAATGCCATGTGTTGGTGAGAATGCAGAGCAAATGAGACCTTCACATACTGCTGGTGGGAATGCAAAATGCTAGAAAACAGCTTGGCAGTTGCTTATAAGGTTAAACATATACTAACAATATTATCCAGCAATCCCACTTCTAGGTATTTACCCTAGAGAAATGAAAACTTGTATTCACACAAAAACTACACAAATATTTAGAGAAGCTTTATTTATAATCTCCAAAAACTGGTAACAACCCAGATCTTCCTCTGAGGATGAGTGGGTTAAACATACTGTGATAAATACTGCTGACCTGAAACAAATAGAATTCCAAGTATCTCTCCAACAAACATGGATTTATTTGGGATCAGCAGAGAATTACAATCTGAGTCTGCAAGCCACATACAAGCCCTGAGAGGACAACACAAGGAAACGCTTTTATAGAGGGGAGAAAGAAGTTGAGAGGGTTACATAAACAGGAAGTCCGTGGTTTGTTACTGGCTTAGCCTTGACAGGTCTTCTTCCTGTTGGGCAATCAACGCAGGGTGTGAGAGCTCCCTCTTCTGGTCTCCCAACTCTATTTTCTTAATAGTATTTTAAAAATATCTTGGCTCAATTTATTAATATTTTATTTTTGATTTTTTTTTATTTTTTGGCCTCTTGGCATGTGGGATATTAGTTCTCCCATCAGGCATTGAACCATGCTCCCAGCAGTGGAAACACAGAGTCTTAGTCACTGGACCACCAGGGAAGTGCCTCTCCCGACTCTATTTAATTGAGGTTTCTGTTTATTGTTTCACAGTACATGCAGGGGAATAGTCCTCGGTCGTAAAAATGGAATCAAATTTTGACACTTGTGTATATCAAACAACTTTGACTCATAAAATAGTTATGCTAATTGAAAGAAACCAGATAAAAGAGTTTACCTAATATATGATTCCATTTGTAAGACATTCTCAAAAGCCAAAAGTATAGTGACAGAAGATCAGTGGTTAGGTCTTGGGGGTTATTACTGCAACTGAACAGCAAGAGGGAATTTCGGTGGATGTTAGAACTTCTAAGTATCCTGATGGTGGTAACAGTTGCATAAACTATATATGTTTAAATTCAAAGATGCTACACTTGGTCTTAGCCAAAAGCTTCCCTGATGGATCAGTGGTAAAGAATCCACCTGCAATTCAGGAGACACAGGAGATGCAGGTTCAATCTCTGGGTCAGGTAGATCCCCTGGAGAAGGAAATGGCAACCCATTCCAATATTCTCGCCTGGGAAATCCCATGGACAGAGGAGTCTTGTGGGCTACAGTCCAAAGGATCACAGAGGGTCGGACACAACTGGGGACACACACACACGAATTCAAAGAACTATTAAATTCATGGAGAACACATGCACAAAAGTCAATTTTATTGTGTATCAATTTTAAAAGACATAGAGAACAGACGTATGGACACAGGGAGAGGGAAGAAGATGGTAAGATGTATGGAGAGAGTAACATGGAAACTTATATTATCATATGTAAATAGATAGCCAGTGGAGGACGAATAAAAGAAAGATAGTGTTAAAAAAAAAGAAAATGAATAATATCATGAGTAGTCATAAGGACCAGGATTTCTTTTTTTTTTTTTTGGCTGCGCTGCGTCTTCGTTGCTGCATGCTGGTTTTCTCTAGTTGCGGCGAGCGGGGACTACTCTTCATTATAATGCAAGGAATTTTCATTGCAGTGGCTTCTCTTGTTGCAGAGCACAAGCTCTAGATGTGAGGGCTTCAATAGTTGCAGCACACTGGATCAGTTGTTGTGGTTGGCGGACTTTAGAGCACAGTCTCAGTAGTTGTGGCGCATGGGTTTATTTGCTCCAGGGCATGTGGAATCTTCCTGGTCCTTGAATGGAATTCATTGTCTCCTGCACTGACAGATGGATTCTTATCCACGACACCATCAGGTAAGTCCCAAAGACTAGGATTTCTATGAGAAAAAATTATTAATTTTGCTATTAAATTATGACGGCATAAATAATTTTACAAAATAGTCTCAGAATTTTAGTAGTCTTCATAATATAGTTTGCATATTTGCGAACAATAGGCACAATTTTGCAGAAAAAAATTGTCCTCCTCCACTTTTCCAACTTCAAAATCTTTAAATTGTAATAGTTGATCACAGAATTTGTCTAGTCATCCACACTAATCTTTTTCATGCAGTCACTGGGCAATGCTGGAATGTTAAATTTGATAATGGAAGGAGTTACTTGATTAAGAAATTTAATCTTTCTCCAAGGGTCTCCTGAGGATTTACTCAGTGATGGGAACAAAATGGTCCAATGCACAAACGTAGAATGCTTGCCTTCCCAGATTGTAAGTGGACATAGGTCTGTGGACAGGAAAGAGTGTGGAGGAGGAAAAGGACAGCCAGCCACTTGCAAATAGGAGGAATGATTTCTGGGTTAAAGAATCTCCTGTACAAAGTCCAGAGAGTCCTCTTGTGTTGAGGAATAATCTTGCCTGCCTGGTGCAAAACTA
This sequence comes from Muntiacus reevesi, assembly GCF_963930625.1. NCBI lineage: Eukaryota > Metazoa > Chordata > Mammalia > Artiodactyla > Cervidae > Muntiacus > Muntiacus reevesi. Next base: position 24,535,188 of record NC_089250.1, read on the forward strand.
TACAAAGGGAAGTGTTTTGGGGGGCGTTGTTTGTTTCTTTTGAGTTGGGGGGATGGATCAGCTCAGGACTTAGTGAAATGCAAAATCTTAAACTGAAATGAGATAGTTGACCTGCCCTGACTGTGGATTCATGCCCCAAGGTGTTTAGTGAGAGAAGGCCTTCTAATCACTGCTAGTGAGTTCTAACTGGGAAACTTGTTTAGAAAGAATCTGGCCTCCTTTGACATATGACTTGGACACAGGTGACTCCACGCTCACACCTCTGGGTGTGATCTCTGTTGAGGCTCTTGGGGCTTTAATGACTTCATGGCAAGTACTCTGAGAAATAAGAACTGGGTGATTTCTTTGAGAGGATGTCGAACCTTTGGGTGGGCTTCTCCAGTGGCTCAGCAGTAAAGAATCTGCCTGCAATGCTGGAGACAACAGGAGACACAAGTTCAACCCCTGGGTCAGGACAATCCCCTGGAAGAGGGCATGGCAACCTACTCCAGTATTCTTGCCTGGAAAATCCCATAGACAGACTGGAGGGCTACAGTCCATAGGATGACGAAGAGTCAGACACAACTGAAGTGACTGAGCACGCATGCACACACGAACCTTTCAGTAGGAGATTTTGGCAAACTTTTAAAGTCACAAATGGGACGTCCCTGGTGGTCCAATGGCTAAGACTCTGTGCTTCCAGTGCAGGGGCCACATTCAATCCTTCGTCAGGGAACTAGATCCCACACATTGCAGCTAAAAGATTCCACATGGTCCTGCATGCCTCAACTAAGACCCAGGGCAGCCATATTTTAAAAAAGACAAAACAAAAAAAACCCAAATACCTCCATGAGAAACAAACTTTAGATGTATTGTGGACAATAATGAAAATGACTCTTTCTTCCAGAACAAATCGTTTGGAAAAAAAGGAGTACAGGGAGAGTTAATGATGATCTTGCAACAGCATTTAATATCTGGGTTGGTTGGATAAAGAATTTATTAGCAGTGTTCTTCACCCTCAGATGGTTATTAGCATTGTAAAATAGCATCATTCTTAGCTCTCAGAGGATTCCATTGGAGAGGGTCAGATCATGACTCCAGAATATTCACACTGAATTCTGAGTTAAGTCACTGGATTGAACAGCTGTGGTCTAATGATATGCAGCCACTGTTCTTTCACAAATACAAATCTGAGGCCCATCGAACTTCTGATGCCAAAAAGACATAGATGATAAAAGCAAATTGAATCTGATCTCTACTTTTGATCGTTCAGAAGGAGCCAAGATCAATATATTGCATATAGTCCAAGCTTACAGAGCTGTTATATTTATTTTTTAAGTGTTATTTTAATTGAACTTATTAAAACTTAGAACCAAGTAACCCATAACAATGATGTTAATATAATTAGTAAGATTTTTAGGCTATCCTTTGAGGATCTGTTAAATTTGTAACTAAGCTGGACCATGGAAACTTATCACACCCAATCTTATTTCTCTTGGAAAACGAATTCCAATTTGAGACACAAAATAGAAAGCACAGGGATCCCTTTACCCTCTCACTGGGTTATTCGGTGGGCAGACTACACATTTTATGAGGGTAGAAGCAAAGCAGAAAAATTAGACTCCTTGCCGTGGGGTGAATATTTGTGTCCCCCCAAATTCACATGTTGAAATCCTAATCACCAAGCTGATAGGACCTTTGGGAGGTACCCAGGTCATGAGAGCAGAGGCTTAATAATTGAGATTAGTGCCTTTATGAATGTACTGGTCTGGATACTAAAACTCAGCATATACAAAGAGAGAAAGAATTTAGTACTAACATTTAGTACTAACAGAGACCAAAAATACCATAATTCCACCATCGGAGAAAGTCATGAATCTATACCATGCTAGAAATGTCTCCTTACACCATTAAAAACTAGGGTAGAGAGGGAATTCCCTGGTAGTCCAATGGTTAAGATTTCATGCTTCCATTCCCTGGTCTGGGAACTAAGAACCTGCATGCCTCTAAGTGTGGCCAAATAATATTAATAATAATCTTCTAAAAAAAGAAAAGAAAAAGTAGGGCAGAGAGGAGAAATAGTAAGGAGCAGTTCTCTGGCTGTTTCACATAGATTCTTTAGGGTTGCAAAGGGCAGAGTAGTTGAAGAAGGTTTAAAGTTAAATAAAGAAATATGGAGGGAAGCGGCTCCGTAGCTTCGTGGAAACCTGGTGGAACCGGAAAGCCATGCAGGATGCAGCTGGAGTCTTGCTGCCCTCTGGTCACAACAGTTGTAGTGACGTGGTTATCTGGTCATCTCATCAACATGTGCTCCCATGTTAGGGACTCAGCTGCCTTCTGCTTCTACTTATTTGGCAGCCGTAATTTCCTAGTGAAGTTTCCCTATGTGTCCCATGTTCAGTTTCACCAAAAACCAGGGTTTGATGGGTTCCACGAGTCACCATTGAGATGGGGTGGCCTTCTTTACATACCTGACCTCCTCCTATGAGAGCAGCAAGACTTTAGGTGAGTAAAAAGTAACACACACGTTGGCTGTCTGCATCACCAGAGTAAATCTCACAATCTGCAGAAGTATAGAAACAAAGGATCCAGTGGTACATAAAAAACTAGAATTTTAAAAACTAAAAGTAGAGTTGCCATATGATCCAGCAGTCCCACTCCCAGGCATATATTTGAAAAAGACAAAAACTCTAATTTGAAAAGATACACACACCCCAATGTTCATGGCAGCACTATTTATAATAGCCAAGATACGGAAGCAACGTAAGGATCCATCAACAGATGAATGGATAAAGAAGATGTGTGTATGTGAATATATATATTAATATATGTGTGTGCATATACAATGGAATATTATTCAGTTCCAAAATCACTGCAGATGGTGACTACAGCCATGAAAATAGAAGATGCTTGCTTCTTGAAAGAAAAGCTATGACTAACCTAGACTGTATATTAAAAAGCAGAGATGTTACTTTGCCAACAAAGGTCCATATAGTCAAAGCTATGGTTTTAATACAGTAGTAATCCATACAGTAGTAATGTATGGATGTGAGAGTTGGGCCATAAAGAAGGCTGAGCACCAAAGAATTGATGCTTTTGAACTGTGGTGTTGGAGAAGACTCTTGAGAGTCCCTTGGACTGCAAGGAGATCCAACCAGTCCATCTTAAAGGAAATCAGTCCTGAATATTCATTGCAAGGACTGATGCTGAAGCTGAAGCTCCAATACTTTGGCCACCACATGTGAAGAGATGACTCACTAGAAAAGGCCCTAATTGTGGGAAAGATTGAAGGCAGGAGGAGAAGGGGAAGACAGAGGACAAGATGGTTTGATGGCATCACCAACTCAATGGATATGAGTTTGCGCAAACACCGGGAGATGATGGACAGGGAATCTTGGCGTGTGCAGCTCATGGGTTTGCAAAAGAGTTGGACACAACTAGAGTGACTGAACAACAACAAATTACTCAGCCTTAAAAAATGAAATAATATCATTTGTCACAACATAAATGGACCTAGAGAGTATCATACCAAGTGAAGTAAGTCAGACAGAGCAAGACAAATACTATGTGATATGACTTACATGTATAATCTAAAATATAGTACAAATGAACTTATTTTCAAAACAGAAACATATCCACAGATATAGAAAACAAACCTACAGATACCAAACGGAAAGTGAGGAGGGATGTATGAGTTATAGGATTAACAGATAAAAATTGCCATTATTATAAAATAAAATATAAACAATATGGATTTACTGTATAGAACAGAGAACTATATTCAATTATCTTATGATAAACTATAATGGAAATAATCTGATATTTATATATATACCTGAATCACTGTGCTATACACCTGAAACTAATACAGTATTGTAATGTAATAGACTTGTTTAAAAAAACTAAAATTTAAAGGATCAAAGTTCATTAAATAAAGAATTTTATTTTTATTCATGCATACACTCAAATTTAAAAGTATGGTACTTCTCAATCTTCAATGTGGGACTAAATTTTCAAAGTTTGTATCTCACTTTTTCTGTCATTTGTGATATATTGGTCATTCAGAAGCTTTAATTGATTAATGTGAAGAAAACGGAACAAAAGAAAATGGAACAAAACGGAACAAATGTAGCTTCTCTTATAAAGCGAAGGCAAAAGGAAATAAAAGAAAAGATAAAAAGCAAAACTTAAAAGTATAGTGAGCCCTAGTAAGAGTAGAAAGGATGCAGATTTTTAAATGTATTTGCCAGCCTCACATCAGCTGTACCCTCATCTGTTGGTTGCAAGGATGAGAGGGGGGAAATGCTATGGATTCAATTTTGTGATCCATGTAAATTCACAGAGAGAAAGCAATGTAACATGAGACTGACCTTATAAAGTAAGAAATTTGGAAATCTGGGGGTTAAGGACTACCAGTATGAAACAGGATGTGTAATCAGTATCTTTACTGAATAGATAGGAAGGAGGTGATGTATTTTTACAAGATGCCTTTTTATAGATCTGAACTGAAATGGCAGGATTTGAGTACAATGGCAGATCAAATCCCTCTGGGACCATTTCCTCCAGTTCTGCTATTTTTAGATGTTTTGTGCTTACTTCTTCCTTAGGTCCTGTGGTCACCTGACTTTTAGTGTCCTCTAAGTTACTCCATGTATCTCTTTTAACCCCACCTCTCACATCTTTTATAATTTATATATCCTGCTTCTCCTGAGTTTTCCAATCCTGGACAAAGAGTTATTTACAGCTGCCAAATGGTCACAATGGTTTTGTAAACAGGGAGCTCCTTTGAGTTAATGATTATCATCTTATTTGGGTTTTCAATGCAGATCAAACAATGCTTTGGAATTCGCTTTAGCATGAGACTGAACATTGCAGGGGCTTTCTTTTGGAGCTACACAGAAGAATATACCCAAGTCTCCCAAACCTACCTTTGCAGTTCGTGTTTATCTCTGCCCTATGGGCAGCAGTTACACAAACAGGTCTTGAATTGTTAGCAAGCCAGGATAACAAATTTAAACAATTTGGTCAAGGACAACTGTTCTAGTCTTCCTTGTCTATTTCACTGGAGTTTCAGGCTTTCTCACAAATACATCCAGGTGTTGATAATCTGAGATTAGTCATGAGCTTAAATTATAATTATTTAACACACTTACATAGGCAAACCTTTTATAAGAGCTATTCTGGCTATTCATTGTTATAGAGGAATCATATAGACAAGATTTCAAGGAAAGCAAAGCCAGAAAATAAGCATTGACTGAGTAACCAGCATATGAGTTTCTTTCTGTTTTGTTTTTTTTCCCCACTTTTGTAAGAAATTCAACTTTTAGTTTAGGAAATGAGACAAGCATCTCCTTGTGATAAGAATCAAACACTTAGTTTTGCATTTGTAATCTTTGGTCAGGAAAGATACAATGATTGAGTCACACAAAATCATGCCTGCACATACATTTTTCTATTTGTTCAGCACCTCTCAGAGTATTTGGTGAGAATACCATTTGATGTTTGAAGAGAATTCCAAAGTTGCCCATTATCATTTATGGGCTATGTTTCTAAGTTGCTTATAGACAATTTATAGAGGAAATACTCTCTTTTTAGAAAATGTTATCACAAAAAGAATGCAGGCACGATTGCAAGATTTGATCTATGAAGAAACCGAGTTCTTAACTGGACACAGTCTGATCATTATCAAGAATTTATTAGGGAATTCCCTGGTGGTCCCCCGGTTAGGATTGGGCACTTTCACTTTCCAGGGCCCATCCGTGTTGAATGCCTGGTTAGGAAGCTAAGATCCCATAAATCATGCAGAGCAACTCCCCACCCCGCAAAATTTATTAATTCCCTGATTGAAATATCAAACAAGGTGAACACAGTAGCCTAGCCTCTGTCTGTTGAACCCAGGTGGGAGGAGATAAGCCACAATGACCCACCTCTCTTACATGGAGGAAGAAAAAAGTCATGCAACAGATACATTTGGAAAATACTTGGTATTCCTTCAGGGATCTGAGAGTTGCTCTGTCTCTTCAACATCACATGCTTTGGCTTACAAATTTCAGTGTACCTAGGAATCATTTAGGGACCTTGCTTAAAAAAAAAAAAAGAATCCCTGGGGAGTCTGATTCCAATACAAAATGATCTGGTGAGTTCCCAGGATCTGCAGTTTTAAGTTGCCTTTCTGTGCAGCTCTGGAAGGGTCTGAATAGTAGCTTCTGCTCACTGATAAATACAGTAACAGGCATCTTGCCTGTTCTACCACCGTTTTCATTGCAGAGTTCAAACAAGCACCCTGTTTCCTTTGGAAAGTTGGCAAATGTAATTTTTTTATTTTTGTAATTCAGTAAGGTTGGGGGATGGGGGTGAAGAGAAGATTGTCTTTATTTCTCTAAACACGTTCTATTTTGTAAAAGAAAAACATCTTAAAATGATCTATATTGTAAATTTTTAGAGAGCCTCTCTAAACCTTGAAAGCACCACTTTGGGAATTCTTGGAAGGACCCAGTAAATATCTCAGAGTTTTAGAGAGTAAGTTGTCCCTCAGATGCACTGTATTTAAAGAGTGATAAAATCATCATAATGCCAGAGTTGTATGTTGAACAAAATCATTTAGTCATTTGAAAAAAGAACTTTATACTCTATGACTGGATTCACTTTGCAATGACATATTTTAGAAATTAAAATAAAAGCTATTAAACTTAATGTATGTTTTGCTGAAACACTGGTTTTAAAAAATACAAGGTTAAAATATTAGCTTAAATATAAATAGTCACTTTTGAACATATAAGTCCAAAAAAGCTAAGAAATTTTTTTTCTCTCCAGCTTCCTAAAAATAAGTTGCCTTTGAATAAAACCCATATATGGAATATTTATCCCTAAAGGAGATTTTTTTTTTTCTTTCTTGGTTTTAAATTACTAAAACTATTTTGCATTCTTAACTACAGCATTCATTCCTATGAATAGATTTGAATTTTTTCTTGCACATAGTTGAACTGCATTTTATAGAACGCTTATGTAGTATTATGTTGAAGAATTGCTACTTCTGATGGTAATCTTTTACATGTAAATAGAAAGACATGGGTTTCTAAAGTTAAAACTAAAGTTAAGCTTAGTATTTTTCCCACTTATGTATATTTAATTGTACTAAGAAAAATGTATACTATTTTTTATCTGAATATATATTTTTATCTCTATAAAATGCTTATTTCTGACCCTCAGACATTAATCTCATTTGTGTGTTAAAAAACCATATGAAAACTGCAGTGAGTTTTTATTGTCATTGACACAGAAAATCTTATTCTGTGCCAGAGTGAGAATCTTTGAGTGAGAATCAGGGTGTTTTGTAAACACCCTAATTACTGCTTGATCTTCAGGTTCTCTGTGGCATCGTCCTTGAGACCACCTGGATTTTATAGATGCCAGTTGTGAATGATTTGATAGAGCTGTTTATAAAAGGCAAAAGGCGAAGGCAGTATAGGATGAGATGTTAGATAGCATCACCTACTTATGAACATGAATTTGAGCAGACTCCAGGAAATAGTGGAGGACCGAGGAGCCTGGCGTGCTGTAATCCGTGGGGTCGCAAATGAGTTGGACGCTACTTGTGGACTAAACAACAGTGAGTATCAGCATCAAGCATGGCTGCCTCCAAGGTCGCTGTCATTAGGACTCTCTTTCTCTCCGTCCTTCTCTAGGCTCTTCATGCCTTTACAGTAGCTTATTCTCATAAGTAGATAGTCTCATAGAACTGACATCTTAAAATAGGGCATCATTTTCCCATAAGGATTTCGGAGTTGGAGCTGAAGAGTGTTACTCCCTCCTGGTAGACATAGAGGTGAGACCAGCCTGGTTGCGGCAACCAGCTCACACCTGATATGGACAAGCTTGTTACCCATAGGGGTCAGGAGTAAGATGATCTGGGGGATAAGTCTTGGAAGACTGGCGAAACTGAGATCAGACCTCCAGTTCCTGGAGACTATCCCAAAAGTTCTGAGGTCCATTGTGCCTGGAGCTGAACAGACAGATAACAAATCAGAGAAGGGAGACACACTTGGGGCAATTGCTAGACCCAAGTCCTAGAAAAGTGTCACAATTCTTGTATCTGTTATAAGAATTTTGTAAAGACAGACGTCACATACTTTGCTGTTTCACAGTAGTTCGCTCTACTCAGATCAAATTTTGCATATTTTTACCTCATTGAATAAAAACCTCATGTTATGGATCAGGAGACTGAAGCTTTGAGAGACTGGGAAAGTGACTTGCCCAATGTCATTTGTTCCAGGTGGGGCTAGAATCTGACCTGAGGAGGGATCTTCCTGGGGTTCATTCACTGAGCATCCAGAGTGTGCCAGGCATGCTTTGAGGCTCCATGATGCAAGCTGGAAGAGGGATGTCCCAAGAATATGATGCCATGACATATATACCAGAGGGACAGATCCCATGCTGTCAGGGGTAGAGTCGTCTGGGCACGAGTGCTTCATGATGATATAAAAGCTCTCTGGAGACAGAAAGCTCTCTTATCTCAGGAAAGAATATATCTGCCTTCCTCTCTGCTTAACTTTATCCCTAAATTTTGCTGACTGACCCACTGAGGGTCTTTTGCTAGAAGCACTATTAGTATTTTTTGCGGTTTCACCAGAGAACCATTGGCTTATGATGTTGCATAGAGGGACTTCCCTGGTGATCCAATGTGCGTTAAGACTCTAGGCTTCCATTGCAGAGGTTGCGGGTTTGATCCCTAGCTGGGTAAGATCCCACAAGCCATCCAGAACAGCCAAAAAGTAAAAAACAAAATAAAAATAGTGCTACATAGGCCCAATGGAAGAATTTATTTCGGTCCCCTCGTTTTATAGGCTCAGGAACTGAGGGCCAAAAGGGATGGTGAATTACTTGAGGTCACACAATGGGGTTAGTCTCAGTGCTAAGACTTGAATTTAATTCCAGATCTGTTGTTTTTTCCATACTAACCTCAACCTTGTCAGTTTTCAGATAAAAGTTAAATCCCTTCCTGTTAACTGGAGTAATCAAATTTTGTGACCATAGGTCAGATCTGACATTTTACGTTAGAATAGCTTTCAAACAGCCTTTCTCTCTTGTTCTGCCTCCCTTTTTCTCCCTCTTACTTTTTAGTTTCCAATGTCTCAAGAAAACTTTGATTTTTTTTTTCTTTTAAGTTTTAGATTTCTTTATTTTTCGAGTATTATTGCTTTACGATATTGTGTCAGTTTCTGCTGTAGAGCAATGTGAATCAGCCATATGCATACATATATCCCCCTCGTGGACCGCTCTCCCATCCTCTCATCCCATGCCTCTAAGTCCTCACAGGGCACTGCACCGAGCTGCCTGTCCTATGCAGCAGCTTCCCCCTAGCCAGCTGTTTTATGGATGGTGGTGTATCCATGTCAGTGCTACTCTCTTATTTCCTCTCACCCTTTTCTTCCCCCACTGTGTTCACAAGACCATTCTCTACATCTGTGCCTCTATTCTTGCCCTGCAAATAGAAGAACATTTTGGTTCTTAGATATGGGTAATAAATTCTCTCTGTCTATCTTTCAGCATTGAGTATATTGTGCAATGAGTGTATGATTTTCTTCTGATGTGGTTTTATGTATTTTAATCTCTGGTTTGACTAGCATGCATTTTCTGTAAATGCCCAGATTGCAAATGGTAGCGAGGCACTGTAAAAATAAAATGTTATTATTGTGGTAGATATCCACAGATAGAGAAAGAGCACCGGGTCCCATCTTCCTTTCCTTCTCATTTACTGGATCGGTACTTAGCCTTTTAAAAACCCTTTCTTGCAAATCAATATGTAAAATATTTGCTGTATGTGTCAAAACTGAAAGTTAATGAATTACCAAAAAATTCTTATTTTGTGAAATAGCATTTTCTAGCTCTTTATGCATGAAGGACACAGAAACAGGCAGTGGCTTTCAGTGTAATGACAGTCTTTACAAGGGGAGATTGTGTTACTTCTGTAAGACTTCACAGTCTTCCTCCACATCCAGTAAATCTCCTTTTAGACTAAATAAGGCAGAACATATTATGCCTTTTTCATCTATTGTCTGATACTTTTTAAAAAATAAACTTTATTATAGCTTGTACTTCCTATTCCCTTTAGAAAGTACAAGTTCTCTTTGTCAAGAAAGATTGTATTGCTTTATTTGAAAAGAAGTGCCAAATCTTTTAGTTAATAGGGAAAACTCTTAAGTTTGGATTTTTTTTTCTCATTAAAAACAATCTGTTCTTAGAAATTGTGGAATGCTCTCAAGATTCTTTATTAATGAATAAATGGGTCTCAAATGACCAGTAGAGAAAAGGAAACAAATGTACATATGCTGGAATTAAGAATAATTTTGTTTGGGGGAAAAAAATTAAATTCTTGAATGTCAACAAAGCTGACTTAATCAGAAGGGTGCCTGCTGAGTGAAAACCCACTGTTTCGGGCCTTTAGGGCCTATTGTCACCTTCACGAACCGTTACCCTGAAGTCAATGGGCCCATCTCAGGCAGGCCCTTTATCCCTTCCACCATGAGGTCTGGCTGGGGGACTGACTGTCTGGTTCACTCTGGGGTTGATTGACTACAGCTGGTATTGGAAGCAAATGTTCCTTTGTGTGCCATTCAGGATTGCAATCCTGCACCCTAGGATCCACCAGCAGCTGAAATAGCAGCCCGGAAAGGGTTAGTTTATGCTTTGGAAGGTAAGAACACCACTTGTGGTTATGTCTATCTGGAATCTTATTATGTGTTTTCTAGAGACATTTCACTCTAAACGTGGGAAGTAGTAAAAACATAGACTGTGGTTACGTGGTATTATACTTCCTTCAAGAAGGGCTTGAAGCTTTACACATTTTCTCGAACTCATTTCTATATCACCTTGGTTTTAGGAATAAACCTAAGTAATATAAATAAACACTCACAATTTATGGAAATTTATGGAAATGGGGAGACTGAGCCACTAAGGTTTTAGGTGCCTATTGCAGTCTAATCAGTACTGGAAGTAATTCCACTGACCTAAATACTGGCTTTTATTTATATATGTATATTATTTAGTTACCTATTTGGCTGTGTTGGGTCATAGTTACAGCATGCAGGAGCTTCCTTGCATCATGCAGGATCTTTCCTTTCAGTGCAGACTCTCTAGTGGCGCCTGGGTTCAGTAGTTTGAGCACTCAGGCCTAGTTACTCTGAGGCATGTGGTATCTTAGCTCCCCAGCCAAGGATTGAACCCACATTCACTGCATTGCACAGTGAATTCTCAACCTTCAGACTAGCAGGGAAGTCCTTGGCCTATATACTGTTGTTCATTCTCTGACCCACCTTTGCTAGATGACTGCCTACAGAACTGTGTACATTTAAATTGTACTATTTGAGGATATATGGAATATTCACTCAAACTTTATACAGGCAAACCTGTCAGTCTTTGCCTTAATGATTTGTTCTCCAATTTTGAAATTCGGAAAGTCTTTCTCTACTGGAGTTCATTAAAGATTCATCTTCAAAAAATAATAAATTGTATAACCTAATGAGACCTGTCATGTGTATATACCATGAACCCGTCACCACCATCAGTATAATGGCATGGCCATCGCCCCCAGATGTTTCTTATTCTCACTTTTAATGTTGCTCTCTATCCCCCTCCCATCACCAGACAGCCACTGATCTGTGCTGGGCCACTATAAATTGATTGGCATTTTCTAGAATGAACCAAATCATACATCCTCCTTTTTATCTCCTTCTTTCACCTACCATAATTATTTTTGAAATTCATCTATGCTGTTGCATTTATCAATAGTTTCTTCCTTTTATTGAAGAAGAGTGAAGTGAAAGTCACTCAGTTATGTCTGACTCTGCAATCCCATGGACTGTAGCTCACCAGACTCCTCTGTCTGTGGAATTCTCCAGCAAGAATACTGGAGTGGTTGACCTTTCCTTCTCCAAGGAATCTTCCCGACCCAGGGATTGAACCCAAGTCTCCCACATCGTAGACAGATTCTTTACTGTCTGAGCCACCAGGGAAGTATGCTTTACTTGCTGAGTAGCAGTCGATTGTTTGGATATGCCACATTCTACTTACCCATTTAGCTGTTGACATATATTTAAATTGTTTTCACTTTGAGGCTATTACGTACAAAGCTGATATGAACATTGATGCAAAGTCTCTGAACAGACATCTGATTTCTGTGTTAACCTTGTGTTTCTGATGTTATGACATCTGGTGATCTTGGAGTGACTGCCCCTCCGGTCAAGTGCGCATTTCATTTGCAAGCTAATCAACCCAGAGCACTTCCTCCCCATCGCCTCTTTTTTGGTGCTCTCATACTCTGAGCCACTCTCCACCTGCCCTTATTATCCAAGGGCCAGGTATTAGACAACCAGAAGCAACCCTTACACTTTGGAGACTGCTGATACCATAACTAGTCAACCTGAATCCTGCCTCGCCTGCTTACCCTTACTTGCTTGTTCCTTCTTGGAAAAAAAAAAAAAAACAGAGTAAAGGCATCTTCCCTTCCTGACTGGCCTGGGTGCTTACCCCTGTGGTACCCGTGTGCTGTGCCACACCTCCTATTTCTAGGGAACTGTAAGTAAATCATCTTCCTTCACGACAGTTATTTCTACATCTGGGTGTCTTACCAGGCTTGATTAAAACAAATTCCAGGTACATTTTTTTTTTCCAGGTACATTTTAAAAACACTTTCACTGTTCTTGAGTAAACCCTGGAGTGGAATGGCTGCATCACATGATAGGTATATGTTTAAGTTTTTGTTTTCTTTTTTTTTTTTTTTTTTATGTTTAAATTTTTAAGAAACTTTCCAACTGTTTACCAAATTGCTTGTACCATTTGATGTACTCAAGATCAGAGTAGGAGAGTTCCAATAGCTCTGTTACCTCACCAACCCTTTGTATGATTGATCTTTTTAATTTTAAACATTCTAGAAGAAATGTATCTCCTTGTGGTTTTAATCTGTATACCCTTAATGCACAATTATGTTGAATATTTATGGGTGCTAATTTGCCATCCTTATATCTTCTTTGAAGATATATCTGTTCAAATCATTTGTTCACTTTTAAATTTTTATTTATGATTCAGTTCTGAGAGCTCTGTATTTAATAGTGAAGATGTCAGTTTATATTTATGTATTCTAGATACAAAGTCTTTATCAGATATATTATTTGCAAAGATCTTCTCCCAGTCTCTGACTTATCTTTTTGTTCTATTAACTGTGTCATTTGAAGAGCATAAATTTTAAGTTTTGATGAGTCCATTTTGTAAATTTGTTCTTTTATGGATTTTGGTTTTGATGTCAGATCCAAGGAAACTTTGCCTGACTTAAGGTCACAGAGATTTTTCTCCTCTGTTTTCTTTTAGAGGTTTCATAGTTTTAGCTTTCACAGTTAGGTCTATGATTTATAAAAAAAAAAAAAGTAGTACTACTTTTTTATCTGGTACAAGATACCAACTGAAGTTTTTGTTTGCTTTTTTTGGTATCCAGTTGTTCCAGCACCATTTGCTGAAAGCCTGTTCTTTCCCATAGACTTTCCTTTCTATCTTTTTCAGAAATTATTCTACATGTAGGCCTATTTATGGATTTTCTAGTCTGAGATCTCTTTGTCAGTCATTCTGCTATTTCCATACTGCCTTGATTACTATAGCTCTCTAATTAAGTCATGAAATCAGATGGTGCTAGTCCTCCAACTTCGTTCTTCTTTTTCAAAGCGGTTTTGGCCGTTCTAGGTCCTCTCCATCTTGTCAGTTTCTACACAAAAGCCTTCTGCAATGTCAATCAGAATACATCAATTTGGGGAAAACTGACATCTTAACAACATTAAATCTTCCAGCCCACAAGCACAGTGTATATCTCCATTTACGCTTGTCTTTTTAACCTTTCAAGCAATATTTTGTTGTTTTCAGTGTACATGTATTATACTTCTTTTGTGAAATTTATCCCTAAGTATTTCACATTTTTGATATTTTGTAAGTGGTATTCTTTTCTTAATTTCAACGTCCAATTGAAAAGGGCCTTATGTCAAACTTAAATGCTCTGTTTCCACAGAGAAAAGTAAAACAATGGTCTCCCTGTTCTATTTTGGCCCCCCTCTCTCTCAAGAAGTTCTACAAATGGCTATTCCTCTTTGCCTTGCAAAATAAATGCCATGAGTCCTAATGTGGCTGAAAATGTAACCATATTGCCCAGAAGGGGCTAACGGTGATGTCCTTTTTTGCAAAAGCAGCTCAGCAAGCTGGTATATTAGAGTCACAAATTTTGAGGGCTTGTAAGAATTCTGTCAAGAGTGTGTAAAAGGGATAAATTACTTTGGCTGTGAGAACTTCAACTTTTGCACTTCCTGGCTCTACTGTGGCTAAAATTGAAATACCAACATGGTGGTCCCCAAAGTGCTTAAATTTAATAGCATTAATTACCTACTAGGCCCCCACATGTCTATACATTCTTATTTTAAAATTCAAATATTCTATTTGAAATTCCTAGGAGTGCTTGACTTTCAGTTCCTTACCTGTAAACTTTGCAAAAAGTAAACAGCCTCACCTTTGACATCAGTCTTTATAAGAAGTGAATGAGCAATTCTGTCTCCCCAAAGAAAAAGTTGTCCTCACAAGCTGTCTAAATTTGATGGGATCTTGTCTCCTCTTCCATAAACTCTTATTCCCTCAGACCCCTGAGGAAATGTGTTCTGATAAACCCCTTCAGCACAGAATACTAAGAACAGGGAGCAGGTTAATACTTCTAAGAGTATTTTTGTTTCAAAAGACTATCACTGGCATGCAAACATTTATTGTGGTAGATTTCAGCCACTGTGGAAACAAAGGCTACAGAGGGGCAAGAGAGCTTCCAGTAGCCCCTCAGATCTCACTGGTAGTCAGATCTTTGGGTGGTTCTCATCCAGCCTTCACCTCTGACTATGTGAAGCTTGAGCTTTAACTCTTGAAAGACATTACTAATGCACATAAGACTTTTCTCCCTATGTCTCCAGCTGTGTAACAGTAGATACGGATCTTCCTTTCTTCCTTCCCTCCTTCCCTCTTAGCTTTTTCTTGCTTTCTTCCTCTTTCTTTCTTCTTTCCTTCCCTCCTTTCTCTCTCTTCCTCCTTCCCTCCATCCCTTCCTTCCTTTCTTTATCTTTCTTTTCTTCTCTCTTTGCTCCTTCCTCCCTTCCTTCCTTCTCTCTCTCTCCCCCTCCCTCTCTCCTTCTCTTCCTTCCTTCTCCCTCCCCCTCTCTTCATCTCTCTTGCCCCATTACCTCACAGGAGAGTTGAGAAGGTAGCACACGATATGTGAAGTCACCCTAGAGAAAGTTCATCTCCAAGTTGAGTTCCCATTCTAATCATTATCCAGCTCCTTCCTTCATGCCAACCTCTCAAGCACTGGTGCTCTTTGGTGACATTTATTAAGCTCCCACTGTTCAAAGTCTTGAATATCCTTCAAGTCAGAGAATTAACATGGGGAGCCAGGACAGACACCCCCAGAGACAAGTGGGATGCTGAACCAAGCTCAATTCTACTCATACCTGAGGACTAGTGATGAGAAGGAGATGGGTAAGAAACGATACTAACTAGAGAGCATTTCTGTAGAAAGGCTTTATGAATCTAGTACACTCAAACTGATCTCTTAAGAAGGAAAGAGACATAGTCTAGCAGAGAAACAAGGGTGGGATGACTCAGGTGCTTTTAAGACACAAGGCACTCCAGCATATCGCATGCCCTAAATTGCAAAATTTTTTTAGAAATGTGTCCACATGCCTGCAACTGGTTAATATGAATTTTGAGTTCACTGACATCTTTAAAAATCTTTTCCACCAAATCCAGGGCAAGGGAAGAGCAGCCTCTGGAAATTTGCAACTCTCTGAAAGCATGAAAATAGCAGCAAGACTGTGCATGTTTAAAGGAAGTCTGCATAAAGTCATACCTTGCATTCATTCTTCTCTGTGAACATCAAACTACTGCCGGGCATTTGTTCCAGGTTCTCAATTAAAGTTGAGCATAGGCTGACACCTGCCATGAGTTGTCCATAAGGAAGTATTTTTAGCATTTGGCTGGGCCATCCTCTCCCCTCTACATCCATGTTGGCAGAGACCAAGCTCTGGCAGGTCCTTGAACGGGGCAAATGTCTGTCCATCCCTCTCCTGTGTGAGAAGGGATGAGAAGATGGAGTGATCCCTGAGTGGTACAGGCCATCATGTGGTACCGAGGATGCTTTAGAAGAACTGAGAAACATTGTGCCTGTCAGTTAACCTATAGCTGCACAAAAAGTGACCCCTTAAGACGTCAGCCTAAATAGTAAGTATTTATTATCTCATGAGTTGTTTTTTTTTTTTTTTTTTTTGTATTAGAAATTTGGGGTCAGTTTAGTTAGGTGGTTCAAGCTAAGGCTTTCCTATGAGGCTGTAGTCAACCTATTGGCTGGGCTCTAATCACGTGAAGCTGGAGGAGGTGCTTCCAAGTTCATTCTTGTGTTGCTGGCTGTCGGCTGAGGACCTCTCTTCCTCACCATGTGGATCTTTCCATAGGCTCTCTCAGCATCCTCACACTGTGGCAGCTGGTTTTCCCAAGTAAGTGATTCAAGAGAGAGAGACCATGATGGCAGCCACAGTCTTTTATAACCAGGCTCAAAAGTGGCATAGCATTACTTCTGCCATATTCTGTTGGTCATAGCGACCAAACTTGGTATCCCCTAGGAAGGGATTCTAGAAGGGTGTGAATATTGGGAGGTGGGATCATTGAGGGCCATCTTGAAGGCTGCTTCCACAATAATCTAAGTGTGCTGAGAACATAGTTGGCCCTGGTGCTTGATATAATGTATATCAGGTAATGTTTCCTAGCATAGAAGTCCTGCAATGCAGTGGCAAGACTAGTGGACTGGGGGTAGAGAAGTTTGAATTGAAGTTCAAGTCTGACAATTATGAATGCCATGTGAATTTGGAATACTGCTTAACCTTTCTCAAAGTTATCTTTCAATGCTAAAATTCCATGCCTCTAAGAAATATGCCATTTGGGGCATGAATGTTATGAAGGCGATTTTAACAAAATGGGCAATTCTAGTGAGAGTTCTCTTATTTCAAAGCAATAAAACAACTGGAGAAATGGTACCTTAGAGCTTTCTTGGACCTTATTTCTTTTTTATTCATTATCCATATTTCATCCTACTAAGTAAGCCTCACAATAACATTTTTATTTGTATAACGTTTTAAGGTATAACACACCAACTTCAATAAGCAAGTGAATTCATCTGTAAACCCCATTAGGAGGATTTTGGGCATGGGAAGCCTTACAGCACTGTTTATCCATTTCCTGGTGGCTACTGTCTACATGGGTGACAGTTTGGCCAGAGCTACTGATAAGGATACTTCCTAGCATATAGCTCAAACAAATGGATGGAAATGCTCATTTATGTCTAAAATCTCAAAGTCTAAAGACACAGCTGTAATGGCCTTACATATTCAAGGTGGACTAGGACCAGAGTGAACCATGGAGTATTTTTGTTTTTTTAAATATTTATTTGACTGTGCTGGGTCTTGGTTGCAGCACGTAGGATACTTGATCTTCGTTGCAGTATGCAAGATCTTCAGTTATAGCATGCAAACTCTTAGTTGCGGCAGGTGGGACCTAGTTATCCTACCAGGGATCGAGCCTGGGTCCCTGAATTGGGAGCACGGAGTCCCAGCCACTGGACCACCAGGGAAGTCCCCAACAGTGGAATTCTTTATCTCATGTATTAGCCTGGAGCAAGCAGAGGAAAGGGAAGAAGCATCATGGGAGATTTAAGTCTAAGGTGAGAATGGGAAAACCACCACCTGCTAACCTTAAAATCCTTCAACATGCCAAACTCTCCTTTCAGGGCCTTTGCATCTGCCCTGCTTGGGCATCATTTAGGTCCAGTTCAACAATCTCCCCTTCAGATAAGCCTTCTCCGGCCCCCAGGCTTAGCGGCTCCCTTCTCCTCGTCATCATTCTACCCTTGTCTTACCTTGCAGAGCACTCAGCATGATCTCCAGTCATCTTGTGGGCATGCCTGCTTAAGGTGTTCACTTCCAGCAGAATGTAAGCTGAGAGAGATCACCTCATCTGTCCTACTTGCTGCCACATCCTTAGTGCCTCCAGCAGCGTGCAATACAGGAAAGGCACTCAAGAAATATTTGTTAGGTGGATGAATGAATTGATCATTCTGGAAAGGCTTGTGGGGTTTTTGGGGAGGGAGGAGGGAGCAACCCATGGCACGTGGGATCTTCCCTGAACAGGCATTGAATTTGCGCTGCCTTGAAGTGGAAGCTCAGAGTCTTAAACACTGGACTGCCGGGGAAGTCCAAGGCTTGTGGTTTGATGGAGGTCAGTTGGAAGAGATGTTTGGTTAGTGATATGAAAGAATAATAACTGGCCTTTTTCCTGTTCTGTTGGAATCCCTAAATAGGGACTGAATCTGAGAACACAGAGCTTTCAAGTATCCTATACATGAAAGATAACCCCCAATGGGTGGCAGCAGATGCTTTCCCCAAGGCCTCAAGAAGAACAGGTCCAACTACTAGAACAACACCTGTGTCTCAAGAAGGGGAGCAGAGGAAAGAAGGGTTTCCTGGAGTCACTGGGACCACTCCATGAATGCATTGTGACAGAGGGGCCTCTTCCCTGAAGACAGAAGGGATGTTTATCCCTTCAAGCCCAGGGAAGACTGATTTTGAAAAGAAGGATACTGGCAAGAGGGGAAGATTGGCACCTCTCTTGTTTGCCACATCTTCTTAGGTGGCAGGCCAGCCCATCAGTTCCTATGCCTGGCTGACCTGGGGAAAGGAAATAGGAGAGAGATGGCAGAGCAAATCAGAGGAAAGAACTGGCCATGAAGCCAGCAGTACTTACAGTTGGTGGTAGCAAGGATGGATAGATTCTTGCATGGACCATGAGCAGGTTGGCGCCATCTTGAAGGTTCTCCACTAGCAGACAAGGCTCCCAGGTTTCTAAGAGAATGTATGTATGGGGCTGGGGGTTAGGATGGAGGAGGCAGGGAAATGATGCTGGTAGTGGGGGCTATGTGGGGGTGGGGGAGGTTGAACAAGGGCCTGTTCTCCCATCTCCAGGGACCATGTAGACTCTGCAAAGTCAGCCAGAAAAGTTAGTCAAGAGCCACATTTGGATCCTGTCATACTGTAGATGCTGAGACCTTGTCTGTGTTAGACCTAGAAGCAAAGAAAACCACCCAGAGAGGTTTCATCTGATCCCTCCTCACTGCCAAAACCCACAGAGTCAAATTTTGGAGGAGGGAAAGGTGAAGGAGCTGAGAGGCAGACTGCGTCCCATCCCTACTGGATGTCCCTAGAGCCACAGTCCAACCTGTGCTGGGGGATAGAGGAGATGAGATCTTAACTGGATATGAGATTGGAGTTTTCAACTGGCTTGGACTTTTTATAATGGAGAGTGACCAGCAGTCTGTAGGATCTAGCAGAGTTGTCATTAATGGACAGGCAAAAGTTATTTGACAGAGCATGGTAGAAGTCAGGAGCAGTGAAAAAAAAAAAAAGTAATATTAAGCCATTGTGTTTTCAACACTGAGTTTGAATTATGCAGTCACCTAGTTGTAGCAGGAAAGGGCTGACTGATGAAACTTTAGTAAGAGTTTCTCAAGCCTTTGCTTATTCTTTGGGTGAACTATTGCTTCTTTTTGTCAGAAGCTAAGGTGATAAGACCATGTATAAAACCCACGATTCGAGACACGCCTGTGAGCCCTGCAGATTCAGTTTCCCTTCCTTCCACGCATCCTCCCTGGGAAGGACTAAATGCTAATTTTCTGAAAATCATCTTCCTGCAGCTTCAAAAGATTTTTGTAGACCTTTGGGCAAGTCATTTTTAAAAATTCAAAGATACTTTATCCTAAAATGAGTGGCTAGATGGAGAGAATACCACCACCCTCTTTCCCTCCTTCGTTGATAAATAAATCATCAGGAAAACCCATCAGACTGTTCCCCAGTGGGTGGATGTCCCGGGAAGGCATTTCCTGTGCCTGATGACAGCTAGGTCAAGGAAAGACCTACTGAAATCTCGTTTGGGACAGCCAGGGCCAGAGGCAATAGTTTGGTGGTTTCTAGCTGAAGGAGTCAGTTTTCTGGAAAGGAATGATAGTTGAATAAGTTAAAAGTCAAGTTTGGGTTTTACATAACCTATTTTTTAAAGGACAATACATTTCTTGAAGGTAAAAAAAAATTATAAAACACAGTATTGCGGGGGAGAAAAGGTATCTAATGACAGTAAACTGATAAAACTCTATTTTGCTTTGTCTTCTCTAATCTCTAATTTCAAGAACCCCTTTCATCTTTCTGATTAAAAAACACTCAATAACACCTATAGCTACGAGACGTAGGAAGGTTATGTGTGTGTGTGCATGAGTGGGTATGTGTGTGTTACTTTAGACATAACAAAAGAATGAAGCAAAGTGATGCCCTGTATGTGTCCTTTTTAGAATTTTATGGAATTCGAAAACTTTGTCATGGTATTTGTGCAGTCATTTGTTGGTTAACTACCCAAATTCAAGGTGCCTTTATTTTTCCTATGAGAAACCAAACTTGAGATGGAGAGACCTTTCTCTGCCAGGCCCAGGGCAGTAATCTTGTAAGGGGCCTCACGCAGACCCCCTCATCTTCGAGAGCCTGAGGCTTTTCCCACCTTTCCCCAACACTGACAACAGTGAACTCATTGGCCTCCATTATAAGATTATAGGTAGCAGTGTGTGCCGTGTCCAATTCTTTGTGACCCTAGGGACTGCAGCCTGCCAGGCTCCTCTGTTCATGGGATTTCCCCAACAGGAATACAGAGTGGGTTGCTATTTCCTCCTCCAGGGGATCTTCTCAACCAAGGGATCGAACCTGCCCCTCCTACATCTTCTGCGTTGGCAGGCGTATTCTTTACCACTGAGCCACCAGGGAAGCCCATCGGTAAAGATACAGGCATATAATTTCCAATCCTGAAAGCCTACACGTAAGGAGGGAATTATTACTTTTTACAGACGAAGAGACTGAGGCTTGAAGAAAGTATGCAACTTGCCCAGGGACATATGCCAGTAGTAGGTAGATAAGCTGAGATTCAGCCCTGGCTTTGTCTGACTAGAACACGGCTTCCTTCCAAAGAAAACTTTTCAGCAGGAGCTGAAATATTACAGGCCGTTTCCTCTGGGCCATGGAGACCTTTTGTGGAGGGGTGGGGTTGTGGAGAGGGCTGTCCATCGATAGGATCCCTGCATTTTCTTTTTAAAGAGAAACATGACAGACTGAATAGCTGATTATTAAAGAATGAGGTTCCTTTCTGGGTGATAAAGTGAGGCGGAGAGAAAGTGCTGGCTCGCCTGGTGTATCAGAGGGGTTCCTGCGTCCCCTGTAGCATCAGAAGGGGCTGCCCCCGTTTAGCGCATCCGCTGGGCCCGTCCTGGCCTGTCCCTGGCCACCGCCTGACATTATCAGCGTTCACATGTGTTCGCCTCCAAGGACACCCTGCATTCCAGAGCACCCCACCTCTGAGTTCCTGGAGAAATCATTCTTCTTTTAAGCAAAGAAAAGCCCCACAGTCTAAAGAGGCCATTTTTCATCCAGACCATCAAACAGCAGCTCTGAAGGTGTATATAAGTCCCCCCTCGGCTCTGCTTGCCAAACACATGATCCAGGGGCTGGAGGGGCATAATTCATGTGATTCCAGCTGCCAGCAGGATCTGATGAACCAGGCAGGAAGGCTGGCCGCTCTAATGAGCATAGTTAACTCTTCAGAAGCATGAGATACAGCAATGTTTCCAAATATCTTCGGAGCATTAAAGTTTTGTGGTGTGGCCACTCTTACTTTTTTTTGTTTTCCCTTTAAATTACCGAGGGTGGGGGACTTCCCTGGTGGTCTAGTAGGTAAGAGCCGTGCTCCCAACGCAGGGGACCTAGATTCGATTCCTGGTCAGGGAACTTGATCCCACATGCTGCAATGAAGACCCAGAGCAGCCAAATAAATAAATAAAAACATGAAAAAAAAAGTTACCAAGGGTGGTACTTCCTTGGTGGTCCAGTGGTTAAGACTTTGCCTTCCAATGCAGGGGTTTCAGGTGCAATCCCTGATAAGGGAACTAAGATCCTGTGTGCCTCATGGCCAAAAATCCAAATCATAAAACAGAAGCAATATTGTAACAAATTCCATAAAGGTTTTAAAAATGGTCCGCATCAAAAAAAAAAAAATCTTAAGAGACGTTAAAGGGCCTTAAAACTGAGAAGGCTCTCAATCAATACACTGCCGCATCTCATGAGCACTTGACATGAAATTGACAAGATCCTTGTGGTCTGGCTGGACTTTCCTGACCCTGTTCTACCACTCTCCCCTCTGTCTGCTCTAGCTTCTCCGTAGTGCTGTGCGTATTGATAAAATACCCTTTGCCTCCAGATGTTTGCCTGTGTTTGCTGTTTCTTCCACCTGAAACTTCTTCCTCTGGGTGCCAGCATGGCTCTCTTGAGCCCCTCATTTAGGTACCAAGAGCATCAATATTAACGCCACAGACACACCTTCCCTCATCTCCAGCGGCACCTGCCCCCCATCCCCTGAACCATACGACAATTATTCTCTACCCTTTATCCTGCCTTATTTTGCTTTGCTGCATTTATCATATGTCTTTGAGTTCTATTGTCTATGCAACCAAAGGCTTACTTCATGAGGATAGGGAATTTTTTTTGTTTCCTACTACATCCCAATGCCTAGTTGTTATATAATGAGTTGAAAAAAAAAATGAATGAATGAAATATCCATCTGGAAAAGATGGTGATACTCAATTCATCACCAGTTGGTCAGATTTTACTTCAGGCTTAACCTGTCTGTATACAGGTGAAGAAGAAACAGTTAGAACTGGACATGGAACAGAGTGGTTCCAAATCGGGAAAGGAGTACGTCAAGGCTGTATATTGTCACCCTGCTTATTTACCTTATATGCAGAGTACATCCTGATAAATGCTGGACTGGATGAAGCACAAGCTGGAATCAAGATTGCCGGGAGAAATATCAATCACCTCAGATATGCAGATGACACCACCCTTATGGCAGAAAGCGAAGAAGAACTAAAGAGCCTCTTGTTGAAAGTAAAAGAGGAGAGTGAAAAAATTGGCTTAAAATAAGATCATGGCATCTGGTTCCATCACTTCATGGCAAATAGATGGGGAAATAATGGAAACAGTGAGAGACTTTCTTTTGGGGGGCTCCAAAATCACTGAAGATGGTGACTGCAGCCATGAAATTAAAAGACGCTTGCTCCTTGGAAGAAAAGTTATGACCATCCTAGACAGCATATTAAAAAGCAGAGATATTACTTTGTCAACAAAGGTCCTCTAGTCAAGGCTATGGTTTTTCCAGTGGTCATGTGTGGATGTGAGATTTGGACTATAAAGGAAGCTGAGTGCCAAAGAATTGATGCTATTGAACTGTGGTGTTGGAGAAGACTCTTGAGAGTCCCTTGGACTGCAAGGAGATCCAACCAGTCCATCCTAAAGGAAATCAGTCCTGAATATTCATTGGAAACTGAAGCTGAAACTACAGTACTTTGGCCACCTGATGCGAAGAACTGACTCATTGGAAAAGACCCTGATGCTGGGAAAGATTGAAGGTGGGAGGAGAAGGGGATGTCAGAAGATGAGATGGTTTGGATGGCATCACCAATTCAATGGACATGAGTTTGAGTAAGCTCCTGGAGTTGGTGATGGACAGGGAAGCCTGGTGTACTGCAGTTTATGGGTTGGACAGGACTGAGTGACTGAACTGAAATAACCTATCCTTGGTTCTCTAGGCCAGAGTCAGGCATCATAGATTGCCAAGACTTTTCCAGGTGAGAAGGTGCTTCTCAGAAATATGGGATAGGTTTCTGTTCTCATTTAAGTTGCCATCTTATTTTCATGGCAGCCCAAACATGGCGCTTCTAACCCTGAACAATTTATGGTAAATAAAGCAGTTGAAGCTTGTAAAAGAAGGAAAAATCCAAGCTCACTACATTGTGGTTTTTCAGATAATTTACTAATATTCAAAAGACTTTAACAGATTTTTTTCCCCAGAAACAAGCTATGCTTAATTTCAGTAGTTGAATACATTATGCCAGCCCATCTCTGCTAACCATGGAAAATGTACAGATTTTGTCCTAATATAGAGGCCATTGAGTCTGATTATCTACACATGTTCATGCTTTATACAAAATACCAAACTAAATTTAGAATAACATTTTCCAATGCTAGTTTGTTTCTGTCCTAAACACAGCAGCGTTGAAAAGACTTCATTTCATGTTCAGTATCTTGCAGTATTTGGTGCCCTTTGCCTGGCGGCAAGTGGAGACTTCAGAGCAGGGAAATAGAGTTGCTTCCGAGAGCAGGAGAGGAAGGTGGGAGTCCCAGGGGGAACTGGTCTTTGTGTGTGGATGAGTGAGTCTTTTTCAGGTATCTCTGTTCTTTGGTTTTGAAAGGAAACAGAGACACTCTCCCATCTGTCCCTAAGTCCATTGTGCGAAAGCTGCCTCCTTTGGGCACTCCATTATTTTCCTGGCGTTCCTGACTCCATTGTTTCCTGTGAAGTGTAGGGTCACTGGAGTTTGCAGGAATGTGCTGTCTGCATGTGTTCCCAGGGGAGGCTCTTCTTTGGCAACCTTCTTCCTACTACAGTCTGGGGATGAGTGTTCCATATAGAAGCCCATGTTCTATGATAGAGAGAGGACAAAGGCAGTGGTGAATGGACACAAAGGTCAAAAAACCCTCCCCAGTTCAGACTTTTTGTTCATCTCCTTACCACCTCTACTGCTATAGGTAACAAAGAGTTGAAACTATCAACATCCATTTCTGTTCTGAATTGACTGAAGTTGTGCTCATCTAAAAACTCCAAGAGAAGTCTGCAAGGCTTGAAAGTTTGAAAATTTTTGAAAAAATAGTCTGGTTTGTAGTTTCATGGCCTCTGGTTGCTCTGACTATAAAATTGCCTTGAATGGGGTCCCAAATGGACCTGTTATTTTTTTTTCAGGGTAACATTCGTGCAAAAGTAAAGATGCCATGTTTTCTGAACATCCTCTGTTCTCTAACCTACATCAGCAAAACTGAGCCTTGTCAGCCCAGTTAGGACAGCTAGGAGCTTCGACTGACAGGACCAATTTGCCAAGAACAAACAAGACATAAAGCATTTAATTCACCTAGAGACTTCATTCTATAGGAATTTCAGAATTATCCTCAGACGAATTAGATACAAATTCCAATGTGAGCACTCAAAGAGAAAATGTTTGTTACTGTCATCTTTATCACCATCATTATCATCTTCATCATCATTGTAATTTTTTGTTTAATTTTTTCAAATAATTTTATTTTTTATTTTATCTTACCTTTTGGCTGTGCTGGGTCTTCTTTGCTGGTGCGGGCTTTTCTCTTGTTGTGGCAAGTAGGGGCTACTCTCTAGTTACAATGCGTGAGCTTCTCATCGCAGTGGCTTCTCTAGTTGCAGAGCACAGGCTCTTGGGTGTGTGAACTTCAGTAGTTGTTACACATGCTCTCAGTAGTTGTGGCTCCTGGACTCTAGAGCACAGGCTCAATGTTTGTGGTGCACGGACTTAGTTGCTCCACGGCATGTGGGATCTTCCCAGATCAAGGATTGAACCTGTGTCGCCTGCGTTGGCAGGCAGATTCTTTACCAGTGAGCCACCAAGGAAGTCCCATCATCGTTTTTTTTTCCCCATCATCATTTTATAGTGAACTTACAATATCAAAATATACTGCTTGACAAGAAAAGTTCCAAGGAACATTTTTGTTGGAAAGATCTCATGAATAGGGAATGTAGTGTGCCTGGAAGGGACTTCACTAGCCTAGATATTTACAAGAAGCTCAGAAATGCTTTTTAAATAAATAATGTTATTAAAATGTTTAATAAAAAGAATTTAAACTATTTAAAATACTGTCATCCCTCTGATAATGGTGATCAACATCATAATCGAAATCGTAGCAAATAGCTAAGAGTTACTGAAATTTTACTACCAACCAGGAGCTGTGGGGAGCAATTTACATGCATTGTTTTAATTTAATCCTCACATCCTCTGAGGTTGGTGCTGTTTTTATTCCTATTTTACCAAAGGGGAAATTGAAGCTTAGAGAGGACAAATGACTTGACACAAGTCATATAACTGGTATACATGATGAAACCAGAATTTAAACCCAAAAGTGTTTGAGTGTGTAATTCACACAGGCTGGTACAGAAAAGAACTGAATAAATGTGTCATTCTGGGTTTTTTAATTGAGAGAACAGCCATTTGAATGGGAGCTAAAAGTTTTTTTTGTAACTTGTCCTGAAGTGGTAAACAGGGAGAAAACTTTTAAAGGGAAAGATGGAGAATCCAATGGACAGAAGATCCTGGCAGGTTACAGTCCATGAGGTTGCAGAGAGTCAGAAATGACTGAGCGACTAAACATCCACTAAATTTGTCTTTCCTAGAAGAGCTGTTTTTCTGCTTCCATTATGCCAAGAAGATATTCTTTCATGTCCACATTCAGAGAAACAGGATAAAAAGCCTGTGCCAAGATTCTGGGAGATGACAGCTCAGTCCCAATTTTGAGAAGCAATCTGTGTTGTTCTTAAGAGCACAAACTCTGGAACCAGACTCTCTGGATTCAAGTTCTGGCCTCAAGATATACTGGCTGTGTGCCTTTGGGAAAGTTAGTCAGCCTCTCTGTGCCTTCATTTTCTTGTAGAACTGAGACAGTGAAAGCACCTATTTTAATGAGCTTTTGTGAGGATTTAATGAGTTAGCATATGTCCAGGGGTCAGAGCATATGAGGCATAGAGTAAGTACTTTATAAATGTTGGCTGTCTCTAGTTGCCTGCATGAGAACAACTCTTGTTTAAGGCCTCGCAGTTGGCCAGCAAGTTCAGTGCTGTTCATGATTCCTTGTCTGCCCTCAAGTTCAGATTCAGAGTCTCTGTGCGTCTTGTTCTTAGAGGGGTCTAGGTTGTGATCTTCTGATCTCTTCCTGATCTTCTCCCTCTGACATGATGCCTTAGACCTCCTCTCACCCTTCTGGCTCATTCTCAAATGAACAACTGACTTTCCTTTGTTCTGCCCCCAAACTGATGTGTCAGTGAAGTTAATTAACAAGATGATTCACAGAAGCATAAGGCTCAGAAGTTACCTAGACTACTTAGACAATGTCGTCATAGTTACAGAAACTAAGGATTCAACTTCTAAACCGATTTGTTTCAATCCTCTAAAATGATGGCTCAACTTTGTTACATTAAAATATTCTGTAGATATACAAAGTGGAAACTTTTTCTAAAAATGGGCTTTTTTTCCCTAGGTAATTCTAAAATTTAGAAAGCTTAGAATATGGCCCGGTTCATATGAACTGCTAAATAAATATTAATATCAACCATATTATTGATATTGGTGTTAGTTTGAGTGACTCAAGTCTCTTCTGCCTCTGGGAGGTAGAAGCCTCCCAAACCTGATACAAGAAAGTCTTATCACCTTTAAATTTCCAGTTATGAAGCCTGAGCTCCACAGATTTGCCATGAGATTCCCAATTTCCATGAGCCCCTCAGGCATTTCTGAACATTTCTTGTTCCCTCCGGACCATGTCCCTTGTGACATCCATCATGTCCATCCATCTACTAGTTGTGGTCCCCGTGACCTCAGCCTTCGTAGCCCACCATGGAAATGTCCCATGTCTAGGCCCAGTTCTCTGCAAGGCCACTGTCAAGTCCACCACTACCCTCTGGAGAAGGAACTCAGGGCCCAGCAGGGACAGAATCTCACTGTCACTGGAAATGGACTTCCTGGACACTTGGTGACAATGTAAGGGCAGTTCGAAAAGGACCACAAGTTATTGTTACTACTCCTGCTGAGAGTTCCCAAACCCAGGCTTTCCAGGTTTGCTAGCTCTGAGCTTGCTGCCTTGTGACCTAGTTAGATCACCCCTCATCACAGGGCATACAGCAGGCCTCTCCACATCTCAGAGTCCACATCAAGCCACTCCCCATTCCCCCATCACACACCCACACCCACAGGCAGAAACACACATACACCCAATTTCCTATCACACAAAATGTTTCTTCTAGAAGATTGAAGAGCAAGAATTCCATTTCCTACTTAGGGAAACCACATCCTCCTAAGAAGAGGGTGTTTTGCCTCTCCCCAGCAAACAATTTACATCAGAACATATTGTTTCAAACTAGTACATTTGGGGTTACAGCTCTGCTAAAATATTTAAATTGTGTAATCAGACCACTTGGTAACCCACGACTGTATTCTTGCCTGGGAAATCCCATGGACAGAGGAGCCTGGCAGGCTCCATGGGGTTGTGAAAGAGTCAGACATGACTGAAATGACTGAACTTCCACCACCACCACCACCAATGAGACCACTTAATAAAGTTTAAATTTCTGCATTTGGGCACTTCTGTAGGATGACACTTTTGTCTTTCCCTTGCTTATACTTCATTGATTAAAAATCCCATGTTTGTCCCAGAATTCAAGTCTCTCAGGCTCTATATATTGCTTATAACTTTACTTGATCAAATTAGTTTACTTTTTAAAGCTAAGTGTACCATCTCAGGGAATCCATTCAGAAAGGACAAACAAGCATGTTCCCACTCACATGTATGCAAACACATGCAAAATAAGTAGAATTATGGAGAGAAAATTGGGAATTTGATGAGATCCTTTTTTTAAAAAAGTCACTACAAACCTCTTGACAGGAAGACAGGTGAGCGGGCTCTTGCAGCAGTTAACGTGGGAGGAGAGACGGTGACTCTGGCGACATGGGTGCAGTGCAGGAGGGGGGTGGGTCACTTGTGGGGTATATTAATGCTCTTTTTTCCCATTGGGATATAATTGCTTTACATTATCATGTTCGTTTCTGCTGCACAACGTTGTGAGTCAGCCATGACTATACATACACCCTCTCCCTCTGAGCCTCCCACCCCCACCCCATCCCACTCCTCTAGGTCATCAGAGAGCATCAGACTGAATTCCCTGGTTACACAATGACTTCCCGCTCGCTAGCTGTTTTACATGTGGTGGTGTATACATGTCATTGCTGTTCTCTCGATTTGTCCCACCCTCCCCTCCCTCCTCTCCTCTGTGTCCACATGTCCATATTCTCTATGTCTGCCCTGCAAATATGCTATTCTTGCCCTGCAAGTATGTTCATCAGCGGGATACAGCTTTAAGGTAGAGTTAAAAGAATTTACTCTGTAAATTGGATATGGGATGTTACGAGGGGAGAAGTGGATTTTTATAAAATATTATCCAGCCATAAAAAGGAAGGAAATTCTGCCACAGTAAGAATATTGTGAGAAAACGCTCACATGTGCCATATAGAATCATCTCATAAGGTGAGATGTCTGTCTGGAACTGTTGTGAGTTGTACTGTGTACACAAAAAGGATATGCTATAGTCCTGACCCCACCTATGTCTGTGAATGTGACTCTATTTAGAAATGGGTTTTGTGGATGTCGCCAGGTTAGGATGTGGTCATACCAGAGTGCAGGGTGTGACTGGTGTCCTTAAAAGGAAAAGAAAAATATTAAGCCTTCCTCTTTGGGCAACTTCCCTGGTGGTCCAGAAATTAAGACTCCATGCTTCCAATGCATGGGACTCAGGTTCAATCCCTGGTTGGGGAACTAAGATCCCACATGTCATAGGACATGCCCAAATATAAGTATGTGTGTGTGTGTGTGTGTGTGTGTGTGTGTAAATTCTGGACACAGACAAATAGGGGGAAAGACCACCAGGTGCAGGTGGGTTATGTGCCACAAGCCAAGACTGGCTTGGTGCTCCCAGAAGCTGGAAGAGAGAAGGACAAAATCTTCCTCAGAAGCTCTGAAGGGAGCAAGGGCCTGCTGACAACTTGACATCAGACTTCTAGTCTCCAGTACTGTGAAAATACACATTTATCTTATTCTAAGACATTCAGTTCGCTGTAATTTGTTAGAGCACCCCTAAGAAACTAACACAAGAGCTATAGATATTTTACATATTACACATCTATATGTAAGTCTGTGTAATAAAGATATTCTACTGCTTTTACAAATGACTCAAAGGATGGCATTTTAAAAAAATCTCAACTCAGAAAAAAAAATCATGAAATCCAAATCAATGCCTATATTTATTTTTTCCCCAAGTAATCAAACAAATTTAAGGTGGTGGCGGAGGCTAACTTCCGTTGATTTCCAGTGAATAGTGTTGATGAGTCAGGACCATTATATCTCTCAGAAAATGCCCTGGAAAGCAAAATCCAAGTGTTGTGTTTACTCAAGTGATACCATATGTCGGTTGATTAACAAGTTGTCAGAATATTAGAAGTTCTTGGCTGATTGCAAAAAGGAGCATCTGTTTGCTGAATCTTTTATCTAATGTGTGTACAGATATCACCAGGTTTGGCACTTTTCCTGAATATCAGATAGACATTTATGCAGTATTTAGCCTTCAGAGTGACACTGATGTACTGCTGGGGTTTAAGTTATTTATTCTTAGGAAAGAAAACGAAGTGAAGCCAAAGAGATGAAGTATACATGTTAAGACTATTATGCATCATTCGTAATTGTTTTACCATTTTATCTCATATCATCTCCTATAACTAATGTTTCCTTGAATGTCACTTGCCTAATAATTTAAGGGAAAAATACTAAATCTCCTTTAGGCCTATTTATTGGTTTATGTATTGATAGAATTGAATAATACCTTTTATTTATAAAGTGACTTACTAAAAAAATAAAGTGACTTACTGTTTAAATGCTTCAGTAAGGTTGCTCATAACCTTGTAAGGATGGCCTGCAATCGTATCCCCATTTCACAGATAAAGAATTTGCAGCTGAAATAAGGTAAATCAATCCATCTGGCTTGGAAGTGATAGAACCAGGAAGTCTGATCTTTTGAACTCCACCCCTGCACCACCTGCAAATTCCATAGGTAGAAGCATAGAGGCTGGTTGTGTGTGCAGTGACAGGATCTAGTTAGGGTGAAATTCTGAAGTTTTCCTTTGCACCTTTTTACACGCCCCCACCTTGATTCAGTCAGCCACCATGTAATGGATTGTTCCATTATAATTCCAGCAAATAGGTTCTGTTGAAGGAAAGGAAAAAAAAAAAAAAAACACCTTTTCCTCTACCCTCTTAGGTTCAATGTATGGGGTCCTGCAAATTTAACAGACAAAAAAACAAAAGGAAAAAATAAATATAAATTTTATTCATATTTTACATGCATGAGAGTTCTCTGAAAAGAAAAACTCAAGTGGTAAGACTCAGGGACTTATATACCACTTTAACAAAGGCTTTCCTTGTATGGGCTTTGAGAGATGATAAATTATAGGAAGGTGACTAGAAAATATATGAGCGAAACTAATGGAAGATAAGGGTCCTTTTGGTAGATTTGTTTATGCAAACTCACCTCGGTGCTGTCTCCAGCAATGAGTTTCTCTCCTCTTCCTAGTATAGGAATGAGGGGCCTCCTTCACAAAGGGACGTTTATGCCCTGATTTTAGGTAAAAAGAGGGAGGCCAGACAGTTTCTCCTGTGTCTACTGTTTCTTAATTGCTTTTAGTCCCAAATGCCAAAGTGACATATTTTAGAGAAGCGTATCCTGATCCCCTTCAATTCCTCTCCACAACTTATCAAAGCAGACATGAAATAAGTGAGACAGGAAAAAGGGAGTCTTCTCATGTTAACTTTCAAAGTTAAACTTATATTTCAGTTGTTTCATTTCCTTTGAAATTTCTCAGCACTCATATTCTTAGAACTAAATGCTTCCATGACATGATGTACGTGTCACTTTTCCTTTAGACTTGATATTTTTGTTCTATGTTTTTATAACATAGATAAAAGCTACCTTATGAAGAAGTCTTTTGGTGTTTGGGGAAATGTGGCATATTATTTTTTTTTAATAGTATTTCCTTTTAACTATCCTGAATTTTAGCCCTTTATTTAAATTACAAGTCAGCTGTTACTTTGGAGGAGTTTCTTCCTGTCATTTTTATTTAATTATTTATTTTTTAGATAATTCGTCCAATGTCAGATATGTGGCATTGGGGTCTTTATCTTTCTGTGCTGAGTCTTAGTTGCGGCATTCAAACTCTTAGCTGTGGCATGTAGGATCTAGTTCTCTGACCAGGGATTGAACCCAGGTCCTCTGTACAGGCAGTGCAGAATCTTAGCCACTGGAACACCAGGGAAGTCCTCTACTAGCTTCTTCTAGCTATTTTGGGCTCCATTCTCTGAGGAACTCACCTGACAGTCTGTCATCTAGTCCTTCAGATTTTCAGTGGTTGTTTGAACAGCTACATAAATTGTCTCTTATTATTTGACTTCTCACATTTTGCTCCCTTGTGTCTCTTTAACCTCAACTCTGCCTTTTTTCCCTTTGCTCTCTGTATCTTAGAATATTGCTTTCCAAAGCTGTGAGCCAAGGACTGTCTGCATCAAAGTCCCCTGAGTCATTGTTGAAAAGATAGATTCTGGGACTGATCATGGATCTGCCAATTCGCTTCCCAGGCAATTTTTCTGCACAAGGAAGTTTGTGAATCACTGACCTGGACAACACGTCATTAGTATATTCATTCAACAACTATTTGAGCAGAAATTAGATGCTAGGTACCTGGGATAAGGACTTCCCAGGGGATACAGTGGTAAAGAACCCACCTGCCAGTGCAGGAGACATGAGTTCAGTCCTGTGTTGGAAAGATCCCCAGGAGGAGGAAATGGAAACCCACTCCATGGAAAGCCTATGGACAGAGGAGCCTGGCGTGCTACAAACCATGGAGTTACAAAGAGTCGGACATGACTGAGCAACTGAGCAAGTTGGAATATCTAACCAAGTTTAAGAAACAGACAATGAGCAAAGACTTAACCATATGATGCGAGTTATAAAGGGGAGATGTAAAGAGTTGTGGGAATACCTAAGAGAGGACCTAATCTGGCAGGGTCAGGGGGCAAGGACTACTTACTGAGGATGTAGAGTGAGATCTGAAGGAGGAGCAGGATCTGGCTTGAAGAGGGTGGAAGCAGGAGAGGGGCAGGAGGAAAGGATAGCGAAAGCTCTGAGATTAGTTCCTCTTTGGACGGGTGGGGAGCATCATGACTTGTGTCCTCAGGCAGGAAAGTGAGAGTGACAGGAGGAACGGCTGGAGACGGACCAAGTGGCCAGATCATGTGGGACCTTGAGGCTGAGCTCTTTGGAACTTATCCCAAGGGCGGCTGGAAGCAGTCAGAGATCAGTTTTGTCTTTCAGATCATTTGGAGTCTGGATGGAGCAACAGCGTACCTGCAGGGGCTGAGTGGGAAGCTTTTGCAAATGTCTAAGACGGAGAAGATGACGGGTTTGTCCAGGGTGGTAGTGGTAGGGTGGATTCAAATGGTTCTTCGAAGATGGATAAGGTGGGATTTGCTTATTAGTAGTATTTTGGGGTTAATGGGGTGAAAGAAAGGGAACTATAAGGGATGTCTTTCATTTTTGTTTTGGTAACAGTTGTTGAAGTCATGTAACATTGAGACGGAAGGACGAGGGTACAAGTTCAGCTCCAGGTATACACATTTTGAAATACCTCTGAAATAATCAGGTGACCCCCCCCCCATCATGTACTTTTTCATAGTTCTCATGGAAGAAGTGGAATTTAAATGGGCTTTGAGAGAATGGTGGAAATAATTAGCACCAATGGGGATCCAGTTAGAAGACCACAAGTATGTTTTTCCATCAAAGGGGTTTCTTTGTCTCTTTTTTCTTACTTGGTATTTGGTGTTCAGCTGAGTTCTATATTTTTTCAATTCATCTTCAAAAGTGACTCATTTCTCTAAGGAGATTATGATAGCTTTGTTCATTTTAATTTTGTTTCATTTAAGAAGTAGTTTGGAGTCAGTAGGACTCTTTGCTTGTATTTGTTTGTTCCTTTGACGGAGGACAAGCTTAATAAAGGTGTGCATGTTCTTTCAAGTTAACCTGTAAATACAACCTGTAATTTTTCTTAAGTTGACATATTAAGCAGTTACAGATGAGCTCAGATATACTGGAAGATATGATAGAACTTCCATGAAAAGAACAAATAAAAACCAGGACTCTGTCATTTTGTACCAACATCATGGTGCTGCTGGAGAAAATTCAGGTCCAGTGAAAGATGTTAAGAGACTATTTGCAAGAATGAGTTGGTCTTTAATGAGGTGTACTTTAGTGTGCAATACTTTACATTTGATAAGTATTCACATATAGCCTAATTTCCAAGAAAGAGAGGACAATGGAAGGCTGTGGATTCTCCTTTTACACTCTGATTTTCCTTTTTTCCTTCCCTTTTTCTGTTCATCATCTGCTTCTCATTTATCTTCACAAAGAGAATATGGAATAAAGAAGCAATGGGGCTAAATTACTCTCTGTGTCTTAAAAATAATTACCCTCAGATCATTATTCTCTCAGTTTCAAAAATTACACGAAAGGCTTTAAACTATGCATGTAAAAATAGGTCAAATAGGTTGATTCTGCATTCCTGGATGAGAAATGTCCCCACACAATTCCTGTGCCACTCTCTTCTTGCCTCTATTTGGTTATTCTTAGCGACAGGGAGCTCCCCGTCTATTTTAGGAATCAACCAACTTTGTTACTAAATCCAATTAGACAGAATATCTTTCCTGTAATGATTCAAAATGAACTCACTTGCTGACAGTGGTTCTGCACCTCACAGCAACACAGAGGAAATCTATTCTATATTCCCCGTGACAACTTTTCAAATGTAGTAAGACAACTACCGTGTCTCCACCAGCCTTCTCCTCTGCAAACAAAATAGCTCCAGTTCCCTCAAATACATCTCTTAGAAGGCTGTTTCTACATCATTCACTATCTTCATAACAACATGTCTCCTCTGGGCCCTCTCCAAGGGCAATCACTCCCTTCTCAGTGACAGCCACTCAGACCAGGGTGGTGTCTGGTGGGACAGCTGCCCGTTAATTGTTCTAGTGTTTATGTTTAACGACAAACTCTTTGGTTTGAAACAGAGGACAATGAGTGGAGACCCAGGGCTGTGTGGGCTGTCTGTTGATTTTAGAACTCGGAGGTATTCCACGGTAGGTGGAACACTTACGTTTGGTTTATAACAGAGTGGTTTTTCATTTGTGGGACTTGAAATGTGCTGATGAATTCCAGTGGAATGACTCGGTAATAAATGGGAGGAGTTTTAAATTCCATCAGAGTAAAATGGGAAGATATTTCCCTTTTTCACTTTTTATGTGGCAGTTGTACCTTAATCTGCTTTTAGGCACAGCTGTTATAACAGATGTTCGTTTTAGATGCTATCTTCCTTTTTTTTTTTTTAGTATACCTAGCAAAATCCTTTTCATGAAGAGAAGTTTATGAAAGCCCAGATCTTTTTTCTGATGCAAATAAGCTCCCATTTGTATAGTATATTCAGACTGTCACCCACACTGACTAAGCACCTTCCAAGGACACAGTCTGCTAGTCCTCTATGTCATGGAGGCCTCGTATGCAACCAATGCTCCTTCCTGGCTTCCAGAAACTTTCAGTATCCTGACTGCTGTCCGGGGCAGGTTTCCAGCAAATTGAGAGGTCACTGGCCAGAAGAGTAAGTTTGATGGAAACAGGAAAATTGGCCACATAGCCGGAAGTATTAGACTTAAGAGTCAGGAGCAACGTAACATCGTTCTTTTTCCTAATTAGCCTCATTTATATTTGGGACCCCCAACCCCACAGACAGTTATTTTAATAAGAAGAAAATCCCAGATGTGCCGGTGCAGCCTGCTCTTGGTTCATAGAGAGGTAAAAACTATATTATCTCAGAGAGAAAAGTATTTCTCTCATTACCTTTGTATATAATACATATGTGTACCATTTATAAAATAGGCATTTCTGTGTGCAAAAAGAGAGACACGTGCTGAAATAATATTTTTCAAATCACTGACCTAAAATGAAACAAGAGAGCCTCAAGAAAAGGTTCCCCTTCCAGCCTCTGGTTTCCATTTATCTATGATCTAAAAGAGGACATGGGACATCCCTGGTGGTCCAGTGGTTAAGACTTCTCCTTCCAGTGCAAGGGTTATGGGTTCAATTCCTGGTTGGGGAGCTAAGATTCCCACATGCCAAAAAACCAAAATATAAACAGAAGCGATAATGTAACAAATTTGATAAAGACTTTCAAAATGGTCTACATCCAAAAAAAATTCTTTAAGAAAATAGATAAGTGAAAGGGACTCCTGGGCATCACCATTTCCGTAATTGTCACTGATGTAAAAGTCTTTACACTTGTGCTGTGAGCCCATAAAACTTCAGGTAAGACCCAAATTTTGAATAATGTTGATGCCATCCAAGAGATATGCCATATGTTAACCCTACAGTATAAGGAATTCCAATTGAAGTAGTAGCTTACTTCAAGTGTGTGTACCAGGACACTACTCAATTCTCTTTAGTTAGTAAAATTTTAATTAGATTCTCCTCCAAGACATTCTTTTTAGCATTCACCTTGGAAGTCCTGAAGCTCTTCCTTGTGATGGTTATTTTATTATTTTTAATTTATCTTGAAAAATAACCTGTAGCAATATTATTCAGCCATGACAAGGAAAGGAATCCTGCCATTTGCAATTACATGGTTGGATCTAGAGGGCATTATGCTAAGGGGAATAAATTAGACAGAGAAAGGCAAATACTGTATGATCTCACTTATATGTGGAATCTAAAAAAGCCAGACTCATAGAAATAGAGAGTGGAATGGTGGTTGCCAGAGTCTGGGATGGAGGAAATGGGGAGATGTTGTTAAAGGTAAAGACTTACAACTAGAAGAACAAGTCTTGGAGATCTAATGCACTGATAGTAATTACAGTCCACAATATCGTATTATAAACTGCCAAACTGCTAGGAGACTAGATCCTTAAGTACTCTAGCCATCAAAAAGTAGTGATAATTATGTGATGCACATGATTATTTAAAGAAATCAGAATACTAATCCATACATCTATTACCTGACTTACCATCTTTAAAGAATGCCTTTTGACCTTTCACGTAAAAAAACAAAAAAATCAACTTAACTTCTCTTAATATGTACTCTTAAGTTCTATTCTCTCTCCCCTCCACTTCCCAGGACATGTTAGCAATATTGTTATTTTCAATGGCCATTGTTCATAAAATTCACATTCCAAAATTATGCTTTTTAGTACCAGAGGGACTCTGTCCTCAAGGCAGCTCTTTGACTCCAGTTTTTTCAATCCTGTCTTGGTTTGGTGTTCCAGTTATTTCTTCAAAAAGGATTACAGAAAAAAAAAAAAAAAAAAGGATTACAGAAGTTATTTTCCTGAGTTCTCGAAACTGAAAATCCTTTGTCTTTCTACTTGAATGACAGTATCACCGTCTGCCTTCCAGAGTTGACTTTTCCTTCAGGATCTATTTGATCTGCATCCATTTTTTTTCTTACCGTGTATTTCAATCTGTACATTTAAGACTTATTTCAGAAAAGCTTTTTGAATGATCTCTGGACATAATTACACCTTTTTCTTGTCCTTGGTCTTCTCCAGAGACACCTATTACATACAAGTTGGTTCTCTTTGGTTTTCCTCAGCTGTCATTTTTTTGTCTAACCACTTTTCATTCTTGCTTCCCCAGTTCATTTTACTCCATTTTCTCAACTCTGCACTGTACTCAGCTGATGTTTCTAGCACCATAACCTCCTCCTCTTTCTTTCCTTCAGCACTGTCTCAGTTCTTCTTGTTGTTCAGTCGCTAAGTCATGTCCAACTCCTTTGTGACCTCATGGACTGCAGGAAGCCCGTGTCTCAGTTCTAGGACAGCTTTATTTATGTGCCTTGGAAATTTTTCTCACAACCCTGACCTGTCAGCCTGCTGTCTTTAGGAACTGTTCATAAACAGTTTCTGAAAACTTGATTATGGATCCAATTTTTCACTCAGTTTTTCCTAACCTGAATTTCCTCCCTGGTCACACAGTGTGGTGTTCACTAAGCCTCTTTCTCACATTCTTTTCTCTTTTATATTTGCTCACATAACTTTTTGTAGTTGGCTGAAGTCATCATAATTAATCTCCTCATTGTCCTCTCCCGCCAGATCATCTATTTCCTTTCTCATTCTGGAAGGTCCAACTTCTAGAAAATATCACTGTTTCTGTGTGTCTGTCTCCCTTCACTATTTAATACGTTCTTTGCCTTTTAGCTGTCCCTTCTCTAATTAATATATTCTTACTTTTAACTGTTTCTACCCAATTATGAAGGAACCCCTATCAGCAGAGAAAACAGAACAAGTGCCCTTGGGAATCAAGGGTGTAACTCTGATGGGGGCGCTGGGGGAGGGGTGACCTCATGCATGCAATTTCTTCAAAGTCCAGTGTTTTGTCTTAAAAATAAGGCAATATTTTTATTCAACTCCACGATATCTGTGTTTGTTTTAAAAGTTTGTTTGAAGTGTTTTAAATTACTTTGCTATTAAATGATTTAATTCCCCCACCCCATCTCTAATCTTGGAGTAAAATTGAAGCCTCCAAGACATAAGCCATAATTATAATAATGAGGCTTCAGGAACTTTCTAAGATGCCTTGGGGGGATCCTCATGGGTGTGAGGATCACAGTCATGAATAAATAACATGTTTTAAAGAGTCCTTCATTTGCATCTTTGAGTCCCTGGCCTCTGACACAGGACCAGGTGCAGATTTAGCAGTCATTAATTGTTTCTGTCGGAGAAAGCAACGGCACCCCACTCCAGTACTCTTGCCTGGAAAATCCCATGGACGGAGGAGCCTGGTAGGCTGCCATCTATGGGGTCACACAGAGTTGGACACAACTGAAGTGACTTAGCAGCAGCAGCAGCAATTGTTTCTGTAGTTGATTGGCATTGAAGTTGCAAGGTTTCTTCACTCGATTCGGCAGCTGCTGGTGTATGTTCTGGATGTTTCATGGTACTTTTCTAACTAAAATGCAATTGTCCTTTGTCTTGAAGGAAGGACAGAGATGAGGCCTGAAAGAACCAATTCTTTTATAACATGTGTTTATACTTTGATCATCAGGAGTCAGCTATTTAAGTAGGTGTTTTCTGGTGGTTCCTTCTAGCTTCCAGGAGACGAGACACTGTCTTGAGCCTCAGCGAAGAAGTACAGTGGACTGTTTGAGAACCTGGGCTCTGCAGTCAGACTGCCTGATTGCAAACCCCAGCATCACCCCTGGTGGCTGTGTGTCTGTGGGCTTCTTACTTGACCTGTTCAAGGCTTCATTTTCCTTATCTGTAGTATGGGGATGATACCTACCGCATCATGTTGTTGAAAGGGATAAATAATGCCACCTATGAAAACATTAACATAAGTCCTGAGACAAAATACTCTATCATTAAAATGCAAATTTTTTATTACTAAGTAGTTGGCTGAAGGGGTAGAGAGATCATAGGATGAGCTCAAAATATTTTGTCTAGAAATATTTTTATAATGTGACCCAGAGACTAGGAAGCAGCTCCGGACAATAATTAATTGTCTTGGTGTAAAACTTCAAAATTCCCACAATGAATATAATAATTTAAAGTAGTCTTGCACCCCCACCCTTCCCCCATACACACATGCATATACACTCTTACCCAGCAGTAGCAAAATAGCAGAGGAAGGTTTTGCTTAGTATAGGAAGGTCACATGCTACAGCCATTTCTCATCCTTTTCTCCTTCTCTTTTTTAACCTTTACTCATTTGGCGGCGGCGAGTCCTTAGTTGTGGCGTGTGGTGTGCAGGATCTCCATTGCGCCATTTGGGATCCTTCCTTGCTGCCCTTGTGGCACTTGGCATGCGGGATCTCAGTTCCCTGGCCAGGAACCTGTCCCTTGCATCGGAAGGCAGATTCTTAACTCCTGGGCCGCTAGCGAAGTCCCTCATCCTTTTCTTCCAAAGCCAGAATTTTCCAGAACAGCTCTGTGTGCGCGGGATGCTGAGCCACCTCGTCACTGTAGAGTGGGGAGCAGCTCTGGCCTCAGGGCTTCAGAAGTTACCTTCAGAGCCTTCCCGTGGCAGGACTGCCCTGGCTGACAGCCGTAAGAAGCCCCGAAGTTTCTCCTACCCACAGATTTCCCTGTTCCCCCCATATGTCCTGGGAATGCCCAGCGATGTCTAGGAATTCCAAAGTTAGAAGAGCCACTGAAAGTGTCATATTTAAGGCTAGGCTGGCTGCCGATTAGTTTTTTGTTTTTTTTTTTAACATCTTCCCATTCTTTGGCATCTACTCCAGGAAACACAAGCCAGGTCTCTCCAGTTAGCTACCATATGGATACAATCTATAAAAAAACACTATATAATCTGTATCACTTAAGTGCTCTGATGAACAGGTGCTTTCATGCTAAGGAAAGGACCTTAAGCACGTGCTTGTCATGCAGTCTTCTTAAAAAGTTATCCAACAACCTTGCACTACTGTTTTTGTCCTAGCATAGTTTTACTCTGTTTAATATGATTTCAAGACCTGCATTTTCCCCTAAACTTTGAACTTTTTATTTTGAATTGGGGTATAACTGATTAACAATGTTTCAGGTGAACAGTGTGAAGGGACTCAGTCATATGTATACCTGTATTCATTCTCCCCTAAATACTCCTCCCATCCAGGCTGACACATAACATTGAGCAGAGTTCCATGTGTGATACAATATGTCCTTGTTGGTTATCCATTTTAAATATAGCAATGTGTACATGATCTTCCAAAAGTCCCCATCCCTTCCCTGTGGCAACCATAATTTTGTGTTCTCAGTCTTTGAATCTCTTTCTGTTTTGTAGGTAAGTTCATTTGTATCACCAGGGCTTCCCTGGTGGCTCAGACATTGAAGAGTCTGCCTGCAGTGTTGGAGACCTGGGTTCGATCCCTGGGTCGGGAAGATCTCCTGGAGGAGGAAATGGCAACCCACTCCAGTATCCTTGCCTGGAAAATTCCATGGATAGAGGAGCCTCGCAGGCTCCCAAAGAATTGGACACAACTGAGCGACTTCACTTTCATTTGTGTCATTCTTTTTAGATTCCATACATAAAGGATTGTCATACAGTATTTCTTTTTCTCTGTCTGACTTACTTCATTCAGTATGACACACTCTAGGTCCAACCATGTCACTGCAAATGTCATTATTTCATTCTTTTTAATGACTGAGTAATATTCCATTCTATATATGTACCACATCTTTTTCATCCATTCCTCTTGTCAGTGGTCATTTAGGTTGCTTCCATGTCTTGGCTATTGTTAAACAGTGCTACAATGTATACGGGGATTCATGGATCCTTTTGGATCATGCTTTTCTCCAGATATATGTCCAGGAATAGGATTACAGGGTTGTATGGTAGCTCTATTTTTAGTTTTTTAAGGAGCCTCCATATATATGTTCTCCATAGTGGTACAGAGTAAATTTTCAGGAATCTTAATTATAAGCCTTCTGGTTTAACTAGTCTTGGGTACAAGTGTTTGTGCTTAGCTGTAGTCACCATCCTAAACCTTGAGGGGTAGGTGGGGGGTCTCTAGTTCCTGCAGAACGACTCAAAGACATCATTTAGATTATTATGTTTATCCCTTGAGAAGGAACTTGTTGTTGTTCAATCACTAAGTTGTGTCTGACTCTTTGCGACCCCGTGGACTGCAGCATGCCAGGCTTTCCTGTCCTTCACTATCTCCTTGAGTTTGCTCAAATTCACCTCCATTAAGTTGGTGATGTTATCTGACCATCTCATCCTCCTCTGTTGCCCTCTTCTCTTTTTGCCTTCAATCTTTCACAACATCAAGGTCTTTTCCAGTGAGTCAGCTCTTCCCATCAAGTGGCCAAAGTATTAGAGCTTCAGCATCAGTCATTCCAATGAATATTCAGGATTTATTTCCTTTAGGATTGACTGATTTGATTTCCTTTCTGTCCAAGAGGCTCTCAAGAATCTTCTCCAGCACCACAATTTGAAAGGATCAATTCTTCAGCACTCAGCCTTTATGGTCCAATTCTCACATCTGTACATGACTACTGGAAAAACCATAGATTAGCCATAAGGACCTTTGTTGGCAAAGTGATGTTTTTGCTTTTTAATACACTGTCTAGGTTTGTCATAGCTTTCCTTCCAAGGAACAAGTGTCTCCTAACTTCATGGCTGCAGTCACCACCGTCTGCAGTGATTTTGGAGCCTGGGAAAAGAAAATCTGTCTCTACTTCTACTTTTTCCCCTTCTGTTTGCCATGAAGTGATGGGACCAGATACCATGATCTTAGTTTTTTGAATGTTGAGTTTTAAGCCAGCTTTTTCACTCTCCTCTTTCACCCTCATCAAGAGACTCTAGTTCCTCTTCACTTTCTGCCATTAGAGTGACATCATCTGCCTGTCTTAGGTTATTGATATTTTCCTGTCAATCCTGATTCCAGCTTGTGAGGAATGAGGAGAAACTAGAACTGTGTTTTATCACCAGACTGTTGTCATCACTTTTCTTGTTTAAACTGCTTTTCCTTTGTTTCTGCATTCCCTCACCTCCCTAATTAGTTACTGCCTATACCTGATCTTTGGAACTCAGGGAGGGCCTAGGAAACTAAAGCCTTTTTCTACAAACAAGAAATGGGTATATGGATGGACTTTGGTACCTGAAGGGCCCTTCGGGGTCCTGCTCCATTTCAGTCTGGAAGGAATATTGGCTGCAAAGCAATAGACGTCTGATTCAAGATTTTATGGGATGTCCCTGGCTGTCCAATGGTTAAGACTCCATGCCTCCACGGCAAGAGGCACAGGTTTGATCTCTGGTCAGGGAACTAAGGACCCACATGCTGTGCGGCACTGCCAAAAGAAAAAGAAAGAAAGATTTTATGCCAGTGACCGGTTTAAACAGCTCCTTGGTAGTATCCCTCCAGGGTTGAAATGCTGAGCCAGGAGGGTCCTGGCTTGCCATGTGTCCTGCTGAGTGATAAATGCAGCGTGAGAAACTTATTCCTCATTTTCTCGGCCATCGAGTCACGTCATACTTGCCCTCCTTTTGCTACAGGGGAGAATTGACTAAATCTCTGCCATCTCACCTGACCAAAAATGAGGGCTTAAGTTGTCTCTCCTTGAGGAAATAAGTGTGCTGCTAGCTGCCCTAATCTAGATAGCTCTGCCTGTGTCAACAGTAGATGAGAAAAAGGTTTGAGCCAGAACATTTGAAGTATGACAGTAGATCTCAACTCTCAAAGAAAGGGATTTGTTTTGTCTCCAATTTTCTCCCTCTTCTGTGTTTTCTTTGTAGAAAGAACAGACACGTACATGTACTTTGCTTTGTTGTTTTAAACAGAATTTTTAAACTTGGTTAGAAAAAAAAAAGAGGGAATTCCATGGCAGTCCAGTGGTTAGGACTCCATGCTTCCACTGCAGGGGGCACAGGTTCAATCCCTGCTCGGGGAACTAAGATCTCACAAGCCCTCTGGCACCACCAAAAAAAAAAAAAAAAAAGGAAGAGGACGGAAAGAAAAAACAGAGGATTATACCACAAAAGGAATCCTAGCAGAGGCAGCATCACCTGAAGGTGGTTTTTGTGCTCTACAGCTTATGTGAATTTCAATCCCAGTTCCTCCTCTTCCTAAGGGTGAGAGCTTTGTAGAGCCACTGAATGTCTTGTTATAATAATAATACCTTCTTCCTAGGACTGTAGTAAGGATTACATTTGAAAACACATTTAAAGCATTCAGAATAATGACTAACACATACTAAGGGATAGTTTGTGATTTTTTTAAAAGGCCCCACTTTCCTTACTGAAGTTCTGAACAAATTAAGAAGCAAATGAAAGAGTAAGACAAACTGAGACTAAAATATTAGCTTGGTTCATTAACAAAGTAGATGCTAAAATAAAGCATAGGGTTAGGGCCACAGTGGGCTGCAGCCCAGAATGAAGACAACATTTACCCCAGTTTCAGACACGACCATCTCAGCCCTTCCAACATGGGGGCCCAGAGAGAGGCTGAGAGACAGTGTGAGACTAGACAAGCCCCGTTCCCCTCTGGGAAAGAGTGAGGAGCTGAGGAGATGGTCGGGAACTTAAGGAGATGGTTGGGACTTACGTTCTGGAAAGTCAGGGAGTGGGAGACATGCCTCCCTGCCAACATATCATTGGTCGTGAGCAATGATAATTCAACTGTGGACCCTTCACTTTTAGCCC
Organism: Muntiacus reevesi; assembly: GCF_963930625.1. Taxonomy (NCBI): domain Eukaryota; kingdom Metazoa; phylum Chordata; class Mammalia; order Artiodactyla; family Cervidae; genus Muntiacus; species Muntiacus reevesi. The sequence continues at coordinate 24,579,258 of NC_089250.1, forward strand.
ATGTCATTATATAGTTGACTTGAAGAAATACTTCTGAAGGCATCAAGGAAGGACTGCTGTGTCTTTTGATGTTTGTTTTTATTAAAACTCTCCGAGGAGAGGACTTCCCTGGTGGTCCAGTGGTCTTAACCACTCCAATGTACTCCAGTGTACGGGGTACAGGTTCCATCCTCAGTCACCCACATGCCATGCAGCCAAAAAAAGTAAAATGAAAAATTTCCAAGGAGACTATAAAGCACTTTCTATCCCTTCCAGGAGACGTTCCCCACCAGTCCTGGCCTTTATTTTCACCCTCTGCTCACTTCCTGACCCAGGAGTCTGTGGAGCTCACCACGGCCAGCCACACTTGTTCTCTCTGTCCTCCCTCATCCCTCCACAATCCTCAGCGCCCAGTTCGGTGTGGGCGTCGTACCATTTCCCCAGATTTCATGACCTTTCTTACTCCATGGAGAGGCCAGAGGGAGACCCCAATGAGTGTCAGGAGACCATAGCAGAAGCAGGGGCTGATCCATGGACCTTTCTGGACCACACTGTCTTCACTCTTCACACTATTTCTACTCCCAGATTCGTGAATTTGCTATTTAATTCAGTTTCCACAATCACTTAATAAAACCCGGAGATCAAGGAGAATGAGGCAGGCCCACCCCTCCTCCCCGCTGCAGGGTCACCCTCGGGAGTACACACCTTGCCAGGTGGCACCCCTCGCCCACCCCCACCCCGCCTGGAGCACTCTCTCAGGTTGTACCCGGTGCTCCCTCCTCTTGCTCTTTTGGGCCCCCGAAAAGGTAAGCGTCTGTCCCAGTACTGACTGTAGCCTCCCTTGTGGGCCTGTGTTGAGCCCCTCCCACCCCTGTGGAAACTCTGCAATGGCTTTCTTAAGCCCTCCTCTTCTCACCATTTCAGGGTGCCTTCTCTTCTATCTCTAGATCCTGCCTGAATGAATTGTTAGGCAGATGGCCCAGGAGCATGTGTCCTTGTTTAGACTGAAACCCAAGTCGTCCTTACGTGATGGCTCTGAGCCTGCCCGCTGCCCTGGACCAGGAACACAGGCTCTTGTGTGCCTCTCCCCGCATCCTGAAGGCTCTCTGGGTATCAGTGGTGGGGGTGGGGACAAGAGTTCTTCTCTAAGGCATCCACCAACAGAAAGGTGGCTAAAAACCGAAGGGAAGGAAGGGCCCGAGGGCAGGAGAACCAGTAAAGGGATGACTGAAAGTGCTCCCAGGGAAGTAGGGATGCTAGAAAATCAGATGGTACCAAGGTGGGTGAGGAAGTGAGGAGGATAGGCAGCTGAGAGATAAAATGGGCCTGAAAGGGAGCCATAGGAGATTTTTTTCCTTAATAGCGAAGAACTAGGACTTTGCTAATTAAATTATTTTAGAAATATGTAATTATGTTGAGTTTCTTTGACGGGCTGGTCAGTGTTCTAGACCTGGAGAACACAGAGGAGAGCCGCAGACCGGAAGGAGGCCTGAGAGGGAGCCTGGAGGGCTGGGAAGCCAGTACAGCAGTTTCTATCCTTGCGTTTCTCCCATATATAGGAATCTGCAGAATGACCGAAGTTGTCTCCTCCCTTCCGGCCCCCCAGTGAGCGTCACTGATCCCATGGCACACACACACAACCAACCTGAAGTGCTAGGCAGGTGTGATAAACCACATCACCACGTACGGATGTAGTGCCCTAAGAGCACTGAAAAGAAAGCAGAAGGCAACATTCAAGCTGGACCTTGAATAAGGAGCATGATCCGGGTGGTGAAGCAGGCTGAGCATCCCGGACAGAGGTGGTGGTGTGAGCTAAGGCAGATGAGTGAGGCACCTACCTGGTGGGTGCAGGAAGAGTTGCACTCCACACAGGAAGGGTGGCTGGATTCAATAAAAATAGTAGATTGACTCTCACACTGGAGCAGATTTATATTTTAAAGTATTTATTGGGATTTCTCTGGTGGTCCAGTGGTTAAGACTCTGCACTTCCACTGCAGAGTGCATAGGTTCAATCCCTGGTTCGGGAGCTAAGATTCCACATGCCTCACAGTGTGGCCAGTATGTAAATATTCATTGCTTATTTGAAACTCAGATTTGACTGAGCACCCTGTATCTTACCTGGCACCCCAACCTGACGTACCAGCCTCTGGGGACACCTCCTAGCCGCTCTCAGGAGCATGCCCAGCCTCAAAGTTTCCAGGCAAATTGCACAGGAAGCTGCCCAAAGGAGTGGCCTTACCCAGCCCTGCTTGGTCAACCTCGGAAAATGTTCCTGATTGTGTCCTGGCTTCATTTTTAAATGGTTATTAGCAAAAAAGGAAAACATTGCCCAAGGTGGATATTGTAACTAGCTCGGGGGTTAAATCATACTAGAATTCCCGCTGGACCAAGTATTGGGGACAGTTAGTAAAAAGAAATGCGGAGAATGCTGCTAGGGAAGCATGGAAGTTTCCACCCTGCCAAGGGCAACACTGAGGAGCAGGAGCAGGCTTTTGACTCTCTTGCCCTCTGGTGGCCAAATACCTGCTAAATTCCTGCTCCTTACACTGGTGCCCTTGGACTAATTGCTCTGTCTCTGTAGTGAGTGACATAATTAAGGAAGATTCGAGAAGATGCAGGTCCAGGCAGACCCTAAACCCCAAAGCCAGCCTGAGAGGTGCTTGGATCCAGGGAAGAGGTGTAGATGGCCATGCTTCTCTTCTGTGTCCTCTTCTGAATTCATGGGCTAGACGCTCCTCGGTCAGGTTTCAGGCCCTGAGGATTGAATCTGCCCACAGTTGCCTTTTACTTTCATTCATTCATTCGATAAACATTTCCAGAATGCCTACGATAGGTCAGGCACTGTGCTCAGTACTGGACATAACAGCTGACATAGAGTAAGTCCCCTACATATAAAGGAGTTCCATTCTGAGAGTGAGTGCGTAAGTCCAATTTGTTTGTAAGTCCAAGTTAGCCCAGGTACCCAACTAACCCATTTGACTATATAGGACTGTACTTTCATAGGTTTATAATACTTTTCAGACAAATAATACATAAAAAACAAACACAAAAAATAAAACATTTTTAATCCCTATAGTATAGTACCTTGAAAAGTACAGCAGTATCATGATACAACAGCTGGCCTACAGGGGCTGGCATCGAGAGAACAGGCAAGAAGGGTTACTGACGGGAGGAGGGAGAGGAGGCAGGAGATGGTGGAGCTGAATTATTGCCAGCAATAGGAGACAGAGGGCAAGCTGCAGTTTCACTCATGCCTGATGTTGATGGAACACGCCTGATGTTGATGTTGACGTCACGTCTTTGGAAGTGCACAACTTGAAGGTTCACAGGCAGAGGACTTACTGCATTTTGTTGTGACATGGAATTAGACCAGAGTTTACACAGAGCTCTAGAAATCACACCCAAGGCAAACTGGACACATCACTAGGCACAGAAATTTTAGAATTGTAAAAGAACCTACATGACTAATACATTTTTAGTTGAACTCCAGTTTTTCTGCCACATCCTTTTTTTTAATAACTCATACCTACAGCGTCTTTTTTGATAAATGGTCATGAGACTTCTTGGCAGCTATTCGTAATTTGGTACACCATAATCAATCAGATTGCTTGTAATACAAAATTAATGCCATGTGATGTGCCTAGAGCTAATCCTAACTTTATGAAAAAAAAAAATAAATGAGGACCTTGGCAGAATGTTGAATTTTCCCCCTTTTCCTAGAATATGTAATTCTGGTTACTGACACGGAAAAAAAACATACCAACAGGAAGCTCCCAGAACAGCAAAGTTGTTTTGGAAAGAGCTGGGTCTGTCTGTGATAGTCCTAACCTGATTACATCAGTGTAAAAACGTAGGTGAGATGTTGATATGTCCCCTAAGATTGTTCAGCTCTACGTGGTTATCTTCCCAACTTCTGCCACTTCACGTGCAATTCATCTTTACATCATGCCAATCTCACTTCATAAAGTCATTCTCAAATCTACCTGCTCCTGGTGCAAGCTAGCATATAGAGGATGGATAAGCAACAAGGTCCTACTGTAGAGCACAAGGAGCTATATTCAATATTCTGTGATAAACCATAATGGAAAAGAACACAAAAAATAACTTATAGGCATGTGTATGCAAGCATGCTCAGCTGCTTCATTCGTGTCTGACTATTTGTGACCCTGTGGACTGTAGCCCACTGGCTCCTCTGTCCACGGGATTCTCCTGACAGGAATACCGGAGTGGGTTGCCATGCCCTACTCCAGGCAGTCTTTCCAACCAAGGGATCAAACTCGTGTCTCCTGCCTCTCTTGCATTGCAGGCGGATTCTTTACTGCTGAACCACTGGGGAAGCCCATAGACATGTGTATATACACATGTATATATAATTGAATCACTTTGCTGTACACCAGAAATTAACACAATGTTGTAAATCAACTATTCTTCAATTTTAAAAAATGAAAACTTGCCTTCAACTTTCCCTTGAAATGTAAAAAAATTGATTATTTATGTATTTATTTTTGTCTGCACTGGGGTCTTCATTGCTGCGCGCAGGCTTGCTCCAGTTGCGGTGCTCGGCCTTCTCTTGTTGTGGAGCATGGACTCTAGGCCCCACAGGATTCAGTAGTTGCAGCTCCAGGGCTGAGTAGTTGTGGACCACAGGCTTAGTTGCCCCTTGGCAAATGAAATCCTCCAGGACGAGGGAATCAAACCCATTCCCCTGGATTGGCAGGCAGATTCTTAACCACTAGACCATCAGGGAAGTCCTCCCTTGAAATTTAAAAGTGCTCATGTTTCAAATCAATAAATACTTAATAAATAAAATAAATTCTTAAATGATAAAAAAAAAAAAAAAAAGCCCTGGCTGGTCTTTTAATCCTTATTTCCTCCTAAATTCAGATTCTCATATCTCTTTTCCCAAACTGTTACAATAGACATTTAGTGTAGTCCCTTTTCCTGATTCTCTGAAATCCACTCTCCACACAAATTGATCCAAAACGCACATCATGACTCTATACCGCTTGCAGGATAAAGTTCAAGCTCTTCGTGTGGAACTCGTGGAACCAACCACTACCTGTCCAGCAGAATCCACCATCACTCCCGCATCCTGTCCTTCACCTCCCTGCCAGGGTCCTATAGGTGTTCTGAATTGGTTTGTGGACCTTTGAAGCAATATCCAAAAATAGAAATCTACTCCTGTGCTGTATTGCTTATGGATTCTCCCCTTCATAAAATCGGGGATCCCTGAGGTGACCAAATTCCTTTCTAAACATACTATAAATCCATCCTGTGTGTTCAGAGTGTTGTGTTGATCAGATTCCAGGCATCCTGCCCCCCTCAGCTGTGTAGGATTCTCTGACTGATTCTCTTTGGATGCCGAGGGTTGTATGAATTGGAATTTAGTCTCAATACGAAGTAAAAATGCTTTTATAAAGGCCTATTTTTCTTTTTAGAAAAGTTATTGGTGGGGCAAGGGGGGAGACCCCAAGTCTCTCTAACTGGAAGAACAAGCTGTTCCTGGCAGGTGCTTCCTACACTAAATTTCAATGTGTTCTAACTTTCCCAATCAGTCTTACAAACGTGATGTCACTGGGCATGCCTCATCCAAATCTGTTCTTGGTATTTCCATTATGTTTAGGTTACTAAGGTCGGTACATTTTATCTTTGTTGAGAGCCCTATGGGTATTGAAGAAAAGTGCCAAAATAAATTCCCTAAACTGAGTAGAGAGGGAATGGCTGTGTGTGTCACCATGTGGGAATGGCCTGATGACCACCAAAGGATCTTGGGGTCTTCCCAGCAATATCGCTTTCTACATAGACCCACCAGCCTTAGTCACTTGTCTGGATCTCTCAGGGATCAAGACCCACTTGTGGATGATGAAGGCTGATTTATCATGTTATCATTGAGATTGATGAATTGCCTATCACGTTCTGCTTATTCATTGACCACACTAAAATGGCACTTATGATGTGCCAGGTTCTGTTCTTCTTTATCCTCGGAATAACTCTGTGAGGTAGATACTATTATTTTTTCCATCTTTAGCAAGAAAACTGAAATCATTTGCCCAGGTTGGCATAGCAAGTAAGGGATGGAGCAGAGACTCAGGCCTGGACTCAGTCTGTGCTCCCTCCATGCAGAAATATTGGCCGCTCAAGGTGCCTAAAGCTATGTGGTCTCCCTCACTTTAGAGCCCGGACTCTTTGCAAAGATGAGGCCTCAAGACCTTGGCTGTAGGGACTTCTCTGGTGGTCCAGTGGCTAAGGCTCCGAGCTCCCAATGCAGGAGGCCTGGGTTCGATCCCTAGTCAGGGAACTAGATATCACATGCCACAACTAAGAGTTCGCATGCTGCAACTAGACATCAAAGACCCTGTGTGCTGCACCTAAGACCCAAATCAATACATAAATATTATTTGTGCAGCCAAATCAATAAATAAATATTAAAAAAAAAGGAACTAGGATGTAGTGTGTATGTGTAGACAGTATTGGGGCTCCAGGAAGAACACTGAGAATAAAGCATAAGTGGCACTCAGCTTACTTCCATTAGTACAATTGGGGCTCCGGATGGAAGAGCTGCTTCAGAACAAAGAGGAGCCAGTCTGAGTGATTACCTTTCCTTCCTAATACTAACCTGGGTTGTCTGGAAATGCAGTAATAGAAGAACTGAGATATCAGGTAATCATTAAGAGGGCTCAGTATTTATCCAGCCTAAAGCCTTCATTTTACAGATGAGAAACCCCAGGGCCCAGAGGGGTTAAAAAAACCACTGACCCAAGATCACAGAGCTCAAGAGTGGACAAGAGTTTGCCTCCACGTAAATTGAGAACTTAAATTAAACAGTACTGTAAAATATTTTATTTATTTGGCTGCTCTAAGTCTTAGTTGTGGCACCCAGAATCTTTAGGTGCAGTATGTGGGATCTAGTTCCCTGAGCAGGGATGGAACCCAGGCCCTCTGCACTGAGGGCACAGAGTCTTAGCCACTAGACCAACAGGGAAGTCCCCCAAACAGCCCTTTTCATTTTGTTTAATAAACATACTGCTAAGTCACTCAGTCATGTCTGACTCTGTACGACCCCATAGACAGCAGCCCATCAGGCTGCTCTGTCCCTGGGATTCTCCAGGCAAGAACACTGGAGTGGGCTGCTATTTCCTTCTCCAGTGCAGGAAAGTGAAAAGTGAAAGTGAAATTGCTCAGTCATGCCCAACTCTTAGCGACCCCATGGACTGCAGCCTACCAGGCTCCTCTGTCCATGGGATTTTCCAGGCAAGAGTACTGGAGTGGGGTGCCATTGATAGTAATATGACCTTTTGAAACTATCTACATTCATCTCTTCATTTATTTATTTATTGGCCAAACAGCAGCTGGGATCTTCATCATCTTATTTATTTATTTATTTATTTATTTATTTTTTTTACTGCAAGGCATGTGGAATCTTAGTTCCCTGATCAGGAATCGCCTGAACCACTCAACTGCCAGGGAAGTCCCCCCAAACAGCACTTTTTAAATTACTAATTGCCTGCCTCTGTTTTGTTGTCCTTCGATTTTTTTGTTCACCAGGCCACTCTTATTGTTGTTGACTTTTTCTTCTTATTGGATAAATGCAGAGGCTGGTTTGATGGTCTATGTAATTTCTGTGTCATAGTGACTCAAACTTGTGTGAAATGGATGAGCTTCTCCTTAAGAATTTTTAAACCAGGGTGGGCGGATGGCAGGGCACTTGCTTTTGTGAACAAATAACATGGAGAAGGCGGGAAAGGGTAACAGAGAGACATTGTCCGTGACTCCAGCAGACATGCCATGAAACGGTCCGTTTATTATAGTTCCTGACTAATTACCCTGAAGCTCATCTCTGCCCCTCCCCCTCGGACCCCCGCTCCATTCACTCTAGCCTCTATTGTGCCAACATAAACACTTTCTAAAGTTCAGATTTGCTCCATTCACCCCTCATTGCCTACAGTTTGCAAGGTAAACATCTCATTTGAAATGCAAGAGCCCTCAAAATGGCCTTTATTTTATCAATCTTCTGCCAGTCAGCATCCCCATCATCAACTTTTTATTTTAATTAAAAAAATTTTTTTTAATTGAACTATAGTTGACTTACAATGTTGTATTAGTTTCAGATGTACAACATAGTGATTTGATATTTTTATAGACTATACTCCATTTAAAATTATTCTAAAGTATTGGGGCTATAGTCCCTGTGCTGTACGTTACATCCTGTGCTGTATCTTATTTATTTTACACCTGGTAGTTTGTACTCCTTAATCCCCTTCCACGATCTTGTTCCTCTTCCCTCCTCCCCACTGTAACCGCTGGTGTGTCTTCTATCTAAAAGTCTGCTTCTGTTTTGTTATATTCATTCAATTGTTTTTTTAGATTCCACAAATAGGTGAAGATATAAAATATTTGTCTTTCTCTGACTTACTTGTCTAAGAATAATACCCGCCAGGTCCATCCATGTTGTATCAAATGGCAAAATTTCATTCTTTTTTTATAGCTGAGTAACAATCCATTGTGTATATACCATATCCTCTATATCCATTCATGTAATGATGAACATTTAGGTTGCTTCCATGTCTTGGCTATTGTAAATAATGTTGCTATGAACATTGCAGTGCATATATCTTTTTGAATTGGTGTTTTCATTTTCTTTGGATATATACCCACGAGTGGAATCACTGTATCATGTGGTAATTCTATTTTTAGTTTTTTGAGGAACATCTGTACAGTTTTCCACAGTAGCTGCTGATCCCCACTTGCTGGAGGTCAGGCCTGGCGGTGGCATAGAGAAGCTTCCCCAGAAACTTCCTCAGAAAGTGCTTGTGAGCTGGGCAAGCCTGGAAATATCACCAACTGCTCTCTGATCCTCTTTTTGCTTTGTGTACCAGTTTGCCATTTATCAGGGTCCTGGGGTCTTATGCATATTGGGTGTGGGTGTGTTGAATGAGGTACATGTATATGTGAGGGACCAGTAGAAACTACCTGTTATCATTTCATTCCTTGCAACTGTGAAATCAATCATGTCACACAGATTAGACTCTTAATATAGTGTTATGGAAACCCTTGCCCAACTTCTAATTATATTTGATCCCACTTAGCCTTGTCCATATAAAGTTTGCAAAAGGAGATAGTTCAATAGCAAAACAGCATAACCTGGGAAACATTGAATTTTATGCACATGGGGATGAACACAAAATTCCTTGGAGCTAGAAGGCAGAGAAGCTGAGCCATGGAGTGGTTGGTTGCTAAATGCTGGGCATCTTCATTTACATCCCCCTCCTACCCCAGTGTCAGCACCTCACACACCCACTTGGCCCTAGAAGTCAGGTCCTTCATTATTAAAACTGTTTTTCCCATCTGCACGAAATATAAGTTCTCCCTGTCCCTTAAATTCTCAGGGCTGGGGTGGGAGAGAGAAAAATGAAATCACTGTAAAAACACTTAAGTTCTGAAGCATGTGATTGGTTTTCAAAAGTTGACTATAAAACTAGAGGGTGGAGATGCTGAAGAGCTGACATTCGGGGTGGGGTGGGGTTGCTGCAGCATCCATCACCCCCACCCTGGGGCATCCTGCAGCCCCAGGGGCACCCCGCATCCTAGGAGTGCCCCGAGTCCGAGGATAACCCCGTGCCCTCGCAGCTCCCACAGTGCCGCACTGCATATGTGGGGTGAACGTGGCCAGTTCTGCGCCATCTCAGCGTCACATGCACACCTGTCAGCCCCCTTGGGGTGAACTGAAGGGTCATGTATTTGCATTGACCCTTCCATTCTCTGCTGTCCATAGTTCTCTTACAAATAAAGTTTGTGGCTATTAGTCACCAAAGCTGAGAACTGATGACAAAACAAAAAAATTTAAATGCTTTATTGAAATAAAGTCTAGTTCACCATATGCTTGGCATTAAAGCATATGGAGGCCATCAGTCCAGTTTCAAATGAATTTCCCTGCCCTGGTCGGGAAGGCAAGGAGCTCTGACTTCTAGAGGTGGGGGGCAGAGGCTCAGGGTAGGGAGCAGTAAGGACCCCCCCACCCACTTTGGGCTGCAGGAGGCAGGTCTAGACCCTGCTTTCTGCTGAATCAAGGTCATCTCCAGGGAGGACTCTCAGAGCCCCCACGCCTCACCCCTGTGCTGGACAGGTGTGACTTACTGGCCATGCCTCCCCCAGCTCACCTCCCAGGCTCTTTCCCCTACTGGCCAGTCGGGGCTCCTTTCCAGCATCTCTGATGGCTGGTCCCAGCCTCATCTGTTCAGGGAAGCCCTGCCCACCTAGAATGGTCCACAGTGGTGCAAAAGCAGCCCAGGGGCTAACACGTGATGCACACCAGGTCCTGATGAACAGAAATGACGCAAGGCCTGATGCCACCTGGCTTTACAGCAGTGCTGCCCACACCCAACCCCAGTATTACCAGACCCAATGCTATGGTCAAGGGGAGAACGATTTTAGAAATCAAGTATGCATTCCCTTTTACGAACCCTGACTTGATTCTTCATTTCAGGAGAGCAAAAGGAGCTGGAATAATTGAGAGATCCCCTTGGGCAGTTGTGAGAAAAAAGGATAAAAGATCCTACATAGAGGGGAGGGATAAATTAGGATATTGGGATTGACATATACACACTACTATATATAAAATTGATAACTAATAAGGACCTACTGTGTAGTACAGGGAACTCGACTTAATGCTTTGTAATGACCTATATGGGAAAAGAATCTAAAAAATAATGGATATATGTATATGAATGGGCTTCCCTAGTGGCTCAGTTAAGTAAAGATTCCGCCTGCAAAACATAGCAACTAAATCAACACCATCAAAACTGACTCACTTTGCTATACACCTGAAACTAATGCAACAATGTAAATCAACTATACTGCAATAATTAAAAAAAAAAAAAAGATCCCAAATACTTAGCAAGTATAACAGGGCAAAGGCTGACCACGATACAGGAGAGATGGGAGCCTGACTGGCATTAACACTCTGGACCTCAGTTTGTTCATCTGCAGAATGGGAGAGGCGATTGGGGAGAAGGGAACCCCAGGATCCCAGCCTTTTGGCTCTGTGATTGGCTCCTGTAGTTCTCATTGCCCTTTCCACTCCCAAGAACTCACTGCTTTGAGAAAAGCCACGTGGACAAGCCCAAAGCAGATATAGGCCCGGGAAGTCTCTTTCCAGCGAGGCCTCACCAAATATTCCATATTGAAAGGGTTCATAACTGCACCCCTGGGAAAAGCGAGGCAGCCAGCAGGGCGCGTACATCTGTGGACGTTCTCACATTCTGTGGATTCCACCCTGGAATTCTGTGGATTACGTTGGGGTTTGGCTCACTCTGGTAGAAGAGGCGTGAGCATCTGAGCATCTACAAGTTGCGATTCTCACTTAAAAGCTGCCACCTAGGATCCAGACGGGGTCTGCAGTGATCAGGGTCTGGCACCTCCCGACCATGGTGCATATAAGACAGCGTCGCTGCGGTGGTGTGTAGACAAGGTCTGTTCTCTCTAGCATCTACCAACTTAAAAGAGATAAAAAGAAACCCCTATAAAAATGAACATCAATGGGTTCTCTGGAAAAGAAAGCAAATCTGCTTAAAGCATTAACACATTGGATACAAGTGTGGCTCATATTTATATCCACATGAGGAATTTGTTACAATGTAGGGGAGGAAAGTTCCAGGACATCGCAATAGAGAGATGTGAGGGGGTTGTGGGGGGGTGGGGGAGGCTCTTGGCCACCTCACTTATCCTTGGCCAGCAGGGTCTCCTTGCAGCAATTAGGATTTTAAGAACTGTGAAGAAGATGGGTTATTCTCTGGAGAGAAGGTTGGAGCTATAAATGATGACCTGGTCGCACCTGTGAGATCTTTGTCCTAGATACAGAAAGGAAAACTCTGTTTTGATGACTGAATCATGCAGGATATTGTATTGTGGATTCCCGATCTGTGTTTCCCGATGTGAAATTGTTGGTGGGGTTTGTAATAAAGAGATGACGTTCATACATTTAATTAATAAGTAAGTTTCTCTTGTGAGGTCTGTGTTGGAGAAATTATTATGTTCATTTCACATTTGGAAACCTCACGGTACGGAGGGCTTATCTTGAACAGGGACAGTCGTAGTTTCTGCATCTTGTCCTGTTGTCATTATTAACGGTGTCTCCTTTCCCTGTCACAAGTGCTCTGGTTTATATTTAAGTATACCGTCACCCTAGCCAGCTGACACACTGCTGGCAACAGGAGGGTTGAAGATCTTGCATTTCATTCACCAGATCATCCACTGAAGCAAATGTTTTCCCAGTTGTCAAAAGTCCTTTATTTCTGACTTGCAGAGAGACAGACAACAGCATGTCCTTTAGAAGAGAAGATGCATCACACAGCAGACCTGAGGTCTCTGGTTGAAACATTGTGGCTTGCTTTTCTCTTTGTTTTGTTTGATTTTCACAGTTATGGAAACCTTGGAAGATTACATTTTATGACTTCAGCAAGCATTAATTATTTCTTTTGTGTCCCAATGTCATATCATTTTAAGTTATCCTGTTCTTAATAGAATTTAAAGTAAAACAGAAAAGAAAAAAATTGAAACATAGCAGCATGATTCCACGAATGCTTATTCTAGAGATTTTTTTCTTGAAAAACTTACATGAAGAAAACTGATATGCTTTCCTCAGCCCTATAATTAAATATGCCTGCCCAGAAGCCATACGCAATATTTATGATTTTTGTGATTAGTGTCCATCATGGTAATGCCTATTGCAATTGCATTATCACAACCAACAATGGGTTTGCTCTGGGTGCAAAATCACCATTTCTCCTTACATCACTAGTATCTCATCAGCTGTCTTTCTTTTTGAATGACACTTTTCTGTGTCTTAACTCATTGTGAATCATGAATTGCCAACATATGGTGCCATTAACCAAGAAATCGTCTTGTACCTTTCCTGGTTAACCGAAATGGAGTTGAAAATATAGCCTGCTGGTAACTTTCTTGTAGGTCTTTATGTGTCTGTGGGAAAATTCACATTTCAAGTGCTTCCTGCTTTCTTTAGGCCTTTCACAACAAATTTCAAAGTCTGGCAGTAGGCAGGTTGGTTTGTCATAGCAATTTTTTTTAACCCAGACATTAAATGAAGCCGAAAATCTTCATGTACATCTAGTTCAAATACTGTTTCTTCCAGAAAGAACATCCCACAGTAACAGCAATGACAATAATAGTATGTTTCATGAAGATCTGAATTACTAAGCTAATGGAGATTGCAGAAAAGGGTTACTGTTTGCCAGAGACCCCGCTCAGAGAAACTGACAATCAGCAAAAAGTTCTTAGCGAGAGCTTTGTGCTTTGGGGAGTGATGTAGAGAATAGTGCCGTGGCATTAATGCAGAGCCTCTCCAAGTGTTTTCAGTTCCTGTCCTCAAGGAGGAGGAACAAAGGGCCAGTACTAGTACAATAGCAGCTTTTCCCCATAGAACGATCAGAAAGTTTGACTACTCAAGAGAACGTGTTTTACCGTAAATATATATCTAGATTTCATGGTTCTTAATGATTTATGTTAAGTATCTTCGTTGCTAAATGCCTTTTTCTTCTGTGCACTCCCTGAAGAATCTTGCTTCAAGGAATGTCTGCAGAGGCCAGAGTCAGCTTTGCTTGAGGGGGAGGGGAGGGTTACAGCCGCTGGGGCTGGGACACATAGTGACCCAAGGGGGTTCCTTGGGCTGCCAGGGAACTAAGCGGAGTGCAAGATGGGTGGGAGAGCCCCCCTCTGGTTTATCTGAAATCGACAAGAGAGCTTATCTGCCCTTACACTTTCCAAACAGCCCCAGGCAAGCAGAATCTGCCTCTAAATGTGCATCTTTTCTGCCTGGGTTGAGCTAGTCTGGAAGAGCCCTGGGTAGGACTGGGTGCTACAGATTGTTGAGGACAGACCGCCATTGTAGGTGCCTTGCTGTCTCCTTCATCCTGGGGTTTTTGCCTTTGTACTGTGTCAAGAGACAGGCAGAAACTGCCAGGAACAGGCTCTCCACACACTAAATCAAGGTGGGTTGGTGTCACAGCCGCAAGCCCAGGGACATCTGGTTTAGGCTGACATCTGGAGCTGCCCTGCCATGCTCTCTCCTTCTACCCCGCCCCCATCCTTTCTGGCATTAATAATTTGAAGACAAATACTCAACAGCTAGACTAGGACCCAGATAATCTGGACCTGGGGGCCTGAATTCAGATCCCTCCTTCAGGAACACTCTAAACCAAAGGAAATAACCAGGTTAAAAGGAGATTCGTCTGGCCTTTGCCATAGGCCACCAGGACAGAAAGTATGTATGATTAGTTCCTCCATAAAGCAAGATTACCAGGTCAGCCTGTTGCAAAGTCATGAGGTCCTTGAGATATCTGCTCAGGTCAACCCAATTGCCTGCCTTCAGTGCTACTGGGCTTGGCTTTAACTTTCTAGAAGATCCACCACATCTTACTGGGTTTCAAGAAAAATCCTTTTAGGAGTTGAGCGGATCTCTTCTTTCCTTCCTGATGTGATGACCTTGCACGATGACCTGATGTGACTTCCTGGCATGATGACCTTGTCCTTCATGGGCTTCCAAATCTTTTTTCTCTGAAATGGCCAAAATATGTCCCCCACATTGCCAAAGTACAAAGGTGACTCAAGGTCAGAATTTGGAGGGTAGGCCAGTCATTGTTCTGCACATAATCTTCATCTAAATTAATCTAAAACCTTGTCTGAATCATATGTAAACCGGGCCAAGTTATGGTCAGCATGCTAACCATCTTCCTTCCCCCCACCAAACGATGGGGCTCCTACAGATTAAAAGATCACCGTCTTGCTAGGCAGTGTGTGATTTGCCCTTATCTGAAATAGCAGCATGTACACTGCACAGCTTATGTACACTTTTTTTTTTCCTTTAATTTTTGTGGACACTGTGCCTCCTCTTTTCACTTTCTGGGAAATCGGCCAGTGTTTCAAGGACCAGGTAAAGAACAAAATAAATGTTTGTAGGTAGTTTCAAGGGAGAATGAGTATGCTGGATGCAACTCTGCCCATCCAAAGAAAAGCATTTGAAGTGACTTTCTGATATTTTAATCAACTAGAGAGATTCAGAAGGTTGACTTTACTAGTTTACTTTTCAGATCTGTGATCAACGTGAGTGTGTTTATGTGTGTTGGGGAGGAGGAACTGTTCAGAAAGTGTAGGCAAAGGAGTGCAAACTTGGAAAAGTCCAGCCTAAGAGACTGAAACTGATTTGTGTGCAAAGTCAGCTGTATCTGTTAATCAAGCTCTAAACGCTGGGTGAAGTGTTTACTTAAGAACCTTCAGCATATAACCTGTCCTTCTCGTTGCCCTTTTTAATAGGGATTTCACTGAGATTTGGGACGTTTCGCAGTCGGCTGTTCCTTTTTCAGGATATCAGCCTTCTGGGGAGGCTGATTGTGTGAGATGAAAGAGACGGAGAACCGGCTTCCAGCAAAGGCTCCCGCCGGCGATCCCGGGCCATGTTTTCCTTCCCTGGCTGCGGAGTCGCCGCAGTTTGCCTCGGGGGGCCCGTGTGGGTCCCGGGCAGGACAGCGCGTCACCTGTTGGGGCCTCGGGGAAGCGCGCGGCGCGGAGGCGGGCGGGGGGTCCAGCCCGCATTCCTCAGGGACCCGGCGGGCGGACAGACGGACGGACCCGGGGACGCGCGCGCGCGGAGGGACGCGGGAGGCCGGGCGCTGGAATGCAGTCTTCCCGGGCGAGAGAGACTTTGCACTGGAGTGGAGAGGAGTTTGGGGTGGGGTTTCGCACCGTCCCCTCCTCCCCACACCCCGGGCCCCTTTCCAGGCGCTTTCTGGAAGCGTTTTTTCAGAACGGCGCTCTGAAGTTTAAAGACCAGAGAGGAGCCTGGGCCGGAGGCAGGGACAATGGAAGAAAACGAAAGCCAGAAATGTGAGCCATGCCTTCCTTACTCAGCAGACAGCAGACAGATGCCGGGTAAGTAAGAGGCTCTCATTCAAAGATGGAGTTACGGTTCCGCGTGTGCCTCGCGGCTGGCTGCTGCTTTTTATAACTGCAGAGCGAGCGCCTGGCACAGAAAAGGCGTATTTCTTGGGGTGGTGCGTTTTCCCAACTGAGTGGAGAGCTGTAGGCTGGACTTTTTTTTTTTTTTTTTTTTTAATCTCTGGCAGGATTTTCTTAAGCAGCCAAAGAAGCGGCGGGGTGATGTTACACTGGTAGCCCCGTAAGCCGTCAGTATTTGCTAGATCTCCAGGCAGTGACAAATACATCGCCCAAAGCAGCTTTCCATGCTCACTGCTCCAGCCGCGAGAGAGAGGAGCTCTTTCTGGAAAGGTCTCTCGGGGACGGCAACACTTCCATTCATTGGTTGGGGGGATTCCACGAGGCACAGGCGTCGGAGGCAAGTTTGGTCGTATTTGAGAGTTAAATCGCAGAGTTTGGGGATTTTTTTTTTTTTTTTTCCGGATCGGAACAGCAGAGGAGCACTTGTCCATGGAGAGGAAAGATGAAGCTGTGCGAATTTTCTGTATGCTTGAATTCAAAAGTTGGGAGCTGTTAAGACAGTTGTAATAGATTTTCTCTGAGCAGTTTCCCTTTGATTGTGTTTATAATAGACTTGTCTTTTCCGTAGGGAACTTCCAGAAGCTTATGTCGTTCCAAAGAAATTATGCAGTGGGGTTGGGTGGGGAAAGGGCTCCTCGGCTGGGCCGTCCAGTGTCTGACGTCTGTGACTCCGGAGCCTACCTTGCATGCAGCGGGTTTGGACCCCGCACAATCCAGAACCCTCCCCGCCCCCACCTTAGCCCAGGTTCATCCAGGGGCCAGTTAATAGCCATGCTTTCGGGGCTTCGGTGCTGTGCGTGGGAGTAGCAACAATGCACAGGGGAAAAGGTGTGTGTTTTTTAAAAAGGCAAAAGGGAAGTCACACATGACTCATCCACACTGAAAATGCAAAACTAAGCCAGACAGAAGAAAATGCAATTAGAAGAGATAGACATTCCCCCCGGTGAAAGGCAGGAAACTAAGAGCTGTAAACCCTGGAGAATCAGGACGCAGAGTCCTCCGCTTGCTGGCTGTGTTTGTGCTGTGAAAGCAGAACACTCTCCTTGGGGGCCCCTGGACGGTGGGGCCCCCTCCCCAGCCTTGTTTGATAGACAGGGTCCTGCAGCAGGAATTCAACCTCTGGGCTTCTGCTGCATTAAAAAATACTCGGAATCTAGAAGCGCAACAAGGGAGTGGAACTGATTTCAGAAACAATTTACAAACAACCACAGCAGTTCAGAGACACTTCAGAGACTCAGATGGTGAGACTGATGCAGTGTGATCACCTTATTTCATTTATTCACTAAATGTCAAGCATCTGTTCTGTGGGAGTCACTGTTTTAGCTTCTGGGGATCCAGCAATGAACAAAATAGATGAAAAGCCCTTGCCTTATATTCTAAGGGCCAAGTTTGGGGGAAGGGGAATGGCGGAGAAAAACAATAAACAGATAAATAAAATAGCATGTTATATGGTGGGGTTGCCATATTTGGCAATCAAAAGTAAAAGAGGCTCAGTTAAATTTGAATTTCAGGTAAAAAGTAAAATTTTTTTTAGTATAAGTATATCCCATGCAGTATTTGGGATACACTTAGGCTAAAAATTATTCGTTATTTATCTGAAATTCAAATTTAACTGGGCATCTTACATTTTATCTAGTAAGTTTATAAACTGTGGGGAAAAATAAGGCAGAGAAAGAGAATATTGAATATGGGGGAACAGGGGTGAAACTGTAGTAGGGTCATTAGAGACGGCCTCACTACTATGATGGAGGAGGGAGTGGCAACCCACTCTGGTGTTCTTGCCTGGAGAATCCCCATGGACAGAGGAGCCTGGCGGGCCACAGTCCATGGGGTCTCAAAGAGTCAGACTGACTGAGCGACTCAGCACTGCTGTGTTACTTGAAGGGACATCAGAAAGAAGTGAGGGAGGGAACAAAAAGGGCATTTTCGAAGAACAGCATGAGGAAAGGATGGATAGAAAAGAGGTTAAGAGAATTCTAGGCCCTGTCGGGTAGGGCCTCTGATAGTACAGTAAGGACTTTGGCTTTTATTTCAAGGGAGGTGGGAGCTGCTGGCGGGTCTGAGACGTTTCTTCAGAGGTAGTCCTGGGTGTTCTACTGAGAATCACCTGAGTGGGGTTGGGGGCAGAGCAGGGAGCCCAGTTAGGAAGCTTCCAAAGTAAACCAGTCACTAGTTTGGATCAGCAGGTAGTGGAGGAGAACAGGTGGTTGTAAGCAGGCAGACTTTAGATATATATTGAGGATGAAACTGAATTTGCCAAGGGATTGGATACAGGATATAAGAGAGACAGAGGAGTCAGAGATGACTTCAGAAATTTTGGTCTGTGCTTCTGGGGAGTCGTCATTTACCTGAAGGGGAAAGTGTTGGAGAGGAGTAGCGGAGAGGGTGTTTGTGACTTGGAAGTGGAGAGCAGAAAATATTTTGGCTATGGTAGGATCTGGAAGCTTATCAGGCATCCAAGTGAAGATGTTGATTGCAATTTGGATATTTGTGGCTGGAATTTAGAAGAGGGGACCCAGGATTGTTAGAGATGGTCCAGGATTGGATCTGTGGGCAGAAGAAGGCTAGAAAGGTGGCTGGGGAGCACATGAAAGGGGGCTAAGAATTCAGGTTAGATTTCTAAGATCCCCACTGAGTCCTGGGTGAAAATGATGCTGTGAAGGGGTGTGGCTTCTTCTCCAGTTCTTTGATATGCAAGAGGACCATGCAAAGGAGGCCAGCCTCTGATGGCTGCATCACCCATGATTCCTTGCGGGCTTGATCGTATTTGGCATTGTAATAATACCAGTGAGAGTGTGATATTCGAGGGCAAAGACCATGACTTCTTTGTCTTCACATCCCCAGAACCTAACAGAGCACCAGGCATGAGACAGCGATCAATAAATATGTGCTGAACAAAAAGCTAATTATACCACCCTAGGGCTTTGAGTTTATCAATCTACAGATAGATAAGGATCTGTTGGGTGATCGTGTAACTTGTTCAAACTGAGACAGTTTTGAGAGTGAAAGGGACCACTATAAATAATTTCAATGGGACAACAGTTGTAACCCAGAACTGTTTTGGCAACTGGGCATATGGTCACCTTGAGAATAATTCTTATCGATGATGCTCCCATGCTCCCAGGGCTGAACCGTCAGCTGCTGGGTAGTAAACAGTGTGAAGTGCAGAGAGCTGCTTAGTAATTAGATGATTGAATTTGAATCTAACTATATCATGCTGTTTTTTTTTTTTTTTTTTGGCCCTGTGCCGTGTGAGATATTAGTTTCCCAGTCAAGGATGGAAACTGCCCCCTGCAGAGACAGCACTGAGTCCTAACCACTGGAGCACCAGGGAAGTCCAATATCCTGCTTCTTTTGAAGGCCCTTGGGCTCCCCAGAGTAGTCCTTAGGATGCCCATGTCCGCCCATAGCAGTCCTGAGGCGACTGCTTTTGGTCTGGCCCCAAAGTCTTGAAACCCCTGTGCAGGTGTGTTAACCACCTGCTTGCCTCTCTACCACCCCTGATTCACTGGGGTCTTAAGATACTAGTGTTCACGGTGGTAGTAATCATTTAACAGTATGTAACTATCAAATCAATATATTATATACCTTAAAATCAAATAAGATTACATGTCAGTTACATCTTAGTGAAGCCGGAAAAAAAAAATCATTGGCAGCCTTGCAGAGTACAGCCCTGGCAGGGGAGGTAGGGGGTGGAGGGGTTCCCGGGGGTCCCCAGACATTCTGGTCTTTGCTCCAAGGCATCCTCTAAAATTGCCCATCAGTTTCTGTCCCTTATCCTGTTTTAACCTTCAAAGCACTTACCAGTCAGTTCAGTTCAGTCGTTCAGTTGTGTCTGACTCTTTGCAACCCCATGGAGTGCAGCACGCCAGGCTTCCCTGTCCATCACCAATTCCCAGAGCTTGCTAAAACTCATGTCCATCGAGTCAGTGATGCCATCCATCTCATCCTCTGTCATTCCCATCTCCTCCTTCCTTTAATCTTTCCCAGCATCAGGGTTTTTTCCAATGAGTCAGTTCTTCGCAACAGGTGGCCAAAGTATTGGAGTTTCAGCTTTCAGCATCAGTCCTTCCAGTGAATATTCAGACTGAGCTTTAGGATGGACTGGTTTCATCTCCTTGCAGTCCATGGGACTCTCAAGAGTCTTCCCCAACACTGCAGTTCAAAAGCATTGATTGTTCGGTGCTCAACTTTCTTCATAGTCCAACTCTCACATCCATACATGACCACTGGAAAAACCATAGCTTTGACATTCATGTTACATATTATCTGTTTGTTGTCTGCCTCCTTAAGTATAATGTGCCTCCCCTATGAGGGAAGGGAATTAAGTCTACTTTGATCACCACTTCACTACACTTCCTAACTCCTTTCAATGTACAGGGCAGGCACCGAATAAATACTTGCAAAAAATAAGTCAATCAGCAAACCAACCATTGAGACAAGAATGCTCTTCTGGATAGGGGAGGGGCTGTTCCTATCTTGTGTAAAATCTCTACCAAAAACCTCTTTTATTTACTTTTGTAAGATTTTTTAGAGGAATCTACATAATGGCCTGGTTTCAGCTGTTCATTTTTGTGCCAGTGTGTCTCCAGTGGTGATCTTTATGATATTAACAAGGGAGCTGGAAAAAATGGAGGAACTTTGTGCTTCCCAACAGTATATGTGATACGTAGGAGTCAGATAACCTGATTGCTGTAATGTCTGTGGTTTAGCGTAATCAAGGTTAATTTTTGCTTTGAACAGTGGAATGTGGACATACCTGGCCAAGTGTATCGGGGTGGTTTACCTCTAGGTGACCCTGGGACCCAAGTCGTTCAAAGGACATCTCGTTATGATGGCAGTTCCCCAGGGTCTTGGAGGTTTCTGCTGGAGCTTTTGCACTTACCTGGCCAAAGGGGAAAGAAGAAAGGGAAGAAAAGAGGACTCAGGAGGTCAGGGGCCAGGACTAAAGGTGGCCCACATAGTTTCTTCCCACGTTGCATTAAGCGGAATTAGAACAAGACCCCAACTAGATGAAGGGGACTGAAAAACCTGATTTTCTTGTGTGTGCACAGAAGGAAGTTCCGGATTAAATACACGGACATACCTGTGACTGCTGTCATGGTCGATCGGAATGCGTTGTACAGCCAGACAAAACTAGCTCCCCATGATGCTCTAATGCAAGAGAGCATCCCAACACAGTCTAGAAAGCGCCACCCTAGAGACAGCTGACCAGGAGCCACTATGAAGCAGTGGGGGACTCCTTCCCCGGGAGGACAGGATCCTCCTAATCTGATCCAGGAGTGAAGTCTCAGGAAGGCCATCCGCCCTGTTCTCAAATGGCAAGCAGGCGTGGAACGCAGGAACAATGCCAGGTCCAGATCCTGGGCTGCAGGTTAGCTGACCCAGCCCAGGCACCCTGAGTGGGGGCGGCGAAGCCAGTCTCGGCAGCTCCTGTGGTCTCTTGCCTGCAGGATGATTTGTTCTGTGAGTGTCTTCCTTGGGGTGACCCGTCTTCCATAGTTCTCTGCCTGCCTAGTCCCTGCCCCTCCCCAGTCCCCCACTTTCTACTTTTCCTTTCCAGAAGCCTCCATCCCAGCCAGGAAGCCCTTTGAAACTCGGAAGAGTCTCTCTCTGGCGCTGGAACCCACACTCCCGCTCCAGGGAAGGTTGCTGGGGACCATTCTCCCCTGGAAGATCCCATCTTGCTCTTTGCCCAGCGGGAGGGGTTGCTCTGGGCCAACAGAGGCTGGGAGGGGCAGGAAGGGGAAAGCTGGAAACCTTGTCTTCAGACTCCAGCTTCATTATTTGTTTGACACTGATTCCCAAAATAGCAAACAGCCCGACACACCCAGGCTCAAATGTTAGCACCAAAGTGCCTTCCAGACAAGGGCCAGAACTGAGCTTCTGTTTCCAAGCCTCGGGCAGTGTGTCTGCATGGACAGTGGAGTTGGTGAGACTCCACTGGCTGTGGAATTGTGACTCCATGTCCTCCCGGCTCCCCTTTGATTGTTTCTTCCTCAACTAAAAGGTCCTGTTCTCCCCCAATGGCCGGAATGGGAGAGCCGTCTCCTCTGCCTTGGGCGTGGGAGTCGATCGCTTCCAAGAACTGTGTCTCATAGAGGAAAAAGCTCCAGTGGCCCCTCCAGGGTCACGGTAGATGGGAATGGGTTGTATAGCCCATTGTGTAGGAGTCGAACAGCTGGGTTGTACAACTTTGTGTGGGAGCTGCATTGGTTTGTTGCGGGTGCTGTGAAAGTGGAGCTGGGTGATCTGTGAGCAGGTGGGACCCAGAGCTCAGTGAGCTGCCAGGCAGGCAGGTGAGGCTGAGGGAGGCAGTGGGTCCCCAGGGCAATGAGAAGCCAGTGCATTTAGCCACTGGGGCATCTACTGTCTGTTTCTGCTGTCCTGCACATTGCATTAAACCTCCTTAAGCACCTGGAGACATTTTAGAAGAATCCATGAGACGGTAAAAAATGGAAAAGTAACCTAAGGTGGGGGGCTTCCCAGGTGGCCTAGTGGTAAAGAACCCACCTGCCAGTGCAGGAGACGCGGGTTCGATCCCTGGGTTGGAAAGATCCCCCTGCAGAAGGAAATGGCAACCCAGTCTAGTATTCTTGCCTGGAGAGCCCCATGGACAGAGTAGCCTGGCGGGCTACAGACCATGTGGTTGTAAAGAGCGGAACACAACTGCGCGACTTAGCACACAACCTAGGATGGACGTGACCTCCTTAGTGCCAGGTGCGAAAAGGGTTGTGGCTGGAGGGTCAGCGAGGTGGGGCTGCTCCAAGGTGCATGTTGGCAGACGACCCTGAACTCCAGCTCTCTCCCGCCTTCCTCCTTTCCCAATTTATTTCAAAGAACGTGGGAAACTTTTCAGTCTCCAAGGGGCTGCTGTTCTGGCTGTCTTGACCTCTTTTGAGGATCCTGAGATGAAATAGGGTAGTTCTTGTGAGTTCATGTGGCAGAGGAAGGCCCAGTAGGACTTTCTGCCCTTGTTGGTAGTTGAGGAACATGAGTGTGTGTCCTCCTGGGTGGATGTGTATATTTGTGTGTTATGTCCACGTGAAGAAATCACCTTTTCAGAGATTCCATTTTGCTAATTAATCTAGCTGTCCAGGATAACTTTTAAAATATATTATTTTCATGATGTCACAAGTAATCAAGGGAATTCCCTGGCAATCCAGGATTCTGCCATTCCACTGCAGGGGGCACATGTTTGATTCCTGATCAGGGAACTGAGATCCTGAGTATCACGCTGCACAGCCCCCCCCCCCCCAAAAAAAAGTAATTGTAAAAATCCATTTAGAAGTCAACTCTGTTATATCAAGTACTCAAAAATGTGACTAATGCAGAACTCATGTGCACACACTTAAAAGCATGAGTTTAAATCTTTGCAGTTTGCCCACATACTTCCCAACCTGGGGTGCGACATTTTCCACACCTGTCTTTATTCAATAGCTCCTGTTACCTCTGTGTCTTTAGAGAAGAGACCACAAACAAGGTAGCCATCACCAGAGGAATGGGTTGCCATTTCCTCCTCCCGGGGATCTTCCCCACCCAGAGATCGAACCTGTGTCTCCTGCAGCGGCAGGCAGATTCTATGCCATTGAGCCACCAGGGAAGCCCCTATATGATGAGAAGGTAGAGTAAATAAGTGGAATTAATCTCCCCAAGTCTGTTTTTTTTTTCCCAACTCACTCAGACGTATTTATTGGATCCTTACTAATGATTTTTTGGGGCTTTCCTGATGGCTCAGTGATAAAGAACCCTGCCAATTCAGGAGATGAGGATTCAGTTCCCAGGTCAGGCAAATTCCCTGAAGAAGGAAATGGCAACCCACTCTAGTATTCTTGCCTGGGAAATCTCATGGACAGAGGAGCCGTGGCAGGGTTGGGGGAGTGGTGTGGAGGGCGAGTGGCATGGCGTGCTGCAGTCCATGGCAGTCACAAAAGAGTTGGACATGACTTAGCGACCAAACAGCAACTAATGATTAGCGTAGGTTGGGTGCTAAGGGAAATTCAAAAGAAAACACTTGCATGAAAACTTATAATAGTGACAATCAACTTCTCACAGTTTTTTTATTGGTCCTCAGTATTGGTAACACAGGTAGTATTATTGAGCTCTCCATTTTGTAGGTAGGGAATCAAGACAGAGATCTGACAGTAGATGGCTTGACTGAAACCATGTGTAAAGAGTGGAGGAGGGCTAGAACTCAGGGCTTTTAATTTCTACCATCATCCCTTCCCTACCTGAGAAAGACTTCACTCAGTAATTGTGTGTAACTTGAGGGACTCCCATGCTGAATGCGATTTTCAGTGGATGATTTCTCCTGTCATCTTTGGAGGAAAAGGAAACAGTTTCCACCCATTCTTCCAGTTGTCAGTTCCATGATTTCAGGAGTGATTTGGGTTTCTCTCATTTCATGCTGGGTCTGAGAGATTTTTTATTTTATTTATTTAAAAAATTTTTACTGGAGGATAATTGCTTTACAGTGTTGTGTTTCTGCTTTGCAAACAAGTGAGTTAGCAATATGTATACATATATCCCCTCCCTCTTGGACCTCCTTTCTACGCCCCCACCCCATCCCACCCCATCCCACCCCTCTAGGTCATCACAGAGCATCAGGCTGGGCTCTCTGGGCTATACAGTAGCTTCCCACTGGCTATCTGTTTTACACATGGTAATATATATATGTCAGTGCTAATCTCCCAGTTCATCCCACCCTCTCCTTCCCCTGCGCCATGCCCACATGTTCGTTCTCTATGTCTGCCTCCCAGAGCCTTTTTCTTTATTTTTTTCAGTATCTTTTAAACCAATAGTTCTATCTTCTCCCCCTTCTAAAGGTACTGTTGAAGTTAATGAATAGTAGAATGAACTAATTGGGCTGTTTTTTCCTTCTCTTTCCTCATCAGTGTCTGATGGTCTGATGGAGATGCTATAATTAGCCATGTAATGAGAAGTGAAGGATAAACAAGAAGAATTACTCCCAGAACACTCATCTAGGGGTGAAAAACTGGAGCAGGGAAATGAGCCCTCGTTTACAATATTTTCTGTGTCTAACCAACAGGTGTTGTACCTATGGTTCTAGGTATTTCTAGGTAAAGAAGCGGAGAAGGCAATTGGCAACCCACTCCAGTACTCTTGCCTGGAAAATCCCACATGGACGGAGGAGCCTCGTAGGCTGCAGTCCATGGGGTTGCTAAGAGTCGGACACGACTGAGCAACTTCACTTTCACTTTTCACTTTCATGCATTGGAGAAGGAAATGGCAACCCACTCCAGTGTTCTTGCCTGGAGAATCCCAGGGAAGGCAGATCCTGGTGGGCTGCCATCTATGGGGTCGTGCAGAGTCGGACACGACTGAAGCGACTTAGCAGCAGCAGCAGGTAAAGAAGAGAAAAACCGTGTTGATGGCACTGCCTTTGGAGGAGCTGGTTTATGTATGAACTCTGAACACTTGTTGGTTTATGTCGCTGGCATCAAGTTTTAGTTCTTGGGACTTCACTGGTGGTCCAGTGGTTAGGATTTCACCTTCTAGTGCAGAGGGTACAGGTTCTACCCCTGATCGGGAAGCTAAGATCCCCACATGCCTCATGGCCCAAAATGCAGAACATAAACAGCAGAAGCAATACTATAACAAATTCAATAAAGACTTTAAAAAAAATTAGTTCTCTGAGACTCTGCTCTAGAACTCTTAAATATTGGATGTATTTTCTGTACTTAACTTTTGAAGATAAATAATTAGCAACTACCCTCTTAAATTGGAAATTTATTTTTAAAAATAATTGAGTATATTTATAATAATAAATGTTTTAAAAATAAAAAAACTAGAGACTTCCCTGTAAGTACAGTGATTAAGATTCCATGCTTCAATTGCAGGGGTTGTAGGTTTGATTCCTGGTCAGGGAACTAAGATTTAAATTTGCATATCTAATACCAGTTCAGCCATGCTTAATTTATTAATGAAAACAGGGAGGCTGAGAGAGATCTCATCATTTGTCCTTAATCTAGGCTTGAAGGCAGGATCCCTGCCTTCAGATTATAAAATTGTAAGAAGTTCTGTTACTAGGATGAAACTGTGTTTAAAAATAAAGAAATAATCATAATCACTGAAGTTAACTTTTCCATAATTACAGATGAGGGTGAAGGGTAACCCAGGTTGTGTTACATTGTTAGTCCCTCAGTCCTGTCCGACTCTTTAGGACTCCATGAACTGTAGCCCGCCAGACTACTCTGTCCATGGGCTTTCCCAAGCAAGAATACTGGAGAGGGTTGCCATTCCTTTCTCCAGGAGATCTTGCCTACAAACTGGTCTGACCAGGTGTTTTGGTTTTGAATAACTTCAGGGAAAGAGAAATTGTAGAATTTTTTTTTCTTTTTTGCTGCAATATCTTTATTTCTAAAGTGCAGTTTTTCATATTTCTTTTAGTTGTTGATTTACCCTCTTTCCTGCTGCTGTGTAGGTACACGCACACGCGTACACACACGTACACACACGTACACACACACACAAATCTGCTAAGTTACACTCATACATTAGCAGCTGCCACAAACGCACTTGGTGTCCTGTAAATGAGACTTCTAGTGTGAAATCTTTAGTTGTGAGCTGTATCTTTTCTGTTTCTCAGAACAAGGAAAGAGCAACCTGCAGGTGACATCCTTAGAAGATGCAGAATGTCGCAGAACCAAGGAGCGTCTTTCTAATGGGAACAGCCGTGTTTCAGCTTCCAAATCTTCCCGCAACATCCCAAGGAGACACACTCTAGGTGGGCCTCGAAGTTCCAAAGAAATCCTGGGAATGCAAACGTCGGAGATGGACCGGAAGAGAGAAGCTTTCCTGGAACATCTGAAGCAAAAATACCCGCATCATGCCACAGCCATCATGGGCCACCAGGAGAGGCTGAGAGACCAGGTACGAATATCATGCCATTTTCACTCTGCCGAGCTCATTCTTTTTTTTTTAATTCCGTTTTCTCCCAATTTTCTTGACATATAATTGGCCTACAACACTGTATATTTAAAGTATACAGAATAATGATTTGATTTCTATTCATCATAAAATGATTATCACAGAAAATTTAGTGAACATCCATCATCTCATTTAGATACAAAATGAAAGAAATAAAAAACAACTTTTTCTTTCCTGTGATGAGAACTCTTAAGATTTACTCCCCTCACAGCTTTTTTGTGTAACATACAGCAGTGTTATTATATTTGTCATGTTTACTTTATGTCCCTTGTACTTATTTCTAACTGGAAGTTGGTGCCTTTTGCCCGCCTTCATCTGATTCTCCTTCCCTGTGCAAAGCTCATTCTTTAATGAACATGAGGGAAAGCACAGTGACCTTCAGGTTAAAGGGAAAAAAACAGTCGAGTGGATTGTGCCCACTGCTGGATAGTCCCAGATCTCTTTGTCGGCTTGGGGAGAGGAGGCAGATTGCAGAAAAGATCTGACCTGAAGGCTCGGCTTCTTTAGCAACAACAGTAAGAGAACAGGAAGTGAGAAAAGAGAGACCAGAGAATGTGCAGTTCCCCTATAAGAACGTCCCAGGTCCAACCACAAATATATCTAAAATGCAGGCAACGGAGAAGTATATCTTACCTGAGTAAAGCATGGTATCAGCTAATGCCCACCCCGTTATCACTGAGTGCTTGGCACAGTGAAAGAATGAGTGTATGAATGAATGAATATAAATACTTTTTCAGGCTAAAACTGCACACAGACAGATAGACTTGTGACAAACCCCTTTACCTTAAGAAGCTGACGTTAGGGTCTTGTTTTCTGTTCTTTTTTCTTATCAGAGATGTTTTTCTTCTGCACGCTTGGCTCTCTGCTGTCAGCAGCCGCCTGTTTTCTCAGGTTATCTTGACAGCCACACAGCTAGCACTGGACAGTGGCTCAGGGTGTTTTTGTTTCTTGACTGTGTGCAATTACTTTTCAGGGGACGGCATGGGTTTAGGGTCACAGGAGACGGGAGCTCCTCTGTAGCCCACAGATTGGTGTCTCCATCTGAGGATGGAGACCACAGTAATGGAAGTGGAGAACATTTAGCAATACTTGTGGTCAGGGGTGAGAGCAGGCAGGTATTGATTTTGACACTCCAGGTAGAGACAAGTTCTGTGTTTTTAACTCTGCTCTCTTGCCAGTTAGTTACGAAAGTGATGTCTAACTCAGCTTTTTATCATCTGTGGGAATGGTGATTGCCATCGGCCTCAGTTCTTTACACTTTAAGCTCAGTTCATTTGAGCCTTTAAATGAAACCTTCTCTTTTATGAAATCTTTATCAGAGTGCCTAAAACATGTGAAATATGCCTTGTGAACTGTATGTTGACATGTTCACATCCCAAGAGGCAGTAGGCCCAGAAGAAGAGAAAGAAGAATCTAGGTTGATATGGAGAGGAGCAGATGAATTCTTCACTCAGAAGAGGATGGCTGTCTTCAAGTGTATATAGAGAATGCCCCTATATTCTTTTATTTCTATTTATCATTTATGTAACCTCCCTCCCCCAGTTTTATTGAGATATAATTGACTGAAAATAAAAATATCCCTATTTTCGACTGATAGTTGGGTCACTGTCCGTTTAATTAATGGAATTTGTGCCTCTCTCTGTGTCTTAATATGTGAGGCATCATACTTTATCCAGTGCTGTTCAGACTGAGGAAACTCAGGGAAGTTATGGTTATACAGTTTGCTAAGGAGAAGCTGGAATTTGAATTCAATGAAGTCTGAATCCATGTTTATTCCTCTGGTCTATAAGTTGCAGACCATTGCCTGTAGAGCAGGCAGTGTGGTCTCTGTATGCGGTATTAGGGATATGGTGAGGGAGTGTGTGTGTCTGAGACTATAGGGATGGGAGCCTGGGTAATGGAGACTAGAAAGTTGATTATCTGTTGAGTGAGGAAGGCTGATATATATTTTTTTAATTAAAATGTTATTTTTCTGAGATATATAGAAATTATCCTGTCAAAAATGATATATTTTTCATTAAAAAATTTCAGTTATTACTGTACTATTATTATTTGTGATGTCATAATTCTCTCTCCTACCATGAAGATGATGGCTTTGGGGAAAGTTGTTACATGGTGAGACTAAAACTAACTGGAAGGTTGTAAAGGGCGATGGGATGGTGTCAGAAGACAGGGAGTACTGAATTTGGCCGAGTGGCCTCAGGCTCCAACCTCCTGTCTCTTGCATCTCTGTCATAACGTTGTCTGGCCTCGGATGGTCAGTTGCCCCTTCGCTGGGTAATTCAGGATGAATTCTTGTGTTTTCCGTCTGTTTTCTATGCTTGGATCTGTGTATATATTTTTCCTTCTGCTACTGAGTTGCAAAGGAATCTTAATCAACATTGTAAACATTAGAGATAAGCTTAGGTGATGATTTAGGAAGTTCCTGTAGACAGCACTTCAACTTTTGTCCTTTTCATTCTTTTTCTCCTATCGCCCATTTCCTCTCTCCTGTCCTCTTCTCCAAGACACCCTTTGTTCCTCTCAGATCTTGTGACTGTGGATTATTCCAGGCTTCCTTTACAGAAAGATCACATGACCAGCCTCAAAGTGAAAGACAAATATCACAAGTCTGATGGACTTTCCAGATATAGAGGTCATAACTACCAGAAACTCTAGGGGTGGCTGTTTCCTTGGTTGTTTTCCAGAAAAGTGGCCTTAGTGAGAAGAGTGCCAGTGGAAGAAATCAAAAATAACATGATGAAAATGCTGTATCCAGAACTTTTCAAGAAATGTCTCAGTGCTAAGGGAGTTCAGGTTCTAATTCCTTGGTATCCAACCTAAGGAGAATCAGAGCACACCTTATGTTTTTATTTTTTTTTTAATTGGAGAATTATTGCTTTACAGTGTCGTGTATGAGTTTCTGCTCTACAACAATGTAAATCAGCTATAGGTATACATACATCCTCTCCCTCTTAAGCCTCCCTTTAAACACTGCCCCCATCCCACTGCTCTAGGTCATCACAGAGCATCAGGTGGAGAGCGCAGCACCTTATGTTTTGACATATACATTCAAACCCTTGGAAGATTCATGGTTGAAATTTATATTTGAGTCTTTGAAAATAAGTCAGTCAAGAATTTTCTTCAGTCTAAATGACTGAAAGCCAAAAAGGTTTTCTTTACTCTCTTCTGTGATCTTCAAAACATGGCACATGTCACATTTGCAGCACAGCGCTCATCTGCATAATGGAATCTTTACCGACTCGCTCCTGGGGGCAACCAGGCTGTGAAGCTGCGCCGTCTGGCCGCTAAGGGCGTGGCTCTGGGGTCAGGCAGGACTGGGTCGGAATCTAGTCTTCACCATATGCTGGCTAAAAGATTTGAAGCTAATGACTTAATCTTCCTGTTCCAGTCAAGGGAAAGATAATACCTCTGTCATGGAGTATTGAGAAAGGAAATGATGGATTTTCTTCCTGTTTCAGTGGCAACTCTTAGCATTGCAGTATTCTTTTTAAAAATATTTTTATTTACTTTTTTAGCTATGCTGGGTCTTAGTTGTGGCACAAGGGATCTTTAATGCAGCTTGTGAGATCTGGTTCCCTGACCAGGGATCAAACCTGGGCCTCCTGCATTGGGAGCAGCGTGTCTTAGCCAGTGGACCACCAGAGAAATTCCAGCATCACAATATTCTGATTCCTGGGGACCAAAAGAAGAGGTTCAGAGGCTCTTATTTTCAAATTAGTGTTTAAAGTCATTTCACTGTTTTACCAACACATATTTGAGTACTTGAAGTAATTTTTCCCATTTGTCAGAGCACAATTTTATTATATTTCTGAAACCTGAATGTATTTTTCCTTTATCAAGAGCTTCAAATTTGGATTTCTTTCACTTATTCATCCCATATATAATTTATTTATTTGGCACCTACCACGGAAAAGGCATTGTGAGAAATACAGATGATGAGGCTTGGCCCCTGCCTCCAAGTCAGCAAAAGAAATAAGGCATTCATGGACAGAGATTAATCCTTCCAAATCCAGCCCAGTGTCACACCTGCTGAGCTGCTCGTAGCATCCTGCAGTACCTGTATTGTAGCATCTAATCATACCTTCATTGTACTTTTCTTTATGTTTCATTCTCCCATCTACAATATGCTTTTAAAGAGCCTTGTCTGAATCACCTTTGCAAAGTCAGCATTTAAGGGAGTGCACAACCGAAATTAGGCACGATCAATTTTTGTTAAATGAATAAGGTGAATATTTCTACTACAATTGGAATGTGATAGGTACCATTTGTTTGGTAAACATAGAGAAGAATGGGGAATCCAAGGCTTAAAAGATTGATGGCAGTTTGAAATCAGAAAGGATTGAGGCTAAGAAGCTAAAAGAAGGCTAAGTAATTTCCCTCCAGTCAAGAATCCAGCAGGTCAAGCAAGGTCCAAATTTCTCAAGTCTGTGAGCTTTCCATTTGTTATTGATCTTGGTGTTTTCTCTCTCTGCCTGTAATTTTTCTAAAATTTTGATAACAACTTATGTAGCTCACAGTGGATCAGGTAATAGAGACATTGCATTGCCATTTCTTTTAAAAAATAAATTGTATTCAATTCCTGAGCATATGAGATAACCACGGAAAATAGATTCCTATACATATTTTACCTAGAAGGAAAGTTACTTTTTCAAAATAGCTCTGAGTTCAGAAAGGTCTGTGCTTTAGCCATCTCTCATGGTCATGGTCACTGTGTCAGTCTACAGTTTGGAAACGGTCTTCTTTCCTGTCTTTTCTAGTGAAGAAAGAGATATCCAACTGGCCTCACACTTGCAGAATCCAGCTCTCCACTCCTAGTCTCAGAAACCATTCTGAAAATAGTTTTTTTACCCTTATTTCCAGTTACCCACAGAATTTCTATTTAACTAACTAGGTAAAGAGTACCTGCTCTGTGGTTAAAATTAATTTGTGTATTCTTATCTCTAATGTGATCAAATCTTAGGAGAAAAGAGAAACGCAGTAGGCCCTCCTTATTTGGGGGTTTTGCATCCTTGGATTCAACCAAGATAGAAAATATTGGGAAAGAAAAATTCCAAAAAAAGGAAAACTTAAATTTGCTGAGTTCTGCCAACTATTTATATAGCCTTTCCTTTGTATTTACAACTTTTTATATAGCATGTCTATTGTTTTGGTATTGCAAGTGACCTAGAGATGATTTACAGTGTATGGAGGGTGTGCATGGATTATATGCTAGTACTGCCCCTTTTTATAGAAGAGACTTGAGCATACTTGGATTTTGTCATCCCAGGGAGTCCTGGAACCAATCCCCCATGGCTATGAGGGACTATTGTACATTTTAACCTAAAAGTCTGTTGTGTTCTTCCGTTCAGAATAAAGAGTGAGCAAGCTATAAAGGTTAGTTTCCTTTTACATGAGCATTGTGGAGAGTTAAAATAAGGAGATAACATGAATAGTGAGACTGTCTGAAAATGGGGTCCTTAAGACTGGGAAGCATTTTGTCTGGCCTTGTTGCTCTCTGAGTGTTCTTCAGATCTCCCTGAAGACTGAAGGCAGGGGGAGAAGAGGACAACAGAGGATGAGATGGTTGGATGGCATCACCAACTCAATGGACATGAGTTTGAGCAAACTCCGGTAGATGGTGATGGACAGGGAAGACTGGCATGCTGCTGTCCATGGCGTCCCAAAGAGTCGGACATGCCTGAGTGACTAAACAACAGATCTCACTCGTGTCTCTAGTGTCTGCGTGGAAGTGGCACTAGAGCTGTGTTCTCAGTACCCAGTGAGTCTGGGGCCACTTACCAGTGTCTGCTGTAGTCCAGGGTGTCTGGAGCCTGAATGTAACTATGCTGCCAGCAATGGAAGTGAAGAAAAAGAAAATATCTGTCAGCCTGTTTACTCGTGAACATCTCAAGTTCTGATTGATTCTAGCCAATTTTCTTTTTTTTTTTTTAACAACCTCTAAAGAACTTTATTCATTGATGAGGAGCTGTGCTGTGGAACCTGGAACTATAGACTTTTGTTCAAGCGCAATGTTATCCTTTCCTCCACTATGGAAAATAGTAGATATACAGTAGAATATTACTCAGCCATAAAAAAGAATGAAATAATGCTGTCTGCAGCAACTCGAATGGACCTTGAGATTATCGTAATGAGTGAAGTAAGTCAGACAGAGAAAGGCAGATATCACATAATATCACTTATGTGTGGAACATAAAAAATAATGCAAACAAATCTATATACAAAACAGAGACAGACCCGCAGACATAGAGAACAAACTTTTGGTTACCAAGGAAAGAGGGAAGGGATAAGTTAGGAGTACGGGATTAACATACAAAAGCTACTATATGTAAAGTAGATGAGCAACAAGGATTTACTGTATAGCTCAGGGAATTATATTCAATATCTTGTAATAACCTATAATGGAAAATAATAAAAAAAATATAAAACTGAATCACTTTGCTATACACCTGACATTAACACAGTATTGTAAATCCACTATATATATGTCAGTTAAAAATACCCATTCCTTTGATATCTCCTTTTCAGATGGTATATAATTGATTTTGTTAAGAATTATGGAAAATTCCATTACAGTTAAATCTGGAAGACAAGAGAAGTCTTAACTGTGCTTGAATCAGAGGAGCAGGTCTTAAGAACGGAGCACTACTTCCAGGCAGAGTGAAGGCATTTTTACTTCCTTCCTTCATAACTCACTGAGAACAGTTATGGGTGCTAACAATGGAAAGAGAGGGGAAGAAAACTCCATTTTGCAAAATAAAGGAAGCTGTCAGGATTTGTGTCATGTTTTTGTGAAGACCTATTATATACAGAATGTGGAAAGTAAAATAGTTTTTTAAAAGGCAAGTATGCTACCAACAATTTGTATAATCTTGACCTTACCTTCAACAGGAAGTTTTTTGGATGAAAAGCAAAGTTCACAGGTGAGAGGAGGCAATGTTAGCAGATCAAAACACTTCCACTTGCAGGAAGCCTGTGATTTAAAAGGCTGTGCTGTGTGCCTCTCAGACGTTGATGCCACAGACTGAAGAGTGAGGGTAACACAATTTTAGGGCAGAGCAAGCAACATATTATTGTGGGGAAAGCGTTTGATGTCACAGATCACAGACAAGGGTGCCTCTGTTGACTTCTCCCCTCTGCATGCTAGCTTTCAGTCGCTGGCCGGCCTCATTCAAATGGGAGTTATAATGAGAAAGGAGCCAATAGGAGACATATACCTTACAATTCATATATTAATCGGGATAGTCTTGATTATGCTGCATAACAAGAAAACCCTGTAAGTTTTTTTGTGACATGACACAAAAACGTTTTATTTCTCATGCATACAAAGTCTGTTGTTTGCGATGACTTTGTGATTTAGGCCACATCCACGGTGTGGTGATGCCATCATAACATGTGGATTCCAGGTCATCATGACAGGAAAAGATAGAGCTAATGGTTCCTCACAGCTCTTACATATGTTGGCCCTGAAGTAGCATCTGTCATTTCCCTTCACTGTGGCATCTTGAATCAGGCACCTAAAGGGATGTTTGGTTTATCCAGATTTTGGCTATGAAGTCTAGTTTAAGAGAGAAATCCCTCCCATTTCCTTATATCAGCTTTCCCAAATATAATGAGTGGTTTTTATCAACTTTGTTGTATTGATACATAGCACTTGATACCTATCTGTACAATCCATCAATTACATTTATGTGTAATTTATATATATTAACATATATTTACATCTACATGCAATGGCATCTTTTTTTTAAAAAATATACATGATGTACTATATATATATATATGAAAGTGAAAGTCGTTCAGTCCAACTCTTGCGACCCCATGGACTATACAGTCCATGAAGTTCTCCAGTCCAGAATACTGGAGTGGGTATCCTTTCCCTTCTCCAGGTGGTCTTCCCAGCCCAGGGATTCAACCCAGGTCTCCCACATTACATACGGATTCTTTACCAGCTGAGCCACAAGGGAAGCCCATATATATGTATTTTTGGTCACACCATATGGCTTCTGAGATCTTAGTTCCTTGACTAGGGATTGAACCTATGCCCTCTGCCTGAAAGCATGAGGAGTCCTAACCTCTCTGCCAGGGAAGTCTCGATGTACAATAATATGTTTTATAGGTGTAAAAGGTAGTGATTCACAGTTTTTAAAGGTTATATGTGCCATTTTTAGTTATTATAACATATTGGCCATATTCCCTGGGTTGTACAGTATATCCTTGTAGCTCATTTTAACCATAATGGTTTGTACTTCCTAATCCCCATGTAATGACATCTTTTGACTTATGTTTGGTTAAGTGTCATAGAACTTCTGTCACACTGGATCATGCCTCATGCCGTGGATTTCAGGGAATCAGTCGGGACCTTTGAGAATACAAGTAGTCCCTCTGTCATGTGTGGAAAACCCCAAATTTATCAAATTTTTGTCTGTCATCTTTACCTTAACCCTAATCAACCTAGATATGTGAAAATGTTTGAAATTCACAAACATGCATTGATATTCATGGATCAGTGATCAGCAAGGCCTGGAAGGTAGGCTAATTGGAACTAAAGATGCACTAAGAGCGTAGACCATCCAGTTAATGGAGGCCTTGGGTCACAGTGAAGATCTGGTAAAAGGTTCATGTTGTGGAGGGATAGATTTTATACAGTTTTGCTTTGTTGTTCAGTCACTAAATTGTGTCTGACTCTTTGCTAGGCTTCTCTGCCCTCCGCTACCTTATTTATGTTTTGTAAATAAATCAATACAAAAATGAAAAGCGTGTAAGTTATAGTAAAGGAAATAGACCTCCAGCTAGGAATTTCCTCTTTAGCACTATTAATTTATTCTAATCCAAAGTGGAAAATGATGGTGGTATAGCTATGTTTAGCAGCAGAAACATATTTAGCTGTTTGAACTAATGACTGACTCAGAGTTTACTGACCAATTTCTTACCTAAACCTTAAGGAAAAAGGAAACAACATCTCGGCAGTTAAGAAATGGAATACATGGACTTTCCTGGTGGTCCAGAAGGGTGGGACTTCACCTTCCAGTGCAGGAGGTTAGATCCACCACAGGATTAGATCTCTGGTCAGGCAGCCAAGATCCCACATGCCTCACAGCCAAAAAACTGAAACGTAAAACAGAAACAATATTGTAGCATTCAATAAAGACATTAAAAAAAAAGAAATCTAATTATGCATAGCAAACAATAAAACCAAGTCACAGTAGGAAGAGGGAAGAAAATAGAAACATCTCCATAGGCTGCCATGAAGGTGGAGAATCTTAGTTAAATGTTCAGCTTTTCTTTTTTTTTTTTTAGCACTGTTTTCTCAGCAATTATTTACAGTGGTGGAAAAGTGGAGAAGACTACAAGGACTGCATATTATCGGCAGCCACTAAAATTGTGACACTTGCTATTTACACATATTAGTATATTCCATCCTCCCCAGAACCCTGTCGGGTAGGCACTATTTATTATGAACTTCACTTAACAGAATGACACAGAGCCTTTAGATCTCGTCCAGAGTGACACAGCAAGTGAATAGCACCAGGACTTAATCTTGCTCTTGACCTCCAGATTATCTCATCTTTCTGATGCGTGATGGAATCCAAAGATACTCTAAAGCACCAAAGAAATAAGGAAGGACTGAGGCTTCCCTGGTGGTTCAGTGGTTAAGAATGCGTCTTCCAATGCAGGGGACACAGGTTCGATCCCCGGTCAGTGAGCTAAGATCCCACATGTCTCCGTACAACTAAACCCGCTTACCACAATGAGAGAGAAGTGTGTGAGCCGTAATGCAGAGCCCACGTGCTGCAACTAAGACCTGACACAGCCAAATAAATAAAGAAATGTTAAAATAAGGAAGGACTGGAATGGGGGGGACCAGTTTGCCAAGCATCAATAGGTAAGAAATATAGTGGTCATCCCATATTGGGTGAGTCCCAGGTGGCAGAGTGGTTAAGAACCCACTTGCCAATGTAAGAGATTCTGGTTTGATCTCTGGTTTGGAAAGATTCCCTGGAGGAGGAAATGGCAACTCACTCCAGTATTCTGAAAATCCTATGGGCAGTGGAGCCTGGCAGGCTATAGTCCATGGAGTCACAAAAGAGTCAGACATGACTGAGCATGCACACACACCTTATTGGCTGAAATGCCAGCCCCCTGTTTAGATCAACCTTTAACAATTTGGGGAAGAAAAGAAATTTAAGGGGAAGAAAAGTGGTATATATCTAAGAAAGATAAAAATTGAGAAAATGTTATTTTTGTTGGAGCAACCCTGCTGATTGACAGGAGCATGTGTCATAACAAAATTACATGTTGTATTTAGAGGAAATATTATTTGTATATCAGTGTATATGTGAGTGTGGGTTTAATAACCTATCAGAGGCCTGTGAATAAAGAATATGATAGGATTGAAAACATCAGTATAAAAAAAATTTCTCATTCTCAGAAATTTCAAATAATACTGGATATATCAAAGGGAAACAATAGTCATCTAAATTTGGGCATGATGGAAAACAACGGCTAAAAAAAACAATAGAAGGAGCAGTCTAATATTTAACAGATGATGCTTCTCCAGGGAACAGATGAAGGGACTGGCCTAGAAATATTTCCCAGAAGATGGATAATTTGCATTGTGGCTTAGAGGGTGGGGTGGGGTGGGTTGCATTTCAGCACATTTGGGATATTACATCGTAGGACACCTTGTGGGGTCTCAGTGAAGAAAGACTAGATTCGAGGGGGGTGCAGTCTTTCCTTGCAAACTTGACATTGATCATATAGGATACAGAAGAAGAGGAGGATCCTGAATGGAGATCATTCACAGCTCACGGCTTTAGATCCATGTTTAATTGGGTGCCACCAACCCCTGCATTAGCTTTCATTTTAATTAGTGTTGTGCAGAAGAGCAGGAGAACACATTTTGAGAACAGTGCTATATTAAGAAGGGCTCTGCCAAAAAAAAAAAAGGAATCAAAATAAGATGCTACTGGAAGATCTGTTGACGGGTACCTGGGAGTAGTTGGGGAAGGTGAGGGTAGTCGAAAAGCAAAGCAGAACTGTGTAGTGGCAGGAGACACCTGGAAAGTGGCATTCAGTCACACCGAGAGAAAACTGCCATTACAATTAGAGATTTTGGCATCGAGGAATCCGCAAAAGACTGGCGGGACTTCCCTGCTGGTTCTGTGGCTAGCACTGTGCTCCCAGTGCAGGGGGCATAGGTTCAGTCCTTGGTTGGGGAAGTTCAGCATAGCCAAAACAATAAATAATAGATAAAGTTTTTATTAGTTCTAAAAAGCAAGCAGAAAACCCCAAAAGAGATCGGTGTGATTTAGTCCAGCACATCGATGCAAACTTAAATTGCAATCATCTGAATTGTCCCGAATCTCCTCAGTCATCAAGCTTAATTCTTCATCATTACTCACCCTTCCCCGGCAGCGTTTTCTTGGATTGATTCAGTCAGATGGTTACTTATCATGGTCCGCACTATGAGTTCGGCATCATATAAAAAACACAAAATAATATATCAAAAAATACAAAACACAATACCTGCCCTGCCTAGCATATGTCATGTTAGTGGACAGAGTACCAATGTTTGGGCCCAATGTGAGTGAATTAACATACACTAGGACACCCAGCTGTGTGACAGGAGGCAGGTCAGTCCATTTCCCTGAGGCTTTTTCTTAACCATAGAATTGAGACAGATAATGGTGTTGGGGTGCTGATAGACGAGATAATATATCACTACTGTAGCAGTTTAATGCATTCTTATCAAGGAGAGAATTCTGGTGGGAAAGTCAAGGCTAGTACCATTATGGCGGCACAAACAGTGTACATTCTCAATAGCAGTGATCAAGACCAGTGTTTTGTAAAGGTATGCTCTACAGAGTCCTAGATCCCCAGGCTGTTAATAGCTATCTGGGGAGAAAGTTACTAATTTGGGGACATTCTTAGTTAACCAAAGTTAATTTCTACATTGCAGAACTGGTCAGATCTTTTAATATGCTGAATGGCTTTGTGAATCTCAGGTTGGATATTTGGGAGTAGGTGGGTGAGGAATGAAATGGGCAGTATTTCCAAACCCTATTTGCTGAAGAATTATTGTTTGGTGGGCGGACTTTTGTCTTGTGAGACACATTCAGAAATGGTGGAATGTCATGCGAAAGCTTATATTCAGAGCGGTGGGAGATTTCAGAGAGGGAAGATTTTTTTACAGGAGACCAGAAGTTAAGTGGGGTCTCTTGGAATGATTCAGGGCTCCTAGAGACAGTAAATTTGTCCTAATTATCTGTTTCCTCAATGCCCATAGCACAGTAGGTATTCAACAAACATCTATGGCAAGGATATTGACAGATTATGATTGGAATGATTTGATGAAGGCATGGAGGCATTCTGATGGAGGAGGGTGGCCAGGAGAGGCAGTGATGGATAGGAATGAAGGTGGCTCCCTGGTGAATCACTGGATAAGCCAGTCTGAGTGAGGTGGGGGTGCCGTTTGGAGAAGGGGGAGGGCAGCAGGGTTAAGCAAAGGGGAGTCAGACTGTGCTGGACCTTGAACATCCGGCAGAAAGCTCGAAATGGCAGACACAGGGCACTTTGCTTTCATTCCGCGACTGGAATGAAAAGCAAAGTTCAAAGGTTAGTTTTTTAGTGCTACCTAGGAGGGACCTTGTGAAAAACCTGGGTGCTTGTCTGGAAGTGGTTGCCATGTCCAGGCGGCAATGATAAGGTCATTTGTCGTGGAGCAGGCATGGAGCTCAGCCAGAGTGAAAGGATGACGGCACATCAGATACGCGAATGAAAAAATGAGAATGACTCGGTGACTCATTAGAGAAGGATGAAGGTATGAAGAACTGCAGGTGGTGTAGTAGAGAAGGCAGGAATACCCAGTGCCCTCCCCACCCCACCCCACCCGCCCCCCTGCCCCCCAGAGACCTAGATTCTGGTTTCCACTGTGGTCCCTGCTGTGCCAGTTCATTGAGCACGTCACTAAGCTCCTATGTCATCCATCCATATTGTGTGACCCCCTGAACTAGAGAAGTACCACAGAAGGTTATGGCCATAGTCACGAGGGGAAGGGGTGGGGCAGGGAGGGGGAAGGACACAAGTGTTAACTCTTGAGATCTGCTGTTGGAGATGGACTGTGGGGAGAAAGATCTGGTCTGAAGCTCAGTGGATTTTTTGACAAAATTCTGTAGTGTCTTCCATTTGAAAGGCTCTCATATTTGCCCTCTTGGGGCCCCACTTTGCACCAGCCTCATTTTGCATCCTCATCTCAGCATCTGTGTCATATCAGGCCTTCTCTTTCCTTCCTTTGCCTTAATCCAAGGTTTTCAGACCCTGCGCAGGTAGGAAAGTGAACTGGGAAGCCTGAAGAATGTTGTGGGCTGTCACATGGAGCTTTGAACCGAGGCATCGATTTCAACAGACTGGAGGGGGATGCAACTTACTGCTGCAGTTAAGTGGGAGGCTTTGTTTCATGTCTTGTTTGCACCTGAGATGTATTTTGGGATTAATGAATGTTCAGGGACTTTAACTCATGAGTATTTACTGAGATCGCAACTGGGGCAGTCAGCAGTTCTCCAATCACGCTGAGATGCTAAGGGGAAAGCAAGTGGTTGGTGTAGTACTTTAGACAGCTGATTTATGTGAGAAAGGAATGAGTTGTATGGACTATAATCACTACTGACAGATTCCATATTTTGGGTTCGCCTGCCTCCCCCTATCGCTTCTTTCCCCTTCCTTTGTTCCTTCCTTCTTTCCTTTTAGTTTTTTTTTTTTAAGAATCCTTTTTTTCTTTCAATATTTATTAATTTTTTCTTTGAATATTTATTTATTTATTTGGCTGTGCCGCATCTTGGTTGTGGCACAAGGGATCTTCAATCTTTGTTGCAGCATGTGGCATGTTCATTTGTAGCATTCGAGATCTTTCGGTTGTAGCATTCAAACTTAGTTGCAGCATGCGGGAGGATCAAGTTCTCCGACCAGGGATGGAACCCGGGCCACCTGCATTGGGAGCAAAGAGTCTTAGCCACTGAGTCACCAGGGAAGTCCCCCTTTTAGTTTGTGAAGATTTTGGTTAGACCAGAATATTCTGCTGTACAAAAGTGTGCGTGCGCTCCCAGTTGCTCAGTCACGTCTGACTCTTTGCAACCCGTGTACTGTAGCCCTCCAGGCTCCGCTGTCCGCGAGATTTCCCAGGCCAGAATACCAGAGTGGGTTGCCGTTTTCTCCCCCGGGGAATCTTTGTGAGCCAGTGATCAAACCTGAGTCTCTAGCATTTCCTGAATTAACAGAAGTGCTGAGTATTAAACGTGTGAGAACCGTTGCTCTTCCAAGTCTGCTGTGTACATATCCCATCTCCTTGATACTTTCTCCAGCTACTCCATACATGTTTTACTTCTAGTTAAGTACTAGGAAGCTTAGTGCCCATAGAAGCTTCTAGAGAGCAAATGTCATTTTTGTTCTTTTTCTTGGGTGTGCCTCTTTTATTCATTATTTCAAAGAATCAGTTTCCATTTATTTTTCTTTTCCATATTATTGTTTGCTATCTTGTTGCAGACTTTATAATTAATGGTCTTTTCCTCGGGTTTTTGTTGTGTTGTTGTTACCTCTGTTGTCTTTTATAATTTCTTAGAATGTATATACTGAATTTACTTATTTTTTATTATTTGTTTTGGCCACGCCATATGGCTTGCAGGATCTTAGTTCCCCAACCAGGGATTGAACCCAGGCCACAGCAGTGAAAGGGCTGCATCCTAACCACTGGACTGCCACGGAGTTCCCTGAGATTACTTGGTTTTACTATTTCTTGTTTAATAATGAAGGCATTTCAGTTCAGTTCAGTTCAGTTGCTCAGTTGTGTCCGACTCTTTGCGACCCCATGAACCACAGCACACCAGGCCTCCCTGTCCATCACCAACTCCCGGAGTCTACCCAAACCCATGTCCATCGAGTCGGTGATGCCATCCAGCCATCTCATCCTCTGTCGACCCCTTCTCCTTCTGCCCCCAGTCTTTCCCAGCATCAGGGTCTTTTCCAATGAGTCAGCTCTTCGCATCAGGCAGCCAAAGTATTGAAGTTTCAGCTTCAACATCAGTCCTTCCAATGAACACCCAGGACTGATCTCCTTTAGGGTGGACTGGTTGGATCTCCTTGCAGTCCAAGGGACTCTCAAGAGTCTTCACGAACACCACACTTCAAAAGCATCAATTCTTCGGTGCTCAACTTTCTTTACCGTCCAACTCTCACATCCATACATGACCACTGGAAAAACCATAGCCTTGACTAGATGGACCTTTGTTGACAAAGTGATATCTCTGCTTTTTAATATGCTCTCTAGGTTGGTCATAACTTTCCTTCCAAGGAGTAAGCGTCTTTTAATTTCACAGCTGCAGTCACCATCTGCAGTGATTTTGCAGCCCAGAAAAATAGTCAGCCACTGTTGCCACTGTTTCCCCATCTATTTGCCATGAAGTGGTGGGACCGGATGCCATGATCTTTGTTTTCTGAATGTTGAGCCTTAAGCCAACTTTTTCACGCTCCTCTTTCACTTTCATCAAGAGGCTCTTTAGTTCTTCACTTTTCCCCATAAGGGTGGTGTCATCTGCATATCTGAGGTTATTGATATTTCTCCTGGCAATCTTGATTCCAGCTTGTGCTTCCTCCAGCCCAGCGTTTCTCATGATGTACTCTGCATATAATTTAAATAAGCAGGGTGACAATATACAGCCTTGATGTACTCCTTTTCTTACTTGGAACCAGTCTGTTGTTCCATGTCCAGTTCTAACTGTTGCTTCTTGACCTGCATACAAGTTTCTCAAGAGGCAGGTCAGGTGGTCTGGTATTCCCATCTCTTTCAGAATTTTCCACAGGTTATTGTGATCCACAGAGTCAAAGGCTTTGGCATAGTCAATAAAGCAGAAATAGATGTTTTTCAGGCGCTCTCTTGCTTTTTGATGATCCAGCGGATGTCGGCAATTTGATCTCTGGTTCCTCTGCCTTTTCTAAAACCAGCTTGAACATCTGGAAGTTCACGGTTCACATATTGCTAAAGCCTGGCTTGGAGAATTTTGAGTATTACTTTACTAGCGTGTGAGATGAGTGCAATTGTGCAGTAGTTTGAGCATTCTGTGGCTTTGCCTTTCTTTGGGATTGGAATGAACTGACCTTTTCCAGTTTTGTGGCCACTGCTGAGTTTTCCAAATTTTCTGGCATATTGAGTGCAGCACTTTCACAGCATCATCTTTTAGGATTTGAAATAACTCAACTGGAATTCCATCATCTCCACTAGCTTTGTTCATAGTCATGCTTCCTAAGGCCCACTTGACTTCACATTCCAGGATGTCTGGCTCTAGGTGAGTGATCACACCATCATGATTATCTGGGTCATGAAGATCTTTTTTGTACAGTTCTTCTGTATATTCTTGCCACCTCTTCTTAAGGGTAAATATATCCTGACCCCAGCTTGGGCTGTGCCCTACAATTTGTAGGAAGTATTTTGTTTCATTGCTTTAAAGAAAAGTAAAAATTACAGTTTTTGATTTTTCCCTTTTTTAAGGATTACCCAGGAATATTGCTTTTCCAAGTAGCTGAGAT
The DNA here is from genome assembly GCF_963930625.1 of Muntiacus reevesi. NCBI lineage: Eukaryota > Metazoa > Chordata > Mammalia > Artiodactyla > Cervidae > Muntiacus > Muntiacus reevesi. Next base: position 24,622,791 of record NC_089250.1, read on the forward strand.
GATCATTATTTATTTATAATTTTATTGAATGTGATCAGAGAATACAATCTGTAAGATTCCTACTTTTAAATTTGTTTATGGATTTGTTAAAAGTTTTTTTTTTTTTAATAGTCAAATATGCAGTCAGTGTAAAGTGTGCCATAAATATTCATGGGAGATTATCTACTTTATATTTGTTTTATATACCTGTGCATGCACATATTTATGTCAGGTTTATTATTTTTATCACTCGTTGCTTCTCAGTCCTTATTTTGTTATTCTACTGCTGTTCAGTTTTAAACAAAGTATAATAAAGTTGCTCACTCAAGTTGTATTTTTATCCTGTTCTTGCAGTCTAAAAATGTTTGTTTTATAATTTTTAGTTTTATTTGTTGCAAACACATTTATGATGATTAGCCCTTTTCCCTGAATTAGGTCTTTTTACATTGTTTAGTGTGTGTTAACTTTTTTTTAGTGTGTGTTAATATTAACATTGTTGCTCTTGCTTTACATTTGTTTACATTTTTTCTGGTGGTATGTTTTACCTGTCTGTTTTCAAATTTTATTAATACTGAATATATATTGGAAACCACCTAAAACATAGCTTGCCTTTTTTTTTTTTGCTTGCAATTTTAGCCTAATATATCGTCAGTCTTTGTCTTTAATAGGAAAATTCCTTTTAAAGTTCTTTGATATCTACCTGCGCAAGGATGACACGCAAATTCGTGAAGTGTTCCATATTTAAAAAAAAACAAACTAATGGTATCTCTTACACCATATAATCAGAATTGAGATACCATTCGTAATAGAAACAAAAAAGTCATTAAGAATACAGGAATTCTTCCTTGACCAAAGCTAAATGCTAAGTCTACGGAGAAAATGTTGAAACTGTTAAAAAACACCACAGAATATGTCAATAAATAGAGATTACCCATTTAAAAAAATTAAAAAAAAATAAAGTTCTTTGATATCTAGTGTCATAACTAATAGGCTTAATTATATTCCTTCATCTTAATTTGGTAGCAAATATGTCTATTTTTCTTTATTAAATACCATTTACACTCACTACTATCAAATGGTTGCTCAGGCTTTAGTCTTGACAAGCTGCATTTGACGTGATGGTAGGAGCTCCAAGTGAAAATGACTGTCAAACAATTGGAGATAGGAGAGGCCCAGAGCCTGAGCCAGAAAAACAAGACTGGACAGAAGCACATTGGCAGCACCTGCTCCGTTAGTCAGGGTTCTGCAGAGAAACTGAACCATAGGTTAGAGTGAGAACAAGAGTGAGCATGAGTGAGAGATTGATTTAGCCTAAGGTCTTGGCTCACACTTTTGTAGGGAGTGGTGAGTTTGAAATCTGTAGAGCAGTCCGGGAGGTTGGAGATTCAGGTATAGGTTGATGTTGCCACCTTGAGTCCAGATCTGCAGGCTGGAAACTCAGGCAGGGTTTCTATGTTACTGTCTTGAGCAGAATTCCTTTTTCAGAAACTCTCTTTGCTCCTGAGGCCTTTGACTGATTGGATGAGGCCCACCCACATTGTGGAGGGTAATCTGCTTGACTCAAAGTAAACTGGCTTAAATGTTGCGTGCTTGTATGCTAGGTTGCTTCAGTCATGTCCAGTTCTTTGTGACCCCATTAACTGTAACCCACTGGTTCCTCTGTCCATGGATTCTCCAAGCAAGAATACTGGAGTGGGTTGCCATCCCCTCCTCTCGATGATCTTCCCAACCCAGGGACTGAACCCACCTCTCCTGCAGCTCCTGCATTGCAGGCAGAATCTTTGCCACTCTGCCACCAAGGAAACCTGACTTAAATCCCAAAATACCATCACAGTAACATCTAGACTTGTGTGACCAAATGACTGGGTGTCACAGTTGAAACATAAAATTAACTATCACCTCAGCATTGTAGAAAAAGCTGACTGAATGTGAATGGATAACTTATAAAGCAAACAACATGTAGAAACAGAAACAGCTAGAGATCAAGAACTTAGCATTAGGGTATCAGCACAGGTGGTTTCCATTGTTCTCATTCAAAAACCCAAGTACTCTTATGCATTTGGTGACACGTTACAGTGTGCTCTGGATTTACAACATGTATCCTGGTTTTGCTCTTTTTAATGTTTGTCAGTTTTTCTGTATACCAGAACTTCAGGTGGAAGACATTTCTTGAGAGTCTGCTGTTTCTTGAGCCTTATCTGTCTCGTAGCAGTTCTGTTTGTCCTGGGGTTATGAGCTGTAACACGTTAATCCTGCTCGGTGAAGTCCTTGCCTGCACACAGCCTACAGCTAAACAAATGCTGCTGCTCCACTGATGTTGCTGTGCTAATGGAGTGTCGCAGTGTAGACTATTCCAGCCCCCATACCAGCTGTCGGCTTGGTATATATGAGAGGATGTGCAGAGAGTCTGTATTGCCCTTTACAATCCTATATGGTAAACGTTACATATCTGTGGGTTCTGCATCCGTGGATATAGCAGGCTGACTGTACTACACCATTTTATAGAAGGCACTTGCGTATTTGCAGATTTTGATACCCACAGAGGTCCTAAAACCCAGTCCCTGGTGGATCCCAAGGGATGGCTGAATATAATTTCAGACTTGTCTGCTAAATAAGTCTTTTCAGCATAGCTTAGTCTAGTTACTATTTAATATCTCCAATTACAAGCAAATGTTTTCTTGGAGTATAGTTGATTTGCAATATTGTGTTAGTTTCTGGTGTATAGCAAAGGGATTTAGTTATAAGTATGCATATATATGGGCTTCCCTTGTGGCTCAGCTGGCAAAGAATCTCCTGCACTGCAGGAGACCTGGGTTTGATCCCTGGGTTGGGAAGATTCCCTGGAGAAGGGAAAGGCTACCCACTCCAGTATTCTGACCTGAAGAATTCCATGGACAGTCCATGGGATCACAAAGAGTTGTACATGACTGAGCGACTTTCACACATAGACACACATACATGCATATATATATATATATATTTTTTAGATTCTTTTCTGTTATAGGTTATTACAAGCTAATGAATACAGTTCCCTGTGCTATATAGTAGTACCTTGTTTATCTATTTTATAGGTAGTAGTGGGTATCTGTTAATCTCATACTCCTAATTTATCCCTTCCCTCTTCCTCTTTGTTAACTGTAAGTTTGTTTTCTGTGTCTGTGAGTCTGTTTCTGTTTTTAATATTTAATTAATTAATTTGGCCGCCTCAGGTCTTAATTGAGGCACATGGGGTCCCTAGTTGTGGCCTGTGGGTTCAGTAGTTGCAGTGCTTGGGCTTAGTTGCTCTGGGATCTTAGTTCCCAGACTAGGGATCAAACTAATGTCCCTTGCATTGCAAGGCAGATTTTTAACCTTTGGACCACCAGGGAAGTTCCTATTTCTGTTTTGTAAATAAGTTCATTTGTGTTATTGTATAGATTCTACACATAAGTAATTTCATACAATTCTCTCTCTCTCTGACTTGGTATGATAATCTCTAGGTCCATTCATGTTGCTGCAAATAGCAACATTTTCGTCCTTTTTTATGGTTGAGCAATATTCGTGTGTGTGTGCACATGCACCACATCTTTATCACCCACTCATCCACTGACAGACGTTTAGATCGCTGCTTTGTTTTGGCTATTGTAAATAGTACTGCTATTAACGTTGGGGTGCATGTATCTTTTCAAATTAGCGTTTTCGTCTTTTCCAAGTATTTGCCCAGGAGTGGAATTGCTGGATTGTTTGGCAACTCTGTTTTTCATTATTTGAGGAACCTCCATGATGTTTTCCACAATGGCTGCACCAGCTTACATTCTCACCAACAGTTCCCTTTTCTCCACACCCTCTCCAGCATTTGTTATTTGTAGACTTCTTAATGATGGCCATTCTGACCAGTGCGAGGTTTTATCTCACTGTAGTTTTGATTTGCAACTTTTTAATGATTAACGATATGGAGCATCTTTTCATGCGCCTGCTGGACCTCTCCCTTGCCTTCTTTGGGGCAGTGTCTATTTAGGTCTTATGCACTTTTTTAAATTAAATTGTTTGTATTTTTAAATACTGAGTTGTACGAGCTCTTTGTATATATTGGAAATTAAGCCCTTTTTGGTCACATAATAACAAGTGTTTCCTCCCCATCTGTAGGCTGTCTTTTTGTTTTGTTTATGCTTTCCTTTGCTGTGCAAAAGCTTGTAAGTTTCCCATTTGTTTATTTTTGCTTTTATTTCTTTTACCTTGGGAGAGTGATCTAAGAAAATATTGCTACAATTTTTGTTAGAGTGTCTTGCCCATGTTCTCATCTAGAAATTTTATGTGTCATGTCGATTATAAGCAACTTTATTAAGTTACAGATAGTAGTGCCTGGGCTTCCCTGGTGGCTCAGAAGGTAAAGAACCTGCCTGCAATGCAGGAGATGTGGATTCGATCCCTGGGTCAGGAAGATCCCCTGGAGAAGGGGATAGCTACCCCCGCCAGTATTCTTACATGGACAGAGGAACCTGGTGGAACAGTCCATGGGGTCGCAAAGAGTCGGACACAACTGAGCAATTAACACTACACTACTACTACAAGCAGTGCCTAGTGGTTAAGCACATGAGTTTTGGATTTAAATTGGGCCTGCCTGGATTCAAACCGAGATTCCAATGCTTAGTAACTACAACTCAAATTACCTAACCTCTCTGAGGCTTTTCCCTCTTGCAACATGAGGATATTAATCATGCTTGCATCATACTCCTGTTATGAGGATTAAATGACATAAGGGTTGCTTATTTTCATTATAAAAGTGCTATTTTTTTCCTACTCAATGTGGTATTCCTTTTCTCCATGACAACTTCTAACTCATGTTTTGAAGAAACAGAAGTTGAGGCCATCAGTGGTGAAAGCCAAGATCTTTCCCCAGTTATTTCTGTTCCTGTCATTTCATGAACTTTGTCAATGAGTAGTTTTCTATGTCTGTTATAAAGTAGGTTTTTTAATTTATTTTTTGGCTGTACCAGCTCTTAGTTGTAGCACACAGGATTTTCAGTCTTCATTGTGGCATGCGGAATCTTTATTTGTAGCATGCGAACTCTTAGTTGCAGCCCGTGGAATCTAGTTCCTTTAGCAGGGATCGAACCTGGGCCCCCTGCATTGAGAGTGTGGATTCTTAGCCATTAGACCACCAGGGAAGTTCCTGAGATAGGTTAGAGGAAAGAAGTTCAAGAGAAAGAATTTATTTGCCATCCATGTCTATCATGGATACCTAAAATGTTGCTAAATTTAGAAACAAATTTAGAGGCTTCCCCGGTGGCTCAGATGGTAAAGACAAAACAGCCCATAGACATGCGTGTTTTGAACTCTGACTTGGTCAGTGTGGTGCTGAGTTGCTGTTGCAAGCAGGCAAGTCACAGTGCCATTGAAACCTGGTCCTGCTTGATGGTTTCTTCATTTGGGGTATGGTAGGTAAAAACAGTACTAGACTGGTCATCTCTCAGCAAATCTTGGCATTTCTGCCTGGCCCTCCCATCTGTTATCCTTATTGCTAGGATTACTGCTCAAAACTTTCCCTACTCCATGTAGTTCAAGATTGTCACATTTCGTAATGATGTCCTCATTGGTTACAAAGTCTTCGGTCAGTGAGGAATGAATGCATTCATCAAGTTGCTTCCACATCCGAGTTGTTTGTGGGACTGTCTCCACTTGCTTAACTTTCAGATTCTGACTTTCTCCCTCTCTTTTCCAAGCTTGAACTCAGTAAGTAAAAGCTGAGATATTGTCATTTCCTAAATAACCCAAAGGGAAGATCTGGCCTAATTTAAAAGCCCTCTGACTGCTGCATCAACCTGCCCATGCTCCTCTCCCTAATGGAACTTTAAGGAATAACCATCATTGAATTCAGAGCCTCCATGTCATCTTGGATCTCACCAAACAGAGCCTCGACATGGTTCTTTTTTTTTTCCCCGCCTTGTTTGTGGCTCACTGGGTAAAGCTCAGGCCTGGGCTTCATCTGGCTGTGTTTTCATCTCGCAGAGGCAGTAACTGAATCTCTGACCTCGTCCTGCCTTCAAGGAGTGTTCCTACTCGGGTTGCTATATTAAACCAGTGTAGTTCTCGGTTCTCTTGGAAGGTAGTGTCTCATCTCTGGACAGTGAATGATGGCGATGCCAACTCTCAGAAGAGTCAGGGCTGGCACCCCAAGCATCTACTGTTCCTTCCATGCAAAGAGTCATTCTGAGTTTGGCATTCTGGGCAAAGATGGTGTTTTTACCTATTACCGTGCTCTCTGTAAATAACCTGAGCAGCTTAAGCACGGTGTGGGGGTTAGTGCTTGCTCTCTGACCTTTGAGGACAGATCTGTTGAAGCTGGTTGCAGTTTGCAGCAGGATCTGTGGCAAATTGGAGCAGGCTGCATGCTCAGCCCCTGCCTGTCCCAGCACCCCGTGGTGTTGTAGTCGATTCTGCTGGGAGCTGTCTTCAGGTGCATCCCAGCTCCCTACTCGGTCCCCCTAAAGAATTTTCCCTGATGGCATTTGCTGGGCATTTGACATCACTGTTGTAAAGGCTCATAGTTTTGGAGCAACTCCCGCTCAAACCTTTCTGGTACCTCGGCGTCATCGGTTTTGGACTTAGGGGTTTGAGGTGTGTCTGGCGTGAATTTAGAAGTGAGAAGAAAGGGTGCTGAGCCCAGTGTCACCAAGTTTGGCAGAAATTTGTCCCAAGCTTTAGACCAACATTGGGGATTCCATAAAATCAGGGATAGTACAGAATGAATGAAAGAAAGGAGGAGTAAATATCGAAGAACCTGTTGACCCTTTCCCAGAAAAGTCAGGAACGTGAATTTCAGTGCTTTCTTGGTAACATGTATAAGCCAGGACAAAAGTACAAAAGATATGAGTCTGTTAGGAAGGAGTTAAAAAAAATTCTCAACAGCTTCTCCTACCACCTCTACAAACACAGAGGCCAAGAGAAAATGCATACACACATACACACACTCACATTCCAGCAAAGAACCTGTTTTGCAAGTTTTACTGGTAAAAAGCAGGAAGGGGGTTGCTGGAGAGTCAAGTGAAAAAGCCTTAGGAGTATTCATAGAAGGTTTTTCAAAACTAAAGTTTTCAGGGTAATTTTATCCTGCAGAGAGAGGTGCATGGACCACTGTAGGCTTTTCTTCAGCTGCTTAAGAGCATTGTTAGACAGGGAGGGGCAGATTAACGGATGCCTATAATTTTGATCATTGTTTTCTGCAAAACAGCTCAGGCTTTGAAAAACGAAGCCATCATTCTTGGCGAGGTTTCTGCCAACAGCACAAATTATACCGTGCAGAGATCCAAAGCCCCTAAAAAGGTTTCATTAATGAACAATTTCAGAGGACTGTTTAAGTCTTCACCCGACAGGTAACGTTGGCCCGCAGGCAGGTGGGGTTAGGGTTTCCGTGGAGATTTATGATGTCATGCTTGAAAGAGCATGTCAAGACAGCCAATTTAACAAGTAGCTACTCAAAAAGTCCTATAGGCTGGAAGTAGCTGTTATGCAAATGACAAAAGAGTTTCACTGGGAAAAACTGCGAAAGAAAACCGTAGAGACATGGAGGGGGTTTACCTGACAGCTCAGGAGATGACTCCGGAGTCCATTAGAGACGAAAACTTCCAGAAGCTGAATTAGATTTTCTGCTTTAACTGCCGTTTCACCTGTGGAGCTCCAGTTACAGGTAAATCTGGGTTCTGTTTCTTCTGAGTTCTTGCAGAAAATTATCTGGAGACATTGTGAGGTCTGTTTCTCTGCATTGTTCTCTTGGCAGGAAGCACTGAATCAATAAGCATGGCTTTCCCACACCGAATGTTCGAGTGTTCCTGCTTCAGGGGCTGTTTTTTCAGGGCTTTTTATTGAATGAACTGAGATTTTTGAATAGAGCTGAAAAACAAGTGATGCATTATGCTGATTCTGCCCTGTGAATAACGCTATAAAAAATGCCTAGATAAGGGTCAGAAGGACGATCTGGGAATTGAGATATTATATATATTTGTGGATTATTCCCAGATGTTGGTTTTTTGCTCTCGCTCTCTTTTTTTTCCTTTAACTCTTAGAACAGACCTAAAATTGGGACTGTGTGATTTTTGTATTTTCAGGTTGAAAAATGCCCAAAGTACAACCCATGGAATCATATAGAACTTGGTTTATGAATATTATACTTTTTTATTTTTCTTTTTAAATTGGAGGATAACTGCTTTACAATATTGTCTTGTATACTTTTTTTTTTTTTTAAGTGTGTCTGTATACTTTTCTCACAGCAGCATTTTACAAGACTAGAAAAATATCCTGTTTGAGATATCAGAGTTTCTGGGCTTGAAGGAAGTAGGAATTGTAAATTCTAAGACAGATAAAGTCTTCTGTGGTGGGGGGAATGGTTGATAAAACTAGTTTTTAAAGCGTGCTTTCAGAAGGAAACCTCACTTTGGTGGTATGAGGTTTTCTGTTTGCATCAGTTACTAGCAAGCCTGAGTAAACAGTCTTGCCAGTGATATGGGTGTGATAACAGTTGCTGAAGGTAGCTGTGTGTCTGTGAAGTTGACTTAAAGGGGTTAGCTTGGGGGCATCAGGCTGCCATGTGAATAGTTAGGTACACCAAGCTTAAAAGGCAATGAAAATCATTTATTTTTCTCTTTCATGCACTGCATAAGGTGAAAACACAGCGTTAAGAATAAAGATACCTGTGAAGTGGGAATTTGGGCTTTTGAAAGCAAAACTATTTAGGAGCACTTGGACAGGATTTAGCATATTTGAGAAAGCCTCCAGAAATTTGGCCATCCAATTATGTGAATTAATGCCAACACTGATATTCTTATTAAATTGTTGGGTGACCTCCCCGGTTACTGCAGAAAAGCAGTTCGAGTGACAGAGAACTCTGTCCCTAACATCAGAACTCCTGGGTGTTGAATCCATCTCCTACCTGTGTCACCTTAGGAAAGTAAGTTCATGTCCTTAAGCTTCAGTTTTCTCCTCCCTAAGATGGAAGTGATAATCATGGTGTGGTGAGGACAAAATACATGTAGCACAGTTCTCAGAATGCACGCTCCACGTATTAGCGATTATTTTTATTTACTACTTCCATGGTCCTGAACTGTTGGTAACAGGGTTTCATCTTTCACTTCATCTTATCACTATAACAGCCCAGTGAGGTTAGCCCACTCTCTTAATTCCCACTTTACAGATGAAGAACCCGTGGCTGAGAGAGATACTGAAAGATATAACATAAACTGTCCTTCTACATTTTCTGCTATTTTTCCCCCTCATATTAGAGATCTCTAAAAAAAAAAAAAGAAAAAAAACATTAATGGGTTCCCGAAATGACTCCCAGAGGCAACTATTATTTCTGTTATAAAGTAATTAAAATACAAAATGTTAAGTGTGTCAAAGGAGCTAGGATATTCGTGTTTTTACGTTAATTATATTTGTGACACTTTTTCTAGACAGGCTAGAGAGAAGTGATATTATTTTACTTTTTCCTGTCAGCTATTGATAGAGCTTCTCCCTTCAAAGACTTGCAGGGTTAACTCTTACCTGCTTGCAGTGTTTCTGGGCCCTGCAGTAAGAGTCTGGTTTTGCTATTACCTGAGCAAGAAACTAAGTCACCATGAGGTTGTGGGAACAGCCACAGGGAGCCAGGGTCGGACACACTGTCTTTCCTCTTTTGTATTCTAGACCTTGGCACCTCCCTCCCAGGCCAGAACAGCCCATAATTATATTCTACATCCATTGTGTGTCAGAGACAAATATGTTTTTCATTGTGTTATTTTTAACAGCAGGGTTTTCAGCCAGAGAAAACACTCTCTTAGTTCCAGAGTTTTCCTAATGACTTCTCTGATGTTTCCAAGTTGTCCACCTCAGGCTGTTCAGAATTGTTGGGGTTCCCCACTCCTAGAAGAAGGTTCTTAGCAGGAGTGGTGGGTAGGGTCATCAAGAGGAATCCTAAAAGCATTCTGATCTCTGAGCTACTGAGGGCGAACTTATTCTGTCCTCGATAATTCACTAAAAGTGGTCATCTGAAAGGCAGCAGACTGTACAGTGCCCAGCTCTAGTTTGGGACCCTGGGCAAAGCTCTGATTATCTCAGGGGCAGAGTCTGCAGGCAAAGATGGATTTCATTCAAAGTTTCGATTCCAAATATGAACCACTGTGCTGCAGGTTTAAAGTAGAAACCAGTCATGAAATCAGACGGCCACAGGGTGCCGAAATTCCACATAGGTTCGGAGTCACTAAAGAATATCCTAATTTTCTTTTTTTTGACCCACAGACCCTGTTTTAGAAGTCCATTAAGCTTTTCATTGCACTTAATTGATGTATTGCTCAGAGATTATGTGCTGATTCATAAGTAGTGATTGCATCTAGAAACATGTTTTTCACCCAGCAGGGTTTAGTAAAGATTTATTGAATCACAGGGACTGAAGACAGGGATTCAAGGCCCAGGTTGCCTGGATGCAAGTCTTGCCTCCATCACTTACTAGTAGCGAGATTTCCTGTTGAAGAACATACCTCTTACACTGTTGGTGGGAATGCAAACTAGTACAGCCACTATGGAAAACAGTGTGGAGATTTCTTAAAAAACTGGAAATAGAACTGCCATATGACCCAGCAATACCACTTCTGGGCATACACACTGAGGAATCTAGATCTGAAAGAGACACGTGCACCCCAATGTTCATCGCAGCACTGTTTATAATAGCCAGGACATGGAAACAACCTGGATGCCCATCAGCAGATGAATGGATAAGGAAGCTATGGTACATATACACCATGGAATATTACTCAGCCGTTAAAAAGAATTCATTTGAATCAGTTCTAATGAGATGGATGAAACTGGAGCCCATTATACAGAGTGAGGTGAGCCAGAAAGATAAAGAACATTACAGTATACTAACACATATATACGGAATTTAGAAAGATGGTAACAATGGCCCTATATGCAGGGCAGAAGAAGAGACGCAGAAGTACAGAACAGACTTTTGAACTCTGTGGGAGAAGGGGAGGGTGGGAAGTTTCGAAAGAACAGCATGTATCAAGTGCTCGGGCCTGTTGGGCTGGGAAGATCCAGAGGAATCGGGTGGAGAGGGGGGTGGGATGGGAGACCGGGATGGGGAATTCGTGTAACTCTATGGCTGATTCACATCAATGTATAACAAAACCCACTGAAAAATAAAAAAATTAAAAAAAAAAAAAAAAAAAGAACATACCTAAGTCTATGCATATTACAAGTAAGATGTAATGTCTGAATTTTAAAAGCCTCTTAGGACAAGGAGTTGTGATCTTTCAATACAGTTGACCCTTGAACAGTGCAAGTATAAAATTCATGTATAACTTTTGATTCTCCCAAAATTTATCTACTACTACTACTAGTTCCAGTTGACTGGAAGCCTTACAGAGGACATAAACAGTCGATTAACACGTTTTGTATGTTATATTTATAAGTGTATCTTACAATAAACTGGAGGAAAAAATCCTAACGAAGAGAAAGTACATTTACAGTACATGCATGCTCAGTTGGTTCAGTCGTGTCCAACTCTTTGCAGCCCTGTGGACTGTAGACCGCCCAGCTCCTCTGTCCATGGGATTCTCCAGGCAAGAATACTGAAATGGGTTGCCATTTCCTTCCCCAGGGGATCTTCCCATCCCAGGGATCGAACCCACGTCTCCTGTGTCTAATGCATCGGAGGTAGATTCTTTACCCAGTGAGCCACAGGGAAGCCCCACATTTACAGTACACATATGTATTTATTGAAAAAATTCCACATGTAAGTGGACCGACCCAGTTCAAACTCAGTTGTTCAGAGGTCAACTGTGTTAACAGTTTTCTCTTTTAAAAAAGATTTTGAGAATTGTTTCTTCAGAAAGAAAGGCACTGAAATCTAGCAGTTCAGGATGTAGAACTAGGACTTTCTTTGGGGCAGGCATGCGTGAAGCTCTTCTAAATGAAAAGGAAGATGTTTTCCAGCAGCTACTTAGGCTCAGACCCTGATCCTTTCATCAACTTTATCAGCTTCAGTTTGTCAGAAACACTCCTGTTTTGAACCTGATGGGAAGTTGTTTCCAAAAATCTGTTTATTTTTTTTAAAAAAGTCATCCTGGAAAATGGCGGCATCCAAGGAGGTGTTGCTTTTCTCTTCAATGTGAGTCTGAGAAGGGACCAGCAGGTGGACTGGGCAGGGCCTTCCTGCCTGTCAGTTTTCTTTCTTTAACTTTTTTTAAGCTGGAGAAACATAATTTGGTGGAAGCAAACATTCCTCAGGGACTCGAGCTTAGGATTTTTTTTTTTTTTAATGTTTGTTTACTTGTGGCTGCTTTAGGTCTTAATTTAGGTACAAGGGTTTCTCTCAAGTTAGGGTTACTCTCTAGTTGGGGCTCCCGGGCTCCATAGTTGCAGCATATGGGCTTAGTTGCCCCACAGCATGGGGGCCTCCCAGGTGGCAGCCGTGGTCAAGAACCCAGTAGCCAGTGCAGGCGGTGGAAGAGGCGCGGTCAGGAAGATTGCTGGAGGAGGGCATGGCAACCCACTCTGGTGTTCTTGCCTGGGAAGTCCCGTTTACAGAGGAGCCTGGCGGGCCAGAGTCCTTGGAGCTGCAAGGAGTTGGACACGACTTAGCAACTCAACAGCATACCCCAGTGCAAAATAAAAAGATTTTGTTTTTTGTTTTTTTAAAAAAAAAGAATGGAATTCTGGAGGGCCTTAGGGAGGAACCAGAGAGGAGCAAAAGGTGGAGACCTGGATGAGGTTTATCCCAGTGACAGGAAGTTCTGCTGCTTTTGCATCCTTTTATAGGCAGCAGGAACAGTTCTGAACTGCTCCTCTGTGTGAATCACAAGAGTAGATGTAAACTATTACATGTTTGGAGAAATCTTTTTCTAGAGATCTTACAGAAAGGAGCATGACTTTATGTGATGACATGAATATAGTCTGTCCAAGGTGAAGGGTGCTGCTGCTGCTAAGTCGCTCAGTCGTGTCCGACTCTGTGCGACCCCACAGACGGCAGCCCATCAGGCTCCCCATCCCTGGGATTCTCCAGGCAAGAACACTGGAGTGGGTTGCCATTTCCTTCTCCAATGCATGAAAGTGAAAAGTGAAAGTGAAGTCGCTCAGTCGTGTCCGACTCTTAGCAATGCCATGGACTGCAGCCTACCAGGCTCCTCCGTCCGTGGGATTTTCCCCACAAGAGTACTGGAGTGGGTTGCCATTGCCTTCTCCAAGGTTAAGGGTAGTTGATAGCTTTTTTGGCCTCTTAGAGCCCTAGAATTCTAGCCTGTGGCTTCCCCTCACACATGATTCTCTTCACTTCCACCCCTGCCCAGTTGCTCAAGATTAAGTAACAGAGGTGAACTTCCCTGGTGGTCTAGTGGTTAAGATTCTGAGCTGCCAATGCATGGTCCGCTTATAGAGGACCACTTTCAATTTCTTCTTTTGGGGAGAGAGAGTGTGTGTGTATGTTTACAGGGTGAGAAGAATTCCCCCCAAAATGGTTGGGGAATTAAGATGCCATGTGGGTCATGGCACACCAATAAATAAATACATAAACAAAGAAGTTTATGTTAAAAACTGTTAATCACCGAATTAAAAAACAAAAGAAAATTAATAAAATAGATTAAGCAACAGAAGTGATAATGGATTTCCCACCAGCATTTTTACCAGTGTTCACAAATGCAGATGCTCATGTCAGTCTCCATAAACTCGACGGTGGCGCTGTCCTCCGAGCTGTGGTCCCTCCCTGCCTGTCTGCCCTGCTCTGTACTCTGCTCAGAATCACAGGATGGACAGCCAGGACCCCACTGAGAGGTGCTTTTATTGATCCATAGTGCACACTGTGAACTTTCTAGAAGGGCCTTTCTTTGGCCTTACTACCTATCACTCAGAAGGAAAGTAAGGTGAGGCCACTTACACTTTTTGGAATAGCTGAGGAAACAGATTTGGAGGAACCCTTGGTAATTTTCCACCTCTGACATTAAGAATGTTTGTAAACACCCCTGAGAATGTCACATGAATGTCAAATCACAGGAGACATCAGTCAGGTAAATGTGCCTGTGTCATGCAACCTGCTGGTGCAGAGGGACTTTTTTTTTCATTGTTCTTTTCAATTTTGCAGCAGGAAAGGTTACATGGACTTCCTTCACCTTTGTAACTTTATTTAAATCCATTTTCAGGTAAATTTTAAGACTGCAGAAGATAGCCATTCTAGCCAGTTGACTTGTTTTTGTTCAGTCGCTTAGTTGTGTCCTACTCTTTGCGGCTCCAAGATCTGCAGTACATCAGGCTTCCCTGTCCTTCGCTATCTCCTGGAGTTTGCTCAGACTCGTGTCCATTGAGTCAGTAATGCCATCCAACCATCTTGTCCTCTGTCGTCTTTTCTCCTCCTGCCCTCAATCTTTTCCAGCATCAGGGTCTTTTCTAGTAAGTCAGCTCTTTGCATCAGTGTCTTTGCATCAGTACTCTTGGTCAGAGTATTGGAGCTTCAGCTTCAGCATCAGTCCTTCCAATAACTATTCAGGGCTGATTTCCTTTATGGTTGACTGGTTTGATCTCCTTGCTGTCCAAGGGACTTTGAGAGTCTTCTCTAGCACCACAGTTGGAAGGCATCAGTTCTTTGGCACTCAGGCTTCTTTATGGTGCCACCCTCAGATCAGTACGTGACTACTGGAAAAACCGCAGCTTTGACTGTATGCACCTTTGTTGGTAAAGTGATGTCTTTGCTTTTTAATATGCTCTCTAGGCTTTTCATAAAGGACCATTTTTAATTTCTTCTTTGGGGAGTGTATGTGTGTATTTACAATGGTGAGAAGAGCCCAAACTGATTTAGAGCTAGTCTCTCCTCAGAGCAATTAAAGTAGTGACTCTGTAATCTATTAACTTGACCCTTTTTAATTGCTGTTCCAATTATTTCTCTTTTCTTTTCCTGTTATGAACAGCACTGCTATGACCTGCTGTGTTGCAGTGCAGGTGTCAGTAAGTCTGAAGCACAGATTCCTAGATGACAGATTGCTAGTTTTCTACTATTCTTTTACAGGGCTTACTCACATTGAAAAGTATTGCCCAACTTTCTCTCAAAAAGACTTATCAATTTATTCTGTCAACATGAGTGCTTGGGAGTCAGTTATGGTACTTTCAGATAATACAATTCTCTGCAGTCATGCCAGTAAATGAAATAAACTGGATGTGCAGGTGTGGACGTGTAACCAAGCCATGTTAAGTGAACAATACTATTTATTACATTAAATAAGCAATATTATTCACGGAGAAATGTAGAGAGTGGGATCCTATTTATTTTTAAAAGGCCTGATTCAAAACCATGTCTATTTTTTGTGTACTTATCTTTCCATTAAACTTTTCTAGAATGATATCTATATCAGAAAGAAGGACACATGGGCTGGTAAGGATGGGAGCTTTTATTTTTAACTTCTAGACTTCTCCAATGTTTGTATTTTGCTGAGGGCGTAATAGTCCCCTGCAGCCTAGCCCATGTTCTTCTAGAAGCAGGCAGCTGTTCCAGGTGGTCTGGGAAGTGACTTTCTCCATCTCGTGTGCCAGCCCAGGAGAAGATTTGCACTTTGATGTATTGTCCCTTGAAGATGGAGGGCCAAGTCTTATTCCCAGCAGACGCTTCCCTGAACCATTTTATTGTGGTCATGGTTCCACGTTCCTAAATAAATGCTCTTTGGGGTTCTGAACCTCGGGTGTGTTTGGATTAAGCATGTTTAAGCTGCCTGCACTTGCCACACAACAGCACTAAGGTCACCTTCACCTTGATCACGTCACCGTCCGACCCAGTATACAAAACATTCACTTCATGTTCGCGTGCGAACACTTCACAACCGACCTTCACCCCTTTCCAGGTAGTGGGGATCCTGTTGGGATAAAAGGTGCGTAGGCTTTGCTAAGTCTGTAACTCCAACTAAGATTCCGTTTCCTCAGTGAGGGTGAAAAAAAAAAAACAAACAAATCTGTGTTTTAATATCCGGAATATCTAGATTTGAAAAGATTTTTGTTTTACAAGTTGAGAACAGAAGGCATCCTGTCAGAGGTTGCCTTTGAAAAGAAAAGAAATAACATTTCTTTATGCTCCCAAATCACTGAAGAAAGCTTGAGTCATTATTTTAAACTCCAGCTCCTTTTTAATTCAGATGCCGGGAGTTCATTAAAACCGCAAGTGATGTATTCGTTCCTTTCACACAAATCAGTAGAGATCGCCTCTGTAATTATCAGTAGATGTTTCTACCTTTCTCCTTCTCAAAAGCTTCTTTTGAAACTTTACCTTCTTTCCTGGATATATCCTTTTTTGGCTTCTTAAACTATCATAGTTCTGCTGCAAAGTACAAATATTTGCAAAAGGGAATCGGTATAAAATAAGTGCCTCTTAACGTGGTAGTTTGAGAAGAAGTGTATGCCTGGCACTAGTTGGTTAACCTAAGAAATAATGAGGAATTACTGCTTACAGAGAAAAGGGCGGGATAGTGGCTATGATGTGCAAAACAAGGAAAGCTGTAATTTAAGCAATTCCATTAAAGAGAATATAATTACTGTAGCCTCAGAGTGGTGGCAGGTCACTTTTAAGCCTAATTGAACTTTTTCTGTATCATTAAAGAAATGGAATGAACTTTCTTATCATGGGGTAAATACAAAATTTTCTCCCTCCAAGTTTTAAATACCACTGGCTTTTTAAGACATGTACATCCAAATCTAAAATGCCTTTATGCATGCCAACATAATACAATAAAAAGTTTCCCTGTTATGTCTTCAAACCACTGCAAGTAAGTACATTGTAATGCCCACAATTATTAGATAGCATCTAATGGTTAGATAGCATCACCGAGTCAATGGACATAAATTTGTACAAACTCTGGGAGATAGTGGAGAACAGAGGAACCTGCCGTAATACAGTCCATGGGGTTGCAAAGAGTCAGACACAATTTAGCAACAGAACATCAACAACAACGCTCCCAATTACTACTCTATGCTGAAACTTTCGCACAAGTTATTTCACAATCTTCTCAAAAACCCTACCAACCTACATATAAACATCCATGTAAATAAGGAAACCAAGGCTCAGAATAATCTAGACAGTTGATTCTCTTTTCTTTAATCTTTATTTTATATTGGAATATGTGGTAGTTTAGTCAGTAGGTTGTGTCCGACTCTTTGCAACCCCATGGACTATAGCCCGCCAGGCTCCTCTGTCCATGGGATTTTCCAGGCAAGCATACTGGAGCAGGCTGCCGTTTCCTCCTCCAGGGGTCTTCCCCTCCCAGGGAGCCAACCTGGGTTTCTTGCATCGCAGGAGTGTTCTTGTGTTAATTTCATGTGTATAGCAAAGTGAATCAATTGTACATATTCCATTTTTTTCAGATTCTTTTCCCATATAGGTTATTACCGAGTATTGAGTAGAAGTCCCTGTGCTATATACACTAGGTCCTTGTTGGTTATCTATTTTATGTTTTTAGGTTTTTTTGATGTGGACCATATATAAAATCTTTACTGAGTTTGTTACAGTATTACATCGGTTTTTTGTTTTGCTTTTTTGACCCTGCGGTATGTAGGATCTTAATTCCCCCGCCAAGGATTGCTCCCACACCCCCTTTATTGGAAGGCAAAATCCTAACCACTGGACCACCAGGGAAGTCCCGGTTATCTATTTTATATATAGTAGTGTGTGTATGTTAATCCCAAACTCATAGTTAATTGTTTAGGCAACTGAACTAGGATTTGAACTCAGCATTTCTGACGCAAACCTGCAGCATTTTCCTGGGATCGGGAGGCGTTCTCTGTGAAAAGTACTGTTCATTTCACGAGGGTGAATTTCCAAACAGGGAATCATAATCACACAGGGCATGATTTACCTCTTGCCTCTGTAGGCTCACCGCCTCTTTTGCACCTCCTACCTTCTTTGCCATTTCAACATTGCTCTAAAGGGTTGCAGGGAGAACTTGCAGGGTTTGGAGTAAGTAATCCAAGTTTGGCTACTTGTTAGCAGTTTTTCTGAAGACAAACCTGGAGCTGGTGTGTCAGGAATGCACTTAGAAAGCAGTCTTCCTCCTGGCATTAGAGGAAGAAAGCCTCCTACATCCTTCAGATCCCTTCGTTTGAAACCTGCGCCCTATGTACAGACCTTTAGAACTCACCCCGATGGAAGAACAGTGCCTAGTGGTTCTCAGAGACAAACATTCACAAAATGGTGTGGCTCCCAGCCCTTTGCATAATATCCTGCAAACATGCTCTCTCCTGTTGCCAATATTTTTACAAGTGATTGCAAAAGTTCTCACTGGACCAGAAGGGACAAACTGGGCAACTTTCACAGGTAAATTCCTGGTACAGGGCAGCATAAGTATGGGTCCCAGGCACCAGGCCTGGGGCCAGGTTCTCCAGACAGGCCTGGGCAAGGACTTCTACAGATTGTGACACGCCACCAAAACTTGGTGGAATTAGGAGTTTTTACTTATGAATCAAATTTCTTAAATTAAGACGGTGAAAAAAGTCAGATGATCAGTAAACACTGAGCTCCTTTTTTCCTTTATTATATTTTCTACTGGCACTGTGTCGCAGCTGCCCCCATTAAGATGGGGGTGCAAATCCGTAGAGTCGTCACAGCCCCCTATTTTCCATCCCCCACCTGTCTCCCTAACCTGCCTGACTCCCACAGTAGATAGCCCCACTGTTTTCATTTTGTGTGTGCTTGTCCCCGTGAGGCACTTGGGAGGTGGGAGGAATCTGGCTTTTGTTGTTGGACAGTCTGAGGTTTGAGAACTGGTTCTGCCAGTTGTTGTGTGGTCTTGGGCAAGTCCCTTAATCTGAGGAAGTTTCTATTTCTGCATCTGTAAGAAAAGGGCTAAGACCTCTAGCCCAGCCAGGTGGTGCACAGATCAGAGGCAGAGTGTGAAAAGTACTTACCCATAAGTCCTGGCAGGTAGCCGATGTTCGATTCCCAGAAGCAGTAGAAACTGTGGGGTGGAAACATCTCCCAAAGCACTTTGTTTAAATATTTGCTTATTTATTTGGCTGCACCTGGTCACAGACGTAGCACACAGGATCTTTATTTGTGGCATGTGGGATCTAGTTCTCTGACCAGGTATCGAACCCTGGGCCCCCTGCATTGGGAGGTTGGAGTCTTAGCCACTGGGCCACCAGGAAAGTTCGCTTTTCTCATAAAAAGACAAAGCATTTTATGAGAATGTCTACCTATCACAGTCTTAAGTACTCATTGGTTGTTCAAGGTGGGAGGCTGGCTAGAACTGCTTCACAGAACATCCTGATTTTATGGAGGACTCGAACCTGGGTCCAAGATTACTCTGTTTCTTCCAAGCAAAAGGTCCAGAGCCAGTGACTTTCTGCAACTCTCAAAAAGGCCTTGAAGTGTGGTTTTAAGGACTGTGTGAAAGTGCTTCTTGAATTTCTAAGTGTGATACTAAGTGTGATAATACTTTGGCCTCCTGAAGTGAAGAGCTGACTCATTGGAAAAGACCCTGATGCTGGGAAAGATTGAGGGCAGGAAGAGAAGAGGGGAGACAGAGGATGAGATGGTTGGATAGCATTACAGACTCAGTGGGACTCAATGGACATGAGTTTGAGCAAACTCCGGGAGATAGTGAAGGATGGGGAGGCCCGTCACACTGTCGTCCATGGAGTTGTAGAGAGTTGGACACAACCTAGCAACTGGACAGCAGCAGCAAAGTAAGGTGGCCTTTCCCTTCTCCAGGGGATCTTAGTTTTGATTAGTATGAAGATGACACAGTGACTCAGGATCTTCAGATTTAGAAAGAATGAACTGTTGTCCTGTCATTCATTCATTCATCAGCGTGGATTGAGTCTCTAGGTTGGACCAGTCCTGACAAGGCCACTGCCTTAAGGGAGCTTGGACTCTTAAGGAGGGGGGTGGGAGGGAGAGGCAGAGGAGAAAACATAAGAGGGATAATAAATTCAGATTGAAAAAAAAATGCAAAAGAAATAAAGAGGACTGTGTGTGTGAGGGGATCCCGTCGTGCAGACAGCAGGGCAAGGCCTTGAAGAGGCGCAGTAAGCGGAGGGTCCTGATGACAGGAAGGGCTCTGTTGGTTTGAAGAACCAGCTGACTTGGGAGAGGTGGCTGGGGTCCTTGTCAGCCCAGAGGAGTTTGGGTTTTATTCTCTCTCTGTCTTTTTAAAATATCTGTTCATTTATATTTATTTGGCTGTGTCGGGTCTTAGTTGCGGTGCACAGGCTCTCAAGTTGTGGTGCACAGGCTTCGTTGTCAAGCAGCGTGTGGGATTGTAGTTCACCCACCAGGGATTGAACACCTTGTCCCCTGCATTGGAAGGCAGACTCTTAACCACTGGACCACCAGGGAAGTCTCTGAGCTTTATCCCTTGTGTAGCACAAAGGGTTGTAATCAGAAGAGTGTAGAATAGTGTTAACTTTTGTTGAGGTGTTATTTTATGCAGAAGTCCCTTGGGGGTGGGGGAGGATTGTAACTAAGCCAGTCTCTTCTCCCTCCATCTCTGGGATGTCTCTAAAGGGGCGTTTTGGCTCCCCACAGCCCCTCATAACCTACAGTTTTGACCCCAGTGCAGGCAGTTAGTCTTGAGGGTCTGTGATTTGTCCCCCAGGACCCTTCACCTAGTGTCCAGAAACATGATCCAGTCTTCTTGTCATTAACCCAGAGGTCAAAGGCCTGTGCTTCTGTTCTTTTTTAGTCTATATTTTTCATAATTCTCAACACTTCCACTGGCCTCATGTACTGTGTGCATGCTTAGATCACTAAATCGTTTCCCCTCGACCACAAAATAATTGTAAGTCAATGCAGCAACTGTCTGAAACAGGATACATGCGTCATGCGTCCCTGAATTTGGGTTTTTCCAGTGACCTTGTGATACATCAAACCTTAGCCCTCCCCTCATCTGCTCTTAACTAAAAAAAATCACTTATATTTCAGTGCAACTCAGTTTTTTTGTTTTGTGATAGTTGATTTGAGGTAAAATATTGTCAACAGTGAGCTTCCTAGGTGGCTCAGTGGTAAAGAATCTCCCTGCCAGGGCAGGAGATATGGGTTCAATCCCTGGACTGGGAAAGATCCCCTGGAGAAGGAAATGGCAATCCACTCCAGTGTTCTTGCCTGGAAAATTCCATGGGCAGAGGAGCCTGGCGAGATACTGTTCATGGGGTTGCAAAAGAGTTGGACGTGACTTTGAGACCAAACAGTTGGCAACCGTGGAAACCACCAGCTCCTCTGTGGAATCCACAGGATGGCACCCAGGGAAGGCTGGCAGAACCATGCAGGGTAGAGCATGTGAGTCCCTCTGGCACCGTTCACACTGGGCATTGTTAACCTTGGGTGTGTCTGTAAAAATTATGGAAGTGCTGAAAAAGTGAGTAGATAGCATTCAATGCCTCATCTTACAGGTAAAGAAACAGCCTTAGAGAGGTGATGTGAGTTGAGTTGACCTCACCCTTTGGGGTATTCAGACTTCTGACGCAAAGTGACCCCTTGCACACCAGCCTGTGTGCTTTGGAGACCACGTTCTGAGAACCAACAGCTGGTGTGGAGGGCGTAGCACAGCTCCTGCCATCTGGAAATCTAAGACGTGTTCTTTGGGTAGTTTTCAACTTTTGGGTGTCGTAGCCTCCCCACCTGTTGATTCTACCCTGGAAGTTCCAGCCTGGTGTGTTTTGAGGCAGATGAGGCCAAAAATGAAGTGTATTCCCCTTGACTGCACTGCGTTGGAGAATGAGGCAGTTTGACCAGCCGCTGAGGTGGATGGAGACCGTTGGCACTTTGAGATTTGGTTCCTGGGGATGGAGACACGATAAATACATTGTGATGTGAACTGAGACGTGGAAGGGCCTGTGAACGTGCACTGACCACTCTGTCCGACTCAAATTCTCTTTTAAAAAATTAATTAATTGTTGGCTGTGCTGGGTCTTCGTTGCTGTGCGCAGGCTTTCTCTCGTTGCAGAGAGCGGGGGCTGCTCTTCGTTTCGGTGTGTGGGCTTCTTGCAGTGTCTTCTCTGGTTGCAGAGCACAGGCTCTGGGGTGCATGGGCTTCAATAGTTGTGGCTCACGGGCTTAGTTGCCCCGAGGCGTGTGGGTTCTTCCCAGACCAGGGATCTAACCCATGTCCCCTCCATTGGCAGGCAGATTCTTAGTATCTGGACAATCAGGGAAATCCTTGAACTTTCTTTAATGAGTGGTGGGCAGGCGGAGCCCATTTGGCCTAGCGAAATATACGTAAAAGAGGCACTATCTGCCCTCGTTTTTGGCGTCCACATCCAGATTTACCTAAACCCCTCCCAGGTGGCATATGCATAGCTATGAAAAACCGGTATTTTCTACCCATGAATCACACTCCAAATCCTGGGCCTCCCTCTGTCAGGGGTGCGGCAGGCCAGCTTCCGGGAAGGGTGGGCACGGCTGAAGGCCGCGGAGTGCGGAGGGGGCCGGTCCCGCCCGCTGCCAGGGGATCCGCCGGGTAACTGCTGATGTCTGCTTTCGGATCTGGACATGGAGCCATCTGCGTGCCCGTCTGTCAAAAGGCCAGACCCAGGAGGAGGCTTCCTGAGTTTCTGCTGTCAGGGGCCCTGCCGTGCAGCAGACAAGAACAAGGTACAGAAGTGGCCTGATTCTGGGGTTCGCCGCCTCTCCTTGGGGGTGTCTCCTCTGCTGTGTCATGCCTTCCTGACTTCCTGGGCATCTCACCTGGGGCCCGAGTTCTTCCTGGCCATTTGGTGCTGGGGAAGAGCCAGAGAGGGCCTTAGGTCACTGTGGTTTCTTTCAAGTTAAATTATGCTTCGGGGCTGAGGATGACTGCCCACAGCAGTTCAACCTTGTTTAATGGTAATTAGATTGCTTTTCTTTACTCTGAAAAATCCCTTCATTTTCTGTACAAAAGGCAGGAAACATTTTTCTGTGATTATACAGAACGTCTCCAGGTAAGATATAATCCATCTTCACCACGCTGAACCCTGAAATAATGAGTCTGGATTTGGAAATGCCACAAAGAGTAGAATACCAACTGCTTCTGGTTAAGAATTTTCTCAGTTGCTTTTTCTTCCTTCCTCCTCCTGCTTTGGTTCAGATTTGTTGAGTTTGGTTAAGAGACTCTCAAAACATGAACAGTTGCTTCTGAACTGGTCTGGACTGCCTTTTCAAAGTGTGCGGTCTGGCATGTGCCATCTTGTTCCTTCCTCACTTAATCCGTACACACAGGCAGTGCCGAGCTGCCATGGAGCTCGCAGAGTGTGGACGGTAGAGACCTCACCTCTCCTTGCTGCCCCGGAAGTTGACCAGCTCTCTTCCCATGAGGAAGATGCTTTCGGGCCACAGAGGCAGCAAAGAGACTGGCTGAAGCTCATGTTTAAAAAAAGGAAAAGAAAAATTTCAAGAATGAAAAGCCCTAAAACAGGAATTCATTGGATGAGTATGTCATTTCATGTGCCTGACTTTCCACTGCCAGAATCGAGGTGTTCTGAAACGAAGCTCTAGGAAATGAGTCATGGTTACCAGTTTCGAGTAGGGCTAGGATGGAGGGAAGAACTGAATTTTTGTGAAGGAACTGACCACCTGTGGCTTTAGAAACTTGAGTTTTAAGTTGTATTAGAAACGTTTGGCAACATGGGGGGTGGGGTGGGGTGTGTGTGTGTGTGTGTGTGTGTGTGTGTGTGTGTGTGTGTGAATGTGAATGAGTTTCGTCTGTCACCTTCTCAGTCATGGAGGTTGTTTCCCTGGCCCAGAGTGCCTTGTTTAGATGTCTTTGGGCTGAGCTAATATCCAGCTTTGGCTGCCTGATGCTAAGAGCTAACTCATTGGAAAAGACCCTGATGCCGGGAAAGAGTGAAGGCAGGAGGAGAAGGACGACAGAGGATGAGATGGTTGGATGGCATCACCAACTCAATGGACATGAGTTTGAGCAAGCTCCGGCAGTTGGTGATGGACAGGAAAGCCTGGCGTGCTGTGGTCCATGGGGCACAAAGAGTCAGACACGGCTGAGCAACTGAACTGAATACCGAGCTGGCAGCAGCAGAACTGGAGGTCCGTGGGAAATAATAGCAGGATAAAACACCCAAAGATCATGGGCAGGAGAAAGAAGATGCTGGTCTTTGACATGAGGAGAGAAAGGCCCAGGGACCAAGGAGCATAAAATTTGGACTAGACAGAGCAAAGGAGCTTGACTACCTATAAATGTATTCAACCAAGATGGTCAGATGGAGAAGGCAATGGCACCCCACTCCAGTGCTCTTGCCTGGAAAATCCCATGGATGGCGGAGCCTGGTAGGCTGCAGTCCATGGGGTCACTGAGTCGGACATGACTGAGTGACTTCACTTTCACTTTTCACTTTCTTGCATTGGAGAAGGAAATGGCAACCCACTCCAGTGTTCTTGCCTGGAGAATCCCAGGGAGGGGAGCCTGGTGGGCTGCCGTCTATGGGGTCGCACACAGTTGGACACGACTAAAGCGACTTAGCAGTAGCAGCAGCAAGATGGTCAGAAAAAACTTTTTTCAGAGAAGATATGAGTGGAATGAGGTCAGGGAATTCATAGTCATGGTACCGGTGGCCTGATAAGGAAAGGTAATGAGTTGTGCCCCCTTTCAGAATGGAACATTCAAGAGCGCCTCATTTTAGAGAGGACCCTTTCATTTCTACCTGGTTTTCTTTTTCTTCCTTTTTTTTTTTTTTTTTTTTTGGCCGTGCTTGCATGACTTCTGGTCTTAGTTCCTGGGCCACGGTTCTGGTCACTGGAGCACCAAGGAATTCTCCTACCTGGCTTTCTAATGACTTTTTAAAACTTCAGTCTATGAGGAAATGCAAAGGAAACCATCATTAGAATTGACTGGCCAGAAGTGCCAACCATATTCTTGAGGGAGGATGGTGTGCATGGGAGAGGGATCGGTCCTTGAAACCACATTCCCAATTCCCCAAGACTGACTTGAACCTGCGTCCAGCTGGACCCCTGATTCCCTCATGCAGCTCCAAGACCCTGTTCTTGCCTAGTGAAGTCTTCTTGATCTGAGAGTCAAAACTAACTCAGAGCAAATTCCAACTCAGAGAGTCAGAGAACACAGCAGCTGAAAGTTATACCCAGCCATCCCTAGGTGACAGAGGGACAGAAAGCTTAGGTGACTTATTGAGGGTCACAGCTCAGCCTTCCTGAGTCTTGTGAGAATCTACCCAGTTTATGACCCATTTTCTAACTTGAAAAAATTTATTTATTTTTGCTGTGCTTGGTTTTTGTTGCTGCGCACAGGCTCTCTCTAGTTGCAGTGAGCAGGCTTCTCATTGAGGTGACTTCTTTTGCTGCAGAGCATGGGTTCTAGGGTGCGTGGGCTTCAGTAGTTGTGATGTACAGGCTTAGTTGCCCCAGAGCATGTGGAGTCTTTTGAGACCAGGTATCCAATATGTGTCCTCTGCATTGGCAGGTGACTTCTCAACAGCTGAACCACCAGGGAAAGTCCTGACCCTTCTTGAGGAGGGGCAGAAGGCTATGGATAAGGCAGGGCATCTTAGGAGTCTAAGATGGCTTAGGCACACATCCCGATGGCTCCCCTGGGCCCCAGTGTCCTGCCTTCTGATGCTCCTTGACCTGATTGAGGCCCTGCCTCCTGACTCCTCCTCTGGCTCTTCCTTCAGTGGACCGCACAGGGTACCCTAAGAAGCTGGATGGCAGTTCTGCCCACGAAGCACTCTGCCCCGGGCTCATGCATCTCTGTGAACAACTCTAGCTAGGCGTACCGTCTGTGACAAGTGCCACACAGGAAAGGAAAATGATTGTAGCTAGAAAGGGAAGCTGTTACATACTTAGCTGTTTACTGTATTATCCAGAGCCCAAATGAGTGAGTGCATGAACACATGCACACACACAGTGTCGTGGAATGTTTGAAATCTGACTGGCTTTGACAGTCTGAGGTTGGGACTTCCCTGGTGGCCCAGGAGTTGAGACTTCGAATGCACAGGATGTGGGTTCGAACTCTGGTTGGAGAACTAAAATCCTACATGCCTCTCAGCTGAGAAGCCAAAACGTGAAGCAAATAATATCATAACAAATTCAGTGAACACTTAAAAAACTAGTCCACACCAAAAAAAAAAAAAAAAAAAAAACAAACTTTAAAAAAGAGACTCTGAGGCTGTTTGCAAGGATCTTTCAGTTCTTGAGCAGATTTTTCCTTCAGCTATTCCTCTGCTTGTGGCCGCAGTGTGTAAAAGTACACAGTTATACCACCCCCTAGGTTTCCACTAATTGTTTCATCTATAGGCTGTGTTTAATACATTACACCCTTAAAGCTGTCTGCCCGCTATCTTTACTCCAAAAATCTGAACATAGGGCCAGTATAAACTTAGGTTCAGTGTTGAATGGTGAAATTTAAGTAAAATAAAAATAGCGTCCTCGTGTTAAACTGAAAAAAGGGGACACGTTTGTGAAAGATCCAAGCTGAAAATGGGGACCTGTGACTTGGACTGCAGTCTGTTATTAAAGAGGAGCATTATGGGGACTAAACACAGAGCCAGCCCAGGTGCAAAGAGCACTCAGAAAATCCCTGTCATCCGGGGGGCTTACAGTTTAATGAGCCTGTAGACACCTATCAGCGTTGTGTCATCACAAGGGTGATCGCTTTCTTCAGCAGGCGATTTTCCCTCAAAGCCCTGGGCTCAGGGGCAGCTCTTGGAAGATGAAGCCCTGTCTGATTCTAGCAGACACATGTGGGCAGAAGTTAAGCTACTTCTGCCCTGTTCAATTGTGATGGAATTTCAGCTCAAGTCATCAGGGGACGGTGTTTGCAGGGAACTCTGCTTCTTCTTTTTTTTTTTTAAAGCAGAGCTATCTTTCTGTGTGTCGGTGTTTGTGAGCGTTTCTCTTTTCATTTTTTTCTGGCTGCACCACAAGGCATGTGGGATCTTAGTTCCCCGTCCAAGATTGAACCTACGCCCCCTGCGGTGGACGTGTGGAGTCCTAACCACTGGACCACCGAGGAAGTCCCAGCCTTTCTTTCAGTAGGAAAATGAGAGCACAGATTTTTTCACAAATTAAATGGGGCCATTTCTCATAGTCTTTCCAGGCCACTTGGAATTACCCTAATGGGAACTTTGTCAAAATACTTGGCATTAAAAATGGGCCCTATTTTGGGGGAGTCCCTTTTGGAAAGTCCTGAATTCTGGAGCTGTACTCTGAACCTTCCTTTCTTCACTCCCTCCAAGAGCCCGAGCACCCCTGAAAGCTCATAGGGGAGCCTGGGGGTGGGCTCCCTTGCTGGGGTCCCACCTCCAACTGCCCTGCAGAAGGGGTCTGTCCCAGGCATGAGGGAGAATGTTCTGTCTTGGGCTTCCAACTCCCCTCACCCTTTCTCCTCTAGAGAAAGCAGCCGGGTGTGAGAGGAAACCCAAGCAGACTTCTACTTCAATCCTGCCCCCAGGCCCAACCCCCAACACATCCATACGCCCACACACCACACACCGCCCCCCCCCCCCCCCACCCAAGGTTGCGGATTTTTCCTCCTGTGACACTGGATCCTGACGGGCCAGACCTTTCATCTGTGTTTGACTCCGTTGTTCTAACAAGCTTAGGTGTCGAAATCCAACATTTTCCCATGGCATTACAATTCCATCCTACAGATCTGTCCCCCTGCAGGAAACCGGGGAGGCGGTGGTGGTGGGAGGGCTTCCTTGGGTTTGTTTTTCTCACCCTGTAAAGAAATCAGGAAGATTAAGACTTCATTAAGAAGGCCTGAGTAGGATGGAAAGATCATGAGAATCAAACTGCTCACGTTGTAGAGTCATAAACCTGGATTTGTGTGTGTGCAGTGCTGGCTGGAGAAACGAAGACAGGGTCAGACCTCTTCGATGGATCAGCAAGGAGATGCAACAAAAGAGCAGTTAGACTTCCGGCAGCATGTTTTCTTGCATATTCCTTAGAAGGGCTCTCTCCAAATGGATAGGGAGCCTCTACCGAGGCAGATACCAGGGAAAACAAAGTATTTGTTGTATTCATTTGTGCCACAGTCAACATTTGAACTGTGAAAACACGTGTGTGTGTGTGTGTGTGTGTGTGTGTGTGTGTGTGTCCGCGCGCGCGCGCGCCGTGCAGCAGATGAGATCAAAGTTCCCCAACCAAAGATCGAATCTGTGTCCCCTGCAGTGAAAGCATGGAGTCTTAACCACTGGACGGCAAGGGAAGTCCCAAAAGGCACAAACATTTTTAAAAAGACAGTGTTGAGGTGTAAAACAGCCCACTCTCAACTTTATCCGACTACCACCTCTTCCCTAGACTTGATAGGAATAGTTAAATCCTGGAACGTGACATGGTCTCGCCTCACCTGTTCTATCTGTGAACAGAAGTGGCTCTTCTTTACCTTAGTCTGCCCTGTGGAAAAGTGAAGTAACAGTAGATTCTCAGTATTGGAGGTGGAGGCTCAAAATGACTCTTCATCAAGGAGACCTCGTTACCGAGCCACGTGACGGAGTCAACATTCCCTGTGTCAGTTCTGGGTGCTCATTCCCGAAGCCGCAGAAACAGTGTACCAGGACCTCTGTGCCCTTGTCCGATACCTGGGTCGTTCCCCATTTGACTGTTTATGGCCACGAAAGATTTACCTTCTAATCGGGTTGTGTGGCACCTGCCTTCCAGATAGTCCTATAGACATGCATTTAGTTTGCAAATGAGCTCGTCTTTGGTGCTCTGGGTTTTCTGTTGTTCTTGTGAAAAATGGGTCCCGAGTAGTAATTTTGTATTCAGGTTAGCCAGCTCTTCTTTCCCTGGCTGTGACGTGTTGGGTAAGGGCGGTCGTGGTGGTGGTGGGAATTGAGTGGGGAGCGTTGGTATGAGAGAGGGGAGCCGATCCCCTCTGCTGGGGGTGGTGGGACTCTGTTGTTGGTGAGAGCCTTCTCGAGCTTTGTGCTGGAGTGGGAAGAAGCAGCTTCTGAAGTTTCGTCCCAGGAGGGGTAGCGGGCGAGGGAAGCAGACTCCACCTGTGAAGAAGGCTGGGTGGGGCTGGTGGAGGTTGGGGGTGCAGTGTCAGCTTGGTTACCTGTAACCAGGGCCGTGAGAAGAGACGGGGGCACTTGACCGCCGGGCAGAGTTGCAGGGCCTGCTGCCATGCATGTCGCATGGGAAGGACATTTGCCTGAGTTAAGCCATGGGAAAAATCTAAATTTAGACACCTTAGTTCTTTCCAGCAGCTGAGCCAAGACACAGTAGACAAAATGGTTTGGCCTTTGAAAAATCAAGTTTTTGACCAACGAGGATCCAGTTTCACAGAAGAACGAAGCTCCCTGACTCTGTGTATGTGTGGGGGAAAAAAAACAAATGGACACACAGGATCACTGCAATGTCTGGGATCCACACCACAGCCTTCAGCCCGTTTGAGTTATCACAGAGGATTCAGGGAGGGAAAGGTGACAAATGACAGAGGAGTGGAGTTGTTATTGAAGAGAACGCTGCCAATGATGTGTTTGTTGTCTGGGAGAAGAAGGATTGCCCTGGAGAGGATGCAGACATCATTTCAACAGTCTAGAGAGAGCCACACAAGGAGAAAAAGGCTTTAAGGCAAAAAATATTCATTGACCCAGTTGGACAAGTCGCCGTGACAGAACACTGGTCTGTGTTATCAGTTAGGTAGGTGGGCTGTTGCTGCTTTAAGTCTGGATGATTATCTGTCTTTTAAAAAAAATTTTATTGGAGTATAGTTGATTTACAGTGTTGTGTTAGTTTCAGGTATAAGCAAACTGATTCAGTTAAACATACACATATTCATACACATATACATATTATGAATACACATATGTGTATTCATACACATACACATATTAAACATACACATACACATATTCTTTCTCAGATTTTTTCTCATACAGGATTTTACAGAATATTGAGTAGAGTTCCCTGTGCTGTTCAATAGATCCTTGTTGGTTTTCTGTTTTATGCAGTGATATATGTTAATCCCAGGCTCCTGATTTATCTCTCCTCCCCACATTTCCCCTTTAGTAACCATAAGGTTTTTTTTTTCCAATATCTGTGCATCTGTTTCTGATTTGTAAATAAGTTCATTTACGTCATTTTTAAAAATTAGATTCCACATATGAGTGATATTGTATGATGTTTGTCTTACTCTCTCTGACTTACTTCACTTCGTGTGCTAATCTCTAGGTCCATCCGTGTTCCTCCAGATGGCATTATTTTGTTTTTTTTTCTGACTGAGTAATATTCCCCTGTGTGTGTGTGTGTGTGTGTGTGTGTGTGTATTAATCTCTCTATATATGTGTGTATACACACACGCATAGATACACACCACCTCTCCTTTATCCATTCATCTGTTGATGGACGTTTAGGTTGCTTCCATGTCTTGGCTACTGTGAATTGTGCTGCAATAAACACTGGGGTGCATGTATCTTTTTTAATTATGATTTTCTCTGGATTATCTGTCTTAAAGAGTAACTTCTTGTGGGATTCCCAGTGTAAGGGATTTGGGGAAGTAGGAGTTCTTCTTGGGCTGTCCTTCAAGATAAAATACAGTCTTTTAAGGAGGCATTTGTAACTTTATTGTGGACTGGGGTCAAGCTCCCCTCACGTATGGAGTGCTCCCTAGGGGAAGGCTCCTCTCTCTGTGTCTTGACACTTTTTGAGCTGAAGTCACCCAGTCAGTCTCCCTGCGTCTGCGTCCCGCACGCTGCTGATAGATGTGTGTGCCTGGGCCTCGTGCAGAGCCTGGCACACTCACCCACCCTCCATCTTTCCCTTTTCCCCACTCTCCATCCTTCCTCCTCTCCCCCCATCTCTGTATGCAGATGTCCTGAAGATTAGCATCTATTTATATATTTTCTACTTGGACTTCCCTAGTAATTCACTGGGACTTCCCCTGTGGTGGTCCAATGGTTAAGAATCCATGCTTCCAATGCAGGGGGCAGGGGTTCGATTCCCAATTGGGGAACTAAGATCCACTTGCCTCATGGCGAAAAAAAAAAAAAAAATTCACTGCCACCCTGTTTGTTGGTGACTGTAAGGCAGGTGTCTGCACGAAGGTGGCTTTGAACTGAAAAAGTGCAAAATGTTTGGCCGTTTGAGGGAGGAAAAAAGACTTGAAAGACTTGGGTCATTCTGCTGTGCTGAGCCCTTGAGGGAAATCCCGTTTCCCTGGTGACTCAGCTGGTAAAGAATCCGCCTGCAATGCGGGAGACCTGGGTTTGATCCCTGGGTTGGGAAGATCCCCTGGAGAAAGGAATGGCTACCCCCTCCAGTATTCTGGCCTGGAGAATTCCATGGACAGAGGAGCCTGACGGGCTACAGTCCATGGGGGTCGCAAAGAGTCAGACACAACTGAGCAACTTTCACTCACTCACTCCACTGTTTTGTCCCCTGCCTGGGTCTGAGCCCGCTGCAGCAGGGTGGATTGGTACCTTTAATGTCTTACCAAAGGGCCTCCGGACTCTAGAAGACCAGGACGGGCTTCCCCTTCTGCCACTTCCTTCTGCCACCACTGGCTCCTCTTGACTCTAAAAAGGCATTGAAACCTCTTTATACCTTGTTTTCCAAAGATAAATTAACTGTCTCCCATGTGTGTCTGGCAGACCAACCACTAAGCATTTAGTCTTTTAGATTTGAGGGGCTCTTTCTTTCTGAGAAGCATTGTTCCTGACTGGCCTTACCCAACCGAGTGAAATTTTGTTTACAATTCTGTGAAGAGCCTCTAACATTTTTTATTATGAAAATAATTTTTAAAAATTTATTGAGGAGTAGGTTTGGGAGGAGTATTTAAGGTTGTGCAGGGTAGTCATAGATTTCATGGTCGATGTACCCTGTCCGTACATACTTGTGTGCCCAGTCACTCAGTCATGTCTGACTCTGCAACCCCCCTGGACTGTAGCCTGCCAGGCTCCGCGGTCCAGGGGATTCTCCAGGCAAGAATACTGGAGTGGGTTGCCATTCCCTTCTCCAGGGGATCTTCACAACCCAGGGATCAAACCTGTGTCTCCTGCATTTCCTGCATTGGCAGACAGATTCTTTACCCCCTTGAGCTACCTGGGAAGCCACTCTGTCCATTAGACACCTCAAATCCACAGACGTGCAGGTGGTTTTTCTTTCTCTGCTCCGAGGCAAGCAGGCTGCGTAAAACATATACAGGTCAGAACAGTGTTAGGCTGCTTGAAATTAAGTCATTAACTATTTTTGGTGATATTTTTGAGGCGTGGAGAGGAACGAGAGAGATGCCTTGTAAAAGCACCTGCTTGGTGGTTTAGGCAATAAAGAATCTGCCTGCAACGCAGGAGACCTGGGTTTGATCCCTGAGTCAGGAAGATCCCCTGGAGAATGGAATGACAACCTACTCCAGTGTTCTTCCCTGGGAAATTCCATGAACAGGAGCCTTGGGACAAAAAGAAAAGAAAATATTAAAACATCTTTTGTAACCGACAACACTGACTTCCATCCTTGTATTAGTTCACACTCCTTAATCCCACAGCAGGATGCCCTGTCCCATATCCAGCCTTCTTCTTAACTTTCTTTCCTAAGCTCTTGTCTTCATTCCAAGACAGTATCTGCATTCTTTGCTGAAGCAGTTCAGTAGACAGTGAAGAAACACTGGCCATCCTGCCGTCACTGTCTGTCTGTTGTCTTAAGGTCTTGCAACCATCTTCCTGTGAATGTTCTTTCTCTTTCCTCTCTTTTATCCTCTGCTCGCTGAATAAAGAGATTGAGTATCTGTTTTGGACTGGGCGCTGTGCTACGCAGTGGTCATAACTCAGCCAGCAAGATGGACAAAATTTCCCTCTTCTTAGCAGGGATTAAAGCATTAAACACGGGCTTCCCAGGTGGTCCAGTGGTTAAGACTCTGTGCTTCCAATCTAGCGGGTGAGGGTTTGATCCCTGCCTGGGAAACTAAGATCCCACAGGCCACATGACAAAAAATAAAGTAAGATAAAAATGGTGAATGTTTAAAAGAAGGAATGTCAAATGAGGGGACTGACACATCTGTGAGTGGGATTGAGGAGTCGGGGAACTCTGAATAAGTCGAGCCAGAGAGGCAATCAAAGACCTCTAAAATTTATCTTTACAGGAGAGGAAGGAGAAAGCAGTACAATTTCAAAAGAAAAGGGTAAAAGATACTTTCTCTTCTTTTCTTTTTTGGCTGCACTGCACAGCTTGTAGGAGTTTAGTTCCTGGACCAAGGATCAAACCCAGGCCCTTTGGTGAGATAGGGGAGTCTTAGCTACTGGATCACCAGGGAATGCCCCCAAAATGCTGTTTTTTTAGTACAGAACATTGGAGGCTATATTGTATTCAGTTTCCAGGTCTGTGCAGCTTGGAAAACTTGTATTGCTTTTCCAGATACTTCATCGTTTCTTTCTCAGATAACACTACTTTTGATCATTGTGCCGCTCTTTATACCAATGTCCTCTGACAGTAGATGACAGGGATCCTATCCTCCCCCCAAATCTGCCAGTGTGTTACTGAGCTCATGTGACTAGCTGTCACTGGGGGTGAAGTGTAGAGTGTAGAGTAGAAATTTGTCGACTTTGATTACAATGAGACTGAGTTATTTATAACTTTATGTTTGTCTTCTTCTCCATAAAGATGATGAAATGCATTTTCATCAAGCATCCATTAAGAGCTAAGAATTCATGTAGCTGGTGGGAACATAAAGATTAATAAAGATGATTTGTGTCCTCAAGGATCTTAAGTCTGGTGGCAGAGACTCATATCTATAGAACTGATGGAATAAATCTTCTGTGGAGAACATGAGTAAGACATTAGAGGAACCCAGAGGACGAAAAAGTTCTCCCCAGGTGAGGGAACTTGGAAGGACTTCAGAGAGAAGGAGGTATTTGAATTGATCTTAAAAAGAGTCATAGCCTGTTAATACAGCTAGCCAGGCATTTTTAAAGAGTCAAATTATTTTTGTAGTTAAGGCTTAATATGAGTAATAACGCTATAAAGAGAGAAAAAGCACCAGTTGAACAAATCTGTTTTCTTTTCATCTAAGTGTCACACTTGGCATGTATTAGTCTAGAAACAACTTCACGTTTTGCTCACTGCTGCAGGGTTTGCCTGACGTTGCACAATAAACAGAGTCTTGAAATTTGGGTGTGGGTTGAATTTTCATAAATCAAATTGCTTTTCCAATTATCTTATATTTAATTACAGAGATGGTGTGCTTTCTGTTACCCCATAATTGGCAGTGGTAGCTATCTCTTTAACTGTTTTCTTACCCTAAAGCTCCCTACTGCAGCACTTAATCATCAGTAACTTACACTAACAGTAAGTTACTAGGGATGATGCTGTTAGAAAAGAAGAAAAAGCTGTCAGTGAACAGGAAAGGATTCTGGTGCAAATCTTTTGCTCCCTAGTTCTTTGGGGTAGAAAGGTTGGTTTTCTTATACTGGATTTTCATAAAACTGGGTGAACTAACAGTCCGCTGTATCAAGAATGTCAACAACCTGTTTTATTTGAAATTCCTCTTTAAAAGGAGGTGTAAAACTGTACCATGCTTTCTCCCTGCACCTTAATTGACTTGCTAACCTCCTGGCAAGATTTATCCATTTTAAACATGACTGCTTTAAGCAGTTTTCAAGAAGCAGAGAGCAAATGATGCTCCAGCAGCAACACGAAAACTAATATTTGGATCTGACCAGCCACTCACTCGGCTTATCACATTGAAGGCAGAAGGAGTGGGGTTGGTTTTCTCCCAAAGGAATGTTGCTTTGGGAGAGTTGTTGGTCTCTGTTCAGTACAGTCCGCCACCAGACAATAGGTTTGATTCTGTGATAATGTTCAAACAATGGAGATACTTATAAAGGGGCACTTTCAGAAATAGCGAAGTATCAAGTGATCCCTCTCACCTAAAGGTTGGGTCCCTGTGCTATGTAAACTCCTAAATAAACCTCAATTCTGTGGTTTTGAAGAGGGCCCTCGTCTCTTCCCAACATGTCATCATCTGCCGTAGGCTCATGCTTAAATCCACACAGATATGGAAGGGTCTCCTCCACCACAGGAGAGAGCAGTGGGTGATGGAGCCAGAACCCAAATCAGATTGCTGAGCTTTGGGGTCAACCCAAGTCCCTGATCTGGTCTGTTTCCCTAACATTTTTTCTCAAAGATTTTTTTTGATGTGGGCCATTTTTAAAGTCTTTATTGAATTTGTTACAATATTACTTCTCTTTTATGTTTTGGTTTTTTGGCCTTGAGGCATAGGATCTTGACTTCCTGCTTAGGGATCGAATCCACACACCCTGCATTGGAAGGTGAAGCCTTAACCACTAGACTGCCGGGGAAGTCCCCCTGTTTCCCTAACTTTAGAAGGACGGTGCTGGCAATGGAAAATCCTCAATATGTTCTTTGATTTCTAAAGGAGAGCAGTCAGTTTTCTTCATCTCTGTTGCTAAATCTTTCACATTTTGAACGATGATCCTGGACCCATACCCAGGATTGTCAGTTGACGTAAAGAGTAAGTTTGGTCACAGAGCACTGTCACTGACAGCTTCGTGACACTCGCGTGAATTCTGTCCTAGGCAGCTCACTCTCATCCCCTCAACTGGTTCTCAGGATGTTCCTCTTTTTAGTGGGGTATTAGAGAAAAAACTTACAGAGCATCCCTCCATCGTTGTAAAGGCAGTTCATGTGGATATGCTCTGTTGAAATAGAGTACACACACTGTCATTAAATTACATGAAATATGGCATCTTTTTTTTTTTTCATCTTTTTACCAATTAGCTAGCATGAAAAATAAAGATGATGGGGTCAGCTACTACATGGTGGTTAAGTGTAGCTTAGATTTCTTCTTTCTGATGATACTTCAGAGTAATCCTGGCCTCCTCCCTATGCCCATCCCCCCTGCCATTTCCATTGTAAAGTAATATTTCTTTGAACTACAAACCACAACACATAGTTCTCTATTCTGCTGAAAGAAACTGGGTGCAACTGCCAGATTTCTCTGAGAATTATAGGGTTTTCAAGTCTTTGTGGAGAAAATTGCTGAGGTTCAGTGTCGATGGAAAAAGCATGCTCTTAATTTGCCTGTAATTTTTCTTTTAATTGGTACTTTGGTCCCACTTTCAAAGCACTCTTGAAGCTTTCTTTTCCAATTTGGCATTAGCATTATTTTTTAAAACACCATTTCATTTTAGGATTATTTTCTATTTTGATTGACAAAAGACATATTCTGAAGGGGAAAATATTAACACATTTTGGGGTAAGGAACTCAGATAAATTGAGTTTTATAATCACTTCCCTAGGAATGCAGTTTAGTGGTTGTAGATATTGGAAAGACCTCACAGTATAACCAGCAAGCTGTCAGGAACTTGGTTGAGATTCTAGACCATAAAGTGCTAATTTCAGTTCTTGCAATAGCCATTTCACTAGTGAACACTGGCCTTTTACGAAGAAAGTAGGGAATAGGGAAATGATATTATACATACACAAGTCTTCGAAAAAGCTTCCCCCTTGCGCATACCTCATTCTGAAGATACATATTTTTCTTTGGCCCATCCCCCACTCCCCAACCTCTTCACTTGAAAATCTTTTCATTCAAAATAGTACCTGGCCCCATACAAGATAAAATGGTACTCATGGTCAGGTTCCTGCAGACTCACTCTGTTTTAGGGTAATTCCAAGAAGTCCAAAGAGACCAAAGTCCATGGAAATGCCCAGAAGAATGAGAAATATTGTGGGTGGAACTCTGGGCTGGGGAGGCAACCTGGCATTTCTCTACCCCCATCGTCTGTCGCTAGCAATGACTTTAGAAGGTCCCTCGGGCCTCCTTTACCCTTCTCACCACACAGGCAGGGTTCCATTCCTGTAACGGATGGCAATGTGTTTAGGCAGTAAAATTAGAAAAGAGGGAACAGTCAGGAAAATCATAAGTCAGAGTTGACAGGGATGCTCACTGTAGACCCCGGTTAGTGATGCAGGCCCAACCAGGAAGCAGGAGGGCTCTGATCCAGCCTCATTCTAACTCGATGTGTCACCTTAGTCTTAATTTCTTAGGTTTCGATAATCTCATCTATTGGATTGGATGTTTGAGTTGCATAGATGATGAAATGACATCGAGGTTTCTTTCAGCCGTAAGAGTCCTTAGAGAGGGACCACTGAGAAGAGTATGAGTTCCTGAACTCACATTCTCGGGAGCCCTGCCAAGCCACTCTGTCACTGTTGAAAATAAAATATAGAGGTTGTCTGTCACATTCTAGGCAAACTGACTGTACATACACAAATTTTAGCCATCTTCTAGTCAAATTGAGATGGCTGTGAAAATAGTAGCAAATTTATTTCATAATTTTCTTTGAAAATTTTCACTTCTTTCTTTCAGGGTAACCATTAACAGCCATCCTGAAATTTTAGCAGCAGTCTGTTTTCACATATTATTTAATGATCCTTATGAAATAAATCATAATGAAGGTTTTTTTTTTCTTCTTATGAGGTATTTGCCTGGAGAAAAAATTCTTGACTTTCTTTTTCATCTAAAATGAATGCTAGAATAAAGTGTCCTTTGAAGAGTCTTAATGAAAAGAGCAAACATGGGACTATCTTCTACCCCAATTCTTTCTCCGCAGTCTGGGCTCTGAGAATGAGGTCTCTGATTGTGGGAGGAATGTCAGGGGACTTCCACTGTGTGAAAGTCCACACCCTTCTGCCACTTAGATAGCTGGCTTGTTGACTATTATGAAGAGTAGCCTTTGGGAAGAAAAAAAGCATTAATAAGTATTTCATTTTCTATGGGTTATTTTAGCCACACTAAATATATGAGAGAGAGAAGCTGGTGTTTTCTATGTGAGACAACTCTTTCCTTTCCCCAGCTCAGGGGAGAGAGTAAGAATTATGTTTAGAAACTGATAAAGTTCCCTATGGTTACTATCAGGAGATCAGACTCTTATTAACTTTTGCAAAACAGGAACATTTGAAAAATAAACATTAAATTAAGTATTACCCTCTCCTTCATTCCTCTTTCTCTAGAGATATTCTTAAGGAGTCCATGCTAGTCATTAACAGATTTCTTTGAAGCAAAATATACCCTTGTTACTTTCGTGTCATGATTTTTTTTCCCCCCAGTTCCCCCTTTTGGAGTACATGAAGCAAATGACATGGCAGTATCTGTCACATCTAGCTCACTATCCCAACCCAGTGAGGATCCCACAAAAAGACCTTTTGCTTCTTTCTATATGCAACTGTCCCACACCACATCCTTAATTAGAATCCCAGGTTATCTATGAGAAGGGCATGGGGCATCCCTTCCCTATCTCAATTTAAGAACGTGAATAATACTCCCAAACATAAACATTAAAGATCTGGATCCCAACTACAGCAGACATTTAGTGCCACAAATTTTCCAGTGCAGTACCAGTGAGTGAGAAATACGTACCTTAAACGAGGAAACAAAAAACAATAGAAATCTCATAAATAATAAGGTCATGTTTTCTGTTCCACATCCTACCAGAGTCATCCTAATAATTCACAAATATGTGAACTAATTTTATGTAAATAACAAGAAACATGTTAGTGAGGGGGAAGACCCGAGTCTGATATTTTGCTTATTTTCAAATTGGTTCAATAGTAGTGGGTAATTTGGGAGAATAATGAACATGTTCTAAGACTTGGTGATAAGAAAATTCAAATATTGCTTACTTTAAGAAACTTGGACATAGATTTAACAAAGAGGTACCCAAATCAGATGACAGTGTTTACAAAGTGTTCACACTGTGTTAAATAGTTTTACTTTGCTGGTATTAAGAGGATTTGTCTACTTTTGTTCTAAACAAGTTGTTGAAACTGAGCATTCCATAAAAATAAGTCTTGGAAACCAGTGGCAGTGTGATGTATATGCTGAATAAACAGTCTGTTTTTGAGTGGAAGCAGTGGCCTAATGTTGCATATTGCTTTAGTTAAAGAGTGTCTTTGCAGAGTGATCATGTATTAGTCTTACTCTGAAGCATAGGTAAGATTAGACTTGAGGTCTTGAAGTCTTAACTCCCCAATGAATATGAATTGTACACCTGTGAAATTCTCATTTCGAGGAAGCCCATTTTGCAGGTGGTTAAGAAGTGTAACCTTTTTTTAAAGGTGAAACTATACTTCTATTTAGCAGTTAATCGTAATAGTTATGATTAATTGCTAATAAAACATCACAATTTAGAGAGGATATGTAAGTATTAGCTGGCTATATTTTCCAATAGAAGCTAGTGATCAGAAATTGTAGAATTCTTCAATCTGCAAAAAGTAGAAAAAGAATGTCCTATAGCAGAATAGCCCTTGCTTTTTCCCTTCAAGTCTTGTTTTACATACTTAGGATATTTTCACTGTAATTTAAAAACATGGTTGCTTCTTGTTATTCTCAGAAGTTATGTTCCAAAAAGTTGCTACAGACACTGAATTAGAGAATACTGGATTTTTCATGAATATTGAATTTTCTGGGGAGTTAGGTTCATGTGAGCCTCCCGTTGCAATGTTCTTGTCAACCAGTCAACACAGAGCCTTGTTGTATATGTGTTCTGTCTCAAAAAACTATATGTAGTATTTATTGTTGGTTCATGATTCAACATTGAACGCATGGCCCCTGGCAATGTAGTTTGTGTCTGAAGGAAGCTTGTCTGAGACATATTTTGTCCATAACGCACATCACAGCTGTCCTGCACTCAGGAATACTAGGAATACTTTGGCATGATTGGGGGGCATTTTATTTTATTATTATTTGTTTATTTTGGCATGGCTCATGGAATCTTAGTTCTGCTACCAAGGATTGAAGCCAGACCCTTGGCACTGAAAGCGTGGCGTCCTAACCATTGGACCACCAGGGAATTCCCTTCGTTTTAATAACGCAGTCACACACACAGACACACACACATACACACACTCTCTCTCTCTCTTCCTCACACACACACAGAATTGTGGCATCACATGGCCTGCAGAAAAGCACACTTCTTTCCCTAACAGTCCGAGCTGAAAGGAGAACACCGAGTGCAGCCCTGTAGGACCTCACCTGGGGCTGTGTTCCGCCTGCAAGTCAGGTTGCCCCTGCTCTGTGCGTGTCAGCTTCCCAGGTGGCTGCCAATGCCGGAGACACAGGAGATGAGGGGTTGGTCCCCTGGCTTGGGAAGATCCCCTGGAGGAGGAAATGGCAACCCACTCTGCTATTTTTGCCTGGAAAATTTCATGGACAGAGGAGCCTGGCGGGCTGTAGTTCATGGGGTTGCAGAGTCGGACACGACAGAGCACACGCACTGTGTATGTCACAAATGACAGCAAAAGTTCTGGGAGGATTATGTGGGAGCTACAAATAAATTGGAGCAGATAGGCGAGTTTTAAATACAAAGCTGTGAATGATAAGAACTGATTGTATATAGTGGATGGTATACAGTGGTTTTTAGTACCTTCTTTTCCCATTAAGCTTTTGCTTGAGGTGTAAGTTAATGAAGTACAATTTGAATATCTTGAAATTTCATTGATCATGAAATTGATCATGCCTCAATTAATTTTTTTTTGACCAGGAACAGAAAAGTTCAGGTGAAACTGATGTTCCTGACTTGGTTGACTTTAGCACCAGTATGATTGCCTTTTTTTTTTTTTTTTAATTTTTATTTATTTCTTTCTTTTTGGCTGCACTGTATCTTCATTGCAGTACATGGACTTTCTCCAGTTGCAGCTTGTGGGCTACTCTGATTTCAGGGCACAGGCTTCTCATTGTGGTGGCTTCTCTTGTTGCAGAGCACAGGCTCTAGAGCTCCAGGGCTTCAGCATTCGCCGCATACGGACTTAACTGGCCCATGGCATGTGGGATCGGGGGTTGAACCCATGTCCCTTGCATTGCCAGGTGGATTCTTTACCACTGGAACCACCAGGGAAGTCCAGTCAGTGTATTTGGCTCTTGATAGAATTTTCCAAAGTAGGGTTTACTGGCCATTATGGCAGTGGGATTCCCAGCCATCACTTCTGCTTTCTTGGCTTCCTTGATAAGTATTCTTTTCTCACCTGCACTTCCAGACTCTGCCCTCCAGTGAACTTGGCAATGGTGTCCTGATCGATGGAGGAGAGGCAGGCTGCTGCCCCAGTCCCCACCATTTCTCTTTCTGCCCAGGCCTACACAGAATGTCGAAGTAAAGTTAGATTTAATTCAGAAATTCAACAGCTTGAATACTGTTGTTTTTGCCCTTATTTAGCAAAACTGTCATTGAACCGAGCTGCAAAGTCATTGGAATCAGTGCTGTTTCATTTCAGATCATTTTACAAGTTGTTATTCTAAGAATAGTACAAACAACCTGCGATGCCATGTGCTGATCCCCCATCTTCTCCATGTCATTAAACAGAACCTAGAAACACAAAGAGAGTTATGTGACATTTCAGCTTTGATGTCCCCTGAGTAAGGAAGATCTTTTCAGAAATGTACAAGACAAAATGACTTACAATTCCATCTAGTTCTGCCTACCATGAGAGCATCCTTTTCTGTTCCTGTGGTAACTACTAAATCCTGTGGAATTCTGGGTGGGAGTTTTTCAAAAACTTTCAAATCAACAGTCAGATATTTTATCCTCTTACGAGCCCATCACTAGTTTTGTAGATTGGAGAGTCTCACTTTGCTCAAACCAAGTCTTAGCTCCAACCTGATTCAGAGGTGGCAGCTTATCAAATCCAGCCTGTGTCAGTTACTCAGCCTGGGTTTGTCACTTGCAGAGCAGAGTGTTTTAGCTGAATTTCCTTCCAATAATTCAGGTGTTTCTGAGGCGGGCCCTGGTGTGGCTCCCACACACCGTGGACCCAGAAGGTCTGTGGCTGGTGGTCCATCTAGAGGCAGCCTCAGAGGCGAGGTGGGGGTGGCTGCTGAAGAGGAAGACAGGAGCCCACACTAGACTAGAGCCAGCACCGCCACCAGGCCTGCAGGCCAGGGTGCGCCCCCCCAACCCCAGGGCGTGCTGGCTTGTCTTTGTGATGCCTCTGGATGGCAACTGTATGGTTTCCGCCTTTTGTCCTACGGAGGCCCTGTCTTGGCAGCTCAAGGGGGAGTCACGGGTGAGATGCTTTAAAGCGTGGTGATGCTGTGCGTCTCTTAGGCTTTGCGTGCAAACAGCAGGGAGAAGTAGCCCTGATGAGTCAATGGAGAAGGGTCACATGCACTGGGGAGAAGCCCGTTGAAGTCCCAGCGGGGGTGCAAAGGGTCAACCCGACCACTCACTTCTGACAAGTTTTCATGTCTGAAGGACCGTCGAGTGGAAGATGGATTGGAGTCACTCTGGGAGGCCGATGTGTAGACCTCTGGCCGTTGTGCGTGGGCTGTGGGGAGAGGCAGTGTTTGCAAAGATAAGGAACATGTTTTGAAGTTATAGAGGCCAGGTTTTCAGCATGCGTGTGAGCTGTGCGACCTGGAGAAAGCTGTTTAATCCCACTGACCTTCATCTGTAAAACATCTGAAAATAATACAGAGCTTGCAGAGTTGTGTGGATAAGAGATAATTGAGTCAAAGCCTCGGGCAGGTTGCAGCCATGTAGTGGGCATTGGATAAGCCATCTCCTCCTTAGACTTGAGTCTCATCCATTCATTCTCTCTGTGTTTGGTTGCTAACTCGGGTACAGCTGTTCTGATGGGCTCTGGAAACACAAAAGAAATCAGAGAAACAGGGTAACAACTGGTGCTTACGGGCTAATTGGGACAGCCAACAAATAGGTAGTTAAACTCTGAGAAGTTTTGTGATGAAAGAAGTTGGTAACGTGAGAGCACATAGGAGGGGCTCCTAACCCATACTTTGGAGCTAGGAGACCTTTCCACAATCACAAAGCATCTCCACCGAGCTGCAGAAGAGGAGTTAGCCGGGCAAGCTAGGGGAGGACTGGGCTTCCTAGTGCTTGGACCAGCATCTGCAGAAACCTGGTGGGAGAAGAGAGCACTGTTCTTTTTTTCTTTTTCTTGCTTGCTTTCTTTTTTTGGCTGCTCCAGGTCTTAGTTGAGACATGAAGGATATTTTCCTTAGTTGGAACATGTAGGATCCAGTTCCCTGACTAGGGATTGAATCTTGGCCCCCTGCATTGGGAATGAGGAGTCTTTTTTTTTTTTTTTTTTGTGCTAGGTCTTCGTTAGTGCTTGGGCTTTTCTCTAGTTTTGGGGAATTGGAGCTACTGTCTAGATGCAAGGAGGGGTGGCCTTCTCATTGTGGTTGCTTCTCTCGTTGCAGAGCACAGGCTCCAGGGCA
This sequence comes from Muntiacus reevesi, assembly GCF_963930625.1. Taxonomy (NCBI): domain Eukaryota; kingdom Metazoa; phylum Chordata; class Mammalia; order Artiodactyla; family Cervidae; genus Muntiacus; species Muntiacus reevesi. Next base: position 24,665,873 of record NC_089250.1, read on the forward strand.
CAAGGGCTTCAGTAGTTGTGGCACACAGGCTTAGTTGCTCTGAAGCATGTGAGATCTTCCTGGACCAGGGATCAAACCCATGACCCCTGCATTGGCAAGTAGATTTTTTACCGTTGAGCCACCAGGCAAGCCCAGGGGTGAGGAGTCTTAACCCCCGGACCGCCAGGGAAGTCTCAGAACTTTGGTCTTTAGTGGAACCAAACTAAGGTCAAAGCACATGGGCACAGGTATAACGGGGTGGGTTGGAAAAGGTAGAGAGAGGACGAGCAGAGCCAGGAGGCCGTGTCCACGTCCAGATTTTTTGTTGAGGGAAGTAGACAGCCACTGAAATTTGCCTTTAGAAAGGCCACTGGCTGGAGGGTGGAGATGGGATGGGGTCTGGGATGAGGGATGCTGTTGAAAGACAGTGGGCTGGTGCAGAAGGTGTACGGGGCAGGATGAGCCTCTGATTCGGGGTTGAGGGAGTGGCAGGGAAGATGGAGAGAAGCAGATGGATTCAGGGTGTAGGAAGCAACTGAAATTGACAGGACTCGGTGAATGAAGGAGAGGGCAGGGGAAGCAGCAGGGGACAAGGGTGACTTCAGTTTCTAGACTGGATCATAGTGTCTTTCTCAAGAGGAAGGAGAAGTTTGAGAGCTCGAGGTAGATGAGGCCTTTGACTGCAGTGTTTGGGATTATAGAGGACGTTCAAGGGGAGGTGTTCATTGGGGAGTTAAATAACAGAGGTTAAAGCTCAGAAGAAATATGAGCTGGAGGGACAGATTTGTGTCTCATTGACATGTATCTGTATGTGTTACCTATATCCATAGGGCATTTGAAGCCAAGGTAGTGGGTGGGGTGACCAAGGGGAGTGGGCATCGCCAGAAGATGAGGGCAGAGGACCACCCTGCACACAGTGACTCCCAACCAGAATCGTTGCATACTCTCTTGGAGACGTCTTGCATTTTACCAATTTTGATTAGTGACAACAATCATAAGGGTAAGCAGAAGGTTAGGGAATTTTCTACATCTTTTGTTAGCTAATTATACAAGACTATATTTTAATAACGTTGATTTTGAGAGAAGTTTATTAGGAAGATGGGGGGGAGGACTTAATAGAGACAAAATATTTTAAGAAAGTAAGGGAGATTATTTACATCGATCAAGGCCCAGCAAAAGCAGAACTGATGTTGAATTGCCCATGGGCTTTGCAATGAAACGTTGTTCTCTAGGGGATTATGAAATTTCTCCCTCTGGGTGTATGATTTGAGCTCTCCTAACCATATGTCAGAGAACATCCCCCAGGAACTGCTTTCAAACCTGGGCCACCCATAGAGCCCCCCACGAAAACACCTGAAAAGCAAAGGGAATGACAAGTACTTTGTAATTGTCTGCAGACCTAAACTAAACTGAGAGAACTTCCCAGGTGTTTCTTGGGACTCCCTTGCAGACGAGCTGCTCTTAGGAATCTTTTCCTGTCTGTGCCTCCCTGGACTCCTGAAAGTCTCCAGTATTTGTAAGAGATGGTATCATCTTGCGTTTGGCAAGTCTCTCTGGCAGACTGTAGACCTTGCGGGCAGAAACCTCTACCCAGACATGGTTGGTCGGCTCCTGTCCCGAGAGGTGGTTGCCTTCTGCTGTCCACGATCATTTATGGGCCAACCGTTAGTTGCACATTTCAGCCCTTTTCGTCTACAGCACCTGGACCTGTCGAACTCTGTGATCGATGTGTCTACCCTGCACGGCCTTCTGCCTCACTACTCCAAGTTGCAGAATCTCAGCCTGGAAGGCCTCCGACTTTCAGATCCCATTGTCCATAATCTTACTCAGAACACAAATTTACTGCGACTAAACCTTTCTGACTGTTCTGGATTCTCTGAATCGGCCCTGAAGACTTTGCTGAGCAGCTGTTCCAGACTGGATGAACTGAACCTCTCTTGGTGCTATGATTTCACTGAAAAGCATGTACAGGTGGCTGTTGCCCATGTGTCAGAGACCATCACCCAGCTGAATCTCAGCGGGTACTGAAAGAATCTGCAGAGATCAGATGTCTCTACCTCAGTTGGGAGATGTCGCAGTCTTGTCCACCTAGACTTAAGCAATAGTGTCATGCTGGAAAATGACTGCTTTCCAGAATTTTACCTACTCAGCTACCTCCAACACCTATCACTCAGTTGGTGCTATGACATAATACCTGAAACTTTACTTGAACTTGGAGAAATTCCCACATTAAAAACACTGCAAGTCTTTGGAATCATGCCAGATGGTACCCTTCAACTGTTAAAGGAAACCCTCCCTCATCTACAGATTAATTGCTCCCATTTCACCACCATTGCCAGGCCAACCATTGGCAACAAGAAGAATCAAGAGATATGGGGCATCAAATGCCAACTGTCACTGGAAAAGCCCAGTTGTCTATGAAGCCTCTATTGCAAGATGATGTCTCCTCTTTTCTTTGAACAGGGAAAGTAAGCAGGAAGCCCAATTGTGGAGAGCTCAGCTATTTTTATTCTTGGTTTTCTGTTGCCTTCCTTTTACAAGTATATTAGAGAACCAGTAGAGAGAGAAAACTATGAAGTGTTGCTTTTTAGAAATGACTATGAAAGCTTTTATCATGGCTATACCCTTAAGAGCCTAAGCTCTATGCTTTTTGAAATTTTAGGGAGAGTGAGCCTATAATTTCAAGACACCTTAAATAGCAAAATTTGAATGTCTTCCAAGTGCCGTGCTTCATAACTCTATTTAGAATCAAGCTTAAAAATCACCACCAGCAAATCATTTGCGTAGCCTATATGGCAGGTGAACTTTCTTCTATTTAATTTTTCAGCACTGCTTTATTATAAGACATAAGTTGCAAAAAATAATAAGCTATTTGTATTGTAAGCTGAAAAGAATGAGAATCATAGAGTAGATGTGAAGCAGTCTCTTCTGAGGATAGCAAGAAAAATAGACATTTCAACGGTGCCTTTAGATTCACAATCAGGTTGATGGAAACAAATATCCCCAGGTCACTCACCTTAAAACCTAAATAAAGAAGCAATCGGCCAACCAGAGGTGTAGAATTGGTATAGAATTCAAAGACTCAAGAGGCAATTTTCTATAGCAGGTTAACCTGGGGTATCCTGTGATGCACATTAATGAAGTCTCCTTTATGTACAGTTGGGAAGGTCCCCTGGAGGAGGAAATGGCAACCCGCTTCAGTATTTTTGCCTAGAGAATTCCATGGACAGAGGAGCCTGGCGGGCTACAGTCCATGGGGTCGCAGAGTCGGACATGACTGAGCGACTAATACAATACTAACCATATGTCGGAGAAGGCAATGGCAACCCACTCCAGTACTCTTGCCTGGAAATCCCATGGAGGGAGGAGCCTGGTGGGTTGCAGTCCATGGGGTCGCTAAGAGTCGGACATGACTGAGCGACTTCACTTTCACTTTTCACTTTCATGCATTGGAGAAGGAAATGGCAACCCACTCCAGTGTTTTTGCCTGGAGAATCCCAGGGACAGTGGAGCCTGGTGGGCTGTCATCTATGGGGTTGCATAGAGTCGGACACAACTGAAGTGACTTAACAGCAGCAACCACACATCAGGAAGCTTCCATAAGCCTCTTATCCATCAGAGGGCAGACGGAATGAAAACCACAATCACAGAAAACTAACTAAACTGATCACACGGACCATAGCCTTGTTTAACTCAATGAAACTGTGAGCCATGCCATGTAGGGCCACCCAAGATGGACGGGTCATGGTGGACAGTTCTGACACAACGTGGTCCACTGGAGAAGGGAATGGCAATCCACTTCAATATTTTTACCTTGAAAACCTCATGAACAGTATGAAAAGGCAAAAAGATAGGACACTGAAAGATGAACTCCACAGGTTGGTAGGTGCCAAGTAGATGCCAAATATGCTATTGGAGATCAGTGGAGAAATAACTCCAGAAAGAATGAAAAGACAGAGCCAAAGCAAAAACAGCACCCAGTTGTGGATGTGATTGGTGATGGAAGTCAAGTCCGATGCTGTAAAGAGCAATATTGCATAGGAACCTGGAATGTTGGGTCCATGAATCAAGGCAAATTGGAAGTGGTCAAACAGGAGATGGCAAGAGTGAACATCAACATTTTAGGAATCAGTGAACTAAAATGGACTGGAATGGGTGAATTTAACTCAGATGACCATTATATCTACTACTGTGGACAAGAATCCCTTAGAAGAAATGGAGTAGCCTTCATAGTCAACAAAAGAGTCTGAAATGCAGTACTTGGATGCAGTCTCAAAAGCGACAGAATGACCTCTGTTCTTTTCCAAGGCAAACCATTCAGTATCACAGTAATCTAAGCCTATGCCCTAACCAGTAATGCTGAAGAAGCTGAAGTTGAATGCTTCTATGAAGACCTACAAGACCTTCTAGAACTAACACCCCCAAAAGATGTCCTTTTCATAATAGAGGACTGGAATGAAAAAGTAGGAAGTCAAGAGATACCTGGAGTAACAGGAAAATGTGGCCTTTGAGTACAAAATGAAGCAGGTCAAAGGCTAACAGAGCCTTTGTTAAAAGAGAACGCACTGGTCAGCAAACACTGTCTTCCAACAGCACAAGAGAAGATTCTACACATGGACTTTACCAAATGTTCAATACCAAAATCAGATTGATTATATTCTTTGCAGCCAAAGATGGAGAAGCTCTATACCATCAGCAAAAACAAGACCAGGAGCTGACTGTGACTCAGATCATGAACTCCTTATTGCCAAATTTAGACTTAAACTGAAGAAAGTAGGGAAAACCACTAGACCATTCAGGTATGACCTAAATCAAATCCCTTACGATTATACAGTGGAAGTGACAAATAGATTCAAGGGATTAGATCTGATAAACAGAGTGCCTGAAGACTATGGACAGAGGTTCATGACATTCTACAGGAGGCAGTGATCAAGACCATCCCCAAGAAAAAGAAATGCAAAAAGGCAAAATGGTTGCCTGATGAGGCCTTTCAAGTAGATGAGAAAACAAGAGAAGGAAAAAGGCAAAGGAGAAAAGGAAAGATATACCCATTTGAATGCAGAATTCCAGACAACAGCAAGAGAAATAAGAAAGCCTTCCTCAGTGATCAATGCAAAGAAATAGAGGAAAACAATAGAATGGGAAAGATTAGAGATCTCTTCAAGAAAATTAGAGATACCAAGGGAACATTTCAATGCAAAGATGAGCACAATAAAGGACAGAGGTGCTATGGGCCTAACAGAAGCAGAAGATATTAAGAAGAGGTATCAAGAATATACAAAAGAGCTGTTCAAAAAAGATCTTCATGATCCAGATAACCACGATGGTGTGATCACTCACCTAGAGCCAGACATCCTGGAATGTGAAGTCAAGTGGACTTTAGGAAGCATCACTACGAATAAAGCTAGTGGAGGTGATGGAATTCCAGATGAGTTATTTCAAATCCTAAAAGATGATGCTGTGAAAGTGCTGCACTCAATATGTCAGCAAATCTGGAAAACTCAGCAGTGGCCACAGGACTGGTAAAGGTCAGTTTTCATTCCAATCCCAAAGAAAGGCAATGCCAAAGAATGTTCAGACTACTGCACAATTGCGCTCATCTTACATGCTAGCAAAGTAATACTCAAAATTCTCCAAGTCAGGCTTCTATAGTACGTGAACTGTGAGCTTCCAGATGTTCAAGCTGAATTTAGGAAAGGCAGAGGAACCAGAGATCAAACTGCCAACATCTGCTGGATCATCATAAAAGCAAGAGAGCCCAAGAAAAACATCTATTTCTGCTTTATTGACTGTGCCAAAGCCTTTGACTATGTGGATCACAACAAACTATGGAAAATTCTTCAAGAGATGGCAATACCAGACCACTTGACCTGCCTCTTGAGAAATCTGTATGCAGGTCAAGAAGCAACAGTTAGAACTGGACATAGAGGAAGACTGGTTCCATATCGGTAAAGGAGTACGTCAAGGCTGTACATTGTCACCCTGCTTATTTAACTTATATGCAGAGTACATCATGCGAAATGCCAGGCTGGATGAGGCACAAGCTGGGATCAAGATTGCCAGGAGAAATATCAATACTAGATAAGCAGATGACACCAGCCTTAACACAGAAAGCAAAGAGGAACTAAACAGCCTTGATGAAAGTGAAAGAGGAGAGTGAAAAAGTTGGCTTAAAACACAGCATTCAGAAAACTAAGATCATGGCATCTGGTCCCATCACTTCATGGCAAATAGATGGGGAAACAATGGAAACAGTGAGAGTCTTTGTTTTTTGGGCTCCAAAATCACTGCAGGTGGTGACTGCAGCCATGAAAATGAAAGACGCTTGCTCCTTGGAAGAAAAGCTATGGCCAACCTAGACAGCATGTTAAAAAGCAGAGACATTACTTTGCCGACAAAGGTCCATCTGGTCAAAGCTGTGGTTTTTCTAACAGTCATGTATGGATGTGAAAGTTGGACTATAAAGAAAGCTGAGCACCAAAGAATTGATGCTTTTGTACTCTGGTGTTGGAGAAGACTCTTGAGAGTCCCTTGGACTGCAAGGAGATCCAACCAGTTAATCCTAAGGAAATAAGTCCTGAATATTCATTGGAAGGACTGATGTTGAAGGTGAAACTCCAGTACTTTGGCCACCTGATGGGAAGAACTGACTTATTGGAAAAGACCCCGATGCTGGAAAAGATTGAAGGTGGGAGGAGAAGCGGACGACAGAGGATGAGATGGATGGTATCACTGACTGGATGCACATGAGTTTGAGTAAGCTCCAGGAGTTAGTGATGGACCGGGAAGCCTGGTGTGTTGCAGTCCATGGGGTTGCAAAGAGTTGGACACAACTAAGCGATTGAACTGAACTGAACTGAACTTGCCTCGGACTTCCCAGGTAGCTCAGCTGGTAAAGAACCTTCCTGCCCATGCAGGATACATTTGAGACTTGGGTTCAATCCCTGGGTTGGGAAGATCTCCTGGAGGAGGGCATGGCAGCCCACTCCAGTATTCTTGCCTGGAGAGAATTCTATGGACAGAGGAGCCTGGCAGGCTCCTGGGGTCGCAAAGGGTCAAACATGACTCAGCGACTAAGCACAGCACAGTAGCAACCATGCCTCACTAACATGTTTACTTTTGCAAATAAAATTGAACACAAAGAGTTCAATTCTGCTGGTAAAAACAGTTGGTTTTAATTGTATAATATAAATGTTCCCTTCAGTAACATGGAGGATATTTAAATTGAAATCCTTGAAGCTCTTCAGGTTTTATGGATGATTGTGAGGCTATGTGTGTGCTAAGTCACATCAGTCGTGTCAGGGTACTAGAATCAAAATAAATTCGGGGGATGCTTGGCATTTGTTCTACTCTCAGTCTTGTGATGATTTCCTGTTTGATTAGTAGTCAAGATAAGTTCTCCATGTATACAAGAAAGAAGACTCCTTACCCTTCTCTGGTGTCCATTTTTAAAAAGTCTGTGCTGTGGTCCAGGTCAGGAAAGGCTGTAAAAAAAAGCCATCCAAAATGCACATTGGGAGAAATGATGTTCTGTCTTTAGGAAACTTACTCTGATCTTATTATCTCTAAATTGCATTTCTATTTGAGGCACTTTATTTAAAGTAGTTTCTGTGGAGGAAATGGGCACAGAGTTAATGATCTGGAGCTTATGGAAAGCTGAGACTATAGAATGAATACGTGTCCAATACACGCTTTAATTTCTTAGCCAGGTAACAGATCAGAAAGGGCCGCCAGTCATCCTCTCCTGTGCCTCAGGTTATGAGTAAATGTCACCATGATGTTCAGAGGCTTAACATCTCACTAGGTTAATAAACTGGTTGGTTTATTTATGTGTGAAGTTCTGGTGACTAAGAGACCATGTAGACTCCTTCTTGAGCCTTAGCGAATTGCCGCCTCCCTCCCATGGAATCCTAAGTTGTTGCAGGCAGCTTCTTGGTTTTCTCTAAAGTAATCACAGGTGGGGACAGTTCCCAAATTACATCTGTTTGAGCAAAATATTGAAATAACATGAGCTTTTCCTGAAAGCATTTTTCTTGAAAGTCTTGCCCAGTGTCTGCCTGTCCAGTAAACACAGGACTTGCATCTTGACTTTCCCCACACTCCCTATATCTACTCACAGCACATCCTTTCTGTTCTGACTCATACTGTCCAGTGTAGTATGCATTTCAGAGGGAATGACTCTAAACACAAGATTCAGTTTTGTTAGGAAGCACATCACTACATTTTGTGGGGTGGCATCAATGCTAGTTAGTTTTTTAAATATATATATATTAAAATATATACAGAGAGAGATACTGCCTTATAAACCTACCCCCAAGAAGTAATTGCTGTTCACATTTTTGTTCATAATTTTCAGTGTTCTATCAATGCATAGATATTTTAAAACAAAAGTAGCATCTGGTACACTCTAATCCTTTAAATTTGTCAACATTTCACAAGCATGTTCTCAAGTCATGAAAATAAGGAATATAAATTAACTTCATCCACATCCTCTTCAGACTGGAAATCCACCCTACTTCAGCTCTCCGATCCCTTTGCTGCTGTTTAGCAAATCTCATCCTTAAGAGGCTGTCTTTAAACAGTAAATGTAAAATTACCTTGTCATAACACTCTTAGAAATAATTATAATTCTTCTTACTTATACCAAGATGTCAGGTTAACTATGTGACGGGCAAGTAGAGTCCGTTATTTGTTGTATTCAGTTTTAGAAAAATTCCAGCTGAATATGTAGCATGTCATCTCTGATAGCATCTCCATCAGAAAGTATTAATGAGTCACATAATTTACAGAGTATCTCGGAATCTGTAGGAAAACTACACTGCATTGCCTCTGCCTTCAAGGACTTACTCCTACAGGTGAAGGAGCTCCTGGTTTCTTTCCCTCCTGTATGGCTTTGGCATCACAGGAGCCAGTGTTGCTCTAGGCTCTGTCACACATGGGTAATGTCAGTCACCAATGCCAGCTCAAGTCACAAGATGTAGTCCACAAAATCAGAATCGAACTGAAGCACAACAGTTTAAGTCCACTAATTCCAACAGCCTGATGTTTCTTGTGAAAATGAATTTAGGTATTATCACTGCCATGCTTTACAATGTCATGCTAGATAGAAATTTGCCTCCATCAAGTGGCCACTCATCTTGTTGTTTTCAAATGAAAATGAGATTGAAGATTGCTTATTGTTAAGACTGCTTACAGTGGAAGTAGAAGAGGTGAGATCTTTGAGTTTGCTGAGGTTGAACTCAAATTAATGGGGATGGTTTGGGCTAGGGCCAAGTAGGTATAGGGATGTATACTTTCTTCTTGTCTTTTTAAAAAATATTTATTTATCTGGCTGCATCAGGTCTTAGTTATGGCACGTGGGCTTAATTGCCCCATGGCACGTGGGATCTTAGTTCCCTCACTGGGGATTGAACCCAAGTTCCCTGCATTGGAAGGCGGATTCTTAACCATTGGACAACCAGGGAAGTCCCTCTCCTAGTCTTTGTAACTGTTTTGTAGGTGATTCCAAAAAAAGAAAAAGATTTGCTGGGTCTGTCATATACCATAGAGGCATGCTCAAAGTCTTCTGGCATTAATGGCATCTGACTCAGACATAATTGTCTTTAACATATCACTTGTAAAACCTACCATGCTACTCAAAGGGACGTATTGCCATTTAACTGGGAAATACTAATGACTAAGGAGTATGTGGAAATTTTATCTAGAAAATGAAGTCTTTATGAAAAGGAACGAAGGCTGTTTGGAAAAGAGTGTATAAGAAAGATATTATAAGTTTAAGGTTTATGAATCCTACATATTAAATATAAATAGCTATTAAATTATTTACTGTGTTATAATTAAAAGGAATAATTAAACTAGAGCCTATGATAAAGAATCTGGAATTTATGTGAAAACCTACAAAACTTAAATGTAATAAATTGAAAATAGAAAAAATTTCATCAACTAACTCCAGTTGAAAGTTTCTTGCTGCTTCTTTTTGCAGTGTAGGGGGAAAAGTTATGTAGTACATGTGTTATTATGGAGGAAAAGTGAAAATGATATTGCTCATGGACAAGAAAAAGTGAGACATAGTGAAAGAGCTCAGTTTCATCTGTTGGTTGGAACTGTAATGTTCTAAGAAAGGTCTTGGTCATTTGATTCTCCACGTTTAATGTTTTGACTTTTTAAAAAACTAACTTGAAAATTCACTGTGTCTAGGCCTTAGGGAACTCATCTTCTGGAAGAAATGATTCATTAAAATAAATGAACCTATGGGCTCTTGACCATTTTTAACATGATGGAGGATAGGTTTGAAGGAGTTGGTATTCTTTTGTGCTCAGATTATCGGTGACATTCTTTAGAAAAGGAGCGTGGAAATCTTTCACACGGAACCTCTGAAATTGACACTTACATGTATCAAAATAGGTGAATATCTGCAGTTTCTTATAGTTCATGCTAACAGATTCTAAATGGGCCTAAGACCATGACTTGAGTGAATTGAAAAGGAAGGAGGTTCCATGTTTTAAGGACAAAACAACATTTACAAAATTGTAACAGAAAATTGAGAGAAGCAAAACTGTTTTGCTTTGCTTGAATTTCTGGAATAATCTGGAGTACAAAAGGTGGACTTTGGGTGATTAAACAATGCATCAGTGTATGTTCATCAGCTGTCACAAACGTACCTCTCTGGTAGGGTACTATAAAGGGATAACATGCTGTAAAATCAAATAGGAAGGTGTTGAACTTCACCATTAATTTGAAATTTGCCTAGATTCGTTGAAAATGACGTTCTCTCCATCTGTAAACAAATGATTTAAATTAAAAAATACTAATTTAATTATAATTGTTCAACCCAGGAGAGAGAGTTTTCCGTTTAAGAAACAGTTATCAGATACATGAGAAAAATGTTTTTATATTTAAGTAGTATGATCTCAGCACATACAAAGGCCAGTATTTCTTAATCAGGTGTGTTGATGGCCTATTTCAAGTCAATATTTTTTACTTATTAAAATGAGACTGCTGGGAATTCCCTAGTGGTCCAGTGGTTAAAACTTGGCACTTTCATTGCAGAAGATTCTGCCCCTGGTTCTGTTCCAGGGTTCAGTCCCTGGTTTGGGAACTAAGATCCCAAAGCCCATGCGCGCTATATTGCTTCAGTTGTGTCTGAATCTTTTTCACCTATGGACTGTAGCCCACCAGGCTCCTCTGTCCATATAGCAGGCCAAAAAGCAAAAGCAAAGATACTAGACCACCAGGGCAGTGTTTGGTAGAAAATAATGCACTTTCAAAACTTCACTTACAGATTTTTTAAATTAATTTATTTATTCTGGGGCTGTGCTGGGTCCTCGTTGCTGTGCGGGCCTCTCTCTAGTTGCGCTGAGCCGGCTTCTCATTGCGGTGGCTTCTCTCGTCGTGGAGCATGGGCCCTAGGGTGCGTGGGCTTCAGCAGCTGTGGCTCCCAGCCTCTAGAGCACAGTCGATAGTTGTGGCGCACAGGCCCAGGTGCTGCAAGGCCTGTGGGATCTTCCGGACTCAGCGATCAAACCTGTGTTTCCTGCACTGGCAGGCAAGGTTATTCACCACTGAGCCACCAGTGAGACCCTCACTTAAAGATTTTAAATAAAGGTTTAATTTTAGAACAATTTTAAAATCACAAAGATAACTTAAAAAGTTCCCATTTATCCCCTAAATAGTTTCCCCAGTTATTAACATCTTAAGTGGTACATTTGTCACAATTCATGAACCAGTGTGGCTAAATATTACCACTATCTGCAGTCCATAGTTTATTCGGTCCCATTCTTTTCTGTTCCAGGATCCCACTGTACTTTTAGTAGTCATGTCTCCTTAGGATTCTCTTGGCTGTAACAGGTCCTGAAACTTCCCTTGTTTTTAATGACCTTGACAATTTGGAGGAGTACTGGCAGATATTTTGTAGACTTCCCCTCAGATGAGACTTGCCTGATGTATTTAAAAAGAAAAAAATTTTTTTTATTAAGACAGTATTTTCAGAGCAGTTTTAGTTTCATAACAAAAAGAGGGGAAGGTAGACAGATTTCCTGTATACCCTCTGCCCCCACACACACATAATTCCTCTGTTCCTTGACTGTACATATGTTACAACTTTTGAACCTGCACTGATGCATCGTAATCATCTGAAGTCCATAGTTTACATTATGGCTTAGTCGTGATGATGTATATTCTACCGTTTTGGACAAATGTATAAAGACACACACACACATATATATATATATACCATTATAGTATCATATATGATGGGGGTCCCCAACCTCTGCGATCTAATGCCTGATGATCTGAGGTGGAGCTGAGGTAATGATAATAGAAATAAAGTGCACAATAAAAGTAATTCGCTTGAATCATCCCGAAACCATCCCTCCTCTCCCCCAACCCTTGGTTCGTGGAAAAATTGTCTTCAATAAAACTGGTCCCTCCCTGGTGTCCAAAAGGTTGGGGACTGCTAATATACAATGTTTTCCCTGCCCTAAAAATTCTCTGTTATCTGGCTAATCAGTGTTAAACCAACTACCAATCCCTGGTAATCAATGATTTTTTTTTTTTTTTTTACTGTCTCCGTACTTTTGCCTTTTTTGTAGCATGTCACATAGTTGTAATTATATAGTATGTAGCCTTATCAGATTGGCTCCTTTTACTTAGTAAAATGCATTTAGTCTCCTCCATGTCTTTCCAGGGGGCTTCCCTGATGGCTCAGCAGGTAAGGAATCTGCCTGCAGTGCAGGAGACACAGGTTCCAACCCTGGATCATGAAGATCCCCTGGAGGAGGGCATGGCAACCCACTAAATATTCTTGCCTGGAGAATCCGATGGACAGAGGAGCCTGGCAGGCTACAGTCCATAGGATTACAAAGAGTGGGACACAGCTGAAGCGAATGAGCATACACATCCATCTTTTCATGGCTTGATAAGTTCATTTCTTTTTAGCACTGATTAATATCTCACTGTTTAGATGTAGCACAGTTTATTTATTCATTCATTTACTAAAGGGCATCTTAGTTGCTTCAAAGTTTTGTCAGTTGTGAATAAAGCTGCTGTAAATATCCATTGACATGTTTTTGTGTGGACGTAAGCTTTCAGCTCAAATACCAATGGGCACAGTTGCTGTATCATTTTGTAAAAGTACCTTTAGCTTTGTTAGAAACCACGGAACTGTCTTACAAAGTGGCTTTAGCATTTCCACCAGCAATGAATAAGCGTTCCAATTGCTCCACATCCTCACCAAAGTAGGTGAATAGTGGTGTCTAATTGTTGTTTTAATTTGCATTTCATTGATGGCGGTCTCGACAAGGAACAGCTTTTCTTATGCTTATTTGCCATCTTTGTTTTGTTTTGGCTGTGCCCCACTCGGCCTGTGGGATCTTGTTCCCAGACGGTGATCAAACCCTTGCCCCCTGCAGTGAAAGTGCAGAGTCTTAACCCCCGGACCACCAGGGAAGTCCCTATTTGCCATTTTGATAGCTTCTTTGATGAGATGTCTTTTCAGATCTTTTGACATTTATTTTGTTGGGTTGTTTGTTTTCTTACTGTTGAGTTTTAAGAGCTCTCTGTATAATTTAACTTATTTTTCACAGCCAAAATACGTATTTTAAGACTCCTTAAGTGCTGTCATTAATTTTCAGTTTTACAGGATTTCTCATTAGTTTAGAATAAGGTTCCCCCTTCCTCTATTAATACAAGTTAAAGGTTTATTCATTTAGTTTCTATACGTATGCTGTTGCTGCTCAGTCACTTGGTCATGTCTGACTCTGTGCAACCCTGTGGGCTGTAGCTCGCCAGGCTCCTCTGGCCATGGGATTCTCCAGGCAAGAGTACTGGAGTGGGTTACCATGCCCTCCTCCAGGGGAATCTTCATGACCCAGTGATCGAACCCGGGTCTCCTCCTCTGCAGGCAGATTGTTTACAGATGAACCACCAGGGAAGCCTGGTGGCTCAGTGGTAATTTATAAATAAGTGTATATGTATACATATATATATATTTGTTCATATATGAAAGGAGTCTCCATATATATATTTATGTATGTATACATATATATATATATATATATATATAGTACACATCAAATGAGGCAGGCAAGGACCCTACTTTTTCAAACAGTTTTTTGCTATGATATTGTGCTTATATACTCTTACTATCCTTTTTAAAAAATATTCATTTATTTGTTTGACTGCTTCCGGCTTATTAATAGTTGCAGCACTTGGGATCTTCCTTGCCTCATGCGATATCTTTCGTTGCTGGTGCATGAACTCTCTGGTTGCAGAGGGCTGGCTCAGTAGCTCTGAAGCATGTGGGATCTTAGCTCCTGACTAGGAATCAATTTTAGTATATGTGCTGCCGAAGCGAGCACCCTGACTAGGAATCAAACCCATGTCCTCTGCATTGCAAGGCTAATTCTTAACCACTGGACCGCCAGGGAAGTCCCAAAGACCCTACTTTTAGAAGTTTACAACTCAGGAAGGAAGACTCAGTGGGAGGTTTTGTTATAGACTTAATTTAATGGGAAACAAGGCAGAACGTTTCAAGGACAGCTAGTCCCTTAAATCTTCTTTATCCTTGGCTGATTCTGGCTTTTGAGACTTCAGAAGCCTTCCCCAGATGTTTTTGCATTCTCTGAAGGAATGTTAAAAATTCTAATTCAGGGTAATTTTGTTTTACTCCAGACTCTGAGTGCTAAGGTTAGTTTCTCAAGCAAAGCATTTTGTCTCCTCCAGGAAGGGAAGTCTTGATGAACAGAAAATATCCACCCTCTCTGAATTTTTCTACTTAGCAGTAATTGGAATAACCACCTGGTCAGCTTCACTCATAAGGGGTAGGGGGTGTGATTATGTTTGATTCAAGCAGATAACGCAAATTCCCCAATCCATGCCTATGGATTTGAATTTAATAGCATCCTGGACTTGACTTCTCAGAAGCATCTCTCACTTGTCTTCAATTAGGATGTTTAGGTCAATGAGAACTTTTGTGAGTCCAAAAGGACCACATTCATGTTTGAGAAAACTGAGACTGACAAATCAAATTTTAATTACAGGAAATAATCACAAACCACTGTAGATGCAATTAAAGGCCTTTTTCTTTTGGAGAAGATTGTTTGTCTTTTATGTTTTGTTCCCCTAAGCTCATTATAAAAATTACTATACTATACTCTTTCATGCTTATAGTCTACACTCTATAACATTCCTGCTGTGAATATGATTTTTGTTGAAATCAAAGAAATTACTTAATAGGATTTTTAAAAAGCCTGTTAGTAGAAGTGGTTTAACATTTTTAAAGAAAATGTTTGCATTGTTCATGATTAAACCAAACTAGACACCTGACTCGGAGAAGGCAATGGCACCCCACTCCAGTACTCTTGCCTGGAGAATCCCAGGGACGGGGGAGCCTGGTGGGCTGCCGTCTATGGGGTCGCACAGAGTCAGACACGACTGAAGCGACTTAGCAGCAGTAGCAGCAGACACCTGACTCCTGATTTCCATCTAAACCTCCCTTTCTGTGACCAATGAATTCCTTTATGAGTTGAGAATTGATTAATTAAAACCATAATTTGATTCTCCAAACTGGTTAGGATTTAAATGTATAAGACAGGTCTCACTTAGATATGGGATCTTAGTTCCCTGACCAGGGATTGAACCCCTGACCTCTGCATTGGGAGTGTAGCATCTTAACCACTGGAGCAGCAGGAAAGTCCCTTGATTTTCTTTTTAAATGGTCACTTGGTAGCCACCAGAGAAACATATGGGTTGAGCAAGGCATCATAGGTTAGTTCAGAGCTTGCAGAAGAACCGAGCTGGCAGAATATAATATTTCCAGTTGCAATACAACCAGCCTTTGAAATTTATCCTCGTCTGAAAAGTACTCAGTTCAGTTCAGTCGCTCAGTCATGTCCGACTCTTTGCGACCCATGAATTGCAGCATGCCAGGCCCCCTGTCAATCACCAACTCCCGGAGTTCATCCAAATCCATGTCCATTGAGTCGGTGATGCCATCCAACCATCTCATCCTCTGTCGTCCCCTTCTCCTCCTGCCCTCAATCTTTCCCAGCATCAGGGTCTTTTCAAATGAGTCAGCTCTTTGCATGAGGTGGCCTAAGTATTGGAGTTTCACCTTTAACATCAGTCCTTCCAATGAATATTCAGGACTGATTTCTTTTAGGATGGACTGGTTGGATCTCCCTGCAGTCCAAGGGACTCTCAAGAGTCTTCTTCAACACCACAGTTCAAAAGCATCAATTCTTCAGTGCTCAGCTTTCTTTGTAGTCCAACTCTCACATCCATAAATGACCACTGAAAAAACCATAGCCTTGACTAGATGGACCTTTGTTGATAAAGTAATGCCTCTTCTTTTCAATATGCTCCCTAGGTTGGTCATAACTTTCCTTCCAAGGAGTAAGTGTCTTTTAATTTCATGGCTGCAAGTACTACAAGATTTTAAAATAATGTAATTAGACACACAACTTAGGTGCCCACTTCCTAAATTCCTCTAATTACTCAGTTGCCAACACAGCTTGTTTATTTGAAAAATGTTGGGATGCAGGTCGAGCAGCATATATTATGGTTGCATTACTTCCTGTATATTATTTTAATTTGAAAATGTTAAAGTGTGTTCAAGAGTATTTGCCTGTATCACAGATATGTAGAATAAGAGACATGATTTTGATGGACTTTTGCTCCCAGAACTAGATTGAAAAAATTTTCTTTTGTTTTTTTGACTGCACTGGGTCTTCGTTGCTGCCCACAACTTACTTTAGTTTTGGTGTGGTCGCTTCTCTTGTTGCAGAGCACAGGCTTAGTCATTTTTTGACACATGGCATGGACTTGGTTGCTCTGAGGTATGCGGAATCTTTCTGGACCAGGAATAGGACCTGTGTCCCCTGCATTGGCAGATGGATTCTTAACCACTGATCACCAGGGATGTCTCCAGGATTAGATTTCCTTTAGCTTTTTTCCCTACTCTTCACAGCAATCCGTACAAGGTATCCGCACTGTATTTTCCCTGTATCCTACTTCTGTTTACATTCCTTCAACAATTATACACAGGCATACTGTACTGTATGCGGGTTTGGTTCCAGACCACTGCAATAAACTGAATATTGCAATACAGTGAGTCACACGAATTTTTTGATTCGTGTGCATATAAAAGTTGTATTTACACTGTACTTTAGTACAGTGCATATAAAAGTTGTATTTACACTGTACTTTTAGTCTATTAAGTATATGATAGCATTATGACCCCAAAAAAACTATGTGCCTACCTTAATTCAAAAACTGTTGCTAAAAATGCTAGCCATCATCTGAGCCCTTAGCGAGTTATAATCTCTTTGCAGTAGTAACATCACAGATCACCCTAACATAGTGGTCCCCCACCTGTTTGGCACCAGGCTTCCAGTTTCATGGAAGACAGTTTTTCCATGGACTTGGGGTGGGGGGCTAGTTTTAGGATGATTCAAGCACAAGACATTGTGCACTTTATTTCTGTTATTATTACATCATCTCCACCTCAGATCATCAGGCATTACTAGATCTTAGAGGTTGGGGAACCCTGTCCTAATATATATAATAATAATGAAAAAGTCTGAAGTATTGTGAGAATTACAAAAATGTGACACAGATACATGAAGGGAGCAAATGCTGTTGGCAAAATGGCCCTGAGGGACTTGCTCAACTCAGGGTTGCCACAAACCTTCGGTCTGTAAAAGTGCAATAAAGGTGAAGCACAGTAAAATGAGTCTGCCTGCTTTGGACAGCACCCACGTGGCAGGCGGTGGACCTGCAGGCGTGGACAGTGCTCAGCCCTTGCCTCAGTTCTCTAGGGGGAGGTGGCACAGGGTTGCTATGTAGGATGTAGGTGTTGACTTGAGGAACAGAACATGAAGGGGGCCCCAAGCGGGGGACACCTCACCTTAGAGGGAGCAAGGCGGTGAGAGGCCGTTTGGACCAGGGAAGGTTGCCCAGAGACGCTGGTCCTAAAACTGACTGTTCAAGATTGAGTCAGATTTTGCCAGACACAAAGAGTCACATGGAAACAAAGAGATCATGCTATGTCCAGGAAGTAGCCTATAAGGAGTTTAAAGAACCTGCAACACAATCATGTACATGGGGGTATCTGGGGCATCTGGAAAGTGAGGGAGCTGGGCTGGATCAATGAAGTGCTTGGACGTCAGGTCAAGAAGTCTGGGTTTCATCCTGTGGACCATGGGAAGCAAGTGAAGGATCATCCTTAGGGAAGTGGTGTGATCAAATGTGCATTTCAGGCAAGTCTGATGAGAAGCCTTTGGGTTTCATCTTACAAAAAGCTAGATCCCTTCACACTTACATAGCTGCTATGTATTAGTCCCCTGCTGTGTGCCTAGGCCTATCCATATATGTTTTTCCCCCTATACTTTTAATCCATTTTTCTCTACTGGCTCTTATCTTCCTCATACCATGCCATGTTTATAAACATAACAAAGTCTAGTGTTACAAATGAAATAATACTACTAAGACATTTAGGTGAGAATATTGCCATCAGTGTTGGATTTAGCAGCAGTGAATCCAGGCAACCTTGGAAGGAGCCATATCAGTTGGGGAACAGGAGCAGTAGGTCAGGGACTAGCAGGTCAGGAAGGTGAAGTGGGGGATCAGTCAGTTCAGTCTCTTAAGTTGTGTCCAACTCTTGGCGACCCCATGGACTGCAGCACGCCAGGCTATCCTGTCCTGCAGTGTCTCCCAGAGCTTGCTCAGACTCATGTCCATCGAGTCATTTGTTGATGCCATCCAACCATCTCATCCTCTGTTGCCCCCTTCCCCTCCTGCCCTCAATCTTTCCCAGCATCAGGGTCTTTTCCAGTGAGTCAATTCTTCGCATCAAGTGGCCAGAGTGTTGGAGCTTCACCTTCAGCATCAGTCCTTCCAATGAATATTCAGGATTTATTTCTTTTTGGATTGACTGGTTTGACCTCCTTGCAGTCCAAGGGACTCTCAAGAGTCTTCTTCAACACCTCAGATCAAAAGCTTCAGTTCCTCGGTGCTCAGCTTCCTTTATGGTCCAGCTCTCACCATAAAGAAGTAGGGAATAGAGATGCTCTTTCTGGGAACGTTACCGTGAAAGAGAGGAATTAAGCATAGAAAACTGTAAGAAGCGTATGGTCCCCAAGGAAGCCTGGGAGGAGAGAACCCAAAGGCACAAGA
The DNA here is from genome assembly GCF_963930625.1 of Muntiacus reevesi. NCBI lineage: Eukaryota > Metazoa > Chordata > Mammalia > Artiodactyla > Cervidae > Muntiacus > Muntiacus reevesi. Next base: position 24,685,025 of record NC_089250.1, read on the forward strand.
AAGTCAGTGTGTGGATTTGCTTTGGGGAGGAGAAGGACATGTAGATGAGATTATCTGTGGTGCTGTGGGAAGTGGGGGAAGGCTTCCTGCTTGCCTTGGAGTTTTCCATTGATGAACTTCTGCTGAGAATGGAGAAGAGGCTGGTGAGGTAGGAACCTGAAGGGAATGGGGAAGGTTTGAGGGAGCATTTGTGTGGGAAGAAGATGGAAATGGTGAGAAGGTGATCACCACCGCCCTGTGGGAGCCCATCTGAGCGTGAGGACCATGCAGGATGGGGTGCCATTCAGCAAGGCTAGAGAACTTTCTTCAGCCATGATCAGCAGCGTGGTATGGGAACAGAGAAGGTCTGAGTAGAGGTTGAGGCTTGGTTGTGTGGGTGTGGGAAGAATCACATGGTCAAAGGAGATGAAGGGTTTGAGAAAAGTATGGGGAAGTGATAGATATTGGAGTCCAGAACTTTTAGGAAGAGATGCTTAACAGGGAGGGAACTGGAAGAAGACAAGACATTGTCTGAGGAGGTGATGGTGAGACCTGAAAAGTTGCCATCAGAAGTGGAGGCAGGGAATGAGAAAGAAACTTGAGGGAGGGTACATATGTATACTTATGACTGATTCATGGGCTTTACAGGTGGCATTAGTGGTTAAAAAAAAAAAAAAAAAGAAACCCATCTACCAGTGCAGGAAACATAAGAGACATAGGTTTGATCCCTGGGTGATGAAGAGCCCCTGGAGGAGGACACAGCAACCCACTCCAGTATTCTTGCCTGGAGAATCCCATGGACAGAGGAGCCTGGCTGGCTCGAGTCCATCGGATCGCAGAGTCGGACATGACTGAAGCCACTTAGCATGCATGCTCGCATGACTGATTCATGTTGTTATTCGACAGAAACCGACACAACATTGTAAAGCAATTATCCTCCAATTAAAAATTTATTAAAAAGAAAGCTGAAAAATTCAGACCCAGAGTAACAATTGTGGGCTCTACTCCAAGGGGTGGCTGTTAATGAGGGCAAAGAGCTGGCAGGGATTCTCTAAAGAGACCCAAGAGACTTCCCTGGTGGTCCAGTGGTTAGGACTCCAGGCCTTCTCTGCAAGGAGGTACGGGTTGGATCCCTGGTCAGGAAACTGAGATCCCACATGCCTGGTGGCTCAGGCAAAAAAGAAAAGACCCCAGATCCTGGAGACAAAGGTATGGAAGGTCCTCAGGGCCCTGGAGTGCCCAGGGTGATGGCAGAAATTAGAGTGAAAAGAGAGGAGGAGAGCTCCAAGCATGCATGAACACCTGAGTCATTATCTGAGTAGAAGTAAAGAGTCATATCATGGGGTATGTTCCCCTGTAGAAGAAAGCCTTCCTTGCGTTTAAAAAAAAAAAAAATGAAATGTAACTTGTAAAATCTGATTTCATCACAATTTCTCAAAATGGAAAAGTGACCCAAAGTTGGCATCTGTTGGAATTCTGAAAGTATCCTAAACACTATGCCTATAAATATTGTCTTTCATTTCTCAGGTGAGGTTTTATAATTTCCAGAAACAGAGAGGTGGTTCTTTCTCATTTGCTGAGTTTGGACTCACTGCCCTAACACAGTAGGAGGAAGGCTTTTCAAACCAGAATATGAACAGACATCTCTCTTGCTGCTGCTTCTGCTGAGTCGCTTCAGTCGTGTCCGAATCTGTGCGACCCCATAGACAGCAGCCCAGCAGGCTCCCCCTCCCTGGGATTCTCCAGGAAAGAGTACTGGAGTGGGTTGCCATTTCCTTCTCCAATGCATGCATGCATGCTAAGTCACTTCAGTCGTGTCCAACTCTATGCGACCCTATGGACAGCAGCCCACCAGGCTCCTCTGTCCACAGGATTCTCCAGGCAAGAATATTTAGTGGGTTGCCATTTCCTTCTCCAGACATCTCTCTTAAGACCTTTTATTTTGGGAGAATTAAAATCTACCTCATGGGGATAGCCGATTGTCCTCTCTTTGCAAAGTTTGGTTTGCATTCATCATCTGTATGGATTCTTCTGCTTTATGTTAAGTGCCGCCACTTAACACTTGTTCGGTGCCACCACCCCCACCTCGACTACAGTTGTGTTGGGATAGGAAGCATAGGCCCCAAGGTGGCCTGTGAGCAAGGACCCTCAAGCTGCCTCCTTTTGCTATATACTCGTGGGCAGCCCCAGAGTCCGATCCCCAAAGGGAAGTTCCCACCAGCTTTTATCTTAGAAAATTTGATCAAACATCCCACTTCTGTTCCTCCCATTTCTGCTTGGCATGTGGGGGCACTTGTAAGGCAGTCTTCGGGGACAGTGACATTTCTGTACCCATCCACTTATGAACTTTTATCAGAAGTATGTTTTTGGTCAAACTGCAGTGTTTATGTACTACCACAGGGTTAATATTAACCCATTTCATCTTGCTTTCCTATTCCCCATTTGAAAAAGAGTCCTCCAAAGGATCATACATCCTTGCAGATTTTTTAAAATTAGGAGCTATGACTAAAATACAAGGGATTCTCAGAGTCTTAAGATTGAAGACTTTAGGTTTACGTGCTGCAGGTGAAATTCTCTGTAGATACACGGGGCTTTAGGTGAATCTTAGTTAACATGTGTCCCTGTGTCTGTGGCCCACATTTATATCCCAAAGTCGAATGAAGTGATGTTGGAGGGGCTTTGTCTAGTGGCTCAGGCAGTCAGTAGTATTTGAAACACTTTGTCCAGGTTTGTCATGGACATATTCGTTGATGAGACCTCTGCTGCTGCTGCTAAGTCGCTTCAGTCGTGTCTGACTCTGTGCGACCCCATAGACGGCAGCCCACCAGGCTCCTCTGTCCCTGGGATTCTCCAGGTAAGAACACTGGAGTGGGTTGCCATTGCCTTCTCCAATGAGACCTCTGGCTCTTGTCTAATCAGGAAGAGCTCATGGGAGAATTAAGGGAGGCACATGTGAGACCAAAACTATAAAAGGGATTATTATGATGCTATGGGAAAAAAAAGAAAAAACCAAAGGTTTGAGCTGATGTAGTTTAGAATGAAGGCTAAATGAGCACAACAGTTTGCTGTGGAAATTGGTTAACTGATGGTAAACTCCAGAATCTGGGCCCAGTAAGCACTGTATTGGATCCATTTGGACCAATAACCCGGAGCTCTGTATCACCCATGTCTTCCTCCAGCCTCACACTCTGCCCTTCCAAGTTCACTTTCCTCTACCCTGGTGGCTCAGGCTGGTCAAGCCAACTTTCCCTAAGACCTTGTGGTTCCGGGGCCAGAGGAAGTCAAAGATGTTTGTTCCACAAACTGGGACCAGGTTAGGGGGAAGGGTGGGAAGGCAGTGGGTGTCTGTATAGTTCATCTAGAGTTAAACGTACTCTGTTAACTTTTTAAACCCTGGTGGAATGTGTCCCAGACTGTTCATGGTGGGCTGCTTATCTATTGCAGAATTACACGTGCTGACTCCAAAAATGAGGAAACTGTTCACACTGCTCTGTCTCGCTAATAAGGAAGAACTCCCAGGTTGTGATTGAGGTGGACTGTTTGACAAGATCCAAGTCTGAGTCAAGTTAAAATTTAGGGTGTTGCTTTCTGGGTGGGGAGTCACTGCCTTATTGTGACCACTTCTGGAAGGTCTTCACTGAGGGTGAGGAGGGAATACAGGGCATCTTTGAGTTTAAGAAGAAACAAACAAAAAAGCTGGTCTAGGGGCTTCCCTGATGATCCAGTGGTTAAATCTCCACATTTCCACTGCAGGGGGCACGGATTTGATCCCTGGTCAGGAAGATCCCCTGGAGAAGGGATTGGCAATCCACTCCAGTGTTCTTGCTTGGAGAATCCATGGACAGACCCTGGGGTCACAGAGTCAGACAGGACTGGGCAACTTTCACTCACTCACTAGAAGTACACAGACATCTAGGATTTAGTTGCAGCCGCCTATGAGCCAGAAATCTGACTTCTGCTTGCTGTGAGTTGCACTTCACGATACATCTAAATGTAAGCTCAGAAAGTGTTTTTTAACTTTGGTAGCTAAATTAACTGTCTTGCCTTCTCTGCTGTGAACTTAACCACCCATCTCCCTGCCTTTTTCTCCCCTCCCTGTCATGCATCAGAAGAAAGCACCCGACATCTTTCATGGTACACCGAGGAAATGACACAAATGCTCAGGGACTCTTCTCCTAACTTGTGTTTATTGGTGTGTTATTGGTATGTTTATTGGTGTGTATTTATTGTGTAAACAGGTGTGTTTATTGGGCTTGCAGCCGTCAGGATTAGAGGGGCTCAGCTTAAAAATTTCCATTGTGGATCTCCAACCCAAACATGAGCTGTGGGGCTTCAGGGTTCAGGATGTCTTGTGGGTGAGCTTCAACCTCTGAAGTTCCCCCTGTTATCTGCTCTTCCATCAACTGCATTATCAACAGTGTTTTCAATTAATAGCTTCTCTCTACCGGAAGTTTATCTGCCAGAGCCACCTTGGTGCCCATGAATGAAACTCACACCTGGGACAGAGAAGACCATGCAGAGGCTATTTAAGTAGCATTGCTAGCATCTGGCATGGGTGTCCCCACAGTGTCCTTGCTGAAGTCCCCTCCCCACAAGGGGGGAGGCGGTTGGATAGTCCACCTTGGGGCTTCATTTCTGCTAGTTTGGTCCAGACAGTTTCCTCCTATTTCATGTACATTTCACACTTTCCCTCCACTAGTTTGCATCCATTAAAGTTCTTAGTGCAATTATCTACTTAGATAAAGATTTCTTTTAATAGTCAAAAAGTCCATTTTTTAAAAAAAATGTCAGTGAGATGGAGACTGAACACTGATATGACACATTTTCTGTTATCGAGGGGTGTGTCATTTGTTGCTTCCATTAGGCAAATTAATGGAAGGTAGGTACTCTCACGCTCAGGAGAAAAGAGATAACTGAATATATATATTTTGTAAACAGAAGTGTAGTCAGTGTATCAGTCTCCTTAACAGAACATGGTTCTGCTGCCCTGTACAATTCTGCAAACTTCTTCAGAGCAAAATTATTCTTTAGAAGAATGCAAACTTAATCAAGATTCAGAAAGGAACATGGAAACCTTTAAGATATCTGTTCCGTCCGCTGCACATCTCAGAGGTTTCTGCTGTGTCTTACTGAGAGAGGAAAAGAGTCAGTGATCAGAAACTTTAAGATCCAAAAGGTAGACACAGTTTGGGCATTGTCCACATTGTTGTTTAGTCGCTAAGTCAAGTCGTGTCCAACTCTTTTGCGACCCCACGGTCTGTAGCCTGCCAGGCTCCTCTGTCCATGGGATTATCCAGGCAAGAATACTGGAGTGGGTTGTTGTTTCCTTTGCCAGGGGATCTTCCCGACCCAGGGATTGAATCCAAGTCTCCTGCATCGGCAGGCAGATTCTTTACCACTGAGCCACCAGGGAAGCCCCCATTATCAGAGTGTTAAATCACAAGACTGAGCCAAATAATGTGGTAATTGGGGGATTTCAAGTTATAATATTTTCCACCTTGGAACAACCTTGAATCCTCCCACTCTGTAAATTAATGTTTTGGAGGCAGCCTCTTACTCTTTTTCAAAGCCAGACCCTTTTCTCTGGAAATAGATCTCTTTCTCAGGTGACCTAAAACTGACACAGAGCCAGGCATTGGAGTCAGGGAAAATGTGTTTAATCACACTGCATGCACCTCTTCTGAGGATGAAAAATGGCCGAGTATTTTGTGTTAGGTGGGACATTATTCGTTAATAGCAAACTTAAATCTTAAGTCTCTGGGTGGGGGGGGGGGGGCGGGAATGACAGCATTTCTTAGGTATTTCTAATGTAACACAGGACCAAGTGCTCCAAGAGCATCGTCTTATAACTTTTAATTCACATATCTATTTTTCCCAAACCTTTTAAGAAATGCTTGTAACTTTGCTTGTCAGATTGTGAGAAGGTAGATCATTATTCAAAGGAAAGCCTGATATAGGAAATGCAGATATAAATGGCTCAGCATTTTTTTTCTTTTCAAAGATTTATGACCGTCTCTATTTCAGACCTTCCTTAACGTTCTCATGACCATTTCAGTAGCTTCTTCTGTGGTCCAGAGCCTCTGTTTCTCTTCCTGCACCTCTTCATCCATCCCTCCCACTGCTCTGTAGATAGTTGTCGTAAGCTCAGCTCTAGATTTCCTGACTGAGTGTCCTGGGTCTTTCTCAGTCTGCTCTTAAGCTAGCTTCCCAACCCCAGGTTCCACCATTTTATTCACACCTCCTGTAGTCATTCCCTCCCAACAGGGAAGGGACCTCTCATCTCCTTCCTCACCTCCTTCCTCACGCCACACTTCTTGATGCTGTCTCTTGGTTAGACTTGATCTCTCTGCCAACCCTATTTTCCCTATGGCTACATGCCTAAGCTTATGTCTACTAAGAAACCAGCCTAAATGCCACCTTGCTCACCATCTCTACTGAGATAGCCAACCACCTCTGAGAATCATCCTTCCACTTTTCTTTACAAAAAAAATTATATATTCACTTGGCTGCACCAGATCTTAGTTGCAGCATGAGAAGTCTTCGCTCTTCATTGTGGCATGCAGGATCTTTAGTTGCAGCATGTGGGGTCTAGTTCCCTGACCAGGGATAGAACCCAGGCCCCCTGCCTTGGGAGCTTGGAGTCTTAGCTCCTGGACCACCAGGGAAGTCCCCCTCCTTTGACTTTGAATAGCACCTTATCTGTTGTATGGCGCTTAAAGTAGGTAGCTCTTCTGTTTACTTGGAAGGTATTTGTGTGTATACATGTGTATACCTGTCTCCTGACCTAAGAAGTTCTCTGAAGGCAGGGTCCCTGTTTAATTTAATTATTTGATTCCCTAAAGTACCTTGTTACTCAAAATGTGGTCTGCTGACCAGCAGCATCAACCACACCTGGCAGCTTCTTCAAAATCCAGGCTCTTAGTCCTCATCCCAAATCCAATGAGCCCAATTTTGATGTGCCCCCTCCCCCGAGCCATGATTATAGCACACGTGAAATGTCAAGTTCTGCTCTGTTCCTGCACAGACCCTGGTGTCAAGCAGGGATAGTTGTTAATGACTGGGTGGCATTAGAAGCTGAGGCTGTTCTGTTGGCTTATGGAAAGATGACCTCATAATCAAGTATCGAAAATGTCACCCAGCAGACGTCATTTTTCTGTGACCATTTTTAGTCTTAAATCATGGGGACCCTCTTCTCTTCTTAAAATCTTTGATTTGTTCCTTGCAGGTCACTTTGGTAGTTGTTTGGGTTTTTTGTTTTATTACTTTAAAAAATCCCCTTTTAGGGCAGTATTGGCCTTAGGTAGATGAGTATAGAAAGAAAATTTACTAAGTGGGTCTAAATATAGATTATGTGCAAAAAATAATTGCTCACATCTGGAAATAAGCACCCGTATGTGTGTATCATGGTGTCATCCTGGCAGCTATTTCTTCAGGAGCAAGTCAGGAACAGCCAGAGTCCAAGGGGCTGTTCTCTGTCACTGTGTCAAAAACTGAGTGATCCTTGTCACACATATTTGCTGATAACCATGGGAGGAGATAGATGACAATACGATACGTTGGGAATTGTAAAGCACTGAAGAATGTGATATTAAAGTATCCTTAGCTGCCTGGGGACCCATGAAGATCTGGGAGAAACTTGTGAAGTAAGGAGGAATACTGTCTATGGCTTAGAACAGTGGAAAGCACCACCCGCTGTGCCATATTGCTCGTCACAGCTAGCGGGGGGGGGGGTCATCTGTGTGAGCACCAGCCAGCAGTGCTAGATGCCCTGCGGCGCCTGGAGTGTCTCACACTGTGAGAGTTGAGCCCTGTAAGGCCATGACTGCAGAACATGCCAGCCAGACATTATGGGAGGGTGGTGAAATAGTGTTTATATCACTGAAATCTAAACCTATTTTATATAATTTTTAAATCTTGTATTTTATGTTTCATATAAATACATATTTTTATGTAAAATGTTTATATATGTATACATATAAAGCATTATATATTTGTATACCTATGTATACAAAAAGCACTTTAAATACTTGTTGAATTTTCCAGAAATGCAGCCACTATTTAAAACAAAAAAAAAATTCAGAAAAAAAAAAGAAATGCAACCACTATATTAATTGAGAGGATATTTTTCTTTGTTTTATTTAGAACTTTATTATATGTTTATTTCAGAAAGATCATGTCACTGCTCCTATCAGTCTGCATGGGTAGCTATTGAGTTGATACTGGTCTCATGTAGAGGGGCCAGCATCCTCTTTCTATTTTTTTTTAATTTATTATTTTAGTTTTGGTCACATGGCATGTGGGATCCTAATTCCTTGACCAGGAATTGAACCTGTGTCCCCTGCATTGAAAGTACAGAGTCTTAACCACTGGACCACCAGGGAAGTCCCACCTCCTGCTTCTACCTTCTGCTGAGGTAGTTGTACTTGAGCATTTACATATTGAAGTGTATCTGATTTGTTATAAATTTCTCTTTTATGTCTTCTTTATGTAATTAGGATATTATGCTGATTTTTTGAAAATGTATGTGACTAGGCAAGTTTTTTAATTAATTATATCTCTGGATATAAAAAGAGGTATGATAGATTTGAGAACCTGCCTGACAAAGACAGCTCATTAGCTCTCGTCTAGAGATGGTAAAGGCTCCGTCAGAGTGAGGGAGTAGGAAGAGTCAGCGCCCACGGAGAAGCAGGGCTTGGGGTGCTGCGTGGAAAGCATGTGTTGGGAAGAAAAGACAGAGCTTGGGTTCGGAGGTGCCCTAGTTTGAGTGCCATGCCATTCCCTGCCTCTTATTACTGGGTGGCCTTGGTCATCCTCCATAAGCTCAGGCTTCTGGGTATCCTTACAGGGTCAAGAGTGAATATTAGAGATAATGACATTAAAGAACCTGGCAGAAAGATACAAAGATATTAAAAATTGTAGATAATATGTATAATAATCCCAATGTCATGTTACCGAGTCCAAGCTTGCTCTGCTCTCCACACAATAGGCCAATGAATCGGAGAGGCTAAGTGTTGAGGCAAGGAAGAGACTTTAATCAGGGAGCCAGCAGACAGAGAAGATGGCAGGCTAGTACCTCAAAATAACCACCTTATTGGAGTCTGGATGCCAGGTTCTTTTACAGATTAGAAAGAAAAAAGTGTAAGTGAAAGTCATTCAGTTGTGTCCAACTCTTTGCAACCCCATGGGCTGTGAATTCTTCAGGCCAGAATATGAGTGAGTAGCCGTTCCCTTCTATAGGGGATCAAACCCAGGTCTCCCTCATTGCATGCAGATTCTTTACCAGCTAAGCCACCAGGGAAGCCCAACAATACTGGAGTGAGTAGCCTATCCTGTCTCCAGAGGATCTTCCTGACCCAAGAATCGAACCAGGATCTCCTGCATTGAAGGTGGATTCTTTACCAGCTGAGCTAAAAACAATGAGGAACTGAAGTCAGAAGGCAGAATAGAGAGGGAGAGGCAAAGTGGGGAAGTAAAGTGAAAGGGTCTTCAGTCTGGCAAAAACATCTCCAAGAGAAATGTCCAACCTTCAGAAGAGGTGTGGTAATCCCTTCTATTCACAGGTGGGCAGGGACAAATCATCTCTCCCTGAACTAAACAAAGACACTTTAGTTTACAGTCAAGCAGAGGGGCAGGGTCCTCCAGGCAAGCCATTGAATATGATTATAATAATAAAGGCAATGAAAAGCAAGTCAAAGAAATAGTTTCCAACATGGAGTCAGAATTGGTTTTCTCCCTGCAACAATGTGACTCTGAAAATGGCAAATAGACAAGCGACGACACGGGCTTCCACCGAGTTTGACTGGGCTTTCTGCGATTCCCCAGGGCTGGATTGGGTCAAGACTCCAAAATCCGGGATTTTAAGTTATTTCGCCACCCATACTCAACTGCAGGTAAAACTCCCGACTTGAACCACACTGTCCTTCTGAATACTTCTGGACTCTTTTTCCTCCCCAAAGGGACCCTTCTATGAAATTCCACCAAACATCTATACTCCCTAGAGTCTCTCTGGCAAATCCGTGACTTTCCTGTGGCAGCTTAAGCGTCTTTGACATGTTCATTGTTTCTGTTTTTAGTAGTCACTACAATTTTTTGAAGGAAGAGGAGATGAAAAAAGGTATTTCCCCAGGCACTCTCTTCCTCTTGATCCCCCTCACTCTTCCCAGAGCCCACGTGGTACCCAGTTCTGTCCTGCAACGCCAAGGCCTTTCTCTCTGGATTCCATCTGTCAGCTCCTTGTTATTGTCGTTCAGTCGATAAGTCCTGTCTGACTCTTTGCAACCCTGTGAACTATAGCACACCAGGCTTCCCTGTCCTTCACTATCGCTTGGAGTTTGCTCAGACTCATGTCCATTGAATCATTGATGCTATCTAACCTTCTCATCCTAGAATTAAGTCTCCCTCCACTCAACTTCCCTCCCGCATCAAGCCATTCCTGTTTTCCTTCTCTTTGTGCCCTCAGAACCCCGGCAAGATTGGATCCAGCAACAACTTTACCTATAGATTCTTTCCTAGTTTATTTCATTTCAGATACGAGAAGAACGGACTTCCTGTGGCCCAGATCTTTTTAATCAATAGTGGTTTCACTTTTACTTTGGAGATCGCCACATGTGCATGCTCAGCCGTGTTCAGGTCTTGCAACCCCCATGGACTGTAGTGCTCCTCTGTCCATGGGATTTTCCAGGCAAGAGTACTGGAGTACATTGCCGTTTCCTACTCCAGGGGATCTTCCTGACCCGGGAATCAAACCCGCCCCTCCTGCAGAATACTGGAGTGGGTAAACTGTTCCTTCTCCAGGGGATCTTCCAACCCAGGAATCTAACTAGAGTCTCCTGATTTGCAGGCTGATTCTTTACCACTGAGCCATTTGGGGAATCTCTAAGACTATGCTAACAGGGATGCTTTCCCGCCTATTCCCCTCCTCCACCATGTCCTGGGCGGGGGCAGGATTAATGGAGACAATGTGAGTAACTATTTTTCATTAAAATTTCTTTTAAGTGTTCCGTAAGGAAAGGAATCCCCTACTTTGTAGTGCAAAGAGTTGGCTGCTTAGTCAGTTCACTTTGGGAGGAATGATTTCAGATTTCTTTTGAAAGTTAAATGTTAATCCTTAGAAAAGTGACCACTTGGCCCTTGAGTCTATTCTGACCTTTATGACCTGCTTATTTTTCCCTTCTTCACCTCTTGATTTTCTTGTAACAGTGTTTTCACACAGGTTCCTTCTGATCATGTGTTTGTCAGGATTGGCTTTGGCTAAGGGTGATATAAATATATCCCTCTCCAGTCCTGTTACCAAGGCTGGTCTTAGCAATTCATGCCTGGTTCTTTTAACCCTTGTCTGCATCTTGGGCAGTATCTACCTTCTTAATGCTGCTTCTAAGCTTTGGCATCTCAGTAAAATTCAGTGCATCTGGGGCAGATAATACCCTCCACTCTGACATTTCTCTTTGGTCTTGGCATATTAAAGTTAGACCCAGGTCATTATTTTTGTATCAGTGACATTTTCATAATGAACTAAAAAATGAAGTGTTAAGGACACCCCCAAAAAGCCTTAAAAATGACTAGAACATTTCCTGAAGTAGTTAATATTAAGGGTATTAACCTTTTACATCTCCTTTTCAAAAAATATAAATTGATTATAAAGCATATTGAAAGTCACTTCAAACCAAGGTCTTCAGTATCTGAAAAATTGGCATTTAATTGCAGTCTGCACCAGATCGCCACAATCATGCCCAGCTCCGCCCTTGGTGTTGCAGATGTCTTCCACTTCAAATCTCAAAGAGTCCTAGGTCTTCTCTCTGCGCGTGCGTGCATGCTAAGTCGATCAGTCATGTCTGACTCTTTGTGACCTTATGGTTAATAACCCGCCCAGGCTCCTCTGTCCATGGGATTCTCCAGGTTACCTCTCCCCAAAGTCCAGCTGTCTCCACATGCTGAACCTAGCTAGGTTCACGATCACTCTAGGTGGAAAGTAGTTTGCCCTTTTCTGAATTACACGAAGTCTTTTGCTTACAAAAATGGCAGCAAAGCTTCCACATTCAGTCTTTTATATTCATGCTCTGTCATCCTGAATGTTATATATTCATATACTCCATATACTCCATGAGAGCAGGCGATGACCAGTTGCTATTTTGCTCTCCTGTGTCTAATATGATCCTTGTCAGTCACTACACAGTGTGCTTTGAGTGGGGAATCAAGTAGGCTTCACTTCTGCCCTAGCTCTTCACAGAGTTGCATGCAAATTGACTTTTTAAAATGGAATCCTACAGAGAGAGAAGGGCATTGTTTTAGCAGAAACTTTCAGAGAAGGCAAATGACTCTTTTTTTAGTATAGAGCCTCTACCTAAATGAACTACTTTTGATCTGGCATTTCATTTCTTACGTGCATATCTCCTTCTCTTATGCCCTTTCACTTATTCAGCCCGTATTTAATAAGGGCCTGTCACGTCCTGCGGTACAGGTGTGCAATCACAGTGGTAAAAGGGACAAAGGACCAACCCTCTTAGCACTAATTTTTCAAAGAGGGGCAGGCAGTAGACAGATCTAAGAAATGGCATGTGGTGGAAGGGCTGTGTAGAAAAATAAGGTGAGATAAGGGAAATGGAGAGACATGGGGCGCTTTTTAAGTTCTTAAATTTATTTTTATGCTTTTTGGCGGTGTTGCATGGCATGTGGGATCTTAGTTCTCCCCTCCAGGGATGGATCCCACGCCTTCTGCAGTGCAAGTGTGGAGTCTTAACCACTGGACTGCCAGGGAATTCCCGGGTGCTTTTTATAGAGAAGGAGTTTTGAATGAAGGGGTAGTCTGAGCAGAGCCCAAGGAGGAAGGAGGGGCAGGAAGCCATCAGGAGGATACTGGTTAGAGGAAGAACCCTTACAGAGGAAACAGCAGTGGGGCGGGGTCTGAGGATCAGGGCGCAGGGGGTCTCTGTGGCTGGGGTGGCTAGGGGAAGGGTGTGGCTAGGGGAGGGGTGTTGGGGGCGGGTCTAAAGACAGACCTGGGCAGAGTCAGTAGTTAAGCAGGGGTGGTAAAGACTTGAATTTGAGTTGAGATGTCTGGACATTTGGCTACCTCATGCGAAGAGTTGACTCATTGGAAAAGACCCTGATGCTGGGAGGGATTGGGGGCAGGAGGAGAAGGGGATGGCAGAGGATGAGATGGCTGGATGGCATCACTGACTCGATGGACATGAGTTTGAGTGAACTCCGGGAGCTGGTGATGGACAGGGAGGTCTGGTGTACTGTGATTCATGGGGTCGAAAAGAGTTGGACATGACTGAGCGGCTGAACTGAACTGAACTGAAGTGGACATTTGGATGACCTACATACTTTTTCTTTTTTTTTTTAAAGATTGAGTTTGACCCCCTGGAGAGTAACCTGTAGAAGCAGGAAGACCCACAAGGACACTTCTAAATAGGAAAGGACATGAGCCATGACTGGGGTGTGGCTTGAGGGGTGAGAAGCAGTCAGATCCTGGTTCTTAGAGGTGATGAGATTTACTTTTGGTCTGACTGTAGAGGTCCATCAGAGGGAGGGAAGTCAAGAGTCATCACAAACAAGGTCTGCTTTTCTTAGCAGCTGCAAGATTCCTGTTTTCAGTGAGTGACCTGGGGAAGGTCTTAGGAGGATCAAATTTGAAGGACAAACCCAAGTTGGGTGTTAGATGCACTATGTTTGAAGTGCCTGGTGGTCATCCCAGACTATTGGCTTCAAGTCTTCCAACACTGTGAGTCCTGGAAGTCAAGGTCACGTGTTTGTCTTGGTTGTCTTGTGTTCTCCACTTAATCTGAGAAGTTCTCACTCACAGAACCCCTGACACTTGTGTTTGAGTTAATGGAATGTGCATACGTGGGAGTTTCAGGAAGTGGCCTCTGGGTTCACTTGCATTTTCATCTCCTTTTTCATCATCATCTGTAAAAGCAGAGAAGAGACAGTTGGGAAAAAATGCTGTATGAAACTTGCTGGAAATGGGTAGAACTTGAAATGATGCTGACAAGAGGTTTAGAAATACAAAATAGAGAGGACTCAGACCAAATATAAGTCAATTAGCATAAATCACCCATCTCTGATTTCCATGCCTGTCTTTCCCCTAGTTGGCTGACTCAACAGCTGCTTCTGTGACTACAGCTGTGTAATTCCTCCACATTTCCTTTTTGCACGGATAAAGTATTCCAGTTTGTCATTGCTTCATCATTTGTTATTTTATATTAGGTTCTTGTGTTTTATTTTTTGGGCCTGGCCATATGGTTAAGAAAATCACCCAACTGTTTTCCATTCTGTTGAACTGTTCTGTTTTCACTTGGGATTGGGTTTTAGGTCCACTTGGGGTTTTATTTTCCTTTGGGGTTCTCCAGGCTGGGAAATGCTTCTCTTGGTAAACTTCCTTATTTCTAGTTTAAACTTGCAGGGCAGTGGGGGAGGTAGAGAAAACCCTCACCAGCAGAGGGAAACGCAAGGTGAGGTAGGTGCCTAGTTTGTTACGGCTGCAATGTAAGCTTCATGGGGCGTGTGAAGAACAAGTGACAAGCAGGTGATAAAGGCCATTATGGGCCATGCTAAGGAGCACAGAAAACAAGGAATTTCAGGAGCTTAGAGTCTGGAAGTGCTGTGATGAGATTTGTATTTTAGTGCAGCTATTTGACTGCCTTAGGAAGAGCAAATGGGAGGTGAGGGTGACTGGTCTGTAGGTTCTTGGTGATGCAAGGCAAAAAAAGGATGAAAGTCTTAGAAAGTTCTTAGACACAGTCAGTACTAAATCAGTCTTTATAAAATAAAATTAAACAGTAGAAACGTTTGTGATGGGCAGGGGACCACCACATTAGAGAGACATCTTACAGGTAGGATGATTACATCTACTTGGATGAGCGGTGATGCCATTCCAGGAAGGAGAGCAGGTGGGATTACAGGGAGATTGACTGGATGCCATAGTTCTGTCTGGACATGCATGTGGAGCCCATGGAGCATCCACTAGGCAGCTGGAAATATAGCTCTGGGGCTCAGCGGAGACTGTGCTCTGGAAGGACATGTTTGGGACATGTTTAGAAGTCTTCAACATCTAGATGGGAAAGAAAGAGATCATTCCAAAAAAGAAAATAAAGCACAGAGAATATTGTACCAATGGTCCTAGTCTAATGATGAAATTAAAAAAAAATTATCTCCAAATTCTAGTTGATATACTGTCTTACTCAGCAGTCAAAAAACTAAGATCATGGCATCCAGTCCCATCACTTCATGGCAAATAGATAGGGAAACAATGGAAACAGTGATAGACTTCATTTTCTTGGGCTCCAAAGTCATTGCGGATGGTGAGTGCAGCCGTGAAATTAAAAGATGCTTGCTCCTTGGAAGAAAAGCTATGACTAACCTAGAGAGCATATTAAAAAGCAGAGAAATCACTTTGCTGACACCTGATGAGAAGAGCCGACTCACTGGAAAAGACCCTGATGCTGGGAAAGATTGAAGGCAGGAAGAGAAGTGGGTAACAATGGATGAGATGGTTAGATAGCATCACCGACTCAATGGCGATGAATTTGAGCAAACTCCAGGAGATAGTGAAGGACAGGGAAGCCTGGCATGCTGCGGTTCATGGGGTCACAAAGAGTTGGACAAGAATGAGTGAACAACAGTAATCTCATATAAGATTTTCTTAAAAAAATTTTTTTTACTCTGGCTAACCAACTGATACCTATCCTAGGAAAACAATACCTGGTTTTTGTTTGTTTGTTTGTTTTAAGAATAGCAGCTACTTGATCACCCTTCAAACAGTGCTAGGTGGTATCAGTGTCAACATTAATAAAGTGCCCTTTCTACTGTGAAGACCCACCACAACCCACTTGGGAGTTCAGTCTTCACAGATGATCACTACATAATTTGACTTCCCCAATGCACTTGTAATTTGTGGCTTTGGGTATGGCTATTCCATTCTTGCTATTTCACAACCCTCAGTGGCACTTGAGCCTTCTGGAATCTTAAGGAGTTGAAATAGAGAAGCATTTTGCCCCCAAGCTGAATGCCTTAATAGAAAACTGAACAGCCTCCTCTTTCCAGCGATGTGGATTCCCCAAAAGATAATAATGGAAGAGTAAGAAACACCTACATCTGTGAATTCTCTCCAAAACTCCAGGTCCTTAGCCTGGTGTTTAAAACCACCTGTCTGGCCACCCGGGGTGTCTTAGTGACTAGCCGGCAGTGACGTCCTTCAGCAGGAGTGATTCTCTCCAGCTGTAACATACATCGGGGCAGGCTGGACATATACCGCATCCGTGCCTGGGAAACAGTGCTTTCAGCAGCAGTGTCTTCCAAGTGATAAAAATAACTTCGCTTTGGTCAGTAGCCCTGAAGCCAGGTGTCCCGTTTCACTTCCTGTTCTCTGTTGGGTCCTGCAAAGGGACATCTTGTCTTCCACAGTTTGGAATGTGACATTTCTGGTCTCGCCACTTTAACTGCCTAATGTCTAGCTGTCTGTTCTCCTCTTGTTGTGTATTTTGAGAGTCCTCTCCTCTTGAACCTTTGCATTTTTGCTCCTCATGTCTACTGCTCATACCTACAGGGAGAGATTGACAGCTCCCTGCTAGGCACTCGCTAACACAGATGTTTATATTTTGATTTCTGTTGTGTCCCCACTTTTTAAAGTCTAAGCTGATAATTACAGAGCAGTAACTTTCCTCTTCATGATTCTCTTGAAAGTCTATTTTATTCCCCCGTCACAAAAGGTTATTTTGGTTCCTCCGTCCTAACAATAGATGTGTTTCCTGCACAATATCAGATTATTGTTTAGATTGTGAAGTTCTTCACGAGTCTCCTTTTTGAAACCATTATTGACTAATGAATGTAATTTCTTCTTTTTCATGAGGTCTCGGTCAGACTTCTTCTCAAGAGTTCTTAGGTTCTAAAGCCTCTGTGAGCGAGCCCAGAGGGATGGATGGTGGGTGCGATTAATCACTGAAAATGTGGCTGCTGGTGGGGTTATTTCCTGTGTCAAGCTTCCCACTGTCAGACCTCGCAGAGAGCTGACATGCTGGGGGGCCATCTTTGTGTGGACACGGCCCGACCCCACTCTCGCTCCTTCCTTCCCGTTGGGACAGAATTGTGTCTGCCTCCATTGAGAACAGGAAGGCTGTCTCACTCACTGTAGAGAAAAACCTCCCGTGGACATGCCAAAATAACTGCTGAGTGGTTTGTTATTGAAGGAAACACAGGGTGGGTAAGTCACCTGAGTCCTAGGTTCACCGCCTGAGCCACAGAAAATTCTTCTTGATTCCAGCAGCCATGTTTAACTGACCACTGACATTTAAAATTGTAAAAGAAAACTGAAGGGACCTCACTGGCAGTGCAGTAGTTAAGACTCCATGCTTCCAATGCAGAGGACACGGGTTCAATCCCTGGTCGGGGAACTAAGATTCCACATACTACATAGTCAAAAAAACAAAAGTTCCAGAGCTGAAAACTATAGACCAAGACAATTGGGTATAATAAACCAATTTATCCTATCTGTGAAGTCATATCAAAACTGTTACTTGGGGACTGTGTTCTTTGTTGGGATGACAGTGTGAGGAGCCTGCCTTTTGAATACCCATCTCTTCTTCCCCATCCCTTCCTCAGCCATGTCCCTTCTCAGACTCCTGTGCTAACTGATAGCACATGTGTTTCAGAATGGAACCTGGAAAAGGAATGTTATAGGAGCCTCGTATGGAAATGCCATTCCAAATTCCATACACCATTCGATAATACACTGGCTAGACCGTCAAGAGTCACCCCCAGAAAGGGGGAATTTGGATTGGAAGGGAATCAAAGGAATTGAAGACCTAATATAATTGATTGCAGTAAAGTAGTAATAGGGTGGTCTGGACAACTGGATGTGGGCCAAATTCAAAATCACAAGCAATTCACCCTACCCTTTGAGAATGAGGTGAGGTCTACTGAATGGAGAACAGGGCAGGTCATCAACTTGCTTAGGGTTTAATTTAAATGTGGGCCTGGAACTTTGTGTGTTGTTCTCTGAAAGGGACAAAAGTATTGAATGCAGCCAGAAAAACCTGTGCTTATCCATCCTCTTACTTTTATCTCTCTTGTCCTCCTCTCTCAGAAACAGGGTTCTAAAGTAAAGTTCTCAGTTGTGTATAAATAAATGTCTACTGATGTCCAGGGGTCATTTTCCTTTGTCCCAGGTATAATGTCTAGCATGACATACTATATGTATGAATGAATGAGTGTCTAGCATAATGTATTTACAAATGAATGAATGAATGAATAGCACTGGTATCAAAAAACAGTGAAAATGTTAGTGATTGGAGGAAAGGCTGAAAACAAATCCTAGTTTTAAGGATAAAGAGTTTGCCCTCAATGCCATGAGAAAGCAGTACAGGATGAATGTGGGGTTACCAAACTCTATTCCATGGAACAGTAGAGCATAATGAATCTCCCTCTCTCTCTCTCTCTCTCACACACACACACACACAGGCTTCCATGGTGTGGCAGATACTTCACACTATGTCACACTATGGGATCCACAGAATATATTTGCCTACTGAAGTCTCTGAAAAGACCTGCAATGAAGACACCCCAGTTATAACTTTTATTTAACTCAGCTTTTCTCCCAACAGAGTTGGATATAGAATTCTCTATTTCACATCTCTTTGCATTCAGAACCCACTGAACACACTTTGGCCAATGCTGGTAGGAATTTACAAAATCGTCTTAGACTTGAGTCCATCTGATCTGGGTTTGAATCATAGCTACCACTTACTATGTGAACCTGAGTCTAATGAAGTCAACTCTAGTCTCCTGTTTCCTCGTCTGTAAGGTGAAGATAATGTCCACTTCCTGAAATATGAGAATTAACGCAGATAAGGCCGATAAGCCGTTCCCTGGCACAGGCTGGCTCCTTATTTTCAAACTACTGCTCCACCTTTTTCTGTGCTCATGGTCCTCACACATAGGAACTTCTTAGGATGAAGCCTGTTCTCCTTAATCTTTACAACCAGTGGCAGACAAACTGCTGTTTGCACTTGTAACATGTGAATAATTAATCTTTTTTTTTTAAAAGATACTACTTTCCCGAGGGAAAATTACAGCAAAGAGCTCATAGTTACTTTCAGATTTGTTGGTGCTGCTGCCTCCTAAAATCTGGAATGATTGTTTCCCAGTTTTTTTTTTTTCTTGACTCTCCAGTTTCTTCTAAATTGGATATTAAAAAGGAAAGGTCTTTCTGGAAATGCCTTTTATTAATATTAACCCACCAAATAAATGGCTGTTCAGAAACTATATATAATAACAGCCACAGATGTCTGTTTTGCTTTTACCATGTATCAGGCACTTTTCTGAACTCTTTATGTGTAAAATTCATTTAATCCTTCCAACAACCCAATGCGTTTGCAGCGTTATCTGCATTTTGCAGATGAGGAGACTGAAACTTTCAGGGAAATATGCCTAAGGCCACCAGGTAATAAAAGATGACGGCAGATGACTCCTGAATTTTGTTCAGCAGCAGAGGGAGGAGGAAGAGAAGAGAAACACAGCAGCTGTTTTAGACACGCTGACCCCTTGGCCCACCAATAAGAAGCTCTCTGCCCTGCAGAGTGGACTCTTCTTGCAGTGGAATTTTATTTTCCTCCCAGGGCTGGTGTCAGATTCTCTGGCTACCTAAGGTGACATGAGGAGAAGCAGATGATATCAATAGCACAGCTGATTTGTGGAATCCGGGCCTCCTCTTCAAGGCCAAGGCTTTGTCTCCAAAGTAAGGGGACTTAACGCTCAGGAGGCCTGTTCCCTCACTTAGCTTTTCCGCACAAAAGCAAGAAGGAGAAGATTCCAGCTAACCGGGGCCCATCCACAAGTCATTTCGGGAAAAACGGATATAAATAGAAATGCCTGGAAGGCTGAATATGTTTTCTGCTGCAGGAAAGTTAAAGTGGAACCCTAAGTCATAGATTTTCTGAAAATTAGTTTTTAAAGATACACCAGCTGTGGAAATTGGCGAAAGAGACTTGGTTTAATAACATATGAAGGGAGTCTTCCCTGGGTGGTCCAGTGGTTAAGAATCTGCCTTCCAAAGCAAGGGATGCAGGTTTGATCCCTGGCTGGGGAACTAAGATCCCGCATGCCAAGGAGCAGTTAAACCCTTGTGCCACAACTAGAGAGCAACCCCATGGACTGCAGCTAGAGAAAGCCTGTGTGCTGCAGCAAAGACCCAGCGCAGCCAAAATTAAAAAAATAAAATAAAACCATTGTGGGATAAAGTGTCAGATATTTAAGAAAAAAAAAAAAAGACATGAAGGGAAAATTTAGCATTACCAGTGTTCTGCTTCCCCTCCATCATCTCCTCCAATGAACCCCTTGATGAGAATCAGCAGGGCCCCGGGACATATTTTGCAGGTCTGCTGTTGATTTGCAGGGAACCTGGGAGGGTAGATGTAGAAACATTCCTGTGAGGACACTGCCGGAAGCCCCTGGTTGTCAGCAGAGCTGAGAGTGAGGCTGTTGTCCCGTCTGTTGACAGGCTCTGACTTTATCGCAGGACAGTGTGCTCCCGTTGGCAGGCATGGGAAGAGTAGCCGGTGATTGAATGCTCTTATTTCCGAGTGAGCGGCACAGGGGTGTTGGAAGAGCCCGTTACGTTGAGTGTGAGGCTCATCAACAGCCCAATTAAGAGGAAAAGGAGGGTAGCTGTGGAAATATCAGTGGGTTGTGTTGCTAAAGCTGTCTGAGTTTGGAGCCAAATGGAGCTTTTCAGTACAAAGTCGATGTGAAATTCTGGAGTGTTTTCATGTCAGATGCCCTCCTACGGGATGGGGGGTGGTTTTAGAGAATATTTGTTTTGCTTCTTTGGCTACCACCTACAGAAATGTGTTTATTTTGACTATTTTGTAGGAAGCTGGTGAAACCATCTTGTGAGAGGATTCTTTGGGTGGGAGTTTTCCCATCTGATGCCAGCTTGGAATTGGCATCAGGCTGAGGGTTATAGACCCTGATATTGAAGTCAATTGTTGGTTTATAGACTGACTGAAACAGTTTTGGTGGGTGTCCTTATGAGTGATGGGCCCAACCTTACTCGCTGCTGAAAGACACTCTTCAGCAAGAGAGCTTCAAAAACACCTGTTACTCCATTCTTTCATTTAAAAACTAAATCCTTACGGCCTTGCTAAGCCCATGCAACCCCTCCTCTAGTGCTGTTTACATATTATGAAATGAACCCGTTGCATGGATCTGCAGAGGACTAACATTTGAATGTAAGCATCTTGATAACAAGGTGAAGACTCACGGGTGATGTTAAGGGGCAGCCCAGGAATGCTCTGTAGAGGGATAACCCCTCAGCAAAGTCATGTCATCTGTCCAGGGTGGCACTTTCACATGCGTTATGAGCACAGGCATGTGTGGGAGAAACCCTCCTCCAGTTCCACTTCGCCCCCTTGACTGTTGATGGAGATTCAGATGGGTATTTGATCCCACCTGCTGCCTACAAAAAGAACTCATTGTTTACTCAAGAACCCATCCACATGGGTCTTTTGTGTGGTTCTTCATCTAGCCTTGGTGCTGACCGTCTCTAGCACCAGGGGTCTTTTGTGCTTGCGTGCTTGCTAAGTCGCTTTAGTGACATCCAACTCTTTCTGACCCCATGAGTTATAGCCTGCTAGGATCATCTGTCCATGGGATTCTCCAGGCAAGGATACTGGAGGGGGTTGCCATGCCCTCTTCCAGAGGATCTTTCCAACCCAGGGATCAAACCTGTGTCTCTTACGTCTCCTGTATTGTCAGGCGGGTTCCTTTGTGGGACCCAGCAATTCCCAGAGGCATCTCTAGAAGGCTGATGTAGAGAAAAGAGAGGATGTGGGAAAAGATTGGAGGTGCAGGGAGGGACGCAATGTACAGTTCAGTTCAGTCGCTCAGTTGTGTCCAACTCTTTGCAACCCCATGGACTGCAGCACACCAGGCCTCCCTGTCCATCACCAACCCCCCGAAGCCTACTCAAAATCATGTCCATTGCATCGGTGATGCAACCAAACATCTCATCCTCATCGTCCCCTTCTCCTCCCACCTTCAGTCTTTCCCAGCATCAGGGTCTTTTCAGTGAGTTGGTTCTTCGCATCAGATGGCCAAAATATTGGAGGTTCAGCTTTAGCATCAGTCCTTCAAATGAATATTCAGGACTGATTTCCTTTAGGATGGACTGGTTGGATCTCCTTGCAGTCCAAGGGATTTTCAAGAATCTTTTCCAACACCAGAGTTCAAAAGCATCGATTCTTCGGTGCTCAACTTTCTTTATAGTCCAGCTCTCACATCCATACATGACTACTGTAAAAACCACGCTTTGACTAGATGGACCTTTGTTGGCAATGTACAGGAAACTTACAGAGAAGAGGAGGATGTGGTACTAAGCAGGCAGGAGCACCAGCAACTCCTGCCTCAGCTTCTGATGTTAAAGATAACTGCAAAAAATCAGCGCTGCTCCCTTAAAGAAAGGGAGAACCAATTTTGAGACAGAGAGTAAGTGTTTTCAAAGGTGAAAATGAGCCCAAGATTTTCACAGGACTCCAGGACAAAAAGGAATTCTTCTCTTTGTCAGATCTTCTGCTTCAAAATTGGAAATCCTGTAGTGAGAGGAGATAGAAACACAGGGCAAACTACATG
Organism: Muntiacus reevesi; assembly: GCF_963930625.1. Lineage (NCBI taxonomy): Eukaryota > Metazoa > Chordata > Mammalia > Artiodactyla > Cervidae > Muntiacus > Muntiacus reevesi. The sequence goes on from NC_089250.1 coordinate 24,707,627, forward strand.
CTTCTCCACCTAATCTCTGGAGAGTTGATCCTTAGTGCTGGAGAGTATTTGAAAGGAAGGAGGTGCGGCTTTGGTGAATCATGAAAACAGCACTTCTGTTTTCACAGGGGGCAGACTTATTCCCATCCCATGTTGGCTCAGCACATCAGCCAGATCTCTTGCCCCTGGGCTCTAAGTATTCATATGTTTTCAGAAGAGCTATCCACTGATGGAAACAATTGTCATTGTGTCTGTTGCCAGAATGGGCGTTAAGTTTTTGAAAAACATAAACAGTGAAATGGTATCAGATTATGCCTCATCCATTTTATTATTGGTGATAATTTTAACCTTCGATCATTTAAATGGAAATTTTATCTTGATATTATATAATAGTAGATAAAAGGAACTTATCAAAAAGAGATCAGATATAATGACAATAGTATAGAAGATAGTTGTTTACTAAGCTGAAAATGCTCTCTTTAAAACACTTTGGGTATCCCTCTCTACCCAAAAGATGAGGTGGAACCCAGTCTACTGCTTTTCACATGCTCAGTACACAGCCTTATGATGTAGGAAATACCAGGCTTCTTCCATCATCTTTAGGTAAATGTGTCTATTCCAATAGGTATTCCTCAGTTCAGTTTGGTCGCTCAGTCGTGTCCAACTCTTTTCAACCCCATGGACTGCAGCACGCCAGGCTGCTCTGTCCATCACCAACTCCCAGAGCTTATTCAAACTCATGTCCATCGTGTCAGTGATGCCATCCAACCATCTCATCCTCTGTCGTCCCCTTCTCCTCCTGCCTTCAGTCTTTCCCATCATCAGGGTCTTTTCCAATGAGTCAGTTCTTTGCATCAGGTGGCCAAAGCGTTCAATCTGGGCTATTCATCTGTTCCTGAATGGCTGTGGTTTGAGTCACTTCAGAATGAGGCCAGTTGCAAGTGGGAGTGATTTTATATAGCATTATGTGGAGGGTAGAGTAAGTAACTGTCCCTGTCCCCCTTTGCTGGCAGAGATGGAGTTCCCGGGACATGCAACTTCCAGTTTTCATACTGGGAAAGTCCTGGGCAAACCAGGTTGAGTTGGCACCCTGTGTGAGATAGTGGATTTGACTGTAAACTTTAGCATTACACTTCAAAGTATTAGCAATTGAAATTCTGAATGTTCTTGAACTTCTTTTATAGTACAGAGTGGACTTGTTCCAGTAACCCTGTGTTCATGTCTGGCTGACTGTCAACTCTTGACACTCTCTTTCTAGAAAATGCCTCTGAAATGGCTTTAGATTGCATCTCACTCCCCTTCAGAGTCTTCTGTGTTTTTGCAGACTGGGGCAGAGGGTGAGCTGGGAAAGACAGGGTACCCCCCGTCCCCACCTCCAACCTCCCACCCCCTTCTTCAGCCAAAGTGTCATCACTCTTACCTGACAAGAGGAACATTTTACAGCTAAACTTTTAAACTTTTCTCAAGTTTTTTTTAAACTTTCTAAACTTTTAAAAAGATAGTACATTTGTAGCAACATAAATGGACCTAGAGATGATCTTACTAAGTGAAATAAGTCAGACACATATCATGATATCACTTATATGTAAAATCTTTAAGAAAAAAAACCAATATAATGATAGATCTGTGATTCTCTGTCTGTTTTATAAAATAAACAGACTCAGATATTGAAAACAAATTATGGTTATCAAAGGGGCAAGAGGAGGGAGGCATAATCTGAGAGTTTAGGATTAACAAATATACATTACCACATATAAGATAGATAAACAACAAAAATCGACTGTATAGCACAGAGAACTATTTTCAGCATCTCGTAATAAACCTATAATAGAAAAGAATCTGAAATTTTTTACTGTATATGGATGTATATCCGAATCACGTTCCTGTACCCCTGAAACTAACACAACGTTGTAAATTTTTAAGAAGTAGTGTGTTTCCAAGTCATTGACTAGATGCCCATGTATCCCTTCTGACTCCAGTAGGCTGTGATCTTTTATGGAGAATTGCTAATTTTCCAAAGGTTTGGAATGAAATGAATTTAAAGAAAACGGCTTGTTCCAATGGTTCTTGTGATAGTGAGAGATACTCACTGTGTGGTCCTTTTATTTTTAGCAGTAGTGTTGGAAAAATCAGGTTATGTTTATTCGGAGTGTCTGGAGGGGCTGGTGAGATTGTGTAGTCTAGAAAATGCTGCAATTATAAATTATTATAAACGTCGACCGGGTGGAGAAATTCATATACCAGAAATACTGCAGTGTATAAGTCAGCCTATAGATTTTTCCCTAGTTCATTGCCCAAAAATGTATACATTGGCCAAGGAGAATAAACCAAGAACATACTTTCACAGAGAAATATAAATATATTTCACTGTACTGTTCTTTTGTCAAGTATGTTTTTATATTAGATTTCTTGCTTATCCCCAAAGCCCCAATTTTGAGTTCACTTGTTTTTTGCTGCCTTCATTGTAAATTTGTAGTGTAGACTTGTTTTTCTACTAGATAAATACAATCAAATGGTAATACTTCCTAGTTTTTAGTGTTCACCAAATATTTTACGGACTTTCCCCAGGTTATTGTTTATTTTTAGCCTTTTAATGTTTGTTTCCACTAGAGTACTGAATTTTTTATAGCACTGTGTGCATCTTTAGGTATGTTGAGGGCTGGTGATAGCAGAGGCCCCGTTTGAATGGGTTGGCTTCTTTTAAATGGCAAACCTACTGCCTTCAATGAATAAGAAGTCCCCCTTCTTAAAAGAGAAAAATCACATTGCCTTGGTATCTCAGGAGTGCAGTTCCATAAATATTATTATGCATGATGGAATACATCTTTATTCAATAGAGCAAATATTGCCAACAAAAATGAAATAATAGAAGAAATAACTTCTAGTAGTTTCCAGCTCTAATTATGAGAAATAAGTGAAAAAGTTTTCAATCGAAGTTTTTTGTACAGGGATAGTTTACTATCTTTCACTCAGCAATGCTTATGCTCTCAGGGGAAAAATAGATAAATTGAGTGTTTGATTTTGGTTTTCTGAACATTTTCTCCCTTTGGTTTTTGCTTTTTGAGGTCAAATGTTAGTACTTGTCTTTTAAGCCACCCACACATCAGCTATTTGGGTGAGGCTGGACTCTACACTAGAACAGAAGTGGGGTTTGGTGAGGGGGCTCAAGTTTATTATTACGAGATGGCTTTTAAGACCCTGATGCTGGAAAGGATTGAGGGCAGGAGGAAAAGGGGACGACAGAGGATGGGAGGGTTGGATGGCATCACAGACTCAAAGGACATGAGTTTAAGCAAGCTCTGGGAGATAGTGAAGGACAGGGAAGCCTGGTGTGCTGCAGCGCATGGGGTCGCAAAGAGTCGGTAACGACTGAGCGACTGAATAGCATCAGCATCATATCAAGACTCACTTTATGAAATTTCTGCCTCCGAAATGTTTCACGAGAGGCAAAGTGCTGTCATTATATGAATCAAGGAGAATTTCCCTTAAAAAGAAATCCTTATTTGTCACCGGGCTAGGTACTTTTCCTAAGCTATCTTGACTGCTTTTTCTAAATATGAAGACGTGGAAGAAGTGAAAACTAAGCATTCTACCTGTAGAAGTTATAAACCCATAATTCGTGATAAGGGCTTTAATCTGTATTTAATTTTATTTTTATAATGTGACCTAGGTGAAAATCATTGTATTATGCTTCAAGAACATACCATGTTGTGGGTGGATTGGGATGGTTAATGGAGAGGAGGAGTGGTGAGGATTAAAAAATCAATTTCTGGAAGTCAGACTGTTAGTAGACGTGGTGGAGGGAATAAGAAATTGAGTTTTGGAACATTTGAAGTAAGGTAACTGTGGGAATTCTTTGCCTTGGAATATGCATGTGTGTTGATGTGCATTTAGAACCCACATGTATATTGAAGTGTATTTAGAACATATGTATACTGACGAGCATTTAGAATATGTCTGTCTGGACTTGGGGGATACTGGGCTGCAGCCATCAATGTGCAGGTGTATTCTTAAGCTGTTTTTCCATTCCCAGCACCCTCAGTGCCCATAGGCCAAAAGAAATACCTGACGCTTTCTGTTCATTTTAGCAATAAAGTTCATATAACCAAATGAGAATTTATGTCCTAACAATTTAGTGGCTGATTGAAAATACAGTTGAACACATTGAAATATATATATATATCTTTTTCTTTTTTAAAAACGTTTGTTTATGGCTGTGCTGGGTCTTGGCTGTAGTGTGCAGACTTTCTCTAGCTGTGGCGAATGGAGGCTACTCTTCATCGCTGTGAGCAGGCTTCTCCTTGCTGTGGCTTCTCTTGTGAAGCATGGTCTCTAGGGTGCGTGGGCTTCAGTAGTTGTGGCACACGGGCTTAATTGCTCCATGGCATGTGGAATCTTCTTGGACCCGGGATCGAACCCGTGTCCCCTGCTTTGGATTCTTAAACACTGGACCACCAGGGAAGTCCCTATCTTTTTCAGTCTTAAGTGATAGTTAGTTTTTTAACTATCAAGTGCTAACTTGGCGTGGCATAGTATCCATGTGTATGCTGTGTGCTCAGCCACTGAGTCATGTCCGACTCTTTGACACCCCATAGACTGTAGCTCACCAGGCTCTTCTGTCCATGCAATTTCCCAGGCAAGAATGCTGGAGTGAGTTGCCATTTCCTACTTCAGGGGATCTTCCCGACCCAGGGATCTTGTGTCTCCTACATTGGCAGGTATATTCTTTACTGCTGCGCCACCTGGGAAGCCCGTGTGTTTGGTCATAGACCAGTCTGGATGTTGCTCTGAAGGTATTTTTCAGATGAGATTAACACCTGAATCAGTAGACCTTGAGAGAAGCAGATTACTCTCCATAATGTGGATGGGCCTCATGCAATCTTCCTGAGACCTTCAGAGATAATAGCCAAGGTCTCTCAGGGAGGAAGGAATCCTGCCTCCAGACTGTCCTCAGACTCAGCTGTATCGCCAGCTATTCCCTAAGTCCCCAACCTGCTGGCCTGCCTTGCAGATTTGGGACTTGCCAGCCCCCAGAGTGGCATGAGCCAGTTCCTAAAATCAGTCTCTCTCTATGTACACACACATGTCCTACTGGTTCTATTTCTCTGGAGAACGCTAACCACTAGGATTACATGCTTTCTTGGGCACCGCACAGCTTCTCACGCCTTAGAAGCAGATGGGACAGCGTTTCCTGTTTCACCTTGAACTTGCTTTTTATCACCACTTCTCAGAACCCTGCTTTGCAAAGGTGATATCATCCAAAGGACTGTAGGTGATTTCATGTTGAAACAGGAAGCTACCTCAAGCTGGTATTTTGTATGGTATCCAACAGTTGTCTAATATGGCTGTATTTCCCTCGGAAATGTAACGCATCCCTTAGCACGTCTGTGCACTAGCCGTGACATCAGGGCAGCCGTGTGCTCACTTTGGGAACTGTGCCTACTCCTGTGCAGGAACCATGGGGATGAGATGAGCTCAGGCCAAGAGCAGAGATCCCCAGAGAACACCTGCGAGGAAGAGGCAGCAGTGGAGGAGCTTTTGGGAGGCAAGTCTGATGGAGACTGGAGACACAGGAAAAAACTGATGTACTCTCTGCTCAGAGCAAGGAAAATATGATCCTAGCTAAAAAAACAAGTTCAGGCCTAGGACAGAAGACAGGAGGAAATATTCTCTGCTTCCTACCTGGTCAGGGGAGTTAGGATGGTGGAGCTATAGTAACGTGTTCACCCTTTCTCTCTTTTTAACTTTTTTTTTACATGTCTGTGTCTTCATTGTATAGTGAAAAAAGATTTATTTGCAACCGTGAAAAAAAATCCTTTTTAGCTCTCTTGTTACTCAGCATACCTGATCATCTTATTTTTTATTTTTTTCTCTTCTGTCCAGTTTCAGCCTTGAGGTGTGTGTGTGTGAGTATGGAAGTGAGTGTGTTTTGGGGGTAGGAGGATGTGAACAGGAATAGGTCGGAGGAGACAGTAAAATAAGGATGTAACAGAGAAAACTATTTCCAGGTTTGCTTTTCTTCATGAAAGGTTCAGTAGAATTAGGGAGGTGAAGCAGATTCGCAGAAGTCCAAACAAGGAAGTTGCAGTTAGAAGCTGAGGACACTCAAACTAGAGCAGGAGTTGGAAGGGGACGTGGTGGAGTGGGCCCTGGAGAGGATAAGAGAATTGTGCAGGTGAGTTGAGCTGGGAGGAGCACCGGGGTGAGCCTTAACACTGCACTTGGACTAGACCCCAGCAAAGAGGCTTGAATGGATGGTGTGGGGCTCTGCTTTAAGTCAAAGCCATAGTTTTCTCAAGACAGCATTAAAGCCACCAGGCTTTGCCAAAACACTTTAAATCTCTTGGCATTTGTTGAAATTAATTTGCCCATAAGAAAATTCAAGTATCTAGCTTTGTGAAGTGTTCATACAGGGAAATTTTTCTATGCATTAACTAAAACCCATAATAATGAAACAACAATGTGATGCAATGGAAAGGTGATATAATTAAGCATATAAATAAAGCTCTTGATTTTTTTGAAATTACTATCATCTTGACACTGGTGGTTTCATCAGGTAAAAGCAGTGATGCCAAGAGTCACGTGGCTGGAACCGTTGGGGTTATTTTGAATATAAGATGAAACTCAGTTTGGCATCTATTTTTATTTTGAGGAAAAACTAAAGGATAAAAAGGCATCCAGTTCCAGTTCTCCAAGAAGGTTATGGTTTTAATTCCCCACCACAGAAAATGCAAAGAAAGTTATAATTACACTTCATGCATGGAGCTCCATAGAGGAAAAATAAATTGGTACCCATCTACCCCAAATCCGTAGATCAGACCTAGAAAAGCTAATCACAGATATAAATTGTATGCTTGCTGCTGATTGCTTTCTCCTCAGTCCAATGTGAACAATTAAGATTTAGACCTTAGTGTGTCTGCAGCGTTTTTGAAGTGTGACTCAAAAGTAAAAGTTCATTTAAAAATTCTCTTAATCCTGGCTTACACTTTTTATTCCTTTTTGGTTGAAGTTTTAGCTTCAGTAGACCCGTATTGAACTGTCAGTACCGATTTGGGCTATTTTCAGAGCATCACAGCACCTTACCGTTTATCAGAATAACAGAACTGATGGAGAAAAACAGCTGCTTTTTTTTTTTTTTTTTTTTTACTGTGTAAAAACAAGACAGCTTTCGGTAGCAGTCACCGTTCATTGATACAGTAGGATGGAGGTGGTTCTGAGGGGCCCGCCAGTGGTTTTCCACCTTCTCGTTCCTATCACAGACACCCAGGGACATCTTAAAAACCACAGAAGAAATGATGCAGCTGCTATGAAAACAGTGCACTAGTTCCTCAAAAAAAAAGTTACAAATAGAATTATTATATGACCCAACAATTCAACTTCATGGTATGTATATACTCCATAGAATTGAAAACGAACTCAAAAGACATTTGTGCACCCAAGTTCACGGGAGGATTATTTATGACAGCCAAACAGTCCATGTGTCTACCAGTGGAAGAACAGATATAAAATGGGATGTGCACACATAATGGAATATTGCATGCATGAGTGTTAAGTCGCTTCAGTCATGTCCTACTCTTTGCGACCCCTGGATGCAAGGCTATAGCCTGCCAGGCTCCTCTGTCCATGGGATTCATGCCTTCCTCCAGGGGATCTTCCTGACCCAGGGATCGAACCTGTGTCTCTTATATCTCCTGCATTGGCAAGCGGACTCTCTATCATTTGCGCCACCTGGGAAGCCCAATGGAATATTATTCAGCCTTAAAAAGGAATGAAATCCTGTTACATGCTACACACGGGTAAACCTTCAGGACATTATGCTAAGTGAATTAGCTCGCCAAGTCAGATGAACGATAGTTCAGTTGAGTCCATCCTTCCATACCAGGAGAGATCCTTGACAAGGCTGCATTTCTGCTTTGCCAGAAGAATCTCGTGATAGTCAGTAATAGCTAGCCCTGGTATTCCACCGAAGCTCTTTATTGAATACAATTCATTTTAAATGACCTTTACTTTTCAGGAATAGTTCTTTATTTGAGAAGTGCAGATTGCAAACAGCCTAATCAACCCTCTAGCTTTTGGTTATTAGCATTCCATCTGCTTTATAGTACCATGTAAAAACCAGCTGTGCTAGGGAGGAAAAAATTACTGACTGAATCGGTTTCTCTGGAAGAAAAATTTGTGTGGCATTAAGATTGCCAAACGGCAGGGTCTTCTTTTGGTGGTTGTGAGTGTGTGTGTGTGTGAGAGAGAGAGTGAGACTCACTTAAGGTGTTTGTCATATTTCTTCTTCAAGTCCCAGAGCTCATGTGTCATAGTTAATGTTAGAGTTATGAACAAAAGTGTTTCTAAAAAACTAAAGGAGGAATAATAATTTTAATCATCAGTTTAGTTCAGTCACTCAGTTGTGTCAGACTCTTTGTGACCCCGTGGACTGCAGCACGCCAGACCTCCTTGTCCATCACTACCTCCTGGAGTTTACTCAAATTCATGTCTATTGATTTGGTGATGCCATCCAACCATCTCATCCTCTGTCGTCTCCTTCTCGTCCCACCTTCAGTCTTCCCCAGCATCATGATCTTTTCAGATGAGTCAATTCTTCACATCAGGTGGCCAAAGTGTTGGAGTTTCAGCTTCAGCATTAGTTCTTCCAGTGAACACTTAGGACTGATTTCCTGTAGGATGGACTGGTTTGATCTCCTTGCAGTCCAAGGGATACTCAAGAGTCTTCTCCAACACCACAGTTCAAAAGCATCAATTCTTCAGCGCTCAGCCTTCTATATAGTCCAACGCTCACATCCATACATGACTACTGGAAAAACCATAGCCTTGACTAGACGAACCTTTGTTGGCAAAGTAATGTCTCTGCTTTTTAATATGCTGTCTAGGTTGGTCATAACTTTTCTTCCAAGGAGTAAACTTTTTTTAGTTTCATGGCTGCAGTCACCATCTGCAGTGATTTTGGAATTTTAATCATAAGTTGTTGTAAATAATTTTATTATAAATAATTAAATGTTGCAAACTTAAGCATTAGCTCTTGGGCTGATGAGCCACTAAATATGGAGAAGAAAATACAAACAAAAGGTTGAGTGCAAGGTGGAAGTATTATTAAGAATTCTTGGATTTTTCTTCCCAAGCTGTGGCCCATTAGTTGTTTATTTCATAGTTCTGCTGCTTCAGGACTCTTTGTGTCTTAGACCCTACTTTTTTGAAAGGTGATGTTGATACTTGTTTGTATGCTGGTCCTGTCAGGTCTTGCAAACTTGTACTGCTGCTATGTTAATTTCTTGGATAGACACCTAATATCATCATGTTTGTTCATAACAGTGCTTATATGTGCTTTTATTCATGGGCTGCTTGAAAGAGCCTTGCCCTCCTGGGTTCATCATGAGCTTGACCCCCAGACCCCCACCCTGCTCCAGACACTGGCTGTTCAGAACTTGACTTGGGGGAGGTCTAAGCCAGTGATCGTTAAAGTGCTGGTCAGGTGCCACCTTTTCAACTTGAAATAATCCTAGAAATCCTCATTTCCGTTTACCCAGAAACTACCGAAGTCACCTGGAAATGAACATTTTGAAACTGAGGCTGTTTTCTGACTGGTCTTCATTTTTCCATTACTCCCTCGTAACAGACATGTGGAGCCATGATTTGCAACTTCTTTGAAGGTAGAATCTTGTCTTTGGGATTTTCTTTTCCCTTTCAAGTTTGGAGCTTAGCTCTTTGATTTCAGGGAGGAAAACTCAGACAGGCTATGGCAGTTCAGCTGTGTCCACCATCATCAGTTGCTGGGGTCATGGATAAATTGGGAACAACTGGGGGGATATATAGAACTGAGATGAGATGAGGTGTGTGGTCCCTGGGGTAGCAGCTGAAAATGAGAGTGGGAAGGTCATCTCTTCAGCCCTTCAACTTACAAATAAGACCCTGGGGAGAGCACAGGGCTCTCGCCAAGCTCCCAGAGTTAATGGCAACTCAGCCGCCATAGCCTTTACCATCTGCAGTTTTTAGCACAATATGGGTGGATCCTCTTAAACCTCTCAGACAAGACTAATTACAAGCAGCCAGTTGATCCTATAATGCACCAATTTGTCTGGTCTGGCTATAAGATTAGAGAAAATTATGCTTTTGATTCAGAGGGAGGAAAACAGTAGGAAGTAATGGGACAGAAGTTTTCGCTCTGCATGTGGACATGAATGGACAGGTGTGGATGTGTATGTACACTCTAGTGTGGTGATGAAGAAAACACAGGAACCTGTTAATTTGCTAGTTTCTCTCCTAAACTCAATTTCAGTATTTTTGTAGGTTTTTTTCCCTATGCCATTTTTTTGGTATAGATTTGTGTTCTTTGAATTATATTCTCTGGGGTAGGATTTGGTGTTCTCGTTCTTCTGATCCAGGGTTCTAGAATTATTTGCACTTACAGGTGGGAAAGTGTGCACTGATTAAGTCACCCATCCTCTCTAATTGGTTGCATTGATGGTTTACTATTGTGGGACTATCAGTACCAAGGGTGGGTTACTGCCACCTCCCTATCCAACACCCTCTTTTAGATTACTCATGGGTCCATTGCCTAACTTGTTAAACGAAATTTGCATGCTCCTGAAAAATTTTAATGATCCTTTTAGTTTTTAAAAGATGCATTGATTTGTTTACTTATTTGGGGCTGTGCTGGAACTTCCTTGCTGTGAATGGGCTTTCCCTAGTCATGGCTAGAGGGGCTCATCTGCTGCCGTGGTGCATGCGCGGTGCCCTCTCCTGTTTCAGAGCCGGGCCCTCTCGCTTCGGTTTGCCGCTTCAGTACTTGTGGCACGTGGGCTCAGTTTCTCAGCACATGGAATCGAACCAGGGATCAAACCCATGTCCCCTGCGTTGGCAGGCAGACATGGGCTCTTAGCCACTAGACCGCTAGGGAACCCCTAATGATCCTTTCATTAACAAAAGGAGTTTATCCTGGCAGTGAACATTATTGCCTACATTGGAATTCAGAGGAGATGGCATAAGGACAGTTCTAGAATTCACCCTTCACCTGCTTGTCTGCATTACTGGTCTTTTTTTTTTTCGGCTGCACTAGATCTTTTTTGCAGCACACGGACTCTCTAGTTGCGGTGTGCAAGCTTAGTTGCCCCCCCAGCATGTGGGATCTTAGTTCCCCCACCAGGGATCAAACCCATGTCCTCTGCATTGGAAGGCAGAGTCTTAACCACTGGACCACCAGCGAAGTTCCATAGTGGTCTTCTGCCTCTTTCTTCCCTAAGTTGTGTGCTATAGGCTGGAGTCTCCTTTGCATCCATACTATGTATGTTAGCATTTTTCAGAATTGTCTCTCTCCCAGGCATCCCTTGGAGGCAGGCCGGTCCAGTTCCCAGGCCCGCTCACGATGTTTCTAAGGGAACACTGTTGTTCCTTTTTCCTAGAACCCATCAACCCAGAATAAACAGAGGGTACCATTCCCAACCACCTCAGTGACTTACCCCGCCTCTTTCTCAGAAGATTTACATAGGCATCCATGGCTTTGAGAGAGAGGCCACTCTCTCTTAACCCTTCCAATGAATTTGTAAAGAAAAGCTCCTTTGGTAATGCCAAGTAATTAGACTCACATTTCTGTTTTAGATTTTTGTTCATGCTCTGCGCAGTTTTGTTCCATTTATGTGTTTCATTGTCAATGAAACAGCATGTTCTCCAGCTAAGTAATTCCCTGAAAATTACTTGGTTTTTACTTACTTAGAGCTACTCAGGTACAGGATAGGTCATCTTTGTGAGAGCTATAATGTTTTGTTTCACTTCACCAAATATGTGTGTGTGTGTGTGTGTGTGTGTGTGTGTGTGTGTGTATGTGACTCAGACAGTAAAGAATCTGCCTGCAATGCAGGAGACTGGGTTTGATCTCTTGAGTCAGGAGATTTCCTGGAGAATGGAATAGCAACCCACTCCAGTATTCTTTGCCTGGAGATCTTCATGGACAGAGGAGGCTGGTGGGCTACAGTCCATGGGATCACAAGACCTCATGCATACATGTGTATATCATTGGGTTATATAGTTAAAGGGAATCATGAACATAAAATGATCAATTTTGGTTTTTAAGATGAACAGTGTTAAAAATAAGCTTGTATGCTCCTGAAAATGATCTAGAGAAAAGAAGGGTGTGATTATAGGAGGGAAGAAACTGAACAAAGTCTTGGGATTTAGTGGGAGGCTTAGCCTTAGGAACAAAGACAGCTTTTCCATCTTTACAGCCAGAATGGCATCATATGTGGGCACGTAAATCTGGAGGATAAGGGTGAGAGAGTGAGGTAGTTCTCACCTGTCAGTGACACAGAAAGGGAGGTGATCAGCTAAGAGTAAGAAAAGGATATTGGAAGTTTGAGGGGAGAAAAAAACCTCTATGAAATAGATTGTAATCTTGGAAAATAAAAAAGTAAAATCACGAGGAAAGCGTAGAAGAATCATTTAGCAGAGTTAAGTTTGAAATTTATGTTAAGGAAGTTAAGACCATTAAGCAGAGTTGTGTGGGGTTTTTTTTTTTCCCCCCAACAGTTTTAGCAGCTTAGTGGGAAATAGTTAGGTTGAACCTGTATTTGTTTTGAATTTATTTTCTTTGTGGCTGTGCTGGGTCTCCGTTGCTGTGAGTGGGCTTTCTCTAGGTGAAGCAAGCAGGGGCTGCTCTCTGGTTGCGGTGCTTCGGCTTCTCTTGTTATAGAGCATGGGCTCTAGGGCACACGAGCTCAACTGGTTTTGACGCACGGACTTAGTTGCCGTGCAGCACGTGGGAATCTTAGTTCCTGGATCAGGGATAGAACCCATGTCCCGTGCCTTGGCAGGCAGATTCTTAATCACTGGCCCACCAGGGAAGTCCTGACTGGAACTGTATGGATTGCCAGACTAGTGCAACAGGGGGTCAGGTAGATGAAGATACTGTAAGGAATTGCTCATGAAGCTGGACCGCAGAATCTAAACTGGGTGTGATGAAGTGGATGGTGGATTGAGATTGAAGGATAAGATTCTTGTTGGGTCAAGGATCATTGGAAAGTGTTTTTGATGGTTTCATCATTATGCCTTCAATCTGTATGACTGTGCACTGTTTAAACCATGCCCTGTGTGGCCACAGGTCCTGAGGCTACTTGGTAGAGAGGATGGATGTCCGTAGGTCCAATATCCAAATTCTCATATCAGGGAAAATCTTGGGAGCCTGATTTTTATTTAAACGTCTGTGTTACCAGTTGGAGAGATGATAAAAGTAGATTTTTTGGTCTGTTTATCATCCTTCTCTTTTTTGTCTGTGTCGGGTCTCCATTGTGACAGGTGGCGTTAACTAGTAGCATCGCTCAGTTGCCGTGAGGCATGTGGGAATCTTATTTCTCTGATCAGGGATTGAACGTTCATCCCCTGTGCTGGAAGGTGTATCCTTAACCACTGGACCAGAAGGGAAGTGCCTGCTTATCATCCTTCATTCACTTTGAAGCTAGTAATGTTTTTAAAGCTCAGGTGTTTTTAATAAATGAAAAAAAAAATCTGTCCCTTTAAAAAATTTCTTTTTTACTCATTTGCAAAGTAAATCACAGTAAAGGTGAGAATTAATATCTAGTTCTCTGGAAATAATTTTTTAAAGTAAATCACATCCATTAGGGAAATTCAGAAAGTTCAAAAAGCATTTAGAAAAATCCTGTCCTACAGATAGACAGAAATGATTTTCTGTCTTTTGACAAATCTCTTCTCCAGGGGATCTTCCCGATCCAGGAATAGAACTGTGGTCTCCTGCATTGCAGGTGGATTCTTTAACTGCTGAGCTACCAGGGAAGCCCCTTTAAAATAGTAGTTTTTATTATTTAATGTCATTTTATTTTTAATGACTATGTTTGTTAATTTTTTAAAGATATGAAATTATTATTGTTGTTTGACATTGAAATCTTTTCATGTGTATGAAATGATGACAACTCAGCGGTGAGCCCCAGGACCAGACTATTTAAGTTGTAAATATACCAGTTAAAGGAGCCACTACTTACCCTAAGGCCTTGCAGGGAGCATTGTTCCTATTTCAGCAAGTTTGGGACTGTCTGGATGAAAGTCCCATTGTGAGCAGAGGTCCCCGACCCCCAGGCTGTGGACTGGCACTGGTCCGTAGCCTGTTAGGAACTGGACTGCACAGCAGGAGGTGAGCAGTGGGCAAGCAAGTGAGAGATGCTTCATCTGTATTTACAGCCGCTCCCCATCGCTCTCCCATCACTCCCAGATGGGACTGTCTAGCTGCAGGAAAACCAGCTCAGGGCTCCCACTGATTGTGCATTATGGTGAATTGTATAATTATTTCATTATATATCACAATGTAAAAATAATAGAAATAAAGTGCACAATAAATATGTGCTTGAATCATCCTGAAACTATTCCACAAAACTGGTCCCTGATGCCAAAAGGGTTGGGGACAGCTGATTATGAGGACTTTGAATACCTGAGAAAGTAAAGGGACCTTACTTTACATTCACTTTTTACTTCTTTATCTTTTCCATCAAGCTGTTTCATCACTAGAATAGTTGGATTGATGCTGTTAGATGTTGTAAGTTGGAAAATTTCCTTCCTATAAACTGTTATCTTACAAATCTTCAGGAACTTGAAATTAACGTTTTATAGGTAGAACCTTAAATCACAAAAATTCTACTTGCTTCCTCCACCCTTTCCCCAGCTAAGAATTAAAAAGAGTTCTACTTTTTTTTTTGATGGCGGAATAATATCTAGCTCATGCCATACAAATACTTATGAGAGCTTAGTTTGAGCAAATCTGACAAAAGCTTTGTAACACAGATGTTGTACTTATCTAATTCATTTTTTCCAGCAAGCTGTAACATTTCTCAAATGTAAAGGTGTGAAGGGCATGGTTACCAAAAACAAATAGATGTGAATGGGGCTGTGTTATTAAATGTCATGCTTCTTGATTTGTTGGTCATGTATTATCTCAAACAAAAATGGATTTTCCTACTCTTCTGTTTTTGCATTTTCGAAAATGGGCTGTCCACAAACTGGTTTGTAGCATTCTTATTTTGCAGTGAGGAGGAAATGGAAATAGAAATTGCTTTGTATTATATGAATTAATACTGGTTCTCAAAATTCTCTTACATAAGGAAGGGTACAGTTGAGATAGAATGGTGTTTTGTGGGTAACTAGGGAAGAGAGTGATATGCAACAGCTGATGGTTTGTTAATGATGCTTAATAATTTTAAGCAGAGTAAGACAGCAAATTCTTGTCCACATTGGAACTGTTTTGTGCATACCACTTTTAGACTTCCTTTCATTGGTTATATTTGTTTCTTGACATTTCAAGATAGCATAAAAATTTGCTTTTTGTTTTCTGAAAGATGAAGAGTACAAATTCTTCACATTCATTTAAGTGGTAGTGGTAGTCTTCTAAATTGATATCGCTTCTTCTTTGGGGAGAACTAGCCTAAGTATTGTCAGAATTGTATTTATTTTAAAAAAATATTTATCTGATTGGCCACGTCGAGTCTTAGTTGTTACATGCAGAATCTTCTATCTTCATGGCTGCATGTGAAGTCTCAGTTTCGGCATGTGGGATCTAGTTCCCTGAGCAGGGATCGGGCCTGGGCCCCCTGCATTGGGACCATGGTCTTAGCCACTGAACCACCAAGCAAGTCAGCATTGTTTAAAAAACCTTTCATGGGTGTCACCTTCACAAGGCAAAGTAAGATGCCGGTTACGGATGTTTCATAAGTACTAGTTCAACAGACACGCATCACTGTGATACCCAGTTTGGGCATAGCAAGAAAGTGAGATGTTTAACAGTCTTCCCTAAAATGTGGTTACATATGTGATTTTTAATTATGCTTTTTTGCTATTTTCTTAATTTGCCTAAAGTCCCCTTTCAGTATAAATGTAAGAGAATTGCTCAGTGAGTCCTCCATGCTTTACATATTATAATGTGCTAATACCTCTCAAGACCCTTTTTTAAAAAAAAGATTTTTGGCCACACCACACGGCATGAGTTTGAGTAAACTCCAGGAGATGTTGAAGGACAGGAAAGCCTGGGATGCTGCAGTCCATGGGGTTGCAAAGAGTCAGACCCAACTGAGCAGCTGAATAAAAACCACAACGACATGGCATGTGGGACCTTAGTCCCCTGACTAGGATCAGACCCATGTCCACTGTATTGGAAGGTGGAGTCTTAACCGCTACACTGCTGGGGTAGTCTCAAATACCCTCTGGTTTTTACTTACTTTTGCTTTGATTCCCATGTCACTGATGAAGAAATAGAGGCACAGCGGGTATATATCACTTGCCTGGGATCAGAACAAGCAAATGGCAGAGCCAGGATGGAACCCCTAGTCCTAAAGAGTGTAGTCTCAGGTCTGTGGACTGTATTTTTTTCAGTTCCAGCGTTCTGGGACCTGATGTTCTCCATCTGCTGCATGTGGCCCTGGCCCTCTGTCCTGGAATGTTAGTCATCTTTGTGTGTGACCCTGTGATGCTCTGATGGGACCCAAACTGGGCCACTGAGCAGTCAAACAGCTCCGTTAACAGAAATGTCAGTGTCCTCTTTCTTTATTTACTAGGAATAAATGAGCAATTGATATGCTGTTTTCAAGTTTCCATGACTGTATCCCTCTTCTCTTCATAGCTACAAAATGTCCTCAGGAACAGTGTGATTAAATATAGCTTTGTCTCTATTTCTGAGACCCATATTTATGTCTCTGTTCCTAGCTTGTCTTAGGACCTCTCTGTTTCCATGTGCTGAACTCCGTGTATAGCTCTGTATAAGCTGGGGTCCCAGTTTTGTTAATTGAATTTGCCGCATGAAATAGGAAATCGCTGTCCTTTTGTATGTATCTGTCCAAGATTCAGAGCTAATGGTATTGTTGATAGGATTCACTAATAGCACTGTTATGATTTATAATATGTTCATTCGTACTGTATTAAACTATCCATGCCTTTGTGCTTGTTACTCAGAGGAAAGTAAGACTTCTTGTACTCTTAATGAAAAAATGTCTTCTCTGGGTAAGACACTATAGAGTACTCCCCTTGTTACTAGAGCCAAAGAAGAAAGATATATTGTTTTAAGATGTAAGAACATCTCATTGGATAATTAGCCCTTTACAGACCTAAGGGAGCAGTAATAGAGCGTCCCCTCTGATGGAGCATGTCAGTGGGAGGTTGAGTGTAAACACTCCTGTATTTAGCAAACCAGACGTTATTTAACTTCTCTGAGCCTTCATCTTCTCACCAGTTAATTAAGATCAAGAATACTTACGATACTGGTTTTATTGACATCTAAGTATATTCATGTAATGTAGTTAGTGCTGTGCCTTTCTCCCAGTGTAGGCACTCAATAAGGGGTAATTATTTGATTATTGAGCATTAGTAGGCTACTGAAAGGATCTTGAGCAGGTTTGGAGAATAAGCCATTAGCTAGCAGAGAATTAATAATGAAAAATGCACTTAGGCAAATGCACTAAGAGAATATGGTTTCATGGGTTTGCCTAAAACATAGGAAATACTTTTGAAAAATAAGGAAAAATAAGGGTAAAAGAATCTCTCTTGTTGACTTAAGACCTTGTTTGATTTGTCTCGTGTGTAACTTACATGAGACTCAAAAGCATGGACTGTTTGAAGAATAAGGAGGAACTTGAAAAGTAAGGCTGTTTGACCCTTTCAACAATTCTTTTAGTGACTTAAGTAGATATAAACGGAGGTCATGAGACAGGAAGCGCATAGTTTCCAAAGAAACATTTTAGATAAGACAAAGGGAACCCTTCTAAGGAATCTGGATGCAGATCTCTCATTGAAGAGAAGAGGTGTGCAGGCTTTCTGAAGCTCTGACCCTGTCATCAATCTGGGTGGTGTCAGGGGTCTCCTTGCCCTCTTCTGCCTTATGGGTCCAAATCAACTCCTAGAGAAACAGTGGGGTCGTTTTAGAGAAGAAAGCAGAAAAGTCCACGAAGATGGCTGTCACAAACGTAGCATTAGCGCATGTCGATTGCAAAAGACTTTTGTATTCTTAGAATCTTCAGTGGCTAAGCGTCAGCAGAATTAATACACCTTAATCTGTGAAAGTGGATTTCGGTTATTTCCGAGGAAACTCTCACTTCAGAGCTTGAATAGAAAAAGACAGGAGAGTCCTGCCATCCTGGCTGTGCTTTAATGAAAGTTGGGTAAACAATGAGAGGCCAGTCTCAGGAAGGTAGGGAAGGTAGAAGGAAACCCAGTGGGATGAACAAAGAAGCGCTTGAATAGCTGAGACCTGAACTGGAATGCTGCTGCGAAGCAGGGGCCTGGCAGAGGGCCAAGGAGGACAAAGAAACAGCAGCAGAGCTCTAGCAGGAAATGAGAAGCAACTTTCAAAACACATTAAGGGAGACCTTCTTTAAGTACATCGGAAACAACAAGACAGGGAAATGTTGTTTCTCTGTTCGCAGAGGAAGGAGTTGGTTTTAAATGACAGAGATAGGTCAGGTTGTCTACCTTTTTCCCTTGCATAGAAGCATAACTTCATTGTTTTAGTAGAATCTGGTAGTATTGAGTGGGAGTAGGGAGCATTATCAGAAGAGCTGGAGGAAAGATCTTTTAGCAGGCTAAATATAAGATCTATCTTATATTTTCTCATTATCCTGGTACTTATGCCAGTTACTAGCACAATCGAAAATAACCTCCTAAAATGAAGATAAGTCTTGGCCTTCCGCTCGCTACCCTCATCGTTATGTTTCCTAGCGTATTGTTTCCAACATCAAATCGTCTAGCAAACAACCGTCTTATTTCCCTGTGTGTGTGTATTATTGTTATTTATGGGTCTAGTTCCCTGAACAGGGATGGAACCTGGTCCACCTGCATTTGGAGCTCCGTGCCTTAGCCACCAGACTATCAGTGAAGTCCCAGAAGTGATTATTTTTCACTACACAAATCTTGAGCTAAGTGGCTACCCGTCAGAGCATATTGAAAGTGTGTTTAAATAGGAACTAATGTTCTTGGTGGAATGGGTAAAAAGGGTCATAGTGAGACAATTCAAAAGTGATCATTACCAGATCCAGTGTGAAGCACCGAACATGAACAGGCTGCTGGTGGGATGGGGAGAAGGGAGTGAGCTTGGTCAAGATGGTTTTGGCCATTTGGGAGGCATGGTTATAAATGAAGTAGTGGAAGGTAGTGTCAGGCAGAAGGGTAGGGGGCATAGGAGGATGCTTGCATTTTCATATGTGAGCCTCATGATGGTAGTGATTTGAGTGCATGCCTAGAAGGCAAACATTTTGAGTTTATCTGATGGTTTCTTTTTTACCCAAAGCAGTGTTGAGTTGGTTTCTTTCTGAGCCCTGTAAGTTGCCTTTTTTCTGGACCAACTACCCTCTCAGAATAGTTTAAGAGAAGGTCTTGTAGGTATAAAGCTCAAAATCAATAGGCCAAACTACAAGATCAGGTAAGAGAGGATCTTGTAGTAAGTTCAGGTCTTAGCCTTCGGTAAGCGAGGATCTAGTCTTAACTCTGCCATAAGAGTGAAGTCATTAATAAGAGTCATAAGGATGGTTAACAAATTGGGAAAAATAAAGTGCCCAGGTGAAACAAAACTCGGATAAAGTGATATTATTATTATTATTTGGCCTGCCAGGATCTTAATTCCCTAATTAGGGATTGAACCCACACCCCCCTGCATTGGAAGCACAGAGTCTTAACCATTGGACCATTAGTGAAGCCCCCAGGAATAAGTCATTAATGTTAAGTGTCTGAAGGACTTTTTTAAAAAGCCACATTAGTGATATGTTTTATATTTCTTCTGATAAAAAGGAGAGCAAAGACTTTCCTGAATAAAGGATTTGGAATAGATTTAAAGAAAGATTGTATGACCCTTATAAAATGTTGAGATAAGGTAGTGAGGAACAACGTATGTTTCCTTCTAAGAGATCTTTTAAAGTGTGAGCAATTATTATTTTGGGGATGAGTACATTTGATACATTTATAAAATGTTTGACTTTAGATATTAACTAGGCGGTGAAGGAGATAAACCCTTGGGATTGCTTTCAACTGTATGTATTTTTTTAATATTCATTTTTATTTATTTATTTGGCTGTGCCAGGTCTTACTTGCAGCACATGGGATCTTTGATCTTTTTTGCAGCACTTGGGCTCTTTAGTTGTGGCATTCTAACTCTTAGTTGTGGCATGTGGAATCTAGTTCCCTGACCAGGGATTGAGCCCAGGCCCCCTGCATTGGGAGCATGGAGTCTTAGCCACCGGATCACCAGGGAAGTCCTCTATGTATTTGTATTGGCTTTACTGGCATTTTCCTCTTCCTACTACGGCTGTGTGTTTCAGTTCAGTTCAGTCGCTCAGTTGTGTCCGACTCTTTGCGACCCCATGGACTGCAGCACACCAGGCCTCCCTGCCCATCACCAACTCCCAGAGTTTACTCAAACTCATGTCCATCGAGTCGGTGATGCCATCCAACCATCTCATCCTCTGTCGTCCCCTTCTCCTCCTGCCCCCAATCCCTCCCAGCATCAGGGTCTTTTCCAATGAATCAGCTCTTCACATGAGGTGACCAAAGTACTGGAGTTTCAGCTTCATCAGTCCTTCCAATGAACACCCAGGACTGATCTCCTTCAGGATGGACTGTTTGGATCTCCTTGCAGTCCAAGGAACCCTCAAGAGTCTTCTCCAACACCACAGTTCAAAAGCATCAATTTTTTGGCACTCAGCTTTCTTCACAGTCCAACTCTCACATCCATACATGACCATTGGAAAAATCATAGCCTTGACCAGACGGACCTTTGTTGGCAAAGTAATGTCTGTGCTTTTTAATATGCTATCTAGGTTGGTTATAACTTTCCTTCCAAGGAGTAAGCGTCTTTTAATTTCATGACTGCAGTCACCATCTGCAGTGATTTTGGAGCTCAAAAAAGTAAAGTCTGACACTGTTTCCACTGTCTCCCCATCTATTTCCCATGAGGTGATGGGACCAGATGCCATGATCTTAGTTTTCTGAATGTTAAGCTTTAAGCCAACTTTTTCACTCTCCTCTTTCACTTTCATCAAGAGGCTGTGTGTTTAGCTGCCCTCTAATGGCTGTGTAATTACTTTATGGTAGTATATATAAGCTTTCATTATATTTGTTTGCTCAATTAACAGTCTCCTTGATGCTCCTCAGCTCTGTAAATGGACAAAGTCTATCTTGTTCACCATCGTGACTTCAGTTCCAACCCATTACCTGGCACACAGTTGTAATGTTTGTAGAATGAATGATAACGTGGAATGAAGTATGACTTAGGTTGTGGGTGTAGAAGGTTGTCATTTTTAGAATGATTTCTTAGAGGCTTAGTTCAGTTCAGTTCAGTTGTTCAGTCATGTCCAACTCTGCGACCCCATGGATTGCAGAGGCTAGATTATCACTAAAATGGATTTCCCAATCTTGAGGATTTTGTTGAAGTCCTGTTGCTGAAATTGTCTGTCATTTGAATCAAAGGACGTCCTCTCTAATCATCTTTGAAATGTAAATGGGATCCACACAACTTGTACTTGAATGTCCCTAACCACATTATTCATAATTAACAAAAAGTGGAAATAACCCATATGTCCATCAATTAATGAATGAATAAACAAAGAGTGGTATCTCTACACAACTTAGCGACTAAACAACAGCAGCAATACAGTGGAATAGTATTTGGCAATAAAAAGGAATGAAGTATTGATACATGTTACATCATGGATATATTTTGAAAACATTATGCTACTCAGAGAGAATCACATATTATATGATTCTACTTACTGTGAAATGTCCAAAACAGGCAAATCCACAGAGATCAAAAGTAAACTGGTAGTTGCCTAGGGCTGAGAAAGTTAAGAGGAGATGGGAAGCGAATGCTAGTAGGCATGGTGTTTCTGAACATGACTGCCATCATGGTTGTCCAACCCTGTGAATATTCTAAAAACTGTTAAATTGTGTCCCTTTGCTTTGCAGTTTTTTTTAAAAAGATAAGTACTGTGTACTGAAGTTTTAAAAAATATTCATTTCTATATTTACTTATTTTTGGCTGTGTCAGGTCTTAGAAGCAACACTCAGAATCCTTGTTACAGCTTATGGGCTTCTCTCTAGTTGAAGCTTGCAGGCTCAGTAGTTGTGGGTCAAGGGCTGAGTTGTTCCGCAAAGCCCACCAGGGATGGCACCCGTGTCCCCTGCATTGGAAGCTGGATTCTACCACTGGACCACCAAGGAAGTCCCTTTTTTTTTTGCAATTTTTAAAAACATATTTATTTATTTTTGGAAATATAATTGATTTACCATTTTATATTCGTACAACTTAGTCATTCAATATTTTTATAGGTTGTACTCCATTTAAAGTTATTATAAAATTTTGGCTACATTTTCTGTGCTCAGATGTATACTCTAGGGGTTTGTTGTTGTTGTTTTGGCCACACCACGTGGCATTCAGGGTCTTAGTTCCCCAGCCAGGAATTAAACTCCTGCCCCTGCAGTAGAAGCTTGGAGACTTAACCACCGCACCTCCAGGGAAGTCCCCAGTTGTACACTTTAAATAGGTGCGTTCCTTTTGCCAGTCACCCTGATAATAGACCTCTAGCAAGAAAAGAACATGAAGAACATATTTAGACAGTAGAAAATTCAGGGTTTTTTTTTTTTTTTCTACTGTTCAGTTTTGCTTTTGGCCAAGGGTATCTAAACAATTAGGGTTTCCCAGGTGGTGCTAGTGGTAAAGAACCTGCCCGCCAATGCAGGAGACACACGAGACGAGGGTTTGATTCCTGGGTTGGGAAGATCCCCTAGAGGAGGGTATGGCAACCCACTCCAGTATTCTTGCCTGAAGAATTACATGGACAGAGGAGCCTGGAAGGCTACAGTCCACTGGGGTGCAAAAGAGTTGGACACTACTGAAGCGACTGAGAGCAGCACAGCATCTAAGAATTATATTTGGCAAACACTTTTTTTTACAAAACAAGCAGTGTAGGGTCTTGGCTGTTTTGCCTTAGGAAGGGTGCAGACCTCCTACCCCTGCACGTAGCACGGAGGATCTTCAGTGTGGATTTCTGTGTCTGCGTCACCTTTTACGGCATGGACAAGGGCACTGTGACCCCATCCAGTTCAGCACTGCGTTCATGTTGATTTACCCGGGACCTGGCACAGAGGAGGAGGACCACAGTATTTATTGCGTTATCTATAGTTAAGTATAAAGCGCTGGGCAGGTTTTGCTTTCAGACAAGGTACAGACTCTGTTTTGAGCTTGACAGAGTTGCTTGCTCAGAAAATGCTTTAAAAAATTTTTTTATTGAAGTGATTTTCAACAAGAATGCCAAGACTGTTCAATGAGGAAAGGACGGTCTTCAGCAAATGAGACTGACAAATATTGCATGATTCCAACTCATGGGAGATTTCTGGAGTGGTCAGATTCCTAGAGACGGGAAGCGAAATGGTGGTTACCAGAGACTAGGGGGAAAGGGGTATGGGGAGTTGCTGATTATAGGGTACAGAGTTTCACTGGGGAAAGCTGAAAAAGATGACGCTGATGGTCGCGCAACAGTGCAAATGTACTTAATGCCAAAACTGTACACTTAAAGGTGGTTAAAATGGTAAATTTTATGTAGTATACTTTGCCACAATAAAACTATTATTTTCAAAAAATAGAAAATATTATTTTCAAATGAGAACATTTACGTGTACAGACAAAGGCTGCCATAGAAGTTCCCATGTCACCTGTCCCACCGTAAATATCCTCAGTTGCTTCCTCTAGAACATAGCAAACACAGTAAGCTTTGCCTCACCTAGATTCTTTCACAGCTTTTACTCCAAATTACTCAGTGACCCAACCACTGATTGACAATATTTTCAACAGTGCTTTACACACTATTGTGAAAACTGTGGGATTTGTTAGTCATCATCTGGACCAGACTCTGGGAGACTCCATAGTGTGGTTTTGTTTCTGTTATTAGTGCTCTACTAATTTTTCACTAATTTATTCCTTTCAGTAATTTAGAAATATATTTATAAGAAATGCATTTTTGAAAGATAATACCACATCTCATAAGCTGTTTCTTACTAGAAACCAAAAACTTCCTGATAATGATGGAGTGCCATTTTGATGCCTGGAAAGGAGTCTGGAAAATGGATGCTGTGTATACCTTATTTCTTCCGTGACCTATGGCTTACCATCTTGGGTTGAACTGTCTGTCCATGCATACCTCACTTTGTGGGAGCAAGATACATAGCAGTTTGTTAATCTGCAGACTTCACACTTTTCATTTGCCTTTTTCCTAGACTTTTTGCCATTTTCAACAATGAATAGGACATTTTTAGAAAACTCTTAAAGTGTTTTCTAAGTTCAAGTGAGTTTGAGGTCTAGAAGACAACCAACAAATGCTGAATCCAGCCTTAGAGTCTTCAGAAGTGAGACATAGTCTTTGTCCCAGTGTGGGTCAATTTCTAGGTTCTTCTGTCAAGGATTCTTTCAGGGACCTTCCCAGGAGATTCTAGTGTCCAACATACAAGACCTTTGTCTCTACCTTTCAGAACACTTGGGCTCCCCTGCTGGCTCAGATGATAAAGAATATGCCGGCAGTTCAAGAAACCTGGGTTTGATCCTTGAGTCAGGAAGATCCCCTGGAGAAGGAAATGGCAACCCACTCCAGTATTTTTGCTGAGAAAATTCCATGGATAGAGGAGCTTGGCAGGCTATAGTCCATGGGGTCTCAGAGTCAGACACAAACGAGTGACTTTCACTTTCTTTCAGAACACTTACCGTCTCATTATGAAACTTAGAGCCACCTTCTTAGCCTGCGCCCCCAGTCCTAAGGGTCACATCTGAATGGCAGTGAAGTGAATGACTTCAATGGCCCCTTCTTTCTGGAGGACAGAGAGAGACTCTGCAAGCCCTGTAGGATGTGCCCATGCTGGAAAGAACCTCATGAAATTATTCATGCCTTCAAGCTGGGCTGAGTTTAATCCTTCAGAGAGAGGCAACTGTCAAGTTTTTCAGATGCTGAGCATACTTTATCATTTTGACCTGGATGCTCAAGGCATTCCTCTGTGTCTAACCTAAAACTGGTTTGAAGTGAGTTTTCTTTTCACATAGTATAAATTTATATATTCTTCCTGGCATAGAAATAATACATGTTCCTTTTAAATGGTTGTCAGTTTAAGATATTTTAAGTTTATTTCCTAGATTCTTTTCTTGTGGGTTTGAAATTGAGACAGAATTGATTCTTATGATACAAATAACTCTTGAGGAAGAGTAATTTCATCATAACAGAATCATGTAGAAACTCTTTTACAAGGACCTCTAGAAAAATGTAAACCAATATCTCTAGAATAAATTCCATTTACATGGAGAAGGAAAACTTTGAGTCCAAGTGACACATTTAGATCCAGGTTGATGCCTGAACCAGCTTTTTAAAGCAAATTTTCAAGCTTGATTTCCTTATCTATAAATTGAAGAAACATTTTTCTCAGGATTGTGTAAACTGAATATAATGTTACATGTGGAAGACCCTGATAGGAATCAGGTACACAGAGTAGCTTCTCAGATAATCCTTTGTCTTCCCATCCCTTCTCCATCTCTTCCTAACTTCTTCTTTTTTTTAAACAGATATTATCCCTTTTTAGACATCTCTCTCTCTCTCTCTCTCTTTTTAATGTTTATCTATTTATTTGACTGCACTGGATCTTGGTTGGGACATGTGAATTCTTAGTTGAGGTTTGTGGACTCTATTAATTTCCTGACCAGGGATTGAACCTGGGCCCTCTGCATTGGGAGCATGGAGTCTTAGCCACTGAACCACCAGGGAAGTCTCTAGATATCTCTTTATGAGCACAGAAAATATGTCTTTTTCTCGATTGTAACATTGCAGTTTAGTCATTGAACATATTTTTCCCCTTTTGGGCGTTGCCACCCAATTTTTGTCCATTCAAAAAAATCATCATAGTTCACTAGTTGCTGCATGTGTGTGCTCAGTCACCTAGTCGTGTCTGACTCTCTGTGACCCTTTGCACTGTAGCCCACCAGGCTTACGTGTCTATGGGATTTTCCAGGCGAGAATACTGGAGTGGGTTGCCATTTCCTTTTCCAGGGAATATTCCCGACTTAGAGATCAAACCCATGCCTCCCATGTCTCCCGCATTAGCAGGCAGATTCTTTGCCATTATGCCACCTGGAAAGCCGCTCATTAGTTATTACCTAAATCTAAAATTTCAATTTAAGGACTTCCCTGGCAGCATAGTAGTTAAGACTCCACGCTTCCACTGCAGGGAGCACAGGTTCGATCACTGGTGGGGGAACTAAGATTTGGCAGAGCCAAAATAAATAAATCAATTACTTAAATAAATAAAATTTCAATTTAAAGAAAATTAGCCTTCTAAGTGGATAGAAATCCTGTGCCATCCTTTGTAAAGGATTTTCTCTCTTACTGTCAAAGTAGCATGTTTAGGGCTTGACTTCAGCCTTCCATGGACCTATTGAATGAGTCGGTTGAGAAGCTAGCAAACTCACAGGTAAGATGAAGATGATACTCAGGAATTCTGGTATTATTTGTACCAGTAACCCGGGACCAAATAACATGCTTTACATGTGTTTCAAGTCAAATTTCACAGCTCTCCACTGAGGATTATCACTATTTTAGAGGAAAGAAAGTGAAGATCCTGAGAGGCTAGTCCTCTCACACAGGACGTCACACTGAGAAGGTTCTAGACCAGGGCTGCACCAGGTCTGCCTGAGTCTTTAGTATTTTCCACAGTTTGATTGCATGTAGGGGTCATGACTTGGAGAAGGAAATGGCAACACATTCCAGTACTCTTGCTTAGAGAATTTCGTGGACAGAAGAGCCTGGTGGGCTGCTGTCCATGGGGTCGCACAGAGTCAGACAAGACTGAAGCGACTTAGCATGCATGCATGCATTGGAGAAGGAAATGGCAGCCCACTCCAGTGTTCTCGCCTGAAGAATCCCAGGGACAGAGGAGCCTGGTGGGCTGCTGTCTATGGGGTCGCCCAGAGTCAGACTATGTGGAGGCTATCCTGCATGACTTTCTCTTGACATGCAGGACAACAGGATCCCACCAAAGCCAGTGTTCATCTCACAGGGCAGTCTCTCCTTTCTTCTGCTGCCGTCTTCTCTCCACTCTCCCCGCTTGCTGGGATAATAGGGTGACTGTTGAGAATGTGTCCATCAGAGTAGCTAATTCCAAGGATTCATAGTATCATGATATCAGTAAAAAAGACCTACTTTGTAGGTTGTGTAGTACTATGTGGAAGGAAAGGAGAATCTATGAGACTTCCTGGTGGTCCAGTGGCTAAGAGTCCACGCTTCCAATACAGTGGCTCAGGTTCGATCCCTGGTCAGGGAGCTTGATGCCACACGCTTGAACTAAGCCTGCATGCATATGTGCTTGATTAAGACCCAGCACAGCCAAAAAATAATTCAAAAATAATAATAAATTTGTTTAAAATGAGAAGAATGAAAGGAGATCCTAATCAGGACTTGATCTCCAGGCTTTTGGGGATCCAGGAGGAAAGGGGTCTGCCTGGTTTAGCATCTGTCCTGGAGAAGCATGAGCCAACCACAAGTGCTGTGTTATTTTGTCCCAACTCCCATCTCTCCCCTCCCCTCCCATCCCCATGGCAACCACTACAGGGCTGAGGTCAGGCAAGTCTCCTCTGACCCAAGCAGGAGAAATCTTGTTTGGCGAAATTTATTCCTGGGAGTCTTCTTTGGCTTTAAGCTGCCACCAAAAGAACTCTCCAGACAGCACCCTCTGTCATGGAGTTCACTATCTCACATTTAGTTGACTGTTCTTTTCTTCTGTGATATCTGTCTTACAAGGAATCATAGGCTTTGATTGGAAATTATTTTCTTTTTTTTTTTGAAATTATTTTCAAGTAGGCAGAAGTATCTCAGCATTCAATCCAGCTTGTTAGTGGCAGGAATATTCTTTGCGTGTGTGTGTGAGAGAGAGAATGTGAAAATGTGTCTGACGCATGTTACTTGGAGAGAGTTCTCTGTCGTCTAATCCATCAAAATGCAAATCCTCTGGTCTGATTGCTCTACTTTTTCCTAACCGTGTATATGTGTTATGCTCAGTAGGCTGCCAAGTCCATATGAATTAGCGCTGCTTGTTATCTTTTTCCTTTTCCTGTCAAAATAACCAGCCATCATTATACAAAAGAAATGTGTTCTTCCTGGGCTAAAGTGGGGCTCAGTGCCCCAACTTACAAATTAATGTTTTCTTTCTGGAAGCATTCTGTCATCATACGCAATAGGATTCCCTCATGTCTTCTGCATGTTGGCAAAATCTTTATTAACCCCAGTTGAATTGACAGTCATGAGATGGCTTGGAAGATTGTCATGCCAAAGTGATTACTCTTCCTCTATTCCTGAAAGAGGCTTCACAGAGTTGTTTTTATTTAAATTGTATTTAAATCACTATCTGGAGTTGAATTCTTTTGCTTTTCTTTTCAGTGAGACTGGATGTTTATCTCATTGCTTCCACTTCTAGATAAGTATAGCTTCTCCCTTATCTGAACCAAACACTCCTGGGAAAACTTTAGGGAATTAAATCAGGAAAACAAACTGTGCCTGCTCATGCTCAATCATGTCTGATTCTTTGTGACCCTATGGACTATAGCCCACCAGGCTCCTCTGTCCGTGGGATTTTCCAGTCAAGAATACTGCAGTGGGTTGCCATGCCATCCTCTAGGGAATCTTCCTAACCCAGGAATCAAACCCACGTCTCTTGCGCCTCCTCCATTGGCAGGCAGGTTCTTTACCGCTGTCACCACCTGGGAAGCCCAAATGTGATGTAGGTACATGGTACAATCTTCAAGTCATACCTGAAGCCATGTATACACCCACAAAATTAAAAGCTTCTGCCTTGAATTCTCAGTTCCTCTTTCTGAAAATAACTGTTGTTAAATCTCTTGTTGGATCCTTTCTAAAGGTGGTGCATGCATGTCCCAGCAGATAATATGCATGTGTGCATGCTCAGCACTCAGTCATGTCTGACTCTTTTTCCAGATAAGAACACTGGAGTGGAGTGCTCCTACTCCAGGAGATCTTCCCAACCCGGGGTTTGAACCCACATCTCTTGTGTCTCCTACATTGGCAGGCAGATTCTTTACCACTGACTGCATGGGAAGCCCCAGATATATGCTTGGCTTCTTTTTATATTTGTATAGATTAAATGCAGTTGTTCCATACCCTGCTTCTTTTCTTAGTATTTTTATTTATTTATTTATTTGGCTGGGCCAGGTGTTAGTTGTGACATGTAGGATCTAGTTCCCTGAGCAGAGGTCACATCCAGACCCCTTTTACTTTTCTTTAGAGTTTAACTTTCCTCGGTTGTAATACTTGACCCTTCTGAAGTTTGTTTTGAAGTGAGAAGTTTTATAGAGACCCAGCTTTCTTTCTTTTTCTAAGAAGCTAATCAGTGGTGCCACTACCCTTGACTGTACAATTAATCTTTTCGCCACTGATTCAAAATACCACCTGGTGAGATCCAGATTTTTTTTTTTTTTTGGTATGGTCATGAATTTTAACCTTACATCTCTCCCTCTTTGTTTTTTTTAAATTTTTAATTGTATATTGGAGTATAGTCTGTTAACACTGTTGTGATAATTTCAGGTGCACAGTAAAGGGACTCAGCCATACATAAACATCCCCAAGCTCCGCTCCCATCCAGGCTGCCACGTAATTAATATTGAGCAGAGTTCCCTGTGCTATGCAGTAGGACCTTGTTGGTTATCCATTTTAAATACAGTAATGTATATATGTTGATCCCAAATTCCCTAACTATCCCATTCCCCCATCCTTCTCCCCTGGCAACCGTAAGTTTGTTCTTTTAAGTCTGTGAGTCTGTTTTGTATATAAGTTCATTTTTATCATTTCTTGTTAGATTCCACATGTAAGGGATGTCGTATAATATTTCTCCTTTTCTGTCCAACCTACTTTACTCAGTTTTTATAATCTCTAGGTCTATCCATGTTACTGAAAATGGCGTTATTCATTCTTTTTATGGCTGGGTCCAGTGTACATATGCACCACATCTTCTGTATCCATCCTTTGTTGATGGACATCTAGGTTGCTTCCATGTCCTGGCTATTGTACACAGTGCTGCAGTGAACACTGGGGTGCACGTGTCCTTTTGGACCCTGTTTTTCTCCAGATGTATGCCCAGGAAAGGGATTGCAGGATCCCACTCAGTGGTAAAAATATTCTAAAAATAGAACTGCCATACTGTTCTCCATAATGGCTGTACCAATTTACGTTCCCACCCACCTCCACACCCTCAGATTCTGCTTGGTTCTGAGTCTGTTCCTGGGCTCTATGTTTGGTTTCATTGAACCGTGTTTTTTTTTTTTTTTTTTTTCTTCTTTCTCCAATTCAAGTATCTTTGAGTTAACAGTAGTTTCAGATATGAGTCAAGCAAGGGAACAAAGGGAAGGTTAGTCATTAGTCTGATCCATTCATGTGCACACTATTTTGAGGCTACTTAATGAGGGGACCTCTGTTCTCAATTTTCTCTACTAACATCAGAGCTTAATGTTCACTGTGACATCTTGTCATGCAAAAAGAGTTAGCTTTTGCAGTGATACAAAGCTTAGAGAGATTGAGTGTATGCCACGTTAAAAATAAATAAGGTGATCTTTTAAAAATAGCATCTAAGAAGATATTTTTAAAATCTTATCTGGAAATCTCACTTCCTTGGCAGTGTTCCATAAATATAAGACATTTACTCTATCTATTTGTACATTTGTAGATCAGCCAGGAAAGTATTAGTATTTCTTGTGCCTCGTTTTTAGTATGTGGCATATCAAACAGAGCTATGGGTTGCCCTGATCTGATTGATTTCATATAAAGGTCTTTTTTTGGCAACGATTGGAACTTCTTCACTCTCCGAGGTAAATCTTGCAGAGCAGGAAGTTGAGGTTTTGGGGTAGATTCCAAGAGTCTGTTCTGATCTTACGGTTGAGGAATGTGGAAACCTAACGCTTTCCTTTACTTAATAATGTGAATAGTGAAGGATTTTTTTTCCCCTGAGCTAATTAAGTATTTTCTAAAAGAGGATGAACTTTTAATAATAGGAATGTAACTTTTAACTTATTTTAAACATGGTCAGAGAATGGTCCCTGCTTTAAAATCTCCTTATTTGTACATGTTATATATAGTTCAAAGGAGAAACTGTACCATTTATGTGGAGAGAAAATAAATGAGATTTCTTTCTGTCTTCCATATGTTTAATGGTAGGCTTGTGTCTTGGATCGTACCCTGAGTTAAAACAGACGGTGGATTCAAGGAGTTGCTGCGATAAAGAACTGTTCTTATCTCAGAATTGACTCTGGAGACC
The DNA here is from genome assembly GCF_963930625.1 of Muntiacus reevesi. Taxonomy (NCBI): domain Eukaryota; kingdom Metazoa; phylum Chordata; class Mammalia; order Artiodactyla; family Cervidae; genus Muntiacus; species Muntiacus reevesi. The sequence goes on from NC_089250.1 coordinate 24,738,923, forward strand.
ATCTCTGAGAATCCCATATTGACTGGCCAGGCAGGAGATCCATCTTAATCTGAACGGGCAGTTTGATTGTTTCTTTTCAGTTAAACAAACATGGGTCCTTTTTGGTCCCAGACTCCAGTCAGAGAAGCAATATGGTTGAGACATCAAGCATAGTGATTTTTTCACCGATAGTTAACACTGAACGTGAACGCCTGTGTCTTCCTTCAGTACATAAGAAAGGTCAGTGAAAAGCTCTGGCAGATGGTACTGGAGAGAGAGTTGTAGTGCTTTGGTTGAATTCTGCTCAGCCCTGCATGGAGTTGCCCATTTGGTATCAATACTACAGTTACTTGCCGACACATCACACTCCCCTTGAGTAAGAAGGGCCAGGTAGACTCAGCAACAATGTATGTACCTCAGCGATCATAGTCAAAGGGCATCTATACATAGTCCAGCATCTGGGGTGAAAATGTTAGTCACTCAGTCATGTCTGAATCTTTGCAACCCCATGGACTGTAGCCTACCAGACTCCTTGGTCCATGGAATTCTCCAGGAAAGAATACTAGAGTAGGTTGCCATTCCCTTCTTCAGCGGATCTTTCTGACCCAGGGATCAAACCTGGGTCTCCTGCCTTGAAGGCAGATTTTTTATCGTCTGAGCCAACAGGGAAGCCCCATCTGGGGTAAGAGCATGCTTAAATATCTCAAGGAATCAAAAGATTGGGAAAATACCAAAGGGACCATCAGGCCAAGAGAAATGTGGCTAAGATCTTCATTCAAACTCGATCAAGTCCACAGCCATTCCCCTCTTGGAGCGAGCCCTTAGGGTAAGACTTAGCTTTCACTAAATACACAGGCAGGGACTTAACCTCCTTCCCCATCACAAATGATATGCTAGAAGTAATTTTCCATTTGAATCATCCTTATATACTTAGATATTGAGTTGGCCAAAACTTTTGTTCAAGGTTTTCTGTAACATGTTTCAAAAACCTGATGGAACATTTTGGCCAACCCAATATTTTGTAGAGAACCCACACTAGCAGTTACCCTTCCTTGATCACTTTTCCCCCCTCTCATTTTATTTTGACAGTTGACAGGATTTTACTGTTTTTTTTAGAATATTTAATTTTATTTTTTACTTGAATTTTTACCATCTTAGCCATTTTTAAGCATTCAGTTCAACAGTGTTGAGTATATTTGCAGTGTTATACAGATAATCTCTCAAACTTTTTCATCCAGTAAAACTGAAACGCTATACCTTTTAAAGAACACTTCCCCAATCCCCTTTCCTTAGCCCCTGGCAACCAACATTCTACTTTCTGTCTCTGTGAATTGACTACTCTGAGTACCTCACATAAGTGGAATCATAGTGTATTTGTCTTTTTGTGACTGGCTTATTATTTCACTGAACATAATGTCCTCGAAGTTCATCTGTACTATAGCATGTGTCAGAATTTTCTTCTTTCTGAGGCTGAATAATATTTCATTGTGTGTATAGACCATATTTTGTTTATCTGTTTGTGTGTCAGTGGGCATTCAGGTTTTGTTCATTTTTCATTAGTAAAATATACACACAGTACTATTACCCATGTGATTGCCTGTCAGCTGAATAGTTTTAGAATCTGAAGAGACTTCCTGGTTAGACTTTTACTACCGTCAGTAACTGTGAGTTGGGTTGGTACATGTTCAGGCACAGAGCAGTCATCCAGACAATTGCTTTAAAAACATTTACAGCAATTTCTAACTAGTCTTCAGACCTCAAGTCTCGCTGACGTCAAGTTCGGGCAACCACAGCACTTGTGAAAGGAGTTGAAGGACAAAGGTGGCAGCCACTTGGTGAGAGGTGTTTACTTTCTTCAACAGATTGGCCTCCACCTGGGATCCACAAAGCTGTGTTTTCTACGGACATTTCAGGCCTCTAAGCTTGAGATGTTAGTTTATTTCCTCAAAGACAGAGTACGTGATCTTTCTCACCAGACACTCTCGAAGGCTCCATTAGATAAACACTCCGAGGGCTGGAAAATGGGAGGAAGGGGACCGTTTAGATTGTTTCACATCCTTTGACCTGGAGTACTCGTTTTCCTCAACGCTTGCCTCACATTTCTCAGAGGAAGAAAGACATGGAAACTTGGTACATTTATTTTTTACATACGTGCCAGCTTTGACCACTCTTGGCACTGGCGAGTGGGAGATTAATGGTCTGAGTTATGCCATGGAAAAAGCCATAATTCTTTACATCACAATTTTTGTTTTTAAGACATTTTGTTTTCATAGCTGGGGATTACGCTATTAGCATGGGGAGAGGGAGAATGAAAAATGTAATAGAATAAAGAGAGAGCACAATTTTTTAAAAATCCAAAATAGGAAGCACCCACATACCCAGAAAGATGCTCAAATTCCTTGTGAGTTTTGTGAAGAAATGCTGAGTTTTGAGGTGAATAAACAGGATAGGATCCCTTTGTATATGTGGTTCACATATTATTTATTGGTTTTAAGAACACTGCTATGTAACTAGGAGGTGATTGCTCACCCAGTGCAATCAAGGTTTGGTTATTCTTATCCTAAAGGGATTACCAATCAAGTTACTTCTAAGATAGAAGTGACTTTAGTTCATTTCAACATTGACATACTTGACTCAAATTATCTCACAGCTGTACATTAAATGGCAGAATTTTAAATGAAGACAAAATACGAATAAAAAGATAAGCCCTGATAATTAGCTAAGAAATGAAAACTAATTCCATTAAATTTTGTTTGACTGTTATGCAACTTGGGGGAACATTCCTGATACATAACCTGATAATACGTGGACAGCTAGAACCGTGTAAGTGCTTATGCACTGTAATTGCTCGTGGATGCAGTGGGTTTAGAATACTGTAGCATGAGACTTCCCTCGTGGTCCAGTGGCTAAGACTTTGCACTCCCAATGCAGGGGAGGCAGGTTTGATTCCTGGTTGGAGAACTAAGATCCCACATGCTGTGCAGCATGGCCAAGAGGTAAAAGATTTAAAACAGAGTAGTGTAGCAAATGGGCTTCCCTGATAGCTCAGTTGGTAAAGAATCTTCCTGCAATACGGGAGACCCTGGTTCGATTCCTGGGTCAGGAAGGTTCACTGGGGAAGGGGTAGGCTACCCACTCTAGTATTCTTAGGCTTCCCTGGTGGCTCAGCTGGTTAAGAATTCACCTGCAATGTGGGAGACCTGGGTTCAATTCCTGGGTTGGGAAGATCCCCTGCAGAAGGGAAAGGCTACTCACTCCAGTATTCTGGCCTAGAGAATTCCATGGACTGTATCGTCCATGGGGTCACAGAGAGTCAAATACGACTAAGCGACTTTCACTTTCATTGTAGCAAATGGACTTATTGATTGATCTTGAGTATATGCTCACAGCAGATACTTCTTTTTAGTCTGTATTTATGAGCATAAACACTCTTATTTATATGAGTATATATTTATATATCTTATTTACGCTTAAGTATACTTATCACGGCATCTGGTCTCATTATATCATGGCAAATAGGTGGGGAAACAATGGAAACAGTGACAGACTTTATTTTCTTGGGCTCCAAAATCACTGCAGATAGTGACTGCAGCCATGATATTAAAAGATGCTTGCTCCTTGGAAGAAAAGCTGTGACCAACCTAGACAGCATATTAAAAAGCAGAGACATTACTTTATCAACAAAGCTGATCACCGAAGCATTGATGCTTTTGAACTGTGGTGTTGGAAAAGACCCTTGAGAGCTCCTTGGACTGCAAGGAGATCAAACCAGTCCATCCTAAAGGAAATCAGTCCTGAATATTCTTTGGAAGGACTGATACTGAAGCTAAAACTCCAATACTTTGGCCACCTGATGCAAAGATCTGACTCACTGGAAAAGACGCTGATGCTGGGAAAGACTGAAGGCAGATTCAGACAATGTGTAATATAGAAAACTACCCTGCCATAGCAGGGAATCCACATACATCTGGGTGTGTTCTAGCAGAAATTTTTGAAGAGAGGTTGGAGAATGAGCGAAGCAAAAGTATTTGTTGAGTGTGGACCATCTACCAGGCACAGAAATGATTTCATTTACTCTTCATTGAAACTCTGGATAAGCTACATGGTGGTGTTCCCATTTTGCAGATGAGAAGACCAAGGCTCAGCCAGGCTAAGTTATTTGATTGTTGTTCAGTCTCTCAGTTATGTCCAGCTCTTTGCAACCCCATGAACTGCAGCACACCAGTCTTTCCTGTCCTTCACTATCTCCCTGAGTTTGCTCAACTCATGTCCATTGAGTAGTTGATGCCATCCAACCATCTCATCCTCTGTCATTTCTTTCTCCTCCTGCCCTCCATCTTTCCCAGCATCAGGTCCTCTCCAGTGAGTCGGCTCTTCTCATCAGGTGGCCAAAGTATTGAAGCTTAAGCTTCAGCATCAGTCCTTCCAGTGAATATTCAGGATTGATTTCCTTTAGGATTGACTGGTTTGATCTCCTTGCTGTCCAAGGGACTCTCAAGAGTCTTCTCCAACACCACAGTTCGAAAGCATCAATTCTTTGGGCGCTCAGCCTTCTTTATGGTCCAACTCTCACATCTGTACATGACTAGTAGAAAAACCACAGCTTTGACTATACGGACCTCTGCTTTTTAATACACTGTCTAGGTTTAGCATAGCTTTTCTTCCAAGGAGCAAGCGTCTTTTAATTTCATGGCTGCAGTCACCATCTGCAGTGATTTTGGAGCCCAAGAAAATAAAGTTATTTGGTAGACCATATATATATATATGACGGTCTAGTTCCAAGCCTGTGCCCTTTCTCAGACACCCTCCTGTGCCTGGCCATCTTGTTCTACCAGATGCACTGATGTGGCGCCTTCCTCATATAACCTGAGGCTGTGTTACCTCCTCTGCTTCGAGTGATGGAATATAAACACTAGAAGGGGCATGCCAATATCTGAAAGCCATTATGGGAAAATGAGTCACTTGGTAGATGCATGGAACATCTTTTGATTATGAGAGTTTCGTGGAGAAATAAAGCACCAAGTGCTTTTTCTTCTTATAAAGAATTGAATCCCTCTCCCGAATAGAGATCGTTGACAAGTCCACATGCAGTCATGGTCAGCAGAAAAGATATTTAATCAGTAATGAAAAGCTTGTGGGCCTGGAATGTCTTTAACCCCCCCAGAGCGAAAGAACAGGCCTTGGGGGACTGATGTCAAAAGGATGCAGAATTGGGGCTTGAAAAGAATTCTGATCTTGGAGGTAAAGACAGGTAAGAGAAAATAAGAAGATTAAAAGCAGGCCTGATAAGTAGTTACTTGTCACCCCTGGATAATGTGGTGTAAATTGCTTTTTGCTTCAACCCCTACTCTCCACATACATATTTTTTTGTTGTTGTTAAAGAAAGAGAAGAAAATATTTTTGAGGTAACTCATTACCTTTTTGGCTTTAGGCCTAGAAGCTACAGAAGTTGAAAGTAATTTTATACACTGCAGATGCTTCCTGGTTTTAAAAACTATGACCTGGCTTCCAAGCAATGATGACATCAACTCAGAAGGATAATAATCTTCCATATCATGTAATTCCAGTAGCAGTCATGGGGCAGACTTTATGAAACTGGAAGGAGAGGGAGGCGGTCTGATTGAGATCATGAAATAACCAAAGCACAATTATTCAGTGTGACTTCTATTGTATGTAAAGATAATTTTTTTATTGCATTTTAGTTCTAATGGTCATTTGATAAACTTGTCTTGCCTGTTATATTTTTTGAAAGTCTTTTATGGACTACATGCTTTTGATGCATTTTCACGATCTGTTCAGACTACCCAAGATGACCATAAAACACCAGCAATTACGAAAAACTCTCCTTTGGAGAAGAGTCCAGAAAACTCTGCTTCCGTTATTTAATTTTGACATCTCTGGAGGGACACAGTGAATTCTTTTTACCCATTGAGTTGATCTTATAATAGGATATGAATTTCCTCTGTACTGTGTTAGTGAGTCTCCATTTTAGTCTTGTTCGCATGCATGAGGTTAAGTGCTGGGATCGAAAGACACTTTATAAAACAGATGGTTTCCAAATCCTGTCCTCCTACATTCACTGGAGCTAGCTGACAGTAGATATGTGATGTTTATGGTTGATCAGACCTAATGGGCCATATATTTTAACTGTTACTTTTTGGAAGAGTGAATATGTGACTTGTTAATAAATTTTTGGAATCTAACTCTTAACAGATTTCTATCTGGCTGCCTTTCTTCCCATCTTAAGAGTCCTCCTTTTCTCCCTTGCCCCGTTGCATTGTTTTCTGGAGCTCCTGTCAGTCCCTGTAACTATGCCCTTCACAGCACAGCCCAGGGTCGGCATCATTCTTGTCTCCATTTGGTCATTGACCAGGTGGGTGGGTTGAAGCTGTGTTCCACCACTGTGGGCCAGAGAGGAATACTAACAGTCTGGACCACAGTCTGTTCCTGTTGCCCATGGTAAGATGGGAGAGATTTGTCCTGTGGGGGAACGGGAGCTGGAGAGCACCGGACTTTTCCCACTTTGGGTCTAGGTTCATGAACTTGTGAAAAACAATGAAGTACAGAATAGTTGCCTTTTTTGTTATTGGGATATAGTTGCTTTACAATGTTTGTCTTAGATTCTGCTATACAACAAAGTGAATCAGTTATATATACATATATCTCCTTCCTCCCACCCTCCCCCACCCCCAATCCCACCCACCTGGGTCATCAGAGTACCGAGCTGAGCTCCCTGAACTATACAGCAGGAATAGTCGCCTTTGCACCTGTAATTTCATTTCTGGTTCCTGCTTCCTGCATCTTATCAAAATCTCCTCTCAAGAAACGTTCTTCTGAATTAGTGACACAAAGTCTCACTATCTGATAAGGCTGCTGTTGTTTCTTTCCCAGTCGTGTCTGCACTTTTAATAATGGAATCCAAAGCCCCTGCTTAGCCCGCCGTGGAGCTGGAGATCTACAGGGTTCCAATGGTCAGTTGGTGGGGCATTCTTTGAACAACATGATGATTCCTTAGTGCCCACAAAATCACCCTCTTCCTCTCACAACTCATCCACAAGCTACTATCCTGTCTGCTTACAAGTCAGATCCTGCCCTTGTCGTTGGTGACCAGGACAAGGGTCCATATATTGGGTTGGTCCAAAAGTTTGTTCAGAACGAACTTATGGGTCAACCCAATACACTGGTGGCCGGTAATACGATGGGGAAGAGCTGTGCTCACCTGCCTGGCTGTGTAATGCAATTCAGTGTCAGGGATGAGCCTTCTGGACACCCCTGGGATGGATCACTTGCCCAGCTGCGTTGTTTTCCCTTGTTCCTGGGTGGCAGGTGCTCGTCATCAGCATGACGGCTCTGTATGCCCCAGGGAAGCCTGTCTTCATCCTCTGAGCCGGCACTGGAGTGGGAAAGAAGTGAGAAGACAGATCTATAGCAGAGCTGAACACTGGATTCCACTTCATCATGTCTTTTCAGCTGATGGAAGGTCTGCATGATGAGTGGAGAGGAGGGGGGCCTCAACAAGATAATCTTTAGAGCGATTGAGTGTGTAGAAGGCTTGTCTTCTTTCCAGTGTTCCATGCAGAACAGTCATGAGCAGTATAACAGTGCTGCATCTATTAATGCAGTCAGTTAATTGCCAGGTATGGTGTATACTTTAAGTATAAACTTAAAAAACTGTGCTTTATGCTTCTCATAAGTGGACGCTGATCTGCCTGCTGTAGATTATGGTGGCCAGAGCCCCACCATTCCATTAAAAATATAATCTTTTTTAAATGCCAGCCAGTCAAAGGCCCTATCTGCTTCAACTCTGCCCTCTACTCTGATTTTCAAGCTCTTCTGTCGCATCTCAAAATGTTGAGGTCAATGTCAATCTAGGAGTCAGTGGAGACTCAGGGTTATCCTTGCTCTGCAGTCTTGCCTTGAAAGCGTGAGTGACTGGACCCAGAGGCCAAGGAACTGCTGCTATGCAAGTGGGATTTATTAACTTTATGAACGATGTAGAAGGCCATCATGATACTTGGTAAATTATGAGATAGGCCAGGGGATCAAAAAGAGGGAGATTCGATGCCAGACATCCCTGGCTGAGAGTTGAAATTCCATGGAGCAAATAGCCTGCAAAGTGAGAGTGACCTTCTCCTCTTTGTCCTAAATCCTCCTGCCTGGGGGTGCAGACCCAAGGAGGGAATGTGACTTGGCAGGGATCTGCGGGTGGGAGGGATGGAGGCTGGCCAGTTTTTTTGGCGAGATTCTCCAGGGAGCGCTGGAGGATGGAAATAATGCCGAGCCCCCTCTCCCCCACGAGCGCTAGAATGACCCCATATGCCTACTCAGCAGCCTCAGGCCCACGGCAGCTCAGGAGTCTTCGAGGCAGAGGAGAGGCTTGGTCCACACAAGATGTATTCAGACCAGCGGGTGTACTCATCTCAATGATACGGGTTTCCTCTGCTCCATGTCTGCAGTTCCCCCGTCACCTTACTGCACCTCAACACTGCCAAACTAAATCTCCAGAAGAGGAAGGAAGAGAAGGCCACTTCAGCCGGTGGTGTTGACATTCTAGCATTGCACCTGCCTGATGTTCTCAAGGACAGGAGATGGTGCAACCAAACAGATGATCCAGGTGGAAATGCCTGTGACCCATTTGGAGCTTGTTTTTGGTGGAAGCCACCTTAGCAATAGCTCTGTATTTTGTTTGTGAGTCACCATTTCTGTTTATCTTTCTCTTCCAACCTATTGCTCATCAGATTTCTTCCAACATATATTTTCAACGTATCTCCTGTCTGCATTAACGTTTTTATGCCTTTCTCCTGGAAGGGTAGTTTTAATTTTTTTAAAAAATTTTAAATGGAGAATAATTGCTTTACAATGCCGGGTTATTCTGCTGTAAAACCATGTGAATCAGCTGTAAGTATACACATATCCCTCCCCTCTTTTATTTTATTTCTTTTTCCATTGAAGGATAATCGCTTGTCAGTGTTGTGATGGTCCCTGCGGTACCTCCACATGTGCTGAGCTGTGCTGAGTCTCCAGTCGTGTCCGACTCTGGGACCCCATGGACTGTAGCCTGCCAGGCTCTTCTGTCCTTGGGATTCTCCAGGCAGGAAGACTGGAGTGGGTTGCCATTTCCTTCTCCAGGGAAACTTCCTCACCTAGGGGTCAAACTGGCGTCTCTGAAGTCTCCCGCATTGGCAGGCGGGTTCTTTCACTGCTGGCGCCCCCTGGGGACCCCATGTATATCAACATGAATCAGTCATAATTAGATCCCCTCTCTCTCGAGCCTACCACCCCGCCCCATCCCACCCCTCAAGGTCATCACAGGACAGAGCTGAGCTCCCTGAGCCTAGAGCAGCTCCCCGCTAGCTGTCAGCTTTACACATGGGCGTGTGTGTGATGTCAGTCCTACTCTCTCAACTCCTCCCACCGTCTCCCCCTGCTGTGTCCACATGGCCGTCCTCTACATCTGCATCTCTATTCCTGCCCTACTGATAGGATCGTCTGTACCACTTTTCTGGATTCCATGTATATGTGTTAATATGTGATATTTGGTTTTCTGTTTCTGACTTCACTCTGTGTGACAGACTCTTGGTTAATTCACTTAAATTTTTTTTTAAAACTTTTTAATGGCATCACTCAGTGCCCTGCTGATTGTTTATGAACTGTGGTTGCACCCCAGCTCCCCCAGTTCCCTATCTGTGATGATAAGCAGGAGCTCTGCGACTTCTAATTTTGCCAACGGGCTCTTTGCTTTCTTCCGATGGCACTCTCTCAGTTTTTCAGTGTAAGGCCAGAGGCTGTTTGTGTAACTTAGAGCCTGTTTTCAACTTTTTGCTTCTGCTGTTTCCAAGCAATTAGCAAAGTCTGTTTAGAGTTGAATTGTTATGTGCACACATTCTATTTTAATTCATTGTAATTAGGGGTGCACGTTTTAAACTTCTTCCAGAAGAACTGCTAAGATCCAACCTTCTGTTTCAAAAGGTTGAAATCTTTACTTACTTTATGAGCAAAAGATTTGACTGGATGTTAAAAATGACCCTCAATAGTATTCACCCAGTTAGGAGAATGTATGAACTCTATTCCTGTAATCTTAAAATCATATTAGAGAGCTGTTGCTTGGGTTTTGTTGTTAGTAGTAGTGTTGGTGTCTTTGTCTCACCACAGATTGTTTACCTTAAATGCAATGTGAAAAATACTAATTTGTAATTATGGCCCCGGTTACGTTGTATTTATCATCATGGTGATGTTTGATCACACAAATTAGCAATTGATCATAGCCTGTGTTCCTTGTCTATTTAAATAACATTCATCTACTTTTGAATTGAAGAAATGGCATCACTCTCTTAGGTGTTGGCTATTAGCAGTGAAATGGAACGGTCAAGGAGAGTATTTTTAAGACTTCCCTGGTGGCCAGTGGTTGGACTCTGCCCTTCCACTGCAAGGAGTATAGTTTTGATCCCTGGTCAGGGAACTAAGATCCCACATGCCATGCAGGCTGAAAAATAAAAACAAAAAATAAAGCATTGATCTTCTAATGTATATCATTATTATTTTTTTAAAAAAAGAGTATATGTATGAGAAGGTATTTTTATCTGCCAGTAAAGTTTACTTGTTTTCATAGTAATTTTCAGCTCCAAAAAGGTATTTGGGTTGTTTCTGGAGGTTAATAGGCCAGAAGCTGGGAAATGAGGCCAGAGGCCTGCACTGAGCTCTCAGGAATGTGGGCTGGTGGGCGTGGGAAGGTTGGCCAAGCGCTGTCTGCTGGGATCCACATGTATGTGGCAGCAGAGAACCAGAGATCTGACCTGGAATTAGGTCAGGGTCAGGAAAGTGTGCATTTCCATGGAAAGGAGGGTGTCGGGATCTCAGGACAGCAAGTCTCTCATCGTGGCCCAGGCCCCCAACTGGGGACAGGAGAGCTGACATCCGCCACCAGGACTTTGATCCTCTCCCAAACTGAAGCGCTGTGTGGAAGGTCTTGTGTCCCTGCAGCCAAGCAGGCGGACTCCTTCTTAAGCAGCAGAACACGGTAGCAGCTCTTTTCTCCGTGTGCATGCCTCAAGCTCTGCTCCTTAGTAACAACACCGCCACTTTGTTATTTTTAGAGCTTTATAGTTAGCAGTGCTTTTGTCTCATTTACCTCATTGGTGCTTCTTGGTGACCTCGTGAGGTCAGCCGGATGGCTGTTGTCATTTTGCAGATGTGGAAAGAAGACCTGCACTTTCCAGGTGGCTCAGTGGTGAAGAACCTGCCTGCCAGCACAGGAGACACAGGTTCAATCCCTGGGTCGGGAAGACTCCCCTGGAGAAGGGAATAGCAATTCCATGGGGAATCCCATGGACAGAGGAGCCTAGAGGACTACAGTCCTTGGGGTCGCAAACTTAGCAACTAAGCAACAACAGCAAAGGGAGACCCAGTGGTTTAATGGGCTCTGTACAAAACCCGGTGTCAGGTTAAGTAATTCCTTCAGAGTGAAACAGTTAACAAGTGCAGAACCCTGGAGCTTCTGGCTTCAGGTTCTTCCCACCTGCACCGGGAGCTTTGGCGATGAAGGACTTGCAGCGCTGACCCAATGTGCTTAGCGTTCCTTGGGAATGACTGTGAGGGGGACTCTGGTGTGACCCAGGGTGTTGAGAGGCAGTCAGGTCTAAAGCTAAGCTCTGTGGTACTGGTTGAGTCTCTGTTTTGTTCTTGTATTTTTCTATTTTTGAAAGGTCTTTTGATGTGGACCATTTTAAAGTCCTTATTGAATTTGTTACAGTATTGCTTCTGTCTTATGTTTTGGTTTTTTGAATGTGAGGCATATGGGATCATAGCTTCCCCACCAGGGATCGAACCCCATACCCCATGCGTCGGAAGGTGAAGTCTTAACTACTTGACTATCAGAGAAATCTCAAGCTCTTTGTTTTATACTGAAGGCAACTGAGGCCCAGGCTACTGCCTGTGTTAGGTTACATGGGCGTCTCCTACTGTCGGTCCAGGGTTTTCTGGACCACTCAGTCTTACTTCCAACACACACACAATGTGCACAGGACACTCCCTCCCCCTGAAATACCCCTGCCAGTCATCCTGGAAGCTTCCAGAGTAGATGGGTGTGAAAAGGCCAGCCTCTCCTCATTGTAGGTCAGCAGAAACAAGATACTCAGACGCGTCCAGCAGTGGGTCTGGGCGCCAGCGCCGGGGGTGTGTGAATCAGTGTGTTTCTGAGGCAGGTTTGGGGATCTAAGAGGTCCCAGACTCTGGGCCCCTTTCCTGTGGGAGAAAAAGGAGAATTGGAATTACATTCTCAGTTTGACTTAATAGAGGACCCCGTTTTTTCACCCCGCCTCCCCTCCCTATTAAAATTCAGTTCTTCCACCTCTCCTCCCTATGAAAATTCTTAAAAAAAAAAATTTCTTTAAGATTTTTTCAGTTGGAGTATAGTTTATTTACAGTGTTGTGTGAGTCTCAAATATACACCAAAGTGATTGTTATATATATACATATATTCATTCTTTCTTAGATTCTTTTCTCATTTACATTCTTACAGAATATGAGGAGGCTTCCCTTAAAAGATGGTAAAAAATATGCCTGCAGTGCAGGAGACCTGGGTTCAATCTCTGGGTTAGAAAGATCCCCTGGAGGAGGGCATGGCAATCCATTCCAGTATTCTTGCTGGGATAATCCCATGGACAGAGGAGTCTGGTGGGCTACAGCCCATGGGGTCACAACAGAATATTAAGCTATAGAGTAGTAGAACCTTGTTGGTTATCTATCTTTTTAAAAAATTATTTTATTTGGCTGCATTGTGTCTTAGCTCTGACACATGAGATCTAGTTCCCTGACCAGGAATTGAATACCTGGCTGTTGTGTCGGGAGCCTGGAGTTCCGGCCACTGGACCACCAGGAAAGACCCAGTTATATATTTTATATGCAGTAGTGTGTGTGTGTGTGTGTTCATCATAAGCTTCTGATTTATGCCCCCTGCCCCCCCAACCCCCAAATTCTTAAGGTCTTGCGCACGAGAAGCCTGCTCCCAAGGCAAGGTCTAGTCAGATCACAGCTGAGGCCAGTGTTAACTGGCACTTCCATCTCACCATGAAGCCGAATTTCTCTGCAGCAGCTTCCCGGACAGGCCCATATTAAAGCAAGCATGGGATGTACTGCAAAGCCTTTGTATAATGAGGGAGAAATGGAAACCTCCGGTTTGGAAGGTCTTTTTTTCTTGAGAATTTTTTATTGAGTTTCATGTTCCAGGGGAGGAGGGTATTGGTGAAAATGGAAGGGAAACCCTGCCAAACAGAAATTCCGTATTTGATGGAGATTTTCCTCCTTTCAAGAAGGTGTGAGAGAGAGCAGCCAAGGAGCACAAAAGCATAGGGGAGCAGGGGTGATGCATTGGAATGCTCTCGATGGAGCAAGGACCCGTGGTGGGCTGGAGAGGCTGGTGTTAAGTGTGGCTGGGTGTAAGAACAACCCCTGAGACGTGCGTCTGAACTCCTCAGACCCAGTGAGGTGGTTGACGGTCCAGGGAAGAGCCCTCAAGTCAAGCAGGCTGCAGGAAGCCCCGGCTCCCAGAGACCACCACCTCCTCTTCCCAAACACTGTATGTCACTTGGCAGGTGTATTTCCAAGTCACTGTTTCCCCCTCTGTTATGTGGGAACGTGGAGGATCAGGGAAGGGACTTGGAGGTCTGTTCACTAGACACCAGTCACTCTTACAAAGGCATGCCCAAAGCACCTTTCATTTCCATGAGAACTGACTGTATCAAATCTCTCATCAATCTATTGCACCTCATAGGTCTCCTGTTCCAGGTGGTAGAAAGGGTGGAGATTGAAAGCACTAAACTGAAGATGAATGACCAGGGTTAGTCTTAGAATATTTTGGAGTCGCTGTGGCACCCGTGGCTGCCCACCATGAACCGTGGTGGTGCAGCCCCAGGGAGAACTGACTGAATCGGGGGCCCTACAGGCAGCAGGTGTGCTGGCTTCCTTCATGATCTGTGTTTTTGCAGACGGCGGCAAGGTCAGAGAAGCAATTGTGTGACCCTGCAAACCCACTGCTTTGAAGACCAGTACTCAGTTGTATGCATACATGTACTAAGTTTATTTGTTTTTTAAAATCAGACTCCTTCCCCTATTTCACAGAGGTGTTCAGATACTTCTCCTAGCCACATACTGCACAGGAGTGGTGGCAATCCTATTATTTATCAGACTTTTTTTTTTCCCAAGATTTTTTTGATGTGTACTGTTTCTAAAGTCTTTAGGAATTTGTTACAATATTGCTTCTGTTTTATGTCTTGTTTTTTTGGCTTTGAGACATGTGGGATCTTCCCTTTGTGACCAGAGATCAAACCCACACTCCCTGCATTAGAAGGTGAAGTCTTAACCTCTGGACTGCCAGGGAAGTCCCACTCAGGCTCTTATTAAACCAGGTGCTGCCTTATTGTATGCTAGGCACTGGGGTTAGCATTTTTCATAAGTTACCTTATTTCATACAAAAAACTGTAATTTAAGTCTTATTATTACTATTTCTACTATCTTATGGATAATGAAGCTACACATGACCAAGGAAGGAGGCATTTCCAAGGTACACAGCCCAAGATAGCATCCCAAGGTCTTCAGAGATATTAAGTGTTGAAACTGAGGCTCAAGCCCAGTTTTCCTGCCAAAAGTCATATTACCAATCATTGTCCTAAATTCACTACAGAATTACTGAGGATTTTTAGTTAATTAGAAATTCTTAAGATTTCTTAAGGTTTTTATTTAACCAGAAGTTTAATCAGAAATCCTTATGATTTTCTACCCTGAACTCTTTTTGTTACATGTTGCAGCCTTTTTAATTTGTGTGTTTGTCCTTCAGAATCCTCAGACTTCATGCTATGTTTTAAGATTACGGTCGACCCTTGAGCAGCATGGGTTTGAACTGCATGGGTCCACTTATATGTGGATTTTTTTCAATAAATATATTGGAAAACTTTTTTGAGATTTGCAGTGGTTTGAAAAAACTTGCAGATGAGCCTCATAACCTAGAAATACCAAAAAAATTAAGTAAAGATATGTCATTGAATGAATAAAATATAAGTAGCTATACATGTAACATATAAAATATGTGCTAATCAACTGTTCATGTTATCAGTAAGGCTTCCTGTCAACAATAGACTGTATTAATAGTTAAGTTCTGGAGAGTCAGAAGTTATACATGGATTTTCAACTACAAGGGGGGATGGGGGAGCCTGTTATGATCCCAAATTGTTCAAAGGTCTCCTGCATTGTTATATCAGTTATAAATCTTAGCATGACTTACAGAGTCTCACAGGTCCACCTAATTTTATTCCATCTTTATTATTTTAAGCACTTTAAAAAGGCATTATATTACAATTGTGTTTCTCAACTGGTGACGCGTCCCTGGTGGCTCAGATGGTAAAAAAATCTGCCTACAGTGCAGGAGAGTTCAGTGCTGAGTTCAATCAGGTCAGGAAGATCTCCTGGAGAAGGGAATGGCAACCCACTCCCGCATTCTTGCCTGGAAACGTTCATGGATAGAGGAGACTGAGTGACTAACACTTCTCAACTGAGTGACCTTTTTTCCCCCACCTGAAATAACCTGAAATTGCTTTCATCTCTAGGTTACTCTGTGTCTTTAGGACAAAATTATTTCCAAGACCGTTTTCCCAACGCCTGCTTTTGTTGGTTTCTTTCGTTTTGTGTCGCAGTGGCTACTAACTTTAAATCAACTCTCTTTCCCTTCCATCATTGGTAAGTCACGAAACAAGCAGTCAGCCCACTGTGGTTTTTGTCAAAGACTGGCCAAAGTGAGTTTGTGTTCATCCAAGGGACCCCGTGAGGATATACTGAGGAGGGTGAAGACTTCGCAAAGCAATCCTTGTGGAGTGTGTCTTGCTCCCTAAGTTTCCGATGTCAGCTGCTTCCTTCCATCGTGCTGGCCACTGCATTACTGTACTTGCTAAGTTTAAGGCGCCCCCTTGTGGTGCAACTGATACCAATCAACATGAGAAAACAAAATGGCAAGATTACAAGTGACAGAAGCAATGCCTTTAAATATAATCTTATTGCTCTTCCCATTTTTAAGACTTTCTAATGAATACAGTATTTTTCCTCCTTTTGTTTTACTCATAACTCATACTCAATGCTAAGTTTTTTTGGAGGTAGGAAGAAATCAGAAAAAGAAGCACAAATAAGTTGATGCTAAATCCCAGGTGACTTTTAAAAATAATTTCTTACTTTTTAATTGCAAAAGTAATATACTTGTAAATTCTAGAACTGTTAGAAAGAACAGATAAAGAATAAAAGAATCATTTATGCTCTCATAACCCACAGGGGGCTTCCCTGGTGGCTCAGCGGGAAAGAATCCGCCTGCAATGCAGGAGATGTGGGTTAGATCTCTGGGCTGGGAACATCCCCTGGAGAAGGAAATGGCAACCCACTCCAGTACTCCTGACTGGAAAATCCCATGGACAGAGGAGCCTGGTGGGCTACAGTCCGTGGGGTTGCAAAAGAGTCAGTCATGACTTAGTGAAAAAACAACAGCACACGTGGATTAGCATTTTGTTTTATATTCATTTTTTTCTCAGCATATAAATTCAAAAGAAAACCACATTTGCCAGTTTTCTAGCATGATGTTTATTCTGTGTTGTTACAGCGTCAGCTACTCATCATCTTTATTAATGCTTGATTTGATTGGTTCCATCGTGTGCTCACCTCACAATATACAAACACAGCACCATGTGGGGCTCTCTTGTGGGTTATTATAGATTTCCTTATAATTAATTGCTCAAAATAGAATGGCTAAACCAAAGCAGTATGCAAAATTTTAAGACATTTCACATTTATTGTTTGGTTATTTGTTTAACTAAGGCATCTTTTTGATAATGCAGTGTATGTTTTTAAAGTTTCAAATTCCTAGCATTTGCATTCTTAGTCTATGCCTGGAATTATGTATCGTGTTTTATGCCTCAGTCTCAGTTAATCCTCATAACAACTGTGCGACATAAATACTATTAATGTCCCCACTCACAGATAAGGAGAGTCAGGCTTAAGGAAATTAAATCACTGTCATGTGACTTCAAAATCAGGAAGAGAGTAGTAGGCTTTCAGAACTATGATAAAAATAGCCCTTCACATCCCTTGAGTCTTGAACTCAGTGGAAACTAATACTGATAATTCTCTGTTTGTAAAATAAAGAACAAAAATGTTTGATAGTAAGAGAGGAGGAAGAGGAAATATGTGTCTGTAAACTTAGAAACATGAATAAAAATCTTAGTTGAGGCTCTCGCAGTTAGATCTTCATGTTGGAACATACGGTGGACAGCTCAGCCATTACTGAGTAATTACGGGCTCTTGTGTGTGTTCACTCGCTCAGTCGTGTCCGACTCTGTGCAACCCCATGGACTGCAGCCCACCAGGCTCCTCTGTCCATGCGATTTCCCAGGCAAGAGTGCTGGAGTGGGTTGCCATTTCCTTTTCTAGGGGATCTTTGCGACCCAGGGATCAAACCCACATCTCCTGCATTGGCAGGCAGATTCTTTACCACTGAACCACCTGGGAAGCCAATATAGACATGTTTTCACTAGATCTTTTCATTTTTTTTCCTGAATGAATTTTCTTTAACCACAGTCAGTCTTCAGTCTTCAGACTAGTTAAATTACTCCCAAGCTGTCAAAGTTGACTAAAG
Organism: Muntiacus reevesi; assembly: GCF_963930625.1. NCBI lineage: Eukaryota > Metazoa > Chordata > Mammalia > Artiodactyla > Cervidae > Muntiacus > Muntiacus reevesi. The sequence goes on from NC_089250.1 coordinate 24,756,564, forward strand.
GAAAAGTGGTATCAGAAGAATCTCCAATTTCTGAACAAAACCAGGACTCTTTTTGTGAGTTCAAAAAATCTGGCCCTCTCCAACGTCTTTTGCAGGCTTTCTCTCCTTGTTGCTCACTAGAGACCTACATTGTGCTTTTGCCACCTTTAGCCATACTCTTCTGTTTCCATTATTATATAACTTTATTATAGAAAACTTAGATACGGCAAAACAGAGAAAATAAATATTATTCATCACTTTCTGTTATAAATACGATTTTTTTTTTTAAACAAATGAACTTTATTTATTTGACTCTGCTCGGTCTTCATTGTGATGCTTCTCTGGTTGGTACCTCATAGCTTGTGGGGTCTTAGTTCCCCGACCAGGGATCAAACCCTACATCCCCCGCCTTGCGAGGCAGATTCTTAACCACTGGACCACCGTCCCATAAATACTGTATGTTGTTCATCTTTGGTTCTGTCTGCTGCATGAAAACTGTTGATCCTCTTTTCCTTCCAGCCCCGCTTGGTCTTTCAAAGACATCCCAAGTACTATTCCATATAACAGCGACATCTGTAGTTTCTCTGCCATTTTCGTCCTCGGATAGCCATTAGATTTATTAGGAGTCTTTGAGGTGATTACCTTCTGTTTAATTTGTACAACGTTATTATTTTTGCTGCTCCGGCTGTTTCCCTGTGGTGGTGACCTGTCATTTTTTTTTCCAGTTACATTTCCCCTAATCTTGATGTAAGCTCATTATATTGTTATAGTACTTGATCATCATTGTCATTGTCTGAAGAGACTCACAGACATTCAACTCCTTTCCCACCTAGTCCTTTTATTTACTTATTTTTTTTTTAAGGAACAATTTTCTAGTTTATAGTCAAAATCCATAAATGAGACTTCTGAGTTCTACACACTTGATTTGACAGGAGTATGTGAGTGGCCTAATAAAATGCACTTCTCTTTGTCTGCTTTCTTACTGTCGGGCTCAAAACATTTTCCACGCAGATGGAGCCTGGCGAAAAGTGAAAAAGTTTCCCGTGAGTTTCATTTTGTAATCCTGAGAAAATTTATATCATTGTAGAGACTTGCAGTTCTGTGGCCTCAAGTTCTAGAGCCCTTTCTCTGTGGAAGCCATTGCATTTTCTTTTTTGATTTTTTTTTTTTTTTTTTTGGTGGGGGGTATGTGCCACACAGCATATGGGATCTTAGTTCCCTGACCAGGGAGCGAACACACACCCCCTGTATTGGGAGCATGGAATCTTAACCACTGGACCCCCAGGGAGGTTCTCCATTGCTGAGATGAGCTCCTGCCTCCCCAGGACCCCTGGGTCCTTCCTGCTCTGCTTCTTCCACCTTCTACGTTTCCCTGACCTCAGTCAACAAAGGCAAGTAAGATGCAGCCAGAGTTGGTTTTGCTTTGAGTGTGGAACCTTGTAACCATTTAGGTGTTTCTCTGGCCCCTTCTGCCTTCAGTTTCAGGTGGTTCTCGCCCACGGTGGTGCTTTGGTGATTTCCTTTGTCCCCTCTTGCCCGGGTTCTCTAAGCCTGTTGCCGTGTCTCCCGGCAGAGAGAGGCTGGGGTCTCTGCCCCTCGCCTCCTGGCAGCCTTGTCATCAAGGCACAGGTCTCTTTCACCCTCTCGTTCTGTGGTCTCTCTGCCGGGTGATGTCCCCCCAGGTCCCTCTGCCTTCGGCCTGTTTTATTCCACATCTCCTTGAGATGGAAGCTCTGTGACTTTCTGTACCCTTTCCCCTCTTGTCTGTTCATAGCAACTGTCATCCTGTTTGCATCTTACTCTTTTATTTATCATGTACCTGCAGGGTGTTATTAATTGTGGTCTGCATCAGGGTCTTTCTTTCATAGTTGATGGATCAGACCCCCTCCAGCAACCTTCCCCTTTCATCTCAAAAAGGGCTTTAGGAGGTCGGCTAGCAATTCTTCTAATGGGGTCACTCCCCTTTTCTCCTAAAAGTTCCTTTGAGGTCTTTTCCTTTTTCTTTTTTTTAACCCCTAAGTGCAATCTGGGTAGAATATTTTAGTACGGTTCTTGTCTGGAGACCTGCCTTTTGTGCATTTGGTAATAGCCCTCTGAATTCAAGTGTTCTTTTTCTTGCGGAGATTTGTGTCTGATATGTGTGAGACTAGGCTCTAAATAATACAAAATAATTCAGAGATAAAAGAAGTATACACATAGTACATGTGAAGTCTCTCAGTCGTGTCCGACTTTGCGACCCCGTGGACTGTAGCCTACCAGATTCCTCCGTTCATGTACATATCTATATCTGAATCTGTGGTGATGATATGAATCATAGATATTGTATAATTCAATTATGACGGCTTTTAGGGACTCTGTGTATGCTGATTATCCATATAGATATATCTGTATGTGTGTGCAGTAAGTTATGAAGTGAGCTGCCAAGCCATGACATCTCATTGACTAATTTTTTTCCTTTTTTTTCCTTTTCTTTTGATCTATGGAAAAATATACATGACTTAAAACTTAGCACCTCAGCCATTTTTAAGTGTACAGTTCAGTAACATTAAGTACATTCATGTTGTCACACAGCCAGTCTCCAGAACTCTTCACTTTATTAAATTGAACCTCTGCATGGGACTTCGTTGGTGGTCCACTGATTAAGACTTCACCTTCCAATGCAGGCAGTGCAGGTTCAATCCCCAGTTGGGAAGCTAAGGTCCCGTATGCCTAGTGGCTAAAAAACTAAAACATAAAAACAGAAGCAATATTGTAAGAAATTCAATAAAAACTTCGCAAAATGGTCCACATCAAAAAAAAAAAAAAAATCTTAAAAAACAAAAATAGAAAGGAAGAAAATCCACATGCATTAAAAACATGTAGGTACCCCCTTCCCCAGCCCCTGGAGACCACCATACTACTTTCTATCTGTCTGAATTGACCATGTACCTTAAGTAAGTGAACTCATATGGTTTTTGTCTTTTTGTGACAGGCTTATTTCACTTTGTATTAAGTTCTAAAGTTAATCAGTGTTGTAGCATGTGACAGGATTCCTTTACAAGGCTGAATGTCTTTCAGTATGTATAGACCACATTTTGTTTTTCCAGTCATCTGCTGGTGGACATTTGGGTTGCTTCCATCTCCTGGCTACTGTGAATAATGTCATCATGAACATGGCTGTATAGACATCTCTAAGACTTTGCTTTACATTCTTATTGGCCAATTTTGGATGCAAGAGAGAGTCATTCTTCTTGCATGAAGATGATGAAGTTTTTGTTTAAAAAAAAAAAACAAACATTTTTCCACAATGGTTTTTTAAAAAATTAAGTAGTCCAAAAATTAGTGGATCAATAAGAATTGAAATATTTTAACACCGGGACAGTGAGCGTAGTCAATTGAAGACATCCTCCAAGGTCAGTCAGGTTCAGATGTCAGAATTTGTTCCCTGAACAGTAATTCTGATCTCCTGCTCCTGTAAGTAGATCACCTTGGATCTTCTCATGAAAAAGTCCTGGTCGTCCCGTGTGGCAGAGCATAGGCACAGAGTCCTGGACTCTCTCGTCGAGTAGCCAGGTGGCCAGTGACCAGTGCCAATCAGATGGCAGGTTGGGGCTCACCCGCGGACTGCATTCTAACAGAGGAAGGAATTTCATTCCGACTCTGGTTACTCCCCTGCAGCCTTGAGACACCTTCAAGGACAGCAAGCCAGGGTGACATATTCTCCCCTGACCCAGGGGAGTTTAGAAGGGCCCATGGTGAGATAATTTGGGGGAAAGTCATTGCCAATCAGGGCTGGCTTCCCTGCATCTCTCTGAGTCCTAAGGATGGAACTGCCACCTTCCTGCCTTTCTTCTGGGGGAGAGGGCTTGCCTGTGCTGCATTTTCATTGTGAACAAATAGATGATTCCTTTGGGTAAAGTCTTCTTTCTCTGTTCCTGTTTTCACTCTTTTTCTTTTCTATTTCTCTCTCTCTCCCTCTTTTTCTCCTGATACACAGGCTTTGCAGTGCATGCTGGTCTCTCTTCAGGCAGAACTTGACATTCAAAGGTACTTGATGAAAATTGAATCATCTCAGCGAGTTAGTACTTTACCTTTTCTTCTTGTCGCACCTTGCCCGGTTGCCTTTTCACTCGGCTGTGCGTGTAGTTCTAATCTGTGTCAGCCTGTCCCTTTTCCTGCCCTGGTTTCACCCTTTGGGAGCCAAATGTTTGCAGCATTCCCAAACTTGTGCGTTTTTGTTTTAATTGTGAGAGTGAATATTAAAAGTGAACACTAATAGCATGCTTGCTTCAAAGTATTTCGTGTACTTGCCCACAGATGGAGGTGTAGGGTCAGCAGCAATGCAACAGCAGTTCAGAGATGTGTTCAGCCCCTCTGAAAAGTGAGGCTCTGGCCGCATCAGCTTCCTCGTAGCAGAAAACAGAAACCGTGCCTTCTAACAATCAAGCTTCGGGAGTCTTCCTTCACCTGGCTCCAAAACATCAGTGTGGGATCCAGACCATGTCACTGACATATAGCTTAATAGTAAAAATGGAGACTTCCCTGGTGGCCCAGTGGCTAAGACTCTGCGCTTCCAATGCGATGGGTGCAAGTTCAATCCCTGATGGGGAACTAAGATCCTACATGCTGTGTGGTGCAGCCAATAAATAAAATAACTTAAAAAAAACACCCCACAAAACTGCACTTAAAATAGGGCAGACATATCTCTAGCACCAAGCAGTATTCTAAATATTTTACAAACCTTAAACCTCCCACACCAACCCCATGGGGTAGGTGTCCTATGCGTCCCATTTTATAAATGAGGAAGCTGAGGCACAGAGATGTTAAGTAACTTGCCCAAGGCCACACAGCTAGTAAGTTACAGAGTAGGGACTCCAGAGTCAGTGTCAGTATATTATTTATTTCTCCATGAACCTTAGTGCCCCCTGTTTCCTAATGCATCAGTTTAGAATGTTACAGCTGGAAGGAAGTGGGAGAATTTCCAGCACTTGGAAACCTAGGAAGTTGCTACCTGTGTCAACCGGTCCATTGGCACATGGTCACTCCATCCTTTGGTCCCCCAGACGTGGCCTGTTTCTTTGTTATCTCCCAGATAAGCACTGTTTGGTATTTACCGTGAGGCCCCAGACACACCCGTGCTTAGGAAGAAGCATCCAGCTGTCTGGCTTTTGTGTCTGTGTGACCTCCGTCCATTCGGTCAGGCCTCAGTGACCTCTTCCCCTTCCTTTTCCTAATAATCAGTCTCTTTGCTCTTTTCCAAGGTCAGGAGCTCGAATCAGAAAGTTCCTGCCCAAACAAATAGTCACAGAAGGAAAAGTTGGGCAGCGCATGCTGCAGAGACCCGTGGTCCTACCCTCCCATCTCAATTCCGAGGGAGTGTTTGCCATTAATTTTTTCCACGCGTTTTTAATCGTTCTCATGCGTTTCTGTAATTCATGCAAAATAGAGACATCTTTATGGTTTCCTTGCACACATACTGTGCACCAAACAGAAACCCAGAAAAGGAAGCGGACATAGACGCTCTTCCCTGTAGTTTCACAGGCTGCCATTAGCTTACAGAGTAGGGACCTGACATGGTGATGTGGGCTTTTCTAGTTTGGAGTCCCCCTCACTATTCTTTTTTCCTTAGAGCCTGAAATAAATGATCAATGCTGACTTTTGTTTTTTGATGCAGCAGCAAATAATGGGATATGTGAGAATTTTTTCAAGAGCTTTTAAAAAGAAAATCTGGCCACACCTCATGGCATGTGGGACCTTAGTTTCCTGACTAGGGATCAAACCTGCACCACCTGCATCACTTAACCACTGGTCCCCCAGGGAAGTCCCAAGAGCTTTTTTTTAAAAAACACAAGTTCCAATGACAGTAGGGTTTTTTTGAAGGAGGAGTGCATGAGATTTAAGGTTAGAAATTAAAGATGTTCTTTCTCCTTGATAAAGGAGCGACTCTCAGAGCCTCCGAGGATGTCAAAATCTCTATTTTGAAGTCGATCATCATTTACTGACTTTAGGCAAGGTGATCGCAGTAAGAGGTGGGCTGTATCCTCTCCTCACATAGGACCCCACAAACCATGGAATCTCCTGGTACAGTAGGAAGCCAAGTCATCTCAAACCATCCTAAAGAGAATCGTACTGTATAAGGGCAGCTAAACGTTTTCCATCATTTATAGTTGACAGATTGCTATGAATTTTTTTCAGTGACTCTTCACCACAGTTACATCAAGCTGATACTGTTTCTTTTATAAAAGTGAGAGCTAAAGCTCACAGAACTTCCCTGTGGGGTCGCTCTGCCACTGCACGGCAGGATTGGAGTCTCATTCTGCAAGAACAGCCAGATAACAAGAGGAAAGTCCTCTCATTCTAAATTTTGTTTTCCTTCCCTCTCCAAACCCTGGTATTCTTTCCTGCAGCAGAACTAGAGGGAAATAGAATCTTTGGCCTGGGACTTCCCTGGCGGTCCAGTGGTTAGGACTCCGCTCTTCCAATGCTAGGGGCACAGGTTTGATCCTTGGTTAGGGAACTAAGATCCCACATGCTATGACGTGCGGCCAAAAATTTAAAAAAGAAAATAAAAAAAGAATCTTTGGCCTGAAAAGCTCCTCTTCAGAATTTCCACAAGGTGTGTTTTCATTTGAAAATCATTCCAGGGAAACTGGAGGGCAGTAGGTGGTGGTGATGGGCTGTGTGTGTTTAGAAAGGAGAGTTTGAAAATAACAGCAGCCTCTACTCCCAGGATGTCTGGAGAGGGTCTGGCCACAAGCCCCAAAGCTTGGTGACCTCTGATCCCGCTCCCCAGGCGCTCTTCACTTTGGGGATGGACATCTTCAGACCTCCCAGGGCAGGCTGCTAGCAGGGAAGCTTCTTCAGTTTCACAACAAGGCAGTTAAGCTCTAGGGGCATCACCCAGGGGCCTGGACCCCCATATCCTCTCCAGACTGAAGTCTGGGCTGTGGGGATAATAATGACTTTTGTAAGGATGCCTTCTAAGGTGTATATTTAGCGTACTGTGTGTTATACTCGTATGTTACTTGAATTTGAAAGCCTGCAGGCAGGTGCCTTTCCTTTCATCACTGTAATAACGGCGGTCCTCAGGCGGACACACCTTTTATCCCAAAGCCTTTTAAGTGCATTCCAGGCTCTCTGAATTACAATGGCACCTGCCGCCTTGCCCCAAGCCTCTTCCAAAGAGGATGGTAGGAGCCGGAACCTCAGAAACTGTTGTTTATAATGCACACCGTCTTGTGTCAAAAGTAAAGAGAGAGAGAGAGAGAAAAGCCTGATTGATTTAAGGCAGCTTGCCATAAAGAGACACCTACCTTCAGATGGATAAACTAAAAATCAAAAGGCAAAACTCCTAAGAGGAGGAGACAAATTTACGAATGTAGCTAACTCTGATTAGCTTGAACCTTAAATGTAGCTTCGACTTTAATGACATACATGATATTTTCTATAAATGTGATATACTCCTTAAAAGACAAAGTAATACTACTATTTCATGAGACAAAGTTGTTTTCCTTGTTTTAAATTCTAAAAGAAGCGTTGTTTGCTCATGCCTTCAGAAAAGGGACATCCATCAACATAACAGACGGGGTCAACAGGAAAACAGCACTATTCTTCATCCGGCCTTTTTTTAACATCAACTCCTTCAAGAGGAAGCACACCAGTAAATAATAATTGCAGGAACGTGCTTCTGAAAGGGGTGGGTGGGGGGCTGAGCTAATGAGATCCAGATTTGGAACTTGCTGATGGAAGAACGCTCAAAAGAGATGATGGTGAGCCAGGCCTTATAGCCTTTAAATAGGATTTACCTCTTTCTGGCTTTGAAGGGAAGTCAGAGAGCAGCTGATTCAAGGTATTATTTTAGAAGCGAGTCTGTGCTGTGTTCCAGGTAGGACACGAGGTGGGCAGTCGGCAGGTTGTCAGAAATTCCGGAAGTGGGAGCAGCTGCACCTTGTCTGGGGGTCAGCCTGCTTTGTCCTCTTCTCCAGGCACAGCCAGACCTCTTAAAGGAAAAAATAAAACAATCACATCATCTACACATTATGAGGGGGTTGGAAAGTAGAAAAATATCCAAGAGATAATAGGAAATGGCTAAAATTCCAAATTTACCTGGAGTCAAATTGAAAGAGCCTTAAAATGAAGTTACTATAATGGTATCAGAGCTCTGGAGGGGAGCGTCTGTTTCCTTAAAATGTGAATGCATGATCTGCATGTTCAAAATTGAATGGACGGCTCTGGGCTCTTCTGTTTTAACTGTTGCTTTTTTGGAACTTGGAAGTCTGTGCAATTCTGGATTCCTGCAAAAGTTTGCATGACATGAGAATGGAAATTAGACTCCATTTCTGTGTTTTCCCCATGAATTTGTGTCCTCATTTCAGGGGCCATCTGGGAGGATGAACCTTTTACTTGGAATCTAACCATAGGAGATAACACATGAGAAACCCGAGATGGGTGTGGGTACCTTCAGGTCCCTGAAGATGTGAATCCTTTTGGATTCTAAATGCTTTGTGAGAAAGTCTTCCCTTCCACTGATCCACTCTAAAAATATCATGCTTACCCGGTAATTCTTTGATCTGCAAAAGCAGTATTATCCTCGTTTTGGAGAAATAAAGGAGAAGAAAACACATTACTCACAATATGCTAAGTTTCTTCCTACTGAGTGACTAACACTTTCATTTTCAGGGCTTCCCTGGTGGCTCAGACTTTAAAGAATCTGCCTGCCATGCAGGAGACCCAGGTTGCATCCCTGGGTCAGGAAGATCCCCTGGAGAAAGGAATGACAACCCACTCCAGTAGTCTTGCCTGGAGAATCCCATGGACAGAGGATCATGATGGGCTACAGTCCATGAAGTCTCAAAAGAGTCGGACACATCTGAAGCAACTTGGCACACATGCATTACTCATAATACTACTGTGTAAAAGAAATCAAGGCTAATATTTGGGTGTATTGCTTCCATTTCTTTTTTCTTTCTATTTATTTGGCTTCAGGTCTTAGATGCAGCATATAGGATCTTGATCTTTCCTTTCCACAACAATCTTTAGTTGTGGTATGTGAACTCCTATTAGGTGCAGCATGTTGGATCTAGTTCCCTGACCAGGGATTGAACCCAGGCCCTCTGCATTGGGAGTTTGGAGTCCTAGCCACTGGACCACCAGGGAAGTCCTTTGCTTTCATTTCTTAAATTATGGAAAAACAATTCTTTAAAACACCTTGATCATGACTGCATCATATTCCATAGAGTGGCTCCATTGTGATTTGTTAACCAGCCTTCTAAATCGTTTCTAGATTGATTGATTCTACTAAAGATGTACTACGTACAGATTTTCTCCCTGACCATCTAGTATAGGAAGTATCAAATTTTTAAATTTTTGTAAATCAGATTAATCTGACTTGATTTCAGCAGTTATTAAGAAATGTATTCTCATCACTTGGGGTCATAAAGAAAGTCTAAGGATCGAGTCTAGTCTGATAGAACTGGATAAAGTTTCTGGCATCTCTGGGACTCAGCAGGTAGTCTCCTGGGGGTCTGTTTGCAGGTCGATTCTTGGGACTGTCTGCCGAGCTAAACCAAGGCACACACTTTCTGCCACTCTGAGCATACCACACACCCCTCCTCCACCGGGAGCTACTCCCTGTAAATGAAATCCAGATCTCCATAATTTGAAGAACATTATCACCACCACCAGCACCACTAACACTGGCATCCTCTTCTTGGCCCTGGAAAGTCACTTACCTGCCTCTTCCTGACCAATTAGCAGCCTTCCTCCTCTCCTATTGGGGGAAGAGTGGGCAACCCCAGACTCATCCTCCAAATGCCTTTACCTTCTGAGTTCAGTCTAGAGAGGAGCTTTTCGGGGTGGCCTTTGTAGCTCTAAAGCACCGTTCACAGCCCTTCCCCCTGGAAAGACCTGGGACACAAAGGTTTGGCAGTCTCCCCAGGAAGTTGGGGATGGGGGTAGACGTCCCAGCATTTTTTGTTTCTAGCTGACAGCTACGAGGACAAGCTGTGCTGTGTGCTTAGTCGCTCAGTCATTTCCGACTCTGCGACCCCATGGATTGCAGCCCTTTGGGCTCCTCTGTCCATGGGGATTCTCCAGGCAAGAATACTGGAGTGGGTAGCCTATCCCTCCTTCAGGGGATCTTCCCAACCCAGGAATCAAACCAGGGTCTCCTGCATTGCAGGCAGATTCTTTACCAGCTGAGTTACCAGGGAAGATAAATTGGTAATATCTCAGAAGAGTCGTTTGATGCACAAATACTGAGAGAGAGAGAGTGTTTGTGTCATGTGATGCTTCTCTGTTTTAAATTTTTAAAAACTCACTTTTTAAGACGCATTTCTTTTTGGCTGCGCTGGTTGCTGTGTGCAGGCTTTCTCTGGTTGCATCGAGGCGGGGCTACTCTCTGGTTGCGGTGTGCGGTCTTTCCATTGCAGTGGCTTCTCCCGTTGCATGGGCTCTGCGCTCATGGGCTTCAGTCATGGCAGCACGTAGGCTCAGCAGTTGTGGTTCACAGGTTCTAAAACAGGCTCAGGAGTTATGATGCCCAGGCTTAGTTGTCCCAAGGCATATGGGATCTTCCCAGACCTGCGATAGAACCCATTTCTCCTGCATTGGCAGGTGAATTCTTAACCACTGGACCACCAAGGCAGTCCCTGTGTCTGCACGGAGATGTCCTTGTCAAGTGTTTTTTGGCATCTGCAGAAGGCTTTGCTTGGCGAGAGCAGTTTGGTCAAGGGATCCTGCCTGGCTCACTCGGCTCGCCTGTGGCCGGCTCTCAACGGGGAGGCAAGGGGTGGTGACTACTTAGCCTCACAGCCTTTTCATCTTTCTCATCTGATAATGAAGTAATACCCACAGTGAAGGGAAAATGGGGAAACAAAAGACACAGTTGTACTTTGCTTGACTGCTGAATCGTCTGATTTTACTCCAGACCAAACATCTTTCTGTTTTCACAGGTGAAAATCATGAAAAATATCTGGGTACCCTTTTGGTAGAAAGAGGGAGGAAGGGCTTGAAATATTACCCTTGAAGAAACAGGGTATAAATTGAGTTTATCAAGGATAATTCATCAAAAATAAATCCTAGAGAAAAATGTATTCCCTTTGTCCAAGCTGGGGAAGGGAAATACTGATTTTTCAGGGCTAAACTTAAATCTGTCCTTATGAGGATTTCAGATATGCACAGATGAAAGTTGGTATTAGAATGGGAGGCGTGTGGGCATACATGTCCTGCTTGTTATAAGGCCCAGAAGTTCCTGGTTACTCCGGAAGTGACAGATGTCCACAGATTCACTCCCATGAAGCATCCAAATACACACTAAACAATCATGTGTACTTGTAGTACCAGTGGGGTCCTTTCATGCGTGCACCCAAGTTTTCTATTAAAAAACAAAAGCTGATTTCTTCTCCTCTAAGTCGTTAGCTCCAAGCCCATCCAAACTAAACAACTATATAATTGTTATAAAACTAAGTATAGCTCTCTCTTAATACACTTCTCACATCAGTCTGTTATGTTCTAGAACCAGGGATGTCTTCAGTGTGTTGCCCAGATTGGCCGTCAGCATAAGAAAGAAGACGTTTGCTCGGGTCTCATTTTTCTGGCCATCAGCCACAGAAGCTGTGAGAAGTGGTAAAGAGCCATGGGGAGACCGGAGCCCGCTGCTCCAAAAGCGCCCACCCCAGGCTGTAAGTCTTGGGATGCACCTGAGAACGGCAGGTCTTCTGCAGCTGCAGCTGGCAACCTGGGTGGGTTTATGTAAGGATGGAAGCCTGTGTGCCGTATTGGAGCTCTTGGTCTTCACTTCCTCAGACCCAAACCCAGCAGAAGCCTTAGACTTCAGAAACCAGAGGGGCAGAGGAGGGAGCAAAAAAACAAACAAACAAAAAAAAAAAAAACTGCACTGTGGCTCTAGAAAGGACTCTGTGAGGAAATTTTGAAGTTTAAACCTTCCATGGGGCAATTTGTCAATTCTTCTGACATTAGTGGAGCTGGAAGGAGGGGTGGTAAAGAAACCTAAAGTTCAGGGAATCATTCAGTATTTGTGAATTTCAAATATCTTGCTCCTTGCATCTTTCATAAGAGTGCATGACACCTAGAAAATTCTCTTTGGTTGACATCACATTTTTGACTGGAATTTTGAGTTGAAATCATCACACTTGGGCAGTGCATGGGGGATTTTCCATCTTAGTTGCAGCATGCAAACTCTTGGTTGTGGCAGGTGGGATCTAGTTCCCTGACCAAGGAGTGAACCTGGGCCCCCTGCATTGGGAGCACAGAGTCTTAGCCACTGGGCCACCCTGGAAAGCCTTTTTTGAAAAAGGAAAGACTAGAATGGATGAGTGGGGTTCAGGTGGCCTTGTTATGTGGGCTGCCCCTTCCTGCATGACCCCAAATGACTCCCACTTTGGGGTAGTTTGGGGTCGCCTGATGGTTTAGGGAAATCTCTAGAAGAGGGAGGTGAGTTGGTGTCACGTGTGTCCATGAAGTGCTGAGTGAAATCTAGCCTTCCAGACCCTCAAGTCCTGCCCAGATTGCTCAGAAAGCATTTCCACCATCCTCTGCCTTCTGAAGCTTCCCAGTTAGGGCCAGCTTTCTTCAGAGACTCAGGGCAGGGGTCCCCAACGCCATGCTGTAGACAATGTGTGTCTGAGAAAAGGCTTCTCCTGAGCCAAAACAAGGACAATAACGCCCAACAGAAAGACTGTGTTCTTAACCAATCTGAGCTGTGTGCCTTCCCACCCATTTTTTGGACATTAAAATGTCTTTCCAAGATGACCAGTGCAAGTTCCATGCATGAAGCAGGGCACTCACAGCCGGCTGTGGGGCTACCAAGAAGGGTGGGGTGGGGAGGGAGGCGGGAGGGGGTTCAGGACTGGGGACATGTGCATCTGTGGCTGGCTCATGTCCATGTACGGCACAAAACACCATAATATTGTTAAGTTATTATCCTCCAATTAAAATAAATAGGTTAATTAAAAAAAAAAACCTTCCTTTCTCTTGGCCATAACGCCATCATACAGAGAGAAAGCATGAGTGCGTGACTTCACCCTGATCTAGCTCTTCCTCACCTCTGTGCTTCCTCCTCTCTGGACCCATTTAATATCGGTAGTTACCCCCTAAATCTCACTCTGCCCTGCACTAACACAGTGATGCACCTCTTAGAACTTCTTGTCCAGCTGTTACATGTATTTTATTCTTGGCCCCCAAATGTCCCTTATATGCGTTATGAGCTCAACAACCACATACAGCCCTTTTAACTCTGGAGCCTCGCACTGCGCTGAGTACCAAGTCCCTGTTTCAAATGCTTTTTGACTTTTTTTTGTTTTAATATGTCAGATCACAGAGTGCCTGACACCAGTGTCAGCAATTTTCATTGTCTTTTTTCTGCCCTAAATGATGTCTCAGCAGCGAGCTGGCATCCACAGGGAGAGCGCAGTGTGAGGAGATTGCTAATATGCGGTGATAGTTTGCAATGAGAAAGTGAATAACATAAAAACGAGAGCAGGCGTTTCTATTTGGAACTGAATGGCGGTGGATAGGAAGTTTCAAAAAAAAGATTGAGCCCTCATATCTTTATTTTTATACGTACGCCCGCCAAGATGACCCTGAACAAGAAATCGAAATTTTATTTTGATTTTCTTCAAGGATTATTGCCTTTTGCAATGGAAAATGACAACTCATCAAATGCATCATGTCTGCTGTAGGCTGCAAAGATGACCAGAGAGCAGAAGCTGTCATTGTGTTCATGCTGCTTCAAGTAATATTATTACTTGTCCATTTTGCTAAACCGAATGTATTTTCTTTCTTTTTTTTTTTTTCTTATCGAAGTCAGGGATGAGGACATTTTGGCTTGATATTCCACTGAGCATAGTAACCAGGTAGCTACTTCGTTGAAGATGATATGAATTTATATAACTCTTGGTGAGCTGGGCAATGATTTAGGGTTGATTTTTTTTTTCAAGTCTAATAATACTCTTAAAGAGTGGCAAAGCCAGATCCGGGTCTTTGTAACAGAAGCAGATATTATGAAAAATAAACTACTTTGGGACCTTCCGTGGAAAAATTAACCCCAAGCAAATAGATAGGTCATCTGTCTTTCTGGTCATGATGTGTTGTGTTAGTCACTCAGTCATGTGCAATTCTTTGTGACCCATGGCCTGTAGCCTCACAGGCTCCTCTGTCCATGGAATTCTCCAGGCAAGAATATTGGAGTAGGTGGTCATTTCCTTCTCCAGGGGATCTATGATATAGGTTGGTCATCGGAGCTGAGAGTTTCCTGTGGAACACGCAGGCTGGCCACCTCCATGAAGGGGGTACCAGGGGCTTTGTGATGACCTTATTCCTGTTTTCCTCTGTGGAAATGTCCTGAGAGTTGTAGCAAGGTGTGGCTGTCTAGATAATACAGTAGTGCTCCTACCAAGATGGGTCTCCTGATACGTTTAGCAAAAGGGAAAGGAGGTGATGATGCCATCCTCAAAGGGCTTCCCTAGAGTGCCAGGCACACTTGGGCATCCCTGAAAGAGTTCTGTGCCCTTGAGGCAGGAACGACTCTGTGTGATTCTTAGTGTGCATGTTTAGTCATGCCCGAGTCTTTGTGACCTCATGGACTGTAGCCCACCAGGCTCCTCTGTCCACGGAATTTTTCAGGTAAGAATATCGGAGCAGGTTGCCTTTTCCTGTTCCAGAGAATCTTCCTGACATAGGGATCGAACCCATGTCTCTTGTGTCTCCTACATTGGCAGGCAGATCCTTTACCAACTGTGCCACCTGGGAAGCCCTTGCTCCAAAAATTATTAAGGGTTTCAAGACAGCCACAGCAGAGAATGAAACAAAACCCAGAACCCTTTTAAACATTTGAGTCAATTATTCACCCAGAAAGTTGGTCCTGCCTTGAGAAGTAAGTGCTTTGGTGTTTTGAACTTCAAAGCACAGTAGTATCCTTAGGAAAATTTAGAGGAAATTAAGGGATGCAAACAACCCCCCCCCCAAAACAAACAAACAAAAAACCTAGCTCCTGGGGGCTGCCTATATCCCACCACCACCAGCACCTTTGGCAATTTAGTACGAGAAGACTCACTGCCTGATTAATTCAGATCCATTTGCCATCTAGAAGGTGCCTGGAATCATGCAATGAAAGCAGGGGTGGGCTTTGGGAGTGGGGAAAGCTGGGATCAGGCATTCATTCAATGAACACCTATCCATAAGGAATGTTACAAAAGATAAGGAAGGACACTACATAATGATCAAGGAATCAATCCAAAAGGAAGACATAACAATTGTAAATATTTATGCACCCAACATAGGAACACCTGAAGCCCCTGGTGGCCCAGATGGTAAAGAGTCTGCCTGCAATGTGGGAGACATGGGTTTGATCCCTGGGTCAGGAAGATCCCCTGAAGAGGGAGATGGCAACCCACTCCAGTATTCTTGCCTGGAAAATCCCATGAATGGAGGAGCCTGGGAGGCTACCATTGATGGGGTCACAAAGAATTGGACACAACTAAGCAACTTGCACATTCATTCAGCATAAGCCCCCCCAGTTTCCCTGACTCCCTTTCTCTGACCTTCTACATGTACAATCCCCAGCCTCCACACAACAGCCCAAATGATCTTATGAAAAATGTATCTGATCCTGACCCCTCCCCCTTCTCCCGGCACTCTGGTAGCTTAGAGTCAGAGTGAGAATTCTCCCCTTGACCCCAGGGCTTTGTGGGACCTGGGGTGTGCTGGTCTCCAGTGCTTACCACTTCTTTCTTTCTGCCTTGGAGACTTTGCACACGCTGCCTTCGTCTCTTCATCCCCCCACCCCCCCGCCCCCGGTGTATCCCCTCCTCCCAACTTCCGTCATCCTTGAGATCACCGTTACTTTTCCAGTTCTCCACTTACGTACACCCCCTCCCCAGTCTGGATCCACACCGCCAGTGCCTCTGTGTCTGTCCCCTGTAAGCACCGTGAGGGCAGGATCCATGTCTGTTTTGTCTGTTGTTCTGTTCACAGCACCAACTGTGTACTAGCATGTACCTGGCATGTACCTGAAATATACTAGGCACTTGATAGGTGTTCGTTGAAAGGCTGAATGGACATACCAAACAGTTCATGGTGTAAGCTTAAGTATACGCCATCTTGTGTTGTTATCCTTCACTAATTTCACCAACTAGTTTGAAAATCTTTGACATTAGGCAACATGATATCTGTCTGTCTCAGTTGCTCACAGTGCTCAGTATATGTTCAAGAAATGTTATTGACCAACATAAATTATGAATGTTTTATACATTCATTACAGCATAGATAACCAAGCGAGAAATTCAATTATATATTATGTGTGTCTGGGTTATTATAGGTACTTTCTGCTGATTGTTGAGGTTAAGTGATAAACAAAACCAGACATAGTCTAAATTATGGAATTTCTGCCTCAAAAGAAAAGAAATCAAGTGTGATAGAAATATCTCTCTCACATTTGTATTTTATTGATTTTTGGAAACAGCCTAGATAGAGGAGTTTAGAGGACTGGTTGTGTTCAATTTACTCTGGTGTGAGGGCATCTTCTGTGTGAGGTTATAAAAACATGCACAGTCCCATCTGCTGTGATTATAACCACCACTAGTATTTGTCTGGCAAAAGGAACTGACTTACCATCATTCTTTGTATTTATTTATTGGCTGCGCTGGGTCTTCGTTGCTGCAAGCAGGCTTTCTCTAGTTGCGACAAGTGGCGGCTACTCTTCACTGTAGCGCAGGCTTCTCATTGCAATGGCTTCTCTTGTTGCGGCGCACGCAACTCAGTAGTTGGGGCACACAGACGTAGTTGCTCCATGGCATGTGGATCTTCCTCAATCAGGAATCGAACCCGAGTCCCCTGCATTGGTAGCCAGATTCTTAACCACTGGGCCACCAGGGAAGTCCCTGCTATCATCCTCTCCTGTAGTGTAAGGAGAAAGTGTTAGTCACTCAGTCGTGTCACAACTCTCTGCAGCCCGCCAGGCTCCTCCATCCATGGGATTTTCCAGGCAAGAGTACTGCAGTGGGTTGCCATTTCCTTCTCCAGGGAATCGAACCTGGGTCTCCTGCATTGCAGGCAGACTCTTTACTATCTGAGCCACCAGGGAAGCCTATAATGTAGCTTGTCCTCAGCTCCTTGCTTGAAACGGCATTTGCGATGTTGATGTCCAGTGATGAAAACCTTAATGGAATACTCACTCAGGGACAACTTTTTTTCCAATAACTTGCACAACTGAAATTCTGACCCACTGGGTCTTTATTTCTATATCCAGTCCTTCTAATGGACTGTTTTTCGTTGCCATGTTGTTTTTCCAGCTCAGCAAATCTTGATGGTATAGAAAATATCTTCAGCATAAGTAGTAACAGTCTGTTTTCCCACTTTCTTTCAAATGCCTTTTGCAGACAAGAAGCCCCAAACTCTCTCACAGTCCTCAGCCTCCCAACTTGGGCGACCCAGTGGAGCATCTGTCAGAGGCGTCCGCTGATTCTTTGGAAGCCATGTCTGAGGGAGAAACTCCCAGTCCTTTCTCCAGAGGCAGCCGGACTCGGGCGAGCCTTCCGGTGGTGAGGTCCACCAACCAGACGAAAGAAAGATCTCTGGGTAAGCTTCAAAAGGCAGCTTCTGATTTTTATTACTGCATGTGTGTGCGTGTATACTTCTGAACACAGACCCCTACATCGGAATGTTAATTTGGTCTTGACTTGTAAAACCTCAAGTACTCAGAAACTCCGACAACTTGACATGAAGCCTTGAGGATTTACCTGCTGAAGAAGCATCTAGTCCAGGCGGTCTCTGGGGCTGGGCATATGCAGAACTGGCTGGGGTTGGCCACTCAAACAAGAGGCTGACTGTGCTTGTCTGTGTCCTGGTAGGGAATAGCAAGGGCCACTTTGCCAAATGAGCCTCATTTCCTAGGAACCTCCTCCCCAGTTTCAGAATTGTGGACGGATGGGGTATGAGCCCCACTCCACTGTCTGACAGTCCAGGGGAGGACGTGATTGGCTCCAGGAGGAAGAGGTGCAGTGTGACCAGCACCCCCATGACTGGTCATGAAAGCCAGAAACACAGGGCTGTTGGCCGTGCCACCACATGAAAGGGTGAAGGGGCTTAGCAAGAGTCTGCATAGCCTTTTCTTTCAACAGGCTTTTAAGAGACGCAGGATTCTGTCCTGCTTTTACCTGTGCTTATGCTCCGCTGCTTCAGTTGCGTAGAATTCTTTGAGACCCTATGGGCCATCATAGCCCCCCAGGCTCCTCTGTCCATGGGACTGTCCAGGCAAGAATACTGGTGTGGATTGCCATGCCCTCCTCCAGGGCATCTTCCTGACACAGGGATCGAAACCCACATCGCTTATATCTCCTGCATTGGCAGGTGGGTTCTTTACCACCTGGGAAGCCCCTGCCCTCACTTAGCATCTGCTTTTTCATATTGGATATTCACTTTCTATCTCGCTTTGCTTCTTTCTTCGTTTTTCTTCCTGGCCCTTTAACAAAAGGCACAGATCCTGAAGATTTAGACATTTTTGCAAATCATGTTGGTATTTCATAAGGTTAACCTGCCTTCTTAAGATTCTGATTCAGTAACTGTGTTTGCAGACATTTGGGGTCAGGAGAAAGAGGGGACAGGAATGGGATCAACCCACAGAAGGCTTCAGGGTAGGCCTCTGCAGAAGACAGCTGAATTCTGCCTCTTAAAACTGAGCAGACGCCTTGCTTGAAGAACAGAGAAGGATGTTGGGAGGTATCCTGATTTTGTTTCCTCGGTCACAGATGGTAACCAGAGCAAATTGGGTTCAGACATTGTCCTAGGTCTTTTTTTTTTTTTTCAAAGCTGCGCTGAGTCTTTGATGTCATGCAGGGGGCTGTTCTCTAGTTGCAGTGTGTGGGCTTCTCATTGGGGTGGCTTCTCTTGTTGTGGGGCATAAGCTTTAGAGTGCAGGGGCGCATGGACTCAGCAGTTGTGGTGCACAGGTTTAGCTGCCCCGAGACATGTAGGATCTTAGTTCCCGGGCCAGGGATCCAACCGATGTCCCCTGCATTGCAAGGTGAATTTTTAACCACTGGAGCACTAGGGAAGCCCTGTCGCAGGTCTTTTAAAGAGAAAAGCAAAACAAATGAAAAAATACCCCATTTTTACTTGCATTAGTGGTATTAATTTTTAACCTTCAGTTTTGTATACTTCACGTTTGGTTAATAATCCAGGGTCCTCATTTTACTAGTGAAAGATGAAAGCCATGGAAAATCTCCTTTTTGTTTTCTGAGGAACATAGTTAATTAAATGGCAGAAGCAGGAAGACCCTCTAGTTCCTATTAACGCCACTTACCAATGAAGGCGCGGGGTTTGCAAGGGTGCAGTGTCCCCAGGGAGCACACGGGGCCCTGGCAGTGGCAGTAGGAGCCAGGCTGGGGCTTTCCATCTGGAGTACAGGGCTTAGTGTTCTCCTAACCCCACTCCTGCTTGAGGCAGGAGCCCAGGAACCAGCCAAGGAGTGGAATTTCTCCTTTGTGCTTTGCAGGAAATGAATGGGGTTCACTTCTCTGTAAAGATAGGTTGTGCTTTGCAAAACAGAATGAAAGAGAAGAACAAATACTTCTGCGCCTTCCCCCTTACCTGGGGAACAGCACGCCTGTGGGATGGATAATGGAGCCTTTGTCTTACAGGCAGGAATTTCCCCTACAGCCAAGTGCACTTGGCAATGCAGGTATCCGTAGATACTGGCTGCCCTAGAAAGCCAACCTCTGGGCTTCGGGGCTGAAGGAGTTAGGACAGGCAACCTTGCCTTAGGAATTGCTGAGCGTGGCTGGTATTTTCTCATGGGCCGGCTGAACTTATGCAAAACGCTGTTTTACTCTAAGCATGCCTTGCTGTGAAGTTCTGGCAAGTCCCAGCAGATTCACAAATGCAAAGGAGGTGCTTATTCTTCCTGCTCCAGGAGGAACTTTGGGGCCAGTGATTTCCCCAACTCCTGGATGGAAAGAGAAACGCAAGGAGAGGAGAGGAGTGAGAAGTTTGCCCCTTCGAGAGGAGCCCTGGGGCCAGAAAATGAGGCTGGCCCGGGCCAGTGCGCCTGGCGCTGCCCTTGACCACCTCTCTGTGGCCGACCTGGGAATGTCCTCTGGCCCCACCTGGCCTTCCGGACATAATCTGATTGAGCCAGGATGGGAAATAAACAGGAAAGTGAGTCAAGGAGAATCTATATACAATCTCTCTGCCAGAGGCCTTGCTGGCCTCCTGTTCGAAAAAGTCCCTGTGTGCCTGACTGTATTTAACACCCAGATATGGGAACAGAAGGCTCCCCAGAGAGCAGAACTGGGAGCAGTGGGGTCCCCCAGCATTTCAGTGGTGAAGGCCATTTAGGACCCCAGACCACAGAGGCTGCAGACGAAACCAAGCTGTGATCTGCAGACCCACTCTGGGAGCCACCTGCAAGCCCCAGGTTTCCTTTGGGGTCAGTGCAAGGTCATTTTGTCTTAATCCACGGAACTTTAGGACCTTCCCACCCAAGTACTGTTCATCTTGTGTTTAAATTTGTCATGGTTGGTTCTTCATGGATTATTGTGTTAATTTTGATTTATCTTGATTACTGAGTTTTGGAGGGGGGCCCGTAAATTGTGAGTGCCTCCCTCGCCTCACCCCAATATCTGCCTATGTGTCACCCCAAGGATATCGCGTATCATCCAGGCGACCTCCAGCCACAGGGTCCGGAAGAGGCGGGGGCGGGAGAGCCCGGCGCCCAGGCTTCGCTTCTGCACATGCGCAGTGTGTCACTGGCGCCCTTCCCCAGTCCTGGGCAGGGTCTGGACCAATTCTCCCACGGCTCCCGCTCCCTGGAGGGGATGCGACCTTGCTTTCACTTCAGGCAACCTGTGCCTGGAGATAAACCTGCTGGCTTAATCATTTTTTCACTTGAATAGTCCTACCTTTCTACTGCTTTGGCGTGTTTAGGATATGGGAGGAGCGCGGGCTTGGTGCATTGCGCAGAGGCTTTTAGAAGATGTGCCAGAGAGAGATGGGACAGCTCTGAGGCGCTGATTAGGACAGAGAAGGGAGGCATTGCTGGTGCCCGTGTAATAGTCTCTCTCCAGCGCTGCCCTGCATGCAAGGTGGGAGCTTCTCATTCCAGGATTTCAGGTGGGGCCAAGTGACAGCAAAACGCAGAAATCTTGTCTGATGCTGGGAGCCAACTAGTCACTCACAGAGATTTACAAAGCTGAAAAGTAAAGAAAGAAATTCGCTCAGCCGCTCTGATTTATAACATGACCAAGTTCCAAAGATCTGTCACCTCTAAATCTTTACTTCTACAGAGTAGTGGGTTCCCCTGCACACTCCACACATGCAGAGACCAAATGAAATTCTTCTCAGTGGAATTTATGCCATTTCTGCTTCCCTCTCTCTTCGGTGAAAAGAGAGATGGTTCGGGGAAAGGAAATCTCCAAAAGAAAGTAAAAACCATTTTGCCATAGAGTTAAGTTTTAGAAATCATTTCCGTGTAAAATTGTCCCGCGGTTATTAGGTCTGGGTCTTAATGTTGAACTCGTTTCCTTTTAGTCATTTCTGTCTTATAAATGTCTGTCTGGAACGCATCCGTGGGCAGGGGCTGGGGTCTGGCTGCTCCACGGTCGGCCGTGAGGGAAAGAAGAGCCACAAGTTGTTCCCACCCTTATGTGTACCCTCAGGAATTTGAAAATAAAACTCATATAAAAACACAGAGCAGCAACTTCCTCCTCGCTGCAGCCAGATGCCTTGGGTGACCGTATCCTGAACGGTTAGCCTTGGAAAAGATACCTTCCTTACCAGCCCAGCAGCCAGAGGTGCTGCCATTTCTGTAGCAGATTCCTCTTAAACACTCAACCTCAATAAACAAGAATGATTTTTAAAGGCTCTGGAGGATTTGAGACTCTTCGAGGGAGAACTTGCTCAATGCATGTGACTCGTTGAGTATCTTTGGGGCTGTTCTCTTATTTTGAGGTGGTGACAGTGATGGGTACCATATACAGGTGGGGGTATTTGAGGAACAGAAAGTTCACCGCTGCCAGAACCTCCCCACCTGTGCAGAAGAGTGAGTAGGAGGTTAGAGAAAAAGATGGAGGAAACGTCCATGTGTAAAGTGGAAAACCAAGAAGGTTTATGGGCAAAGACTGTGAGCCTCGTATTGTTTTAGCATGAAGAGCTAGCCTCTGGAGAGTTAAAAAAAAAAAAAGAAATGAATTTCAGACACATGGAAAGAACAATATTGCTGTACAGAGTAAAGAAAACACTTAAGGGATTTAGGTGTCAGTAGTGGTTGACATGTAATATTATAAAAACTAAAATTTACAGAAGAGAGTTTGGTTGTAGGTCAGTAGCTTGGGAGCACGTTCCTGACCTTTATAGGATGCCATCAAAGAAAAGGTGAAAGGGTCATATCTAGCTTGGGAACTCAGTGAGCGGGATAGGAGGATACAGCGACTGGCCACTGTGGTCCACTCCAGTCTCCTTCTAGCATTCCTTCTTTTACTTTGGAGGCTGGAAAGCAGAATCATTCTGGAGTAGCAGATACGCTGGGTTCCAGAAGTAGGGACCAAGACATTTGTGGATGCTTTGGGTTTTCTTCAGCATCATTTGCTGAGCGGTCTCAGGGCATAGCCACTCATTTGATAGAGTTGCAATCTGGGCATCTATTTTTCTTCTGCTGAGGGCACAAGCCTGGTGTGACTTTGCAGTGGGACCAGCAGCTTCTGGACTTCCAAAGCGGAGTCACAGTGGTCCAGGACCACTGGAAGCTTTCCCCTTGTCAAATGAGTTGTGCAGGCTCCCAGTTCTACAGTTAACATTCAACCCAGTGACTCCACAAGCCAGTTAATAAATCCGTCTTTTGCTTAAACCAGCTGGAGTCAGTTCAGTTCTCTGCGCTGAACCCTCACTGATACAAGGGATCTGATTGGCTGTGCTTGTAGCAGTTATAGTGCCACCTCTTCCACATGTTCGAGAAAAGATGGCAGGTTCCAGTAGGGACAGACTGATGACTTCTAAAGACTTGGCAGTGAACTGGAGAATGAACTGGAGGTGTGATTTCCCAACTGTGTTCCTCAGAGCTCTGGAGTTCTGTGGCGTTTTCTCTACTATAAATATTGCATTTTCATATAAGATTTCATTTAGCAAATGAGCTGTGTTGGACTGCTAACACCCACACAGTAAAAAGCATTAAGTAGACCAAGGGGCACTGGAAAATAAGAGAGAAGTCATGAAGATATTTTCTTTCCATAACATGGGTTCCTTGAGCTCTTCTATTTGACTGTATCAGGTAGGTCAAAAGATTATCTCTTAGGTTTTTTGCTCTTGATGTAATGAATGTCCTGAAAGGTAATGTTTTTTTAAAAAGTGAATCGATCTTTAAGCTAAGGGGAAAAAACAGATTTGGGACTGGGAATTAACCACTGAAAGGAAATATTTCAAGAAACCTTTGGGACTTCGGTGGAGGTCCATTGGTTAGAACTTTGCCTTCCTATGCAGGGGGTGCAGGTTTGATCCCTGGTCAGGGAGCTAAGGTTCCACTTGCCTCACGACCAAAAAACCAAAACATAAAACAGAAGCAGCATTGTAACAAGTTCAATAAAGAACGTTTCTTAAAAAAGAAATCCTCTGGTATCGCAAAACATGTTTTTGTGATGCAAGTAATCACCCCCAATTCTCCTTTATAACCTGGGATTTTCATATATGAGTTTCTCTGAAAGAGAAGCAAAGAGGGGAAACTTGGCTTTACCCTTTGCCCTCTGAAACAGGGAAGTACTTATCCAACTTTACCCTCTTGGCTCTCAATTCACCCATAAGAAAGAATGTTCTTGTAGAAGATTGGAGACTCATGATTTGTTTGTACTTACTTTAAAAAATAACGTTAGTCCGATGTCTTTCAAAATCCCTTGCTATTAACATTCCTGGGTTGAAACTTTAGAATAGATTTCTCAGACTTTGAGGAAATGGTTCAGTTAATGTGGTACCTATGGAGTTCTGTGCCCTTTACCAACATCTTGAGGATTGTTTTGCAGGCGGGATGCTGGTAGGAAAAGCATCAGTGAAGGTGAATAGAAGATTTGGTGGAATCTAAGGGCCCTCCCCAAGCTACCATTCATTTACAGAATCAAGGACTTCCCTGGTGGTCTAGTGACAAAGATTCTGATATTCCAGTGCAGGGAGTATGGGTTCGAAGCCTGGTCACGGACCATAATTTGGTCCAAAAAAAAAATTACAGGGTTTGCCATTGGCTGACTGAGTACCAATGAAAAGGCCTGGAGAAGACTTGGAGTGTGCTGCTTCTGCTCCTCCTTTATAGCTGGGATGTTGCTAAACCTGGGCCTTTACTTGTTGTTATACGTTTTGTTAAGTTCAGTTCAATTGCTTAGTCATGTCCAACTCTTTGTGACCCCATGCACTGCAGCACGCCAGGTTTCCCTGTCCATCACCAATGCCCAGAGCTTGCTCAAACTCACGTCCATCGAGTCGGGCCATCCAACCATCTTGTTCTCTGTCATCCCCCTTTCCTGCCCTCAGTCTTTCCCAGCATCAGGGTCTTTTCCAGTGAGTCAGTTCTTCACTTCAGGTGGCCAAAGCATTGGAGCTTCAGCTTCAGCACCAATCCTTTTGTTAATGGCAACCATTTCTAAACTGCAGGTGGAGCTCTAGGGTTAAATGCTGGAAAGGTGACTTCAGTTTCCAAAGCTATTTCAGAAAACCAGCCCCCCCATAACTTGTGTGTGTTCAGTAGCTAAGTCATATCTGACTCTTTTGAGACCCCAGTGGACTGGAACTTGGCAGACTCCTCTGTCCATGGGATTATTCTGGCAAGAATACTGCAATGGATTTGCCATTTCCTCCTCTAAGATATCTTCCCCACCCAGGGTTTGAACTCGAGTCTCCAGTGTCTCCTGCATTGGCAGGCGAATTCTTTACCACTGAGCCACCTGGGAAACCCAGCCCATCTGTTAGCCAGTATGAAATATTTCTCTCTCTCTGTCACAGTCATAAAATCCATTCAAACTCAGACACCTAGACAATGTTTAGATTTTTTTCCTGATGTATTTATAAAAATACTCTTATTCAAAAAAGAACTCTTCATCGAATTTCACAAGTCAGCAAAAGAAAGCAAGACAAGTTTCATCCGTATAAATCTATACATCCAAAGTAGATTTGATTTGGCTTAAAACAATAAAAGTATATAAGAATCATTAAGACAAGAGTCAACACAAGTACCAGTTGGGCGCAATATATGTGTCAAGAAAATTAAGATAAGAATAATTGCTATGATTGCAGCCAAGATGAAAAAAGAAGATAAAAGAAGAAATGTAATGGGTTGAGTGAATTTCATTATTTAAGAAGAGGTTTAGGATCCTTCACTTAGAGCATTTAATCCAAGACCTCCTGTATCTTAATGTTGTTGACATTATATTATGTAATAGTTTTATTTAGCAGTTGTTTATGGAAAGTTTCTTTGTACAAAACTTCAAAATTCAAGGATATTGTCTGAAACCATCTTATTAGAAGGTCCCATCACTTTATGGCAAATAGGTGGGAAAAAAGTGGAAACAGTTACAGATTTTATTTTCTTGGGCTCCAAAGTCACTGCAGACAGTGACTGCAGCCACAAAATGAAAAGATGCTTGCTCCTTGGAAGAAAAGCTATGGCAAACCTAGACAGCATATTAAAAAGCAGAGATACCACTTTGCTGACACATGTCCATATATCAAAGCTATGGTTTTTCCAGTGGATGCGAGAGTTGGACCATAAAGAAAGCTGAGCACTGAAGAATTGATGCTTTTGAGTTGTGGTGCTGGAGAAGACTCTTGAGAGTCCCTTGGGCTGCAAGGAGATTAAACCAGTCAATCCTAAAGGAGATCAACCCTTAATATTCATTGGAAGGACTGATGCTGAAGCTGAAACTCCATTACTCTGGCCACCTGATGAGAAGGCTAAGCCCATTGGAGACCATCATTGGAGAGGACCCTGATGCTGGGAAAGATTAAATGCAGGAGAAGGGGGCAACAGAGGATGAGATGATTGGATGGCATCCCTGACTCAATGGACATAAGTTTGAGCAAATTCTGGGAGATAGTGAAGGACGGGGAAGCCTGACTTGCTGTGATCCATGGGATCACAAAGAGTCAGACATGACTTAGAGATGGAGCAACAATGTCTTTTGGGCTCTGTAGCTTTCTAGTAATCTAATTTGATACATGGAAAGAGCTGATATAGTCTTGATAATTGACCTGACTCCCCAGGTGATTGACCCTTGGCTGTTAATAATCTCATCAGGGTGGGTAGCTTCAGATAGAGAGGAAAATTTGAGGAGCAGGTCATTGTTTTGGTTTTTAATATTTGTTTATGTATTTGACTGCACTGGGTCTTAGTTGTGGCATGTGAACCCTTAGTTGCAGCATGCGTGATCTAGTTCCCTGACCAGGGATTGAACCCAGTCCCCTGCATAGGGAGCTTGAGTCTTAGCCACTGGACCACCAGGGAAGTCCCCGGTCATTATTGAAGGTTTGAAAGGCAGAAGAGAGTTAGAGAAGAAATCTCTCCCCACATTCCAAATTCCTGATAATACCAACTGTTTACTCTAGACTCCAGGGATGAGGTTGGAAGTATTTGGTTTCAGGTGATGTTCCCTGATACTCTCTGCTATGGTTTGGTTGGAACAAGAATTGAGCTATTGAATTACTTTTAGGGAAAAATATTTCATTTATAAATTGCTGTTGTTTCCCTTTGCCAAGAAAACTCTACCTAAAAATCTGTTGACCATGCCTTGCTATTTTTATTGATTTATTTTTTTGGTAAATGCAAAATTCATTGCACCCTTAAGAGTTCCTTGCCAAGTTAATTTGTTCTTTCAAAGCTGACTATAAAATATAATCCTTAATGTTCATCTCATTCTATGAGTTCACACACATTTTTTGCACCTGCTTTTAAAGATGATTCTATGAACTACTAAAAATAATATGAAGATGCATGCCAGCTTTATGTTACATACCCAAGTCAAATTCCATCCTTGGTGCCCTCATCCTAAACGTGGCCTCCAGAGAGTTGACATCTGGAAACTGAGATTTGTGGCAGCTTTTTATGTTTCAGGCAGAGTCTAAGAACAGAAGGAAGTACACATGGGCATTGTTAGAGAGGAGATGTATATCTTCTATGTGTATCTTTTTAGGCAAAGAAATGGGTGAATTCCCATCCAAATTTCTCAAGTAAGCTCTGTGACAAGGGGTTGCAACTAAGTGGCTTCTGGTCTGGAAATGAGGTTATACCTGCACCACCAGGGGACTCAGTCTCCATCCAGAATCTGCTTTTGAGCACAACAGTCGGTGAGCCCCAAGGCACCACCACGATGGTCTTTAGTTACTTACCAGTTTGAGCCACCCTCTGAGGGTCTGAGATTGGCCAAACTGTATCTTCTCCCCACCCCTCCGTCTTCAAGTTCATATGTTAACGTCTTAACCCCTGGTATCTCAGAACGTGACTGTGTTAGGAGAAAGGGCTTTAAAAGAGGTGATTAGAACAAGGTCATAAGAGTGGGCCGTTGTCTGATAGGACTGGCGTCCTTATAAGAAGAGGAGGTTAGGAGACAGACAGGTGCAGAGGGAGGACCACGTGAAGACATGGGGAAGATGACTGTCTATGAGCCAAGGAGAGACGCTGCAGAAGACACCGCCCCTGCTGACACCTTGGTCTCAGACTTAAGCTTCCAGAAAGTGAGAGAATAGATTTCTGTTGTGAAGCCACCTGGTCTGTCAAACTTTGTTACGGCGGCCCCAGCAAACCCAAACAGGGACTCAGGTCACGTATATCCTCCCACTTCCTTTCTCACATGAGGGGACAGGCTGATGGCAGTTGTCACAAACTTGAAGTATTTCTCTCTTTAAGACAGTAAAATTAGATGTGTCGAGTTTTCTGTTTAAGTTGGGTTTCATTCCAGCCTCTTCCACCTTTGGGACTTCTCAGGTGGCACTAGTGATATAAAACCCGCCTTCAGTGCAGGAGGTGTAAGAAACGTGAGCTGGATCCCTGAGTCGGGACTCCCCTGGAGAAGGGAATGGCAACCAACTCCAGTGTTCTTGCCTGGAGAACCCCATGGATGGAGGAACCTGGAGGGCTACAGTCTGTATGGTCACACAGAGTTGGACGTGACCAAAGTGACTTAGCATGCAAGCATGCTTCCACCTTTGCTCAGTGCCTTGACCTGATTGCTTAGCATTGCAAGAGAAAATTTTAAAACCCCTGGGACAGATTCATCATCCACGACTACTTTTCTGTCTGGTGTCTCTCAAGCGCCACCCTCTGATTTAGCAAATGAAAGTTGTTTCACGTCGGAGTGACTTAATTGTATCCCATCAAGAGAAACTCAGAAGGTTATCTGAATTTGAGTTCTCAGAAGTTTGGTGATGTCATTAAAAATGACATTCTCACCAATTTATCTACTTTCAGAATTTCTATGAGGTATTAATTGGCTTTCAGATGTCTCTGGCTAACTTTCTCCCAGTAATAATATAAAGCTAAACATGAAAAGAAAAATCCTTCATTTTTTTCCTCCACAGATTATGCCCGTTTCTCAGTTTTTTCTGCATTCATGTGGTTATACATTTATTAAGAATCTGTTTAGTCTCAGGCATTGTTAAAGGTGCCGTAGTGAGTTGTTTAGAAAATATATGAAATCTGGTTCTTGTATTCAAGGAATTTTCAGTGTAACTAAGGACACATGGTAACCATGAAAAGTCTTTAAAATATACGTAAACCAAAGACTACACAGATGACGCTGTGCATTTACTCAGTCGTGCTGGACTCCTAGCCGTGCTACGTTGGAACTGGACACTCTGCTCTCACACATCTCTCACTAGACACACTTTCTGGATTCAACTCCCTCTCTCTCGGACCCTCGCCTCTGCACGGCCCCCTTTCACTTCATTCAGAGCTGTGCTCAAGTGGCCTCATCAGTGAATGCTCCCCCAAGTAAGATTCACTCTCCCAATCGCTTTTGCATCCTTTCTCTTGACGCATCATTTAGGATCAGTTCAGTTCAGTTCAGTCGCTCAGTCGTGTCCGACTCTTTGCGACCCCATGAATCGCAGCACGCCAGGCCTCCCTGTCCATCACCAGCTCCCAGAGTTTACTCCGACTCATGCCCATCAAATCGGTGATGCCATCCAGCCATCTCATCCTCTGTCGTCCCCTTCTCCTCCTGCCCCCAATCCCTCCCAGCATCAGGGTCTTTTCCAATGATTCAACTCTTCGCATGAGGTGGCCAAAGTAGTGGAGTTTCAGCTTCAGTATCAGTTCGTCCAATTAACACCCAGGACTGTTCTCCTTTAGGATGGACTGGTTGGATCTCCTTGCAGTCCAAGGGTCTCTCAAGAGTCTTCTCCAACACCAAAGTTCAAAAGCATCAGTTTTTCGGCACTCAGCTTTCTTCACAGTCCAACTCTCACATCCATACATGACCACTGGAAAAACCACAGCCTTGACCAGACGGAACTTTGTTGGCAAAGTAATATCTCTGCTTTTTAATATGCTGTCTAGGTTGGTCACAGCTTTCCTTCCAAGGAGTAAGCGTCTTTTAATTTCATGGCTGCAGTCACCATCTGCAGTGATTTTGGAGCTCAAAAAAATAAAGTCCGACACTGTTTCCACTGTATCCCCATCTATTTCCCATAAGGTGATGGGACCAGATGCCATGATTTTAGATTACTGAATGTTAAGCTTTAAGCCAACTTTTTCACTCTCCTCTTTCACTTTCATCAAGAGGCTTTTTAGTTCCTCTTCACTCTCTGCCATAAGGGTGGTGTCATCTGCATATCTGAGGTTATTGATATTTCTCCCAGCAATCTTGATTCCAGCTTGTGCTTCTTCCAGCCCAGCATTTCTCATGATGTACTCTGCATAGAAGTTAAATAAGCAGGGTGACAATATACAGCCTTGACGTACTCCTTTTCCTATTTGGAACCAGTGTGTTGTTCCATGTCCAGTTCTAACTATTGCTTCCTGACCTGCATACAGGTTTCTCAAGAGGCAGGTCAGGTGGTCTGGTATTCCCATCTCTTTCAGAATTTTCCACAGTTTATTGTGATCCACACAGTCAAAGGCTTTGGCGTAGTCAATAAAGCAGAAATAGATGTTTTTCTGGAACTCTCTTGCTTTTTCAGTGAACCAGCAGATATTGGCAATTCGATCTCTGGTTCCTCTGCCTTTTCTAAAACCAGCTTGGAAAAAAAAAAAAAAAAACCAGCTTGAACATCTGGAAGTTCACAGTTCATGTATTGCTGAAGCCTGGCTTGGAGAATTTTGAGCATCACTTTACTAGCGTGTGAGATGAGTGCAATTGTGCGGTAGTTTGGATAGTGATTCTCAAATTTTAGCAGAAACCTTGTTAAAACACTGATGTCTGGCTCTGCTTATTGGCTTTATGGTTCAGTAGATTTGGGGTGAGACCCAAGAATTTGCAGCTCTAACTTGTTCCCAGGTGATGCTGGTCAGGGGGTCACTGATTTTGTACCTTAGGAAAGATTTGAGCTTCCCAGATGGTACTAGTGGTAAAGAACACACCTGCCAATGCAGGAGATGTAAGAGATGCAGGTTCGATCCCTGGATCAGGAAGATCCCCTGGAGAATGGGCATGGCAACCCACTCCAGTATTCTTTCCTGGAGAATCTCATGGACAGAGGAGCCCCGAGGGCTACAGTCCACGAGGTGGCACAGAGACAGGACTGAAGTGACCAAGCAGGCCTGCAGATTTTAATGTGTCATTACCATGTAGCACCACATGAGGGCGCTGTAATTGGCTCCCAGTAGGGGAGGGAAAGTTGTCCTCATCCTTTGGTAGGAAAATAGGGGGGCCTTAAATGTCATGTCTTTGAGCTAGAGCATTTAATTCCAGCACATGTGAGTCACAGGACCCTCACAAGAAGTATGGGAATACCCATCTTACTGCAGCAAACTGTAGAGCCAACCTACTTAGCTAGATCTGCCTTGCCTTTTATTTATTTATTTGCTTTTAGCTGCCCTAGATCTTCACTGCTGTGTGTGTGCTTCCTCTAGTTGCAGTGAGCAGGGGCTGCTCTTGGTTGCAGTGCATGGGCTTCCTGTTTCGGTGGCTTCTCTTTATTGTGGCGCCTCTGGTATGTGGGGTCTTCCCAGAGCAGGGATCGAACGTGTATTGGCACTGCACCACCAAGGAAGTCCTCGATCTGTCTTGCCTTCTGCCCCAAGCCGTTCGAACTTTTGATCCCTATTTGATCTTTATCTTCCATCTCATCACCGCCCCTTGACACACTCGGAAATGTCAGTAGAGTCAACCATTGAAAAGTAGCTGGACTTCTCATAGGACGTGCCTTTCTGTTCCACGTCCCAGCTTCTTCACTTCAGGGATTTCCCCCGTTGGCGTCCAGCCCTCGTCTGCCCCAGGGGACCTCTGACCCCGGTCATGGTCAGTTAGCACCCGAGTATTGTTGCCGCTTGTTGTGCTGAAGAGGCCGAGGCAGATGGATGCGTCCAGTGCAGTGAAGATTTTCCTGGAGGGGAGCGTTCCCTGAGTTTCGCGTGTTTCTCGAACAGCATTCTTTCATATGCTTTCATTTGCCTTTGTAAGAAGAGTCAAGTAATATAGGAATCCTTTTAAGAGTAAAAGAGTCAAATTTAACATTAATTAAATGCATTTTAAATACCTACACATGATGCTATATTAAGTAGGCAGCAAGAAAATCATTCTTTTAACAAATAGGGAGTTCCAACTAAGACAGCTCTGGGTGCAGTTCACAAAAAAGTCACAACCCTCTGATCTTTTAGAGCTTCTATTCTGTTGGCAGAGACAGGGAATAAACAAAACATACTAATAGAGTAGATGGTATAAATGTAAGGAGAAAAATAAAATAGGGGCAGGGATACAGGGAGTGCTGAAGAGATGAAGGCTTGATTAGTTGTCATTTTGAAAAGGATGGACAAGGAAAGCATCATGGAGAAAGTGGCATGTGAGGGACTTCCTTGGTGGCCCAGGGGTTAAGACTCCACATTCCCAAAGCAGCGAGGTTCCATCCCTGATCGGGGAACTAGATCTTCTGCATGCCTCAACTGAAAGAGCCTATGTACAGTGACTAAAAGATCCTGCCTACCACCACTAAGGACTCGGGGCAGCCAAATAATTTTTTTTTTTTAAAAGAAAGTGGCACTATGATCCAGAGCATGTAGAGATGGAAATGACACCTATATCTGAGAGAGGAGAATTCCAGGCAGAAAGATCAACTAGTGAAAAAACTTTAAGAAAAGGGCATACCCAGAGCATTCAGGAAGACCACTGTGATTGGAGTCACACAGTAACAGAGGATTAGGCAGTGAGGTTGGAGAGGCAGCGGGAACTGGACAACGCAGGGCTTTGACAATAGCAGAGACTTGGGCCGCACTGTCCTCATTGAGATGGGATGGCTCTGTTGCATTCTGAGCAGTGGCACTGCTCCCATGTTAAGGACTGTATTCTGGCTTCTGGGCTTGGAGCAGACTAAAGGGGTTGGGCAGAAGTTGGGAAAACCATTTAGAAGTCCTGCCATCATGTCGGGAGGTGAGTGGAGAAGGAAATGGCACCCCACCCCAGTGTTCTTGCCTGGAGAATCCCAGGGACAGCGGAGCCTGGTGGGCTGCCGTCTGTGGGGTCGCCCAGAGTCGGACACGACTGAAGCGACTTAGCAGCAGCCGCAGCAGGGAGGTGAGTGTTAGCAGTGGAAGCGGTGAGAAGAATTGGGGTTCTGTAAGTGTTTTGCAATTAGAATAAGAAGGATCACTGCCACCGAGGAGTTCTGATGAAGGAGACATACATATAAGAAATCACCATTGCAGCTAACACTTACCAAGCACTCACGAATCTAACACACAGCACAGCAAAAAGCAGAATCAGAGCCCTAACAGTCTGTCCCCTGAGCCCACGCGCTAAACCACTACGCTGCTGGAAAGAGAAAGCCAGAAGTCCCCAAACAATGGTGTTGTATCTTTCAAATCCTGGGGGAAATATCGCTTCTAACAAATATTCCTTTAACCAACAAGATCATTGCTTAAGAATGAGGGCCATATTTTCAGGTAAACAGATTAACAGTATTTAGCATTCACAGACTCTGGCTGAAAGAACTAGTAGCATATTTATTTCACATAAAAGTCCTCAACAAAATATTAGCAAATCAAGTCCAACAGTGTATTTAAAAAGTCGTCATTGAGTGGGCTTTTTCCAGGTATGCAAGGCTGGTTCAATATTTGAAATATAATCAATGTCATTTACCATGAAAAGATGAAAGCGTTAATCACTCAGTCATGTCCAGCTCTTTGCAACCCCATGGACTATAACCCGCCTGGCTCCTCTGTCCGTGGGATTCTCTGGGAAAGAATACTGGAGTGGGTTGCCATGCCCTTCTTCACAAGATCTTCCTGACCCAGGGATTGAACCCAGGTCTCCTGTATTGCAGGTGGACTCTTTACTGTCTGAGCCACCAGGGAAGCCTGTCATTGTCCATAGACAAAAAAAGAAAAAAAATCATATGATTATGTCAGCTATATCAACTGACATGTAAAAAGCCCTTGAAAAAACAATGCCCATACATGATTTAAAAAACAAAACAAAACTCCTAGCAAACTAGGAATGAAAGGAAATTTCCTCACTTCATAAATAACGTCTACCAAAAAACCCTGCTGCTGACATCATACTTAATAATGAGAGACTGAATGCTTTCCCTCTGAGATTGGGAATGAGGCAAGAATGACCAACCTCTCCACTCTTACTCAATGTAATTCTGGAAGTTCTAGCCAGTGCAAAGGACAAGAAAAAGAAATAGAAAGCATGCCATTTGAAAAGGAAGCTATAAAACTGTCTCTATTGCCAAGTCATGTTATCTAGACAGAAAATTCCAAAGAATCAAAAAAATAAAACACAACTCCTTGTAGAATAAGTGAGTTCAGCAAGGTCTCAGGATCCAAGATTAACATAAAATTCAGTTGCATTCTTGCATACTAACAGCAAACATTTGGAAGCTAAAATAAAAGGCTTAATGCTATTTACAGTTGCTCTAAAGAAAATTAAATATTTAGATATAAATCTTACAAGACATGTATATGATCTGCATGCTGAAAATTATAGTATGCAAAGTAATCAAAGACTCAGTAAGTGAAGAGACACTGTTTTCATTGATTGGAAATCTCAAAATAAGTGAAGGTGTCAGGTTCCTCCATACTGATCTATAGTTTTAAAATAATCCCTATTAAAATTACAGCAAGATTTTTTTGAAACATAAACAAGCTTATTCTAAAGTTCATATAAAAGGCAAAGGAGTCTTGTATAGAATATTTAGAATAGCTAAAACCATTCTGACAGAGAGGAACAGAATGGGAGAACTCACATCTGCCTGATTTCGAGCCTTACCATAGAGCTATGGAAATCAAGACTATTCCGTAGGACTTCTCTGGTGGTCCAATGGCTAAGACTCCACCCTCCCAATGCAGAGGGTCTGGGTTCAGTCCCTCATTGGGGAACTAAACCCCTTACGCTGTGACTAAAGATTCTGAATGCCACAGCTAAGACTATCCCACATGCCACAGCTAAGACCTGGTGCAGCCAAATGAATACAAATAAATTTAAAACCTGTACGGTATAAGCAGAGGGATAGACACATAGATCAACGAGAACCTAGAAATACACCCATAAAGTTATGCTGATCTGATTTTTTTTTTTTTACAAAAGTTGCAAAAGTAATTCAATGAAAGAAAGCTTTTTCAATAAGTGATACTGGACCAGTTGGACATCCACAGACAGAAATGAGAACGTTAATGTAATTCTCCCACTTGTACACAGATTTACTCAAAATAGATCATGGACTTTAATGGAAGATGTGAAACTATAAAAACCTCTTGGAAAAAAATGAGATGTGATTCAGGACTTTAGGCTTTGTGAAGAGTGACGTGACACCAAAAGCACATCAAAAGCAAAATTGATAAAAATGGATGTCATCCAAAAAGGGGTCTAAAAACATGGACCCTGTTAAGAAGGTGAAAATGTAAGCTACAAGCTGGAAGAAAAATATTTGCAGTCATATAACTGGCAATGAGTAATATTTAAAACACATAAAGAATTTTCAGAGACTTCCCTGGCGGTGATTAAGACTACCTTCCAGTGTGGGT
The DNA here is from genome assembly GCF_963930625.1 of Muntiacus reevesi. Lineage (NCBI taxonomy): Eukaryota > Metazoa > Chordata > Mammalia > Artiodactyla > Cervidae > Muntiacus > Muntiacus reevesi. The sequence goes on from NC_089250.1 coordinate 24,791,683, forward strand.
TGGATACCTGGATTAATACCCTGGGGGTTAATACCCTGTGGGGTGTTAAGATTATTATTAACCCTGTAGGTTAATACCCTAGTCAGGGTGTTAAGATCCCACCTGCCTCGGAGCCAGAAATCTAAAACATATATCAGAAGCAATGTTGTAACAAATTCAGTAAAGACTTTAAAAATGGTCCACATCAAAAAAAAAAAAAAAAAAACACTTTAAAATAAATAAATAAAATATATAAACTCTCAAACTCAGCAGTTAAAAAAAAAACAACAAAAAAACAACAGTCCAATTAGAAAATAGACAAAATACAGGAAGAATATTGCAACAGAAAAGGATGTACAGCTAGTAAATAAGGACATAGAAATATGTATATCGTTAGCTTTTGGGTAAGTGCAGATTTAAGTATCGTACAGAGGTATCGCTACACATACACCAGGATGGTTGAAATTTTTAATGATAACACCAAATGTTAGCAAGGATGCAGTAAACCAGATCACTTGTACATTGCTGGTGGGAATAGAAAACCATACAGCCACTCTGGATAAGAGTTTTACAGTTTCCTTTAAAACTAGAAATAGACTTACAGTATGACTAAGCAATGACATTTTTTGGCATTTATCTCAGGAAAATGAGAACACATCACCCAGAAATTTGTACATGGATGTTCACAGCAGCTTTGCTTGTAACATCAAAAGCTGGAAACTACACCAGTGTCCCTCAGTGGGTGAGCAGAAAGTAAAATGTGGTACCTCCATGCCACGGAATACTGCTGCCATGACCACTTGGATGTCCCTGAAGGGAATCATGCACAGTGGGGAGGGGGCGCCAGTCTCTCAAGGTGCGATTGCGTTTATAGAAAACAGTATTAAGGGACTTCCCTGGTGGTCCAGTGGTTAAGAATCTGCCTTTTAGTGCAGGGCACGTGGGTTCAATCCCTGGTCTGGGAACTAAGACCTAATATGCCACAGGGCAACTGAGCCCATGTGCTGCAACAGAGACCCAATGCAGCCAAATAAATAAAAATTTTAAAATGCTATTAAAATTAGACAAATAGGGAACAAATTAGTAGTTGTCAGGGGTAAGGGACTTTCTACAAAGAGGTAGCATGAAGGAGACTTCTTATGATGATACAGTTATGTATTGTGATTAGGTAGTAGTTTCAGTTCAACGTCATAGAATTACACACACACACACACACACACACACACACACACACACAAGTAAATCAGCATAACCTTTGTGGGTGGTTCTGATGTCAATAGCCTGGTTTTCTTACTGGATTATGTAAGATGTCATTGTTGTTGGAAGCAGGGGCATGGGACCTCCTTATGCATTTCTTTCTAACTTTCTGTGAATCTGTAATTATTTCAAAATCAAAAAGTGCAAAAACAATTTACCAAGAAGTATAACAAACCTAGGAGGAAGAAGCAAAATATGTGAAGTGACGGTGAGAAAAATAAATTGGTAGTCATGTTTTCCAGAAAATTGTAGATAAGCATCAGTTCTAATGAATTATTTACAGGAGTTGAAATCAAAATAAAATAGAAATGCCAGCAAGAAACAATGTAAGACCAGAGCACCTGATCAGAGTGAAAGCATCCAGAAAGCTTCCTGTTGTCTCAGAACAGAAAACCAAATATTTAATGTTCCTTTATGATGAAAAAATAGAATGACATCTAAACCAACCAATGCCATTTTACTTCATACAAAAATCACTTACTGAGTATCTGCTCTGTGTCTGGAAACCTACGAACATGACTAATTCCTGTCATTCATTCGAAAGAAGGTAGTTTTATCCCCTTCTCACTAATGATGAAACAGCCTACCTAAATGGGGGTCAATGACATATATAAAAGGTGGTGACAAAGGCAGGAGGTGACAGAGGCAGTATTTTTTTTTAATAAGAGGAGATGGTATTTATTTATTTGGCTGCGTCGGGTCTTATTTGCACCATGTGGGACCTTTTTGCAGCATCTTTTGTTGGGATGTGTGAGCTCTTTGGTTGTGATGTGCTACGTTAGTTGCTCCGAGGCATGTGAGATCTTAGTTCCCTGACCAGGGATTGAACTCATGTCCCCTGCATTGCAAGGCAGACTGTTAACCCCTGAACTACTAGGGAAGTCCCGAGAGGCAGAATTTGCACCCAAAGCTCTCTGATGTGTCTGTGTTCTTATAACTCCATTCTGCCCTTCTGAGCATAATGAATATTGAAATAAATTACTTTTCTAAGGAGAATGCTCACACTGTTTTGAAGGTGAAATACTTTTATGTTTTATGGAATGAAACATGAATCATCTCTAAACTATGGACAAAACAGAAAGCTTTCACATCTACTCTTTGCAATTCATTTCATTGCCCAAACTATGGGCACGACTTATAGCAGAATAGAAAGCTTTCATAGCTTCCCTTTTTCTTTGTCAACACTAAACAGCCCTTGTGAAGCTGGGTATCACAGGAACCCATCCTTCAACTAGTTGTGTTACTTGCAGGAGTAAAGAGCATCAGTTAACTTTCAGATTCAGTGTTTTCCCAATAAAACTATGAGCATTAGGCATACAGTTTTTTTTTATCTTGTCTTGTGTGGACGAGAAAAAGCCGATATTTTGAAGATCAAAGAAGACCACAAATCTATCCAACTGTTGGTTAATTTCCCATTTGTAAATCTTGTTTCTGTTTCTTCTGATGCTAAAATTGATCTTGAAGCCCAAGTATTCTAAGATACCTTTTCACACACCCATTCACGGAGCCTGTGGGGATGACACAGAAACACACACACAGGTTGGTAATGGATAGTTAGGAACGAGGTGTTAGGGCTTAGTTTCTCCTGTTTGTTGACAGCTTTGAAAAAAAGAAACCTGAAGATTCATCTCTGATCTAGCAAACTTTTTCTGGTTTTTTTTTTTTTTGCCTGGAATAAATGACTAAAGCTCTCCATTTTATAGGACTGAAAAGGAGTACTTTTATCTTACTTGAAACATTGTTCGGCAGAAGCTTCTATTTACTGGCTCATAAAAGATTTTATGCCTCATCTGTTGTACTTAGGATGACTCCGGTGAATGTACTGGGAGAAGATTTGAAGTGTGTTGCTTCCTGAAGTTAGAATTATAATCAGGTGTACTATTGAACCATCCAACTTTCCTTAATGTGTACAGATTTCTGCCTTGGCAGGAAGTCTTGAAGTAAGCCCAAATAGAGCATTAAGCAAAATGTAGCCCCAGACTCTGAAAATATATACGATCGCCCACCTCTTTGTGCACAGACTTCAGAATGTGTGTGCTGGCCCCTCTACAACAGTTTTATCTGATGAAACAACAGAAACACACCTGTCATGGGCTGAGCTCACCACCATCTATAAAAACATCAGGAGCATTCTGATCCCAGCTCTTGTCATAGAACGCCTGGGAAACCTTGGACAAACCTTGCCTCCTCCTGAGGCTTTAGTTTTCTCATCTGTTATATCCTGAGAAATATCCATTTCTCAGGATATTTGAGGAAGAAAAAAAAAAAACAAACCAACATCGACACTAGAGAGATGGTTATGAAAAGCAGAATATCTTCCAGAAATATATAGTGAGGATTTTAAAAAGGGGAACCCTGGATGTATGTTGTGCCCTTGATGAATGAATATACTTTTAGTAAGGCAAGAAGAAAAGGAAAGTACCAGAAAGAATTCCCCAAAGAGCAGGCAGCCGTGACCCCGATGCTCTGATTCTTCATGTCCAGTCTTATTGTGGAGTCAGTACTTCTCCCAAAGGTCGCCTTCAGCATACTCTTAACATCACTCACCGTTCACATGGCCACGGTCATGAAGAATGACCAGGGAGCGTTGGTCGAGGGGACCTACAAAAAGTGGCTCTACAGAAAATGGATTTATCTTCTTTGTCACAAAAGACAGAGAAGTTATTTCTGAAATTTTTGTTTGAGACTCTGAGTCTTCAATGAATGACCATTAAAATTTTTTTTCTCAATTTTTTGATTCCGTAAGGTTTACCTGGATCAGCATAGTTATTATTTCTCTTATACGTTAACCTTGAGAAGTCAGATAGCATATAGTTAAAGCACAGACTCTAAAGTCAGATTACTCTGGATCACAACCCAGCTCCGTCATCTACCACTATGTGATGCTGGTCAAATTACCCAAGTATTCTGTGTGCCAGTGTCTTTGTAAATAAAAAGTAGATCTCCTTCATAGTGTTGTAGTAAGGAGTAAACTAGTTTATGTTAGTTGTTCAGTATAATACCTGAACCATAGTAATTACTATGTAGTTGGGATTATTATTAAGTGTTTCTTCAAAGCACTGTGGGCAAATAAATCCGGAGCAATCAGCCCACCTTCAAAATATATCCAAAACCTGACCACTTTTTACTGCTCCTGCTCCTGTTCCACCAGGACCTATTGCTAGGACTATTGCAGAGGCCTCCTGACGGATTCTTCTGCTTCCCCTCTTGCCACCAACAATCTCCATAGAGCAGCGTGAGTGGTCATCCCGAGTTGTATCACATCTCCTCTGCTCCATGTACTCTATAACCCATCATCTCTTCGGAGTCCAGGCCACCCACCCTCTGGATAAGTTCAGGTTTACCCCCATCAGGGCTCATCTTCTGCTACCCTGTTCTCATCCCTCTGCTCCAGCTCCTGACCTCTTGGTAATTCCTTTCACAGCCTAGTTTATTGCTACCCAAGCAATATTTATATTTTCTGAAGTGTTCTTCTAGAGATCTGTGAGAAGAGTGGCTTCTTCATTCAGTCTTTTTTTTCTTTTTCTTTTTTTGGCCTCAAAGCATGGCGTAAGGGATCTTAGCTCCCTGACCAGGGATCAGACAGGTGTTCCCTGCAGTGGAAGGGTGGAGTCTTAATCACTGAACTGCCAGGGAAGTCCCTTCATTCAGTCTTTACTCACATGTCATCTTATCCGAAGTGGGCTCACCCTCTCTGAAACATCATTTCCCTTGCTGTTAGGTTTACCATATCCTGCCTTATATCCTTACAGTGGACTACAGATTTTCCTTGGCTTACAATGGGGTTATGTCCTGATAAACCCATGATAACTTTAAAATATCATAAATTGAAAGTGCATTTAACACATCTAACCTACTGAACACTATAGCTGAGCCTAACTTACCTTACACATACTCTGAACACTTGCATTCGCCTACAGGTGGGCAAAGTCATTTAACAGCAAGCCTGTTTTATAATACAGTTTGAATATCTCCTGCAATTGAATACTGTGCTGAAAGTGAAGAACAGAATGGTTGTCTGGGTCCAGAACAGTTGTGAGTGTCTTGGTTATTCACCCTGGTGGTCACATGGCTGACTGGCAGCATCACAGGAGATTGTCTACCGTGTATCCCTAGCCCAGGAAGAGATCAGAATTCAAAATTTGAAGTTGGGTTTCTACTGAACGAATAGTACTTGCGCATCATCAAAAAGTCAAAAAACATAAGTCAAACCATTTAAATTCGGGGACCATTCATCATTACTGCCTGATGTAATATGTGCTTGTATGTTTACTGATGCACCCCTGTCTCTCTCTGACTCTCATAAAGGATACAAGAGAGCAGATGTCTCATCTTGTTAGGTGTGTTTTCAAGCTTTAATATAGAACCTACATATAGTTAGATGCTCAGTAAATATGTGTTGAATATATTAATGAACTGGAGTAGGTGATGTGGTTGTTTATATTTGAATGCATTTTTACATGCACTAGTTTATTTGATTTCGTGAAGTAGGAATCAACAGGGGGGCATGTTTCTTTTCTTGCACCAACAGCTATAAAGAAAGGGTTCCGTCCTCAAAAGATGGCTGCAATGAAATCCGTGGTTGTTGGGTGTATGATGAGCATCGCAGAGAGGATGAGGGAACGTTTGGCAGCAACCAGATATTCGTTATCCTCATTGTGGTGACTGTTTCATGGATACAGGCGTGTATCAGAACTTACCACATTTTGTACATTTCATTTTTTAATTTATTTGTCTTTGGTTGTGTTGGGTCTTCGTTACTGTGTGTGGGCTTTCTCTCCTTGCGGGGACCAGGGGCTCCTCTCTAGTCGCAGGTTTGTGGGCTCCTCATTGTGGTGGCTTCTCTCGTTGTGGCTCTAGGGCCCTCCCTGGGCACAGCCTAAGCAGTTGTGGCTCGAGGGCTTCATGGCGCCATGGCGTGTGGGATCTTCTCAGATCAGGGATCCAACCTGTGTCCCCCGTATTGGCAGGCGGATTCTTATCCACTGCACCACCAGGGAGTCTGTACATTTTAAATATGTACGATTTACTGTATGTTATTTTCTCTCGTAAAACTGGGAGGGGGGAGCTTTGTTTGTTGGGGATTTTCAGCCGCACTGCACTGCTTTGGGGCTCTTAGTTTCCCCCACGAGGGGTCCAACCTGCGCCCTCAGCAGTGAAATCACGGAGTCTTAACCACTGGACCACCAGGTAATGCCCTAAAGTTGTTTCCAAAAAAAGAAAATTAATTAACTTTCAGATCAGGCAATATTTTAATGGCAGAGTTTGGTTGGAGCCATATCGGCAGATCCCTTGGGTCTTTGTTATCGGTAACAATGTACAGTTTTATTTTTGTATACCTCCATGTTGGAAAAGGAACTTTGATTTTAAAGTTTGGAGATGTTCTCTATCACTTATGTCCCCAAACAGCCAAAAGTACTGGGTAGTATTTGAGGAATTGCAGGTTTATGGAACTTTCAGATGAGCAAGTTAAAGAATTAAATGATTTGACCAAACAGCAGTTTTGGCATAAGAAGTAGAAACGAAATAACCCTGAATTTTCTCAGCCTAAAAGCCTTTCTCTTCCTTCCATTCTTTATTGGCAAATTGTAATTTTTTTCCCCAAAGTACTGAAATTATCTGCTTCTCCAAGTCTTTTGAGCTTGTTTTCTTTTTCTCTTTTGTGAATGAGGTATTCTAAATGCCTTCTGGCACATACAAGATTCATTATGAAACTATTTTTATAAAATTTGCTATTTAAGGGAGGGACCCTCTATTGAAAAAAGTATCACTAGAACTGAAGTCAATAAAGGTATCAGCCAGATGAATGTGTCAGGTCAAATTAAGGCTGAAATTCCACCTGATGTAGTCAAGTAAGCCACACTTCAATAAACCTATTCCTGAGAAAGCAGCTGCTCTCAAATTGATCAGTGTTTTTTCTAGTTAAATGAAGACATTTTTAAAGTTTCCTGCTGTGTACTACTGAGCACCTCCTGAATGCAAAGTATACAGAAGGATGCAAAGAGGTCAGCCTAACTCTCAAGGAGACTGAATAGAATAAATGGCAAGTATTTTGGAAAGTAAGGAAAGCATACAAGACCTTTTTTTTGTTTGTTTGTTTGTCCTGAATTGTTACTGAATCTTTACCTTTTAGCTTTTTAAAGAGTTTTTATTTTTTATTTGGCTGTGCTGGGTCTTCATTGCTGGGCGGACTTTTCTCTAGTTGCAGCCAGTGGGGGCTACTCTCTAGTTGTGGGTGCAGGCTTCTCATTGTGGTGGCTTTTCTTGTTGTAGAGCACAGACTCTAGGGCACACGGGCCTCCGTTCTTGTGACACCTGGGCTTAGGAGTTGTGGTGCATGGGCTTAGTTGGCCTGCAGCATATGGGATCTTCCCTGCCCAGGGATCAAACCTGAGTCTCTTGCATTGGCAGATGGATTATTTAACCAAGCCAGCAGGAGAAGCCCTATCTTTTAGCTTTAAATTGATTCGTTTACCTCCTTTATTTCACTTATATTCCCAAGACTCTTGGTTAAATAATTTATAATTGTGATTTTAAGTGCATTTGAATACTAATTACTAAAAGAGTATGCTTGGTGAATTCTTTCATCATCTGTATAATTTACTCGACTGTTTATTATGAGAAATTGTGTGTATATGCATACATGTGTGTATATATATAATACACACACATCTCCAAATATATACACATACACACAAATATGATTTTCTTAAATTGGGACAGCCTTTTCCATCATATTTGCAAGCATCACTCAGTAATCTTAGGCAAGCCTATTCGGGCAGAGAGAAAGAAAACAATGGAAAATGAAAACTCCAATGTGATTATTTTTCCATTTGCATCACATCTCACATCTAAACAGACAGTAGGGTGTTTCCTTGAGTCTAGCTGGGAACACTGAATATTTTTAGTTTCTCTTTAGAATTTGAAGACTAGATACTATCAGTAGGAAGTTGCTAATGGAAATTGATGCTTTTGCTTCTGGCCAAGCATACCACAGAGATCACGGAGGTAACATCCAACCCATGCACAGAACATGACTTATAAACAAGAAAGTCACCGCCAAGGGTAGATTAGATATCTGTGTAGAAACAAGGTCTAGCTAGATTGCCAGATACCACTGTGACCAAAAGTTGTTTGTGTCTGCAGAATTCTGAAAGAAAAGATCCACTGCAATTACGTTTGTTATAATTTTCCATTAAGATTGTAACAATACCACAAAAATGTTTTGGTCGAAAACAAAAATCTGAAATCTTCTAAAAAATATGTCTCGTATTACTGATGGCATTTGAGCCGTGTCTCATCTGACTTGCCTGCCAGTCTTCCACAATCCTTTGAGACTATTTTGAGACTGGATTACCCAATACTTTAGCTTGAGCTCTCCCTTTTTTTTTTTTTTTTTTTTTTTTTACAATATCCCCTTCCAGCTATGTGACAGAATGGCTAGAAAGTTCTCTGTTAGCACTGCCTCCAGTTCCTCTCCTGTGGTTTCTCTTGAACCTGTCCATTCCAAACTTCACTATTCCATACAGGCAGCTGTGGTCAAGGTCACCAGTGACCACCCTGTGTTCATCAGCCCTTTCTCATCTGATTTGTCAGCATTCGGCAGGCTGGGACTTCCTATCCTTAAGACACGAGCTTCTCCTGGCTTCCAGGACACCTCTCACACCCAGCCATCTTTCATTATCACCAGCCACTCCTCTTAGACCTTCTTTGTTGATTTCTTCTCAGTTTCTCACCCTTAAACACTAGCCTCAGTGGTCTGGTGGAGTCTCCTGGTGCCCCGTGTCACCTGTTTGATTGTCCTAGTCAGCTCAGGCTGTCATGACAAAATACCATAGACTTGGTGGCTTAAACAATGGAAATGTATTTCTTCACAATTCTGGAGGCTTGGAAGTCCAAGACCAGGGGGCCAGCATGATCAGGTTTTGCTGAGCCTCTCTTCTTAGCTTGCAGATGCCTTTCCCTGGTCTTCTGCATGGAGAAAGGAAGAGAGCAAGCTGTCTGGTGTCTCTTTTTATAAGGGCACTAATCCCATCATGAGAGCCCCACCCTTACCCCCTTATCCAAACAATCACCTCTCACAGTCCCCACCTCCAAATACTGTCATGTAGAGAGTTGGGACTTCTAAATATATGAATTTGGAAGGGGATACAAACACTCGGTGCATAACCATGATGATGACCCCTCTGGCCCAGACCTCTGTCCTAAAGTCCCCAGATATGTATTTCATATCACCTATTTGATACCTCAGATTTCTCAGGTGGCTCAGTGGTAAAGAATCCGCCTACCAATACAATAGACGTGGGTTCGATCCCTGGGCCAAGAAGATCCCCTGGAGAAGGAAATTGCAACCCACTCCAGTATTGCTGCCTGGAAAATCACATAGACAGAGGAGCCTGCAGGGCTACAGTCCATGAAGTCACAGAGTCAGATGGGACTGAGCAACTGAGCATGCACACACTTGACATCTCACCCTTAACAGGTCTAGAAATAAACTTCTAATTCCCCCAACCAAACCTACTTCTTCCAACATCAGTACATTGCAGCCCTCTCCTGCCAGCTGCTCACTCCCAAACCCTGCCATTCTCCTTGACTCTTCTTTTAAAAATCTCATCCCATGTCGAGTCTTTTGGGAAATCTGCTTCACTGTGCTGTCAGACTCGATGCAGAAATCTGACCACTTCTTACACCTCTGATCCTCTGCTTAAGTCCAAACCACCATAACCTGTCCCCTGGATTATTGCCTTATGTTCTTGTGGTCTTCTGACGTTAATCTTTGTCCCATGTAGTCAGTGCTTAAAAAAGCAGCCCTGGTAAATAAATCTCACCTTGTCTCACCTCTGCACACAACCCTCTGTTGTTTCCCCAGCTCACAGAGAGTAAACAGTCTACACGGTCTGACCACTTGCTCCCTTCCTGATCTCATCTCCATCCATTTGCCATCTCTCTGTCTTCTAAACGCTAGTCCTTTGCATGCCCCAGGCATGCTCCTGACCCAAGACTCCTCTCTCTGTCTGGACTGTTCTTCTCCCAGATTTCTTCACCCCGATATCTGTAAGCCTTGCTCCCACCCTTCTTTCAAATACCTTATCAGCAGGATATCCAACTACTGAGAATAAAATAGCAATCCAGCCGCTCCCACCCCACTGCTCTCTGCCCCCCACACCCTGTTTTATTTTACTCCCTGTTGTTTGGCACAATCTCCACTCTCATCTATGAGCTTATTGTCTATGTACATCAGTGGAAACAGACCTCTGAGCTTACCGCTGTACCCCCAGGATAGAAGGCTGGCCAGCACATGCAGGTGCTCGATAAATACTTCTAGAAGGAGAGAGGTCTGTCTGTCACGGGACTGATTCTGCTGAAGTGAATGCAGTGCTGCTGCTCTCAATCTGAAACAGCCCCAAGTTTCATAAACATTTCTCCCTAAAGCTTTCATTTCAGGATCAAAATAACAATTGAGTCTGCTTTTGCTTTTAGTTGTTTTAGCCGGCATAAGCATGCTGTGTAGCTTGAAGTACTTGTCCTATGGAAAGAGAACATACTCTGTGTTTCTCCCTTCTGGTATGCTTGTTTTAAAGCATGATGTTTATGTATCAGTTGAATTGCTTTATAGAAGATAAAGCTGACAGAATGCACAGATGCTTGGATGCGGTAGCAATTGGGGTCGGGTCTTGTTTCTCCACGTTACCTCCAGCCCAGGGGAGGGACTCTGCATGTCCAATGCGTGTTGTGATGGGGCAGCCCAAGACAGCTTTGCTTGATAAATTCTTTAGCTATTAAAGCAGGTAGAAGTGTTGTGGGCGTATTGCCGTTCCCAGGGATTACAGCAGGAGCACTAATGATGGGACTTTCCTGGTGGTTTAGTGGTTAGGACTTCTCGCTTCCACTGCAGGGGCCACAGGTTTGGTCCCTGGTCAGGGAACTAAGATCCCACATGCCACACGACGCAGCCAAAAAAATAGAAAAAGAATAGCAACAATTGTCATTTTGATCTTGAGGCTTTTAGGGGTGGGGAGGAGGGACTCTTACCTCTGAAAGCAAGGAGAAAGGTGATTGGGGATGTGTCTGGAAGCAGGGGTCGCGTTTTGCCCGCAGTGATGGGGAGACTGGGGATACAGATCTGAGCAGGCCACTTTGTCATCACGTCCCTCCCCACCCACTGCTCCCAGGCTGCTTTTACCACCCTCGGACATCTGTTCTTGATTGTGCTCGTGTGCTGGAGGACAGAAGCTGCTTTCAAAAGGCAGCACCGAAACTTCAAAGGGGAAACGGGGAGGAGGAGGAAGTAGCCATGTGTCACATCTCTGAAATGCCCTTCCGAAAGGACCAGGGGACAACAGAAGGTAAAGGTATGATAAAGTCCCTCGGGGTCTTTTGAGGACAGACTGGAAAGCTCAGCTCTTCAAGCCCAGCCCTGGAGAGTCACGTCATGGGACCCAGCGCTCAGGGCCAGCCCCTCCTTAGAGCCCCTGCGGGCTGGAGGCCAGGTGTCTGGGAGAGAGACCGTGGCCCCATCTCGTAACCCTCTTGTACCTGGAGTTCCACTGGCTGTATCTCTCTCCTTTCCCACTTGCTTGTAAAGCAGGAACCAACGTATTATATAAGAATACCTCTTACAGGACTTCTCTGGGGCTGAGCCTTCACACTCCCAGTGCAGGCAGCCTGGGTTTGATCCCTGGTCAGGGTACCAGATCACGTATTCCACAGCTAAAAGCTGTAGCTAAGACCTGGCATGAAAGAAAGAGGGGAAGGAGGGAAAGAGGAAAGAAGGAAGGGAGGAAGGAAGAAAAAGAGCAAGCAAGGAAAAAAAAAAAGCCCTTACACAGATTTACAAAGCTTTGTAAAGCCCCTTCCAGCCAGGACAAGTGCCATTTTTCAATGGCACTTTTCATTTTTCAACCCAGCTTGGCGTACTTGACCGCCAGATCCATCTTCACCCCATTCTCTCTCCTCTCTGACTCACACACCCTCACACACATGACTACAATCCTGAGCACCCATCTGGGGCTTAGAGAAATGGGGACACTTTCTGTCTCTTGAGACCCCCTTTATTCCTCCAGGCAGGGCTGAGAAGGACATTTCAGATTTCTCCATAGGGGCAGGATGTGGAGAGGGCCAAAGACAGGAGACCCCAAAGAGGCTTCCACACCCTCTGGCGTGGGCCTGAGGACATGGGAGGAGCAGCCGAGTCGACTCAGGGAGTGGAAGCGGGTGGGCAGGAACAGGAAGGGCCTCACCCGCCTCGCGCTCCATCACTTGCCCACTCCAGGCTGGAGTCCCGCCGGATTTGTCTGGGAGTCCACAGGGCAGCTGGGGCAGCTTATGGTGGAGGGGACATGTACAACAGCCTGGGAAAGCCTGTTAAAAATCTCAGAAGAATCCAATAGTGAACAAATAGCAGAATAATTAGCGCATAATCATCATGGTGAAAATGTGAAGCTGAAATTGTCACCGAAGCAGTCCACCCATGTGTACACCATGGAGACACGAAAAACAGCTCAGCGTGACTCAGCTTTCCTGCCAACATTCAACCAAAAATAAAATAAGTAAATCTCTGGAGAAGTAGAGGACCCTCGGGTACCCACATGTGTGAGGACCACTCAAAAAATAGACATAAAGACAGCTGTCAGTAGAGGATGCTATTCCTAGCCGATGTTCAGGAAACATCCCTCATACTTCTGTGTCACACAGGAGCCTGCCTAGGGCAAGAACACAGAGGCTCCTACCCCATATGTCTAAATGTTTTTAAAGCTGGAAATCCAGCTGACCCCCATTAGGTGGAGTATGTTCTAGCCTCATGCTTTGACCAGCATACCTTCGTAACAACCTCTCAAGGCAGATTTGATTTTAGTATTTTTGAAATTCTCAGAGTTCTCTGCTTGATCATGAGGTGGAGGAGGTCTGCCTCACCCTCAACCTGCAGCAGCCCAGCTTCCTTCTGATTCTCCCTCCATCTCTCTCTCTCTCTCTCTTTTTTTTTTGTTTTTTTGGCCGCACCATGGGCATGCGGGATCTTGTTTTCCTGACCAGGGATCAAACCTGTACTCCATGCATTGAAAGCATTGAGTCTCAACCCCTGGGCCATCAGGGAGGTCCCTCTCCCCACCAGCTGCTTTCACATTTCACTTGTAAGTGATGCTCACCTGCCAACACAAGCTCCCTACATACTCCCTGCAGATGGCAGAGCCTTGGTCCCCACCCTCAGCACTTGGGGGTGCACACGCCGATGTTGGGGGTGGGGAGTGGCTGCAGAGTGTAACCCCCCGGGACAAGCCTCTTTGTCACCTTCTTCTCCAGGCCCTTACTCCATCAGGACTTTACACACAGAAGCCCCGCCCTTCCATCAGATATGTATAACTGAACCACTTTGCTGCCGTACTGCAGAAATTAACACAGCATTATAAATCAACTGTACTTCAATTTTAAAAAAATCAAATCACTGGCATTGAGAGAGACTGACGATTCCTCTGGGAGCTGGCATGGGTTAGTTCCTTTATGTTTCTCACGTGATGGAGCAAGTCTTTTTTAAAAACTTGAAATGAAGGCCAGTGAGATGTGAATTCCCTGAACTGCCCACACCCTCTTTCTCACCACTCGGCACAAAACATTCTGAGCCTCCCCCTCAGGCACCCAGAAAGAAGCTGAAAAAAAGAGCCCTGAAGAGGGCCAGCCGCTCGGCGCGTGCCGCACCCTTCCTGTCCATCACGCTTCCAGCTGCTCTGCCTTCTCCACAGACCTGGGGGCAGAAGAGCCAGGAGGGAGATGTGAGTGTTCCCGAATATTCATCAGTGGCTGCCCGTGCTCAGAACATCACCCTCCGACTGACCGAAGTGCTCCCCGATTTCAGGTCCTATTACGTGTGTGTGTGTGTGCACCCCCAGGCCTGAGGGTGGCAAAGGCCAGCCATTTGCAAAAGGATGGGTTTTTATCCCCCATGTATTTCCATGAGGTGCTGGAAAAGTGGATGAGTCCCCTCAGAGTGAAGAGACAGATAGACTAGAATTACTGGGGACAGGGACCCTGGTGGAAGGCTGGGCCTCAGAAGGAAACTAGGATGCGGAGTCCAGAAATCAGGGTGGGGAAGGGAAAGATGTAGGAAGGAAGGAAGGTGGTAGGAAGAGGCGGTAGGAAGAGGTAGGAAGAGGCGGCATCAAAGGCTCTTTGGAGTCTAAGCATTTTCACTTCTTGCTTTTAAAACATGAAGTTGATCACTGGCTAGTGGGAAACCTTCTACAAAGTACCAGAAGCTCAGCTGAGTGTTCCGTGATGACCTCGAGGGGTGGGATGGGAGTGGTGGTGGGAGCGAGGCCCACGAGGGAGGGAGTTGATTGACTTTGTTGTACAGCAGAAACTAACACCACATTTTTGTAAAGCAATTATAGTCCAGTTTTTAGAAACAACGTGAATTTGAAAACATAGGAAGTCTGTCCAATGAAATGGAGTCACAGCTGTGGGCCTACTGGCGTTTGTTTACAGCATTCATCATCACAGGATGATAGTGGTGTTTCGTCACTCACATGACTTTGGCTGTGAAAGTGTAAAGAAGCAGCAGTGTTCCCATTTACCCCGAAAGTTTCCTCTGGGAACTGTTGATGATCCTCATGCTTGCTGGCCAGAGGGGGAAAGAAGTTTGGCCCATCACACCTCCCTAAGTCTTTTCCTCCCAACTCGGGGACCAGACAGGTGGTATCTTTTCAAGTAGGCTAATTTTCACATAGTAGTAGAAAATAAATTATGAATAATAAAATTCATAAATCTACATGTAACTTCTATAAAACTATCATTTCATACTGAAAAGTTTTCTAAAGATATATTCATTCATCCAAGATAATGACTGGTTATTATTATGTAAAACACTAGTACTTTAACGTAGAAGAAAATAGATTTCCAATTAACTCAGATGTTTTCTCACTAATGTCCATAATCTCTGGGTTTAAATCTGCTAATCAGTATGATTGAGAACCATGCACAATGTTTAAATCTCCTAGTAGGGATGGGTATATACATTTGATCTGTAGCGAAATCTTTCTAATACTTTGTAAATGTTCTTTGGCAATTCTGTGAAGTTGCACTTTTCATATCCCTAAAAGGCCAATTAATTTTTTTCTGGGGCCCTGATTATTGTACTTTTATACATATACTGTATATGTACATATACTGTATGTATGTATACATACATATACAGTACATACAGTATATGTGTATGTATTATCCTGGCTGCCTCGGGATCTTTGATTTGAGGTCTGCAGCTTCTCCCTAGACGTGGTGTGTAGTCTAGTTGCGGAATATGGGCTTCGTTTCTGGATCTTGGTTCCCAGTGACTGAGTAAAGTCGCTCAGTCGTGTCCGACTCTTTGTGACCCCATGGACTGTAGCTTACCAGGGTCCTCCCTCCATGGGATTCTCCAGGCAAGAATACTGGAGTGGGTTGCCATTTCCTTCTCCAGGGGATCTTCCCGACTTAGGGATTGAACCCGGGTCTCCTGCATTGCAGGCAGACGCTTTAACCTCTGAGCCACCAGGAAAGCCCAAGAACAGGGATCAAACCCTGGTCCCCTGCCCTGGAAGGTGGATTCTTAACCACTGGACCACCAGGGAGTTCCCTACAATATTTAACTTTTATACATGGATTGCTCCACAATTATGACTCTGTAAGTGAAAGCTTCACAATTATGACTCTGTAAGTGAAAGTCGCTCAGTTGTGTCTGACTCTTTGCAACCTCATAGACTATTCAGTTCATGGAATTCTCCAGGCCACAATACTAGAGTGGATAGCCTTTCCCTTTTCCAGGGGATCTTCCCAACCCAGGGATCAAACCCAGGTCTCCTGCATTGCAGGCGGATTCTTTACCAGCTGAGCCACAAGGGAAGCCCCATGACTGTAAAGCACAATCTAAATTAGAATTTCTCTTAAAATTGCTGTAGCAATTTTTCAGTCCCTCATTAAGACTCTCCAGAGGGTCTCCCATAGTTGCCTAGTTATAACTAGTAGAAGATAAATCAGTTAAAAGACTTAATGGAGCCTTGGCTTTAAATATCACATGTCTGAAAGACATAAGAAAATATCTGATAGATGTCATCCACCTAAGATACCGCAGCAAAGATTTGGTCTTTACCTAAATCAAAGTAAAATCTAAGAGCAAAGTTATTCCAGAAAAACAGGAGCATCCAGACTTAACGTGGAGAATAAGTTTCCTGTTATCCTTCTCTTCTTTGTAAGACAGTGTTTGCCATCTTGCTTTGTCCCCTACTTGAAAAGCTCTTCCCTAGGAAGAGGTGTGGCAGCCTGAGTCCTCTCAGGATGTGAAACGTTTCCGGCATCAGGGGGCATGCTAGCCTTTTTCAAGGAACATATGCGGCCTGGTCTTCAAATTGCTACTGTGTCTGAAACAAAATGTCAGCTGGTGTCAGATCTGAATTGTTAAGGTCTAAATAACAGGGTCCTTTTATGGAACCGCTGTGTGGGTTAGAACACAGGGTGTGGCCCGTGGTTTACCAGCGTACCCCCCAGTCCTGGCATGGCGCCGGCACAGGATAGGGGCTGGTCTCTTGAATGAATGAAGTCATTTCTGCAGGTCCTTCCAAGCTGCATTTCAGTGCATTACACTTCTTGTTGTTCTTTTTATTTCCTTTTTTTTTTCCTTGATAACTGATTTTTTTTTTTTTTTTTTAAGTTTTTGGCCACACTTTGAAGCATGTGGGATCTTATTCCCCAACCAGGGATAGAACCCATGCCTCCTGCAGTGCAAGCATGGAGCCTTAACCACTGTACCGCCAGGGAAGTCCCCTGCACTTCTGTTTTTAAATCAGAGGACTCTTAACTTCAGTCTCTTCAGGATATGCCACGATATTAACCACCCTGGAATCTTTCGCTTATTTTAAATACCAATGTCTGCCCTATTTCAGATACCAATTTACATTCTGCCAGCTCCACTGAAAGTTTAATATGTTCCCCTCCTATGGCCCGTCTCTTCTGTCTTGAAAAATTACCCAATTAACTGAGTAGGAACCCTGATTGGCCAGTCTCTTTAGATCTGTGGTAGTTACTTTTTAAGATGATCAAATCAAAGCATACTAATTGAGAAAATGTAAAAAATATAGAAAATCTTGATGAAGAGGACATCACCCATGAACTTAACCACTTGAAGACAACCTCTCTGGACATTCATCAAATAGGTAGACTTACCTATGAACCTGGGGAAATCAAGGTTCAGACCCCTATAAATCAATAATTTACTTTCATAGTGAATTTTTTGTTTTTAACTTTGTAGTCTTATTCTTAAGGAGTCAAAATTGTCATAAGCTTCAGGCCCTACAAGACTTGGGTCCATCACTGCCATTAAGGTGATTAATTGATTTTTTAAAAATCTGGTTCCTTTCTGTTTCATAATATACTTTGCCACTTAACAAAATACAACTTTATTTCTCATTGCCATTTTCGTTTAGAATTCCTTTTAATAACAGTGTAGTGTTACAGTGTGGAGAAGGCAATGGCACCCCACTCCAGTACTCTTGCCTGGAAAATCCCATAGACGGAGGAGCCTGGTAGGCTGCAGTCCATGGGGTCACTAAGAGTCGGACACGACTGAGCGATTTCACTTTGATTTTTCACTTTCATGCATTGGAGAAGGAAATGGCAACCCACTCCAGTGTACTTGCCTGGAGAATCCCAGGGACGGGGGAGCCTGGTGGGCTGCCGTCTATGGGGTCGCACAGAATCGGACACAACTGAAGTGACTTAGCAGCAGCAGTGTTCCAGTGAGTGGATGTTTAGTAGATGAATTGACTTATTGAGTGAATCCCGAATCCTCTAATGTTGGAATCCACTCCCCCCTCCCCGCCCCCTGTTATTCTTATAAATGGTGCGTTATTAAGCATCCTGGTAAATACCTCTTTGTGCATAATGTGTAGAAGTGGCTCAGACTATATGTATATTTGGGGGGCTCTTGATGCATACTGACAAATAGCTCTTTGGAGAAGTAGCATCAACTTACTTTCCCAACATTGGTATGTGAGAAAACTCGCTTTCTCATCTCCTGTCGGCACTATTTACTGTATTGTGAAAACCTTTGCTGGGACTTCCCTGGTGGCCCAGTGGTTAAGTATCCTCCTTGCAATGCAGGAGACACAGGTTTGAAACCTGGTCGGAGAACTAAGATCCCACATGCGTCAGGGCAGCTAAGCCCAAGCGCAGCAGCTAGAGAGGCTGCCTGCAGCAAAGATCCCATTTGATGCAGCTAAGACCCAAAGTAGCCAAAATAAAAAAATTTTTTGCTAATTTCATGAGGCTATCTTTATTTTAAGAATCATATTTTTTCTTATTAAACTGAGAACTCTTAGTTTTCCATCAGAAAGTACTCTTAACAGCTCTGTTTATTTTTAAGGCATTAACCATTTGCCATAGTTACAGTGCACGTATTGATTTGCTTAGTCTTAAATTGAATTTGGAGAAACTGAGGAATTTAGGTCATTTGGAATTGTCACCATCATCTGGCTGTGAAAAATGCTCTTTAGGGGAAATTGTAGAAGGCATTCCAGAAGGCAGGCACACATCAGATTAAGTTGGCCACATTACAGGGAGAATTCAATTCATTTCAACTAAAAGATGTTTGAGCAGCTACTATACACCTAATATTTTACTATATATTACCCTCTGATGAGTACAGCTAATTGTAATGCAGAATTAAAAGCCATGCTTGCAATTTCAGTAAGATGTATTTGAGAAACATTCTTAAATAGTTAATGGAAAAGTGTTGGAGGAGTGTTTGGGAAAGTGGCTCAGAGGTAGAGTGTGTGCCAAGCAAAGAAGTGGTGAGAAAGTCCTCCAAGCGGATGGCCCAGTGTGGAGAGTGGGCGTGCTTGATAAAGTCACAAAGCGGCAGAATTTCCAACACAACTGTGATGCCCTAGGAATGTAGCATGATTTGGGGTTAATGGGCAAGAAGAGGAGGTTGAGGTCTGTTTTAGTTGATTCGGGGTGCTGTGACAAATTACCGAAGACAAAGGATCTTAAACAACAATGTATTTTCCACTGTTGCAGAGACTGGAAAGTTCAGGGTCCGTGCCTGGGGAGGACCCACTTCCTGGTTTGCAGATTGCTAGCATCTCACTGTATCCCCACAAACCGGAGAGCAGAGATAGAAAAGCAGCTCTCCCATGTCTCTTCTTCTAAGGGTGCTATTCCCATGACGGGGTGCTATTCCCATGAGGGGGGGGCAGCCTCATAACCTAATCACCTCCCAGAGGCCCCACCTCCACATACCACTACAGTAAGAATTAAGGTTTTAACATGCATTTTGGAGGAACACAAATATTCAGTTCATAGTGAGGTCACACAGTCAAACCCTTACATCCTATATGAAGATAAAGAACATTTTAGAAGCTATCCCAAACTCTGGAACGGATTCTGAGATTCAGAAGATTATAGCAATGTGTGATACCACATGACCTGCCAAGTGCATTTCATTTTTTACAACATGTCACCAAAAGCTGTTGGTGACAAATGGACTTTCCCTTTGCAGAGCCATTGAGATGGAAGAACACTTGAGGTTTCTCAGAAGGTCCGCAGATACTGTGGGGTTCCTTTCAGCACTCCTGCTTTCAGGGCTCTGGGCCTTCCTCCGCTCCCCCTAGCACGTGGATTAATTCTAACCACGTGTCATCATTTACTTTGGTTGATTTCAAGACAGGAATCTTTTTTCCAAGCTGCCCCCATCTTGCTTCCACATCTTCCAACAGATGGTCGGGCTAAAAGTGTGAGGACAGCTATGATGGTCCAAAGAGCACAGTTGGAGGAGATGGATGTAGCTTAATGCAAAATTTCAGAGGCTGTGTGCTTTCAGGGAGAGATTGTGGCTTTTGTGGCTTGACCAAATGGGATATATGAGTTAGTTAAGCCATTTTACTGCCTGTAACTTGAGGCGAGCTACCTGGACCTTCCTTCTCCCTTTCTGTGAAGTGGGGGCATCACACCAATCTCTTCAGAGATGCTGATTCTGTGAAATTACACGGGTACCGTTTCTGCCACAGAGCAGACATCCTATAAATAAATGTATTTCCCTGGTCCTCTTTCCTTCTTCATAAAAAGGGAACTTCTCATCCAAAGTCCTTCAGACTTCCTCTAAATCTGTAGCAGCCAGCCCGCACTCAGAGCGAGGGCAGAATGCCAGGGCATGCTGAATCCCACCACCGTGCCAACAAAATGCCACCATAGATTAAGAGAGTTCCTTCTGAGTTTAAGCGTTTCTAAATACCTTTCGTGAACTGAGAAGGCAGGCTGAACCAAGTGTGAAAAGACTGCTCTCCTCTGTTCATAAAGGCATCTGTTCCATCTTCTCCGGATTTTCATGATCTGTAACTGGACTTGTGTACCCAGCTGGCAGCCGCACTAGCCAGACCCTGAGGTAACCATAGTTCAGGCCCAATTTTTTTTTTTTCTTCCCTCAGAGCAGCCTGCAAATTCTATTTCAAGCACACACACGTACAGAATGCAGATGTGGGAATGAAAACCAGGCCCTTCTGGGGGGAATGAGGCCGTGATATCTGACTGTAGGAAGGCCACGAGTGGTCCTTGAACAGGGGCCCCGCCCAGGCATGGTTGCGGTCCAGACCTCAAACGTGGTTCTGGCCTTCGGATATGACATTAGCAATCACATGGAGAGTCACCGCATCTCCTGTTTGGGGCAGAAACGTTGCACAATCTATGGTCAGACAGGCTTGAAAGGGTTTTTTCCGTACTCTGTAAAATGTGTAGCAGTGTGGAAGTTCTGGAAAACTCACTCCTTGAAGAAGCTGAGGATCGAAACAGCGATTGAGAAGAGAGAGGGAGCTGCTTATGCTTGTATGAAAGGACTACTGTGATCAAGGAGATGGACACTTCAGAATGTGGGTCTTGTTTGTGTCCAAATCAGGAACGAGATTCCTACATCATGTAGCAAAAGCTCTTACAGCCCAAATAGATCCCAAAATGAACATTCCTTTTGGATGACCTATATTAATAAACCATTCATTCATTCAACAAACACATGTTAAGAACCTACTACATCACAAGTAGTATAACAAGTCAAAGGATACCAAGGCAAACAACAACAACAAAAAACATCTTAGAAAGAATCCCTGGGACTTCCCAGGTGGCCCACTGGTTAAGGCTCTGTGCTTCCAATGCAGGGGGCCCAGGTTCGATCCCTGGTTGGGGAACTAACATCCACATGCTGCCCAGCTTGACCAAAAAAAAACCCCAAACCTGTTTTTAAAAATGCAGTTTAAAAAAAAGCCCTGGTGGGACTTCCCTGGTGGTCCAGTGGTTGGGATTCTGCACTTTCATTGCCAAGGATGCAGGTTCAATCCCTGGTCAGGGAGCTAGGATCTTGTAAGTTGTGCAGAATGGCCAATAAGTAAACAAACAAATAAAAAGGAGACCAGAGGAATTATTTTTTAAAAAATACCTAGTCTCATGAAACTTCTATTTTATTAAAAAAAAAAAAATTCCTGCACTTCCCTGCTAGTACAGTGGAGAAGAATCCACCTGCCAATGCCAGGTACCCAGGTTCCATTCCTGGTCTGGGAAGATCCCATGTGCCAGGGAACAACTAAGCTCATGTGCCTCAATTACTGAAGCCCATGTGCTCGGAGCCCGTACTCCAAAACTAGAGAAGCCACCGCAACGAGAAGCCTACCTACCTTAACTAGACTGTAGCCCCCACTTGCCTCAACCAGAGAAACCTCAGGCACAGCAATGAAGACCCAGCACAGCCAAAAATTAACAACAACAAAAAAAACCCCAGCCCAATGAAGCTTCCATTTTTGACAATAAACACTAGTAATTGTGAACATACAGGTTAGAGTAAATAGTGAAAAACTCTCAGGAGCAGAAATGAAGCAGGAGTTGGGGTATGAAATATGAGGCAGAAAGGGTGCTGAAATTTTGGAGAAGGTGGTGAGGGAAAGCATGGCTGGGAAGCTGACTTGAATGAAAGACCTGATTGATGGTTTGTTAAATATAGACCTAGATAGAAAATATTTCTCCCGGATTTTCGAGACCATTTCTCCATTGTCTTTGGTTTCTGGGCTGCTGCTGAGAAAGCGAATGCCCTTCTAACTCCCGCTTCTTCCTTTGTGACTTTCCTCCCCACCCTCTGGGAACTTGTAGGAACCTCTGTTTCTCCCCTGCCATCTGGAATGTCTCAGTGCCAATTCTGAGTGTCTTTAGCATTTCACGAACCTTTTTTTTTTTTTTTTGTTCACGCCCTGCAGCATGCAGGATCTTAGTTCCTTGACTGGGAATCGAACCCACGGCCCCTCTTTATCAGAAGCTCCGAGTCTTAACCACAGGACTACCTGGGAAGTCCCTCCCTCCTGAACCTGTTCAGTCTCCAACCTCATATCTTCGGTTTGGGGAGACAAAAAAAATTCTTTTAATACCTTTGTGAAACTGCTCGGTTTTTTCTGACCTCCTTACCCCAGTTCCCATTATGAGAAATTGAGAGGCTCTGAGGTAATTCTCTCTTTTTTTATTGGTTCTCACCCTTTTCCCACTCCTTAGTCTGTTTTGGTGCCCTTTTTGAGATTTCGTCAACTTTGTCTTCGCCACTGAATTTGTCCTTTCTGTTCTCATGGTTCCCAGAGCTCGCTGTTGCTCTCCAAATGTTCCCCCTTTCTCAGACTGTCTCATTGCTTCTGAGTTTCTGGTTTCTGTTTGTTTCTAACATGAAAGAGGCTTTATGAAATGCCTGGTAATACTTGCTGGTCTGTTCATGTATAAGCAAAGCATGGTCGTACTCACTGGAAGCTCTTGTGTGTGGCCTGGGCTGCTTCATGATGGGGTGACCAGACAGAATCAGAATCTTAGCTTGCTCAAAACTCTGTTGGTGTCCTCTCAGAAGACAGTCAGCTTTCCTCCAGGGCTTCCTCCAGTTTCCTAACAGAGATGTCAGCCCTTTGCCAGAACTCTGACAGAGGGGACCTCACACACCTTCCCTTATGTCTAGTGAGCCAGAATCCAGTCCACTGGCTCCTCTTCTTTGAGGTTCTGCTGTGGATTTGTGGAGTTGCTTGGCTGAATGGGATGCAAAGGAGATGGGGAAACTTGTTACTATTGTTGTATACTCACAAAGTCGTGTCCGATTCTTTGCAACCCCATGGACTATAGCCCGCCAGGCTCTTCTGTCCATGGAATTTCCCAGGCAAGAATACTGGAGTGGGTTGACATTTCCTTCTCCAGGGTATCTTCCTGACTCAGGGATTGAACCCACATCTCTTGCATTGGCAGGAGGATTCTTTACCGCTGAGCCACCAGGGAAGCCACCCAGGGAAAGCGTGCTGCACCATTAAAAAAATGCAGTCAGCCCTCATGCTTTCCAGGCACTCTGCATTCCTACCTTCAGGAGGATCTAGTGCCTCATTTCCTGAGCTTCTCCAGCCCTGCAATTACGCAGAGTTCTGCGCCTGAAGACCTAGGTGTCAGCTTTCTATGGTCTGCTATTGGTTCCTCTCTCATCCCCTTAATTCTTTGATTTATGCTTTTTTAATTCTTCATCATCGTCTGAATGGTATGCCAGAAGGAGATAGAAATAAATCAGTTGCATGAGCTGTTGTATTTAACCACAAGTCATAGTCTTTTTTCTTTTGAGTCTGTCCTGCCAACGACTGCTCCAGTGGTACTGGTAGAGGGCCTCGGGAGATTCTCACAGGAAGTGGGATTCAGATTCTGCATCGAGATCTTCCATCCCCTGCCTCAAGTCACCTGTCTTTGAATAACAAGTGACCGTAAACATAGTGACCGAGAACAACCACAGTTATGTATTTGCTTGTGATTCTGCCATTTGGGCAGGGTTTCCAGGGAGGGTCTTGTTTCTGTTCTGGCAGGGCTGTCCTGGGGCCAAGGGTTCCCCCCTCAATGTGGCGCACCCACATAACTGGCCGGTGGTCCTAGCTGGAGAATGGTGCCTGGTGGGGGGCATCAGTCAGGGCTCCCACTTTTTTCTTCATGTGGCCTCCCAGCGTGGCTCAGTTAGAGTCCACAGAAGTTTGGTTCTGTGAGGATGCAGACAAGACAGGCACGCTCAACAAGAAGACAAGACAAGCTCTCATGTGCAAGCATGTGTCGAGCCTCCATTTTGCATCATACTTGCTAGCGTCTCATTTACCAAAACGAGTCCTGTGGCCAAGCCTAGACTCCAGGAGGAGGGGACTGCGCTCCACAGGGGCACGATGGCTGGGAGGCATGGTTCACAGGAGCCACATGCCCCCTGGAACTCTAAGATGCTATCATCCTGTGCTTGTGTTGGTATAACTGATATTTTTCCATTTTCTTTCTGACACATTAGGACACCAAACTCATGTAGATATTTTCTTTTGGTAGAAACATTCAATATGTAGTAAAGCCCCAGAAATATTGTAGCATTGCCACTTACAGCACATTTCTGGATGGACTATAAGGACTTAATCTAGGGATTCCCCTGGTGGTCCAGTGGTTAAGACTTAACTTTTTGATGCAGGGGGTGTGGGTTTGATCCATGGTCTGGAAGCTAAGATCCCACATGCCTGGAGGACAAAAAACCAACACTTAAAACAGAAGTAATATTGTAACAAATTCAATAGAGACTTTAAAATAGATCCACTTCAAAACAAATCTTAAAAGAAAAAGACTTTATGTCACTTGCATGTTGCTATCATGATTGTGTCCCTCATTAAAGACTTGGGGAAAAAAATTCACCCAATGGGGTCAGATTCCTAAATATACCCTTCAAGGGAGTTAAATACTGTGTTTTGCTTTAGGCCACCAAGGGTTAGCTTCTTGTCCTTTGGTTTTTAAAATAGTTAAAAATGAGCTTCTGTAACACCTGCCTTGACTCTAAAGAATAAGATATTTACATCATAACCAGAGAGTGCGCTTCTTGAAAATTCCAAGGTTACGTCTCTTGTGACATGGTTTTTTTGCAAGCGCACCTGGAACATTCCTGCCTGCTGTAGGACGGAGGGGGCTTAGCTTGTGCTGTGGGTCGTGTGAGCCTTGAGCTGTGACTGATAACTGTGTCCATCTCGTGTGCAGGAGTTCTTTATCTCCAGTACGGAGATGAAACCAAGCAGCTCAGGATGCCGAACGAAATTACAAGTGCAGACACAATCCGTGCCCTCTTCGTAAGTGCCTTCCCACAGCAGCTCACCATGAAAATGCTGGAGTCGCCCAGTGTCGCCATTTACATCAAGGATGAAAGCAGAAATGTCTATTACGAACTAAATGATGTCAGGTAAGCGGTGACGTCACATGTGTCCACCATCTTCCACTAACCATTGGTACCAAGTCCCCATCTCTCTGTGTCCCAGTGAAGACAGCATGGCTGTTGTCTTAATGAGCAGGTTTACCTTATCCAGGTGTGAATCCACTATCTGGTTTTCTAGAATTCATTGACAAAGTTTGGTTTACAGAGGTGAGGACAGACTTCTCTCACACAGATGTTTGCAGGTTACATCTGAAAAAAATGGAAAAATTGAGCCAGTCCATTGTTTATTGTAAGAGTTAGGGAAGCGATGGCCCAGGAAGATCATATGAGTAGAAGGTTATACCTACAGGTGGAACTTAACCAACTCCTTTTCAAGGGCTCTCATTCTCATAGACGGAGGCTGTGGACATTTTAGGTAATGATCCCACTGGGCCATAATTTACATGAATGAGTTAGAATAAAAGCAGTGGACGCAATGCTATTGTCCACAAGAAAGGAGTCCAAGAAGCCTTCTTTTTTTGTTTTTTAAATAGTTGGCCTTTGCTAAAGGATCCCACTTTCCATGTGGGCTTTCTCCAGAGCTACTAGTATAATAGTGAAAGGTGAAAGTGTTAGTCTGTCAGTCATGTCCAGCTCTTTGTGACTCCATGGACTCTGGACCACCAGGCTCCTCTGTCCATGGAATTTTCCAAGCAAGAACGTTGGAATGGGTAGCCTTTCTCTTCTCCAGGGGATCTTCCCAAACCCAGGGATCAAACCTGGGTCTCTTGCAGTGCAGGCAGATTCTTTACCATCTGAGCCACCAGGAAGTCCGCTCCTGATATGATAAGATGTACTTTAAAAGGAGGCTAAAGGGATTCCTACTGTGACCAGTGGCACAGAAAGGGAAGCTCTTTATCAATGCCAATAATGTTGTGTCATGAAAAGAAGGGACCATCTGAACCCTTCTTGCCAAACAAGCCTGAGAAACAGGACTGAAATCAACCCAAATGAGCTGTTGCTAGTATAGCTGTTAAACATTTTAGAGCTGAGAAAAAGATTGAGTGATTCATCCAGCCCTTTCATTTGATGGGACCAGAAACTCAGATGCTTAAGAGTTAAGACTTATTCAAGATCATGCAGCCGGTTAATGTCTAAGCCCAGTCCCAAACCTAACTGTCCACATTCTTGATCAGAAATTGTTTATTCCCTCAGAATGTTCTCCTCTCAACTCATCTGGGCCCCAAGTTGGTTTCTCTGGGTCCCTTCCTTGTGGGGATAGCAGACTGTCCTGTTTCTTCATCATGGAATTAATAAGAACTACTTTTTAAAAATATGCCTCTAGTGCATATAAATTTCTAACAGTGATCAGAAATGACATATTTAGGCTTGTACAAAGGTGTATGAGTAATTTAGAGCTTTCAATGTTTGACACATGCCCCTAAGGTATAGGTGTTAGGTCTGTTGCCCAACCTTTCTGTTTTTTAAAATATGTTTAAATATTCATGAGTATCAGGAAATTCATGTTTGTTTTTTGACATAAATTATTGATCAAGCTGTCATCAAAAAATATCCTTAATGTACAAAGCATGTACTTAACCATGGCGTAATCACGCAATATTTAGAGAGTATATTTGCAGTATATATTCCAGTATACTGAAGTTCCAATACTTTTCCCACCTGGTGTGAAGAAATGATCATTGGAAAAGACCCTGATGCTGGGAAAGATTGAAGGAAGGAGGAGAAGGGGATTACAGAGGGTGAGATGGTTGGATGGCATCACTGACTTGATGGACATGAGTTGGAGTAAGCTCTGGGAGTTGATGATGGACAGGGAAGCCTGGCGTTCTGCAGTTCATGGGGTCACAAAGAGTCGAGTGACTGAACTGAACTGATACTTGCAATAAGATAATCTCATGTAGTTTTTTTTTTTTTTTTAACATGGATGTGCTGCTTTAAAACCATCTTATTGAATTTTTGCAGTTCGAGAAATTGAGGGGAAGGGTAATAATAAGTACACATGAAACTACGCAAAGCCACTTTTGATTGTGGAGTTCAAGGCTGATGAAATTATTGTAAACAGTTGGATCCCACTGTCTTGCAGCTCATGCAAGAATTTTTATAGTACAAGTCATGATTTCCTAGACATGAGTTTCTTTCCCAAGCCTCAAAGTATGACTACTAAGACTTTCTTTGCACATTCTTTGGGGGTACTGTGATATAGTCACAAAAAGAGAAATGGGAGGGAATACGAAGAGGAAAAGGTCCCCCAAAACTTCCAAACTGAAATGGTCCTTCTTGATGCAAATTCAGTTGATGAAACAAAGCAGCACTTGAAAGAAGTGATCGCATTAAATGTTAATAGTTTCAGTTTGTTTCTATCTGCAAAAGTGATGCTCTGGTTGATTCTTAGGCTGTGGTACTGATAGCCTGATTTTTAAAAAGTCTCATTGAAAATGTGTAAGGGGAGCGTCATTGGTTTATAAATTTGTCTATAATTTTACTTTTCAGAGTTTTGATTTACATATGAAAATGGATCTAAAAATATTTAAGTGGACCTAAAAATATTTAAATGTCTTTATTTGGTGATGAATATACTATTTAGGCAAGATGATAACATGTATGTTCTTTCAAAGAATTATTATTCTTTGCTTTTTTTGCATAAAATCCCTCAAGTATATTTTATTTGAATGGTAGAATAAACTTCCACCATCAGCATTAAATAGACCCTTGCCTGCTCCCTCTCCCAGCAAGGGGAAAAAAAAATGTAGCCTGTAGATTTTACCTGAAGACACAGACTTTAATATCCTAAACCCAGAGACAAATTTCATTCATGGCCAGTATTTTTGAAGTGAGGGTATATTTGTTAAACATTTGGAGCTTTCATCATGGTGTTGAGTTGTCCATATTTTCCTTGGGGAAATGCTACCGAGAGTTGAGGTTGAAATTCTGTGTTGTAAATGTTGCCATGGCAAACGCAAGCTGGGCCTTTTCTGTTGGTTCATCTTGGATGAACATGTTTCTAAATTAATCATAAACCAACCTCCTGTGTTTTAAATACCTTCAGAACCACATGAATTTTTTTTCCTCACGGCTTAAGTAAGGTTTTCAGTTTCTTCACATCGTCACTTGGGAATTTGACCCCCCGTCCACAGGGTGAGTTCCTGCAATGAATCCCCACACCCTTTCCTTCTGCTAACTCTTCCCTTCCTAGTCACTGAGTCTCTTCTAGTAACAAGGACCACACTCCTCCCCTTAAGCAGACTTCTAATGAGCTGCTTGAAATATGGAGCGATGGTACAAGCTGGGGCTAGTCACCGCTTAAAAGCAAACACTGACAGATACTTGATGGAAGGAAGCAAGACTAGTCCAAGGATCCTCCAGTTCATTGAAAACAAAAACACAAGCCAATCATCCCAGTGATTGCAATCGGCCCACAATACGTGTGGCTGCACCTGGAGGAAAGGAATGTGTCTTCCTGCACCAGATTCCCTAAGCTCACCGTGCCAGTCCTGGCAGGCATCGCAGTGTAGACGGGGCTGAACATGCCCGGGGGGGCCTCTTCTGCTGATGAAAACTAAAGATGGAGGGCGAAGGACGTCGTAGATATTCATAAGCTCTTAAATAATTTTAAGGTAGGCTGTTAGCGAAATGTGGTTCTGTCCTTTGCTGCAGTCTGATTGACCCTAGAGTTGGATTCCAAGGGAGAGACAAACCAGCGGAAGAATTTACCCACTGCTTTTTCTGGAATCCAACTTGTATGAGGAACAGTATCTTTTAAAAATCCATTATGGAAAGAGAAAAAAAGATCATAAAGATACTAGTTTTGATCTTTATGGTACTTTTTTTCTGGACTGCAAATACCTTTTCTTTCCCTGGCTATAGGTGTTCGGAGGAAAAAAGCATTTTTCATTTGCATCCATTCATGAGATAAGCAGAAAACCAGGTGTCTGGGCAAAGTAAACAATTAAATATTTAAATATTAACCAAATCCCTTTGAACAGCTTGTAAATATGGGAACTTTATTGTTTCATGAAGTGTTAACTTTCCTTGCTCTGAATCTTGAAAGAAGGTTTATGTTACCCGATATTTATGGGTGGAGAGCTACGGAGAAAGAGTAATACTTTCGTGAGGAATAGGGGGAAAAAAAGGAAAGAAAAGCTGAAGTCATTTTTTTCCTTTGCCTTATTTATCTTTGCCTATTTTTACGGTAAAAGAACTTTTTGTCTGGTTGATTGCATACAGCGGCTGGACTGTCTATAGATATCTTTTACCTGATTCTTATGAGTAGAGGAGAAGGAAATGGCCACAATAAGGCTCCTTTCATCTGCCATAGTTATTGATGTTTTTGATTCCAGGAACATTCAGGACAGATCCCTTCTCAAAGTGTACAACAAGGATCCTGCCCACGCATTCAACCACACACCGAAAACTGTGAATGGAGACATGAGGGTGAGTGTTCCTGTTCTGTTTTTACTTTAATTCTATGGGTCGAACTATCATCCCTCCTCTGGCATGTGGTCCTGGTGTGATCACACTGAAACACCAGATATGAGGGGTTCTTAACTGCTCTTCTTGTGTAATGGCATTGTTTCTTGGTAGAGAAGTCAGATTCCCTCATTATTTGGAGTAAGAGGGTTGAGACGGGGCTTGACACATCCTATTTCATCTCTAAGCATGGAATTTAGTTATGTCCTCACTCCAAAGGGGTCCTGAAGATCTGTACGTGAAAGGTAATAAATTATTTTACCCAGAGGCTCTCTTGCTATTTTTTCCCCTCCATTTCAAGCAAAACTGACATACCAATGACAGCAAAACCTGTGCACAACTGCATGTAGAATCTATTAATATCTTTCTATCAGCTATTCCAAGTCCCAGAATTCTAATTATTGAATAAATTCTTCACTTTCTAATTCAGGACTGTTTGCTGTTACAACTGCAAATAGTGTTAAATATTATCAAATGTCACCTGCATGGTGTTGAGGGCAAAGTACAAAACTCTGCATGTCTTGTGAGCTAAAATTCTCTAGATTTAGAGCATCGTAGAAGATTATCCAAATATTCAGAGCATACAGGCATGTTTTGAAGAATAAAGCACAGGGAACCTGAAAAGGCAGATTGTAAAATCACACTAATGCAAGTCCATTTGAATGGGATTGCGTTTCTAACAATAATGCTAATGCTACCTTCCTCTGCAGTAAAAATGAGCAGGAAAAAAAGATTGGCTTCTCCAGATGCACCTCCACCTCCCCACCCCATCCCCCACCCCCAAATTTAGAACATGCCTTGACATTTTCTATCATCCTTTCTGAGGATTAGCACTGGATGCTGGAGTTTAACTAGAAAAAAAAAAAAATTAATGATTAGGTTTTACTGCCAAAGAAACCCAGGCACTGCCTGTCCTAGAACTGCAGGAGGGTTCTTGAAGGACTCTGCTTCCTGACAGTGAGTATTAGTTGTGTTTTGCTGGTGTACCAAATTATTACATATTCACTGGCTTAAAATGACACAGATTTACTGTCTTACAGTTCTAGAAGTCAGAAGTCCCACATAACTTCAGTGAACTAATAAAATTAAGGGATCATTGGCATTCCTTTCCAGAAACTCCCGTTTTTCCCAGCTCCTGGCGACCACTCCCGTTCCTTGGCTTGCAGCCTTCTTCCTCCATCTTTAAACACATGCAAGTAGCATCTTTCTGACGTGGCTTCCCTCATCACACCTCCAACCCTCTCTCTTCCACTGTTAGGGACACTTGTGATTACATTGGGTCCAGTTCTCCAGAATAATCTCCTATGTTAGGCTCAGCTGATTGGGCACCTTCATCCCCTTTCCCATGTAGTCACAGGTTCTGGAGACTTGGATGGAGACGTCTTTGTTCTGCCCACCACACAGGATCTGTGAGTTGAGGACCAAGAGGTCAGGAGGTGCAATAGAGAGTGCTGGGAGAAATTTCCACGTGGCTCTGGACTGCAAGCTGAGTGATGACGTTGTAGGATCGGAGCCCACACACTTTTGGAGAAAGAGGCCTCTTGTTCTTCACGGCTGCTTTTTTTATGTCAGAAATGACATGTGATTTGAAGGGGAGGCTGAGCTGCTACTGCAGAAAAGCTTGGATTTGGAACTTTATTTTTAGTCAGTTACACTTTCCATGTAAACCAGCTCCACGTGAAGACAGATGGAGTCATGCTCATCACGAAGTATGAGCCGAATACGATGCTTCTCTTTGCTTTTCATGACCTCATTCATCTCTTGCTAAAGCAACATTCTTAAGAGTCTTTGCTCCTTGGAGATTCTTATTTTTTGATATGTCTAGCCTTCAGACTAGAGTTTCATAGTGTTCGAAGTTGTGTTTTTGTTACACGGAGCCCACACAGGGGCCCTAGAATTACCTCTGAAAATCTTGTTTATGGCTGGGGAGGACACCTGTTTTTAACTCTTAAGCAGATGTGGAACCTCCATAAGGACCAGCAGTAAAGCATGGAGAAAATCAAATATTAACCATCTGGACAGAGCCTGCTAGGATTCAGAACTTTGACTCTGGGTTTCAGTGGTGTTTCTCTATTTTTACTTTTAGACGAGACCCTTGTGGTCACTTTCCAAGTTGCCCACAGCCTACTTTAGACAGTGCTGTTCTCTGGGAGAGAGTCAAACTGTTCTCCCCAGAGGAGAAGAAACAAATGTTCACCATCCAACCCACAGAAAAAGCGTTCAGGTTTCAGTAAAGACAACTTAGAAATGAGACAGAGAGCGTAGTTTTAAAACCAACTCGGCAAAGAAGGGGTGGACACAGTTCAGCAAGCTGGTTCTCATCCAGTGGACTAAAGAAAATTCTGTACAGGAAAATTTTCAGTTTTCTCTGTTGTGTCAAAATTGATTTTTAAAATGTATAGCTCATGGAATAATTATCTGATAGGTAAATATAACAATATTCTTTCATTTGTCAATATCATAATTTGGTGAGTCATAAACTGGTATTAATGAAAAACCATTTTAAAAAATTAACACTTAAAAAATATTCTTATATTTCTGGAGTAAACCACACTTGATCACTCACACAAAACAAAACCTAACTTGGTGTCATGTCTGCAGTTTGCAACTTGGCCCCTATTCATGAATTCCAGGAGCTAAAACACCTGGAATCCCTTCAGCCTCACCTTTTGGCGCTTGGGGTTGGAATTCTTTCTCCTTCCTGATGAAGGTGGATGCCTTGCCATCAGAGGAAAGGAAGCTTTGTTGAACCCTGCCAGGAACACAGCTGCACAAGCCCACTGCTCGTGGTAAAGAAGAGAAATCCAGAAGAGAGCAAGGATCAACGGCTGTAGACTAAGCCGAGGGGAGGAATTCGGTGATAACTGCTCACCTGAGCTGGTTAACGCAGTCCCGCACCTGAGGTTGTTGGTCCATCTGCCAGTCTCCCAGCAGCCTGAGCTAGTCCTCAGCTACCCACTTGTTACCAATATGTATGCATGACTCGGAAAACATTGGTGGGACCAAGGTCATGCACCTCAGAGCGTATGTGGAATAGATGCTTAGTGGGAAAGACATGCGCTGTATTTTTCATTGAGCATCTAGCCGAGCATATTTAAAATTGATTTATCTTTTTAATTGAGGGATAGTTGACATACAATATTGTGAATTTCAGATGTACAGAAAGTGATTCAGTTATTCTTTCAGATTATATTCCATTGTAGGCTATCATAAGATATTGAATATGGGGCTTCCCTGGTGGCTTAGACGGTAAAGAGCCTGCCTGCAATGTGGGACACCTGGGTTCGATCCCTGGGTCGGAAAGATCCCCTGGAGAAGGAAATGGCAACCCACTTCAGTATTATTGCCTGGAAAAATCCCATGGACAGAGGAGTCTGATGGACTATAGTCCATGAGTCACAAAGAGTTGGACATGACTGAGTGACTAACAACAAATATCTCATTATATAAAAAAAATATATAATGAATATAGTTCTCTGTGCTACACAGCATAAATCCTTATTGAATATCTATTTTATGTATAATAGTTTGTATCTATTAATCCCACACTCCTAATTTGTCCCTCTCTCTCTCCCCTTGGTAACCATACATATTTTGTTTTTCCTGTGTCTGTGGTCTGTTTCTGTTTTGTATATAGATTCACTTGTGCTATTTTTAGATTCCACATATCAGTACTATCATATAATATTTGTCTTTCTCTTGACTTCACTAAGTATAATATTCTCCAGGTCCATCCATGTTGCTACAAATGAGAATATTTCATTCTTTTCATGGCTGAGTAGTGTTTCATGGTGTGTGTGTATATATATTTATGTGTATATATACACACATACATACACACTTATATATGCTGTGTGTTGAGTTGCTTCAGTCGTGTCCAACTCTTTGTGACCCTATGAATCACAGACTGCCAGGCTCCTCGGTCCTTGGGATTCTCTAGGCAACAGTACTGGAGTGGATTGCTATGCCCTCCTCCCGGGGATCGTCCCGACCCAGGCGTCGAACGCACATCTCTTACATCTCCTGCATTGGCAAGGGGGTTTTTTACCACTAATGCCACCTGAAAACCCCTTCATCTTCTTAAGCCAGTCATGTATTAATGGGCACTTAGGTTGCAAACACCCTCTTCCAACAACACAAGAGACAACTCTACACATGGACATCACCAGATGGTCAATACCAAAATCATATTGATTATATTCTTTGCAGCCTCAGATGGAGAAGCTCTATACAGTCAGCAAAAACAAGACTAGGAGCTGATTGTGACTCAGATCATGAACTCCTTATTGCCAAATTCAGACTTAAATTGAAGAAAGTAGGGAAAACCACTAGACCATTCAGGTATGACCTAAATCAAATCCCTTATGATTATACAGTGTGAAGTGACAAATAGATTCAAGGGATTAGATCTGATAGACAGAGTGCCTGAAGAACTATGGATGGAGGTTCATGACATTGTACAGGAGGCAGTGATGAAGACCTTCCCCAAGAAAAATAAATGCAAAAAGGCAAAATGGTTGTCTGACGAGACATTACAAATAGCTGAGAAAAGAAGAGAAGCTAAAGGTAAAGGAGAAAAGGAAAGACATACCCATTTGAATGCAGAGTTCTAACGAATAGCGAGGAGAGATAAGAAAGACTTCCTCATCGATCAATGCAAAGAAATAGAGGAAAAAATGGAATGGGAAAGACTAGTGATCCCTTCAAGAAAATTAGAGATACCAAGGGAACATTTCCTGGAAAGACGAGCACAATAAAGGACAGAAATGGTATGGACTTAACAGAAGCAGAAGATATTAAGACGAGGTGGCAAGAATATATAGAGGAGCTATACAAAAAAAGATCTTCATGACCCACATAACCACGATAGTGTGATCACTCACCTAGAGCCAGACATCCTGGAGTGCGAAGTCAAGTGGGCCTTAGGAAGCATCACTACGAACAAAGCTAGTGGAGCTGGTGGAATTCCAGTTGAGCTATTTCAAATCCTAAAAGATGATGCTGTGAAAGTGCTTCATTCAATATGCCAGCAAATCTGGAAAACTCGGCAGTGGCCACAGGACTGGAAAAGGTCAGTTTTCATTCCAATCCCAGAGAAAGGCAATGCCAAAGAATGCTCAAACTACCGCACAATTGCACTCATCTCACACGCTAGTAAAGTAATGCTCAAAATTCTCCAAGCCAGGCTTCAGCAATACGAGAACCCTGAACTTCCAGATGTTCAAGCTGGATTTAGAAAAGGCAGAGGGATCAGAGATCAAATTGCCAACATCCGCTGGATCATTGAAAAAGCAAGAGAGTTCCAGAAAAACATCTACTTTTACTTTACTGACTATGCCAAAGTCTTTGACTCTGTGGATCACAACAAACTGGAAAATTCTTCAAGAGATGGGAATACCAGGCCACCTGACCTACCTCCTGAGAAATCTGTATGCAGGTCAAGAAACAACAGTTAGAACTGGACACGGAACAACAGACTGGTTCCAAATCAGGAAAGGAGTGCTTCAAGGCTGTATATTGTCACCCTGCTTATTTAACTTCTGTGCAGAGTACATCATGAGAAACACTGGGCTGGAGGAAGCACAAGCTAGAATCAAGATTGCCGGGAGAAATATCAATAACCTCAGATATGCAGATGACAGCACCCTTATGGCAGAAAGTGAAGAACTTAAGAGCCTCTTGATGAAACTGAAAGAGGAGAGTGAAAAAGTTGGCTTAAAACTCAACATTCAGAAAACTGAGATCATGGCATCTGGTCCCATCGCTTCATGGCAGATAGATGGGGAAACAATGGAACCAGTGAGAGGCTTTATTTTTGGGGGCTCCAAAATCACTGCAGATGGTGACTGCAGCCATGAAATTAAAAGATGCTTGCTCCTTGAAAGAAAATCTATGACCAACCTAGACATAATATTAAAAAGCAGAGACATTACTTTGCCAAAAAAGGTCCGTCTAGTCAAAGCCGTGGTTTTTTTCAGTAGTCGTGTATGGATGTGAGAGTTGGACTATAAAGAAAGCTGAGCATCGAAGAATTGATGCTTTTGAACTGTGTTGTTGGAGAAGAATCTTGAGAGTCCCTTGGACTGCAAGGAGATCCAGCTAGTCCATCCTAAAGGAAATCAGTCCTGAATATTCATTGGAAGGACTGATGCTGAAGCTGAAACTCCAATACTTTGGCCACCTGATGCAAAGAACCAACTCGTTGGAAAAGACCCTGATGCTGGAAAGATTGAAGGTGGGAGGAGAAGGGAATGACAGATGATGAGATGGTTGAATGCCATCACCGATTCAATGGACATGAATTTGAGTAGGCTTTGGGAGTTGGTGATGGACAGGGAAGCCTGGCGTGCTACAATCCATGAGGTTGCAAAGTTTCAGACAAAACAGCAACTGAACTGAACTGAATTAGGTTGCTTCCATGTCTTGGCTATTGTAAATAGTGCTGCTATGAACAATGGGATGCGTGTATCTTTTCAATTTAGAGTTTTCTTTTCTTCCAGAATGGAGCATTTTTGAAGCTAATCTACCCAGGGAGACTTGTGGTTCTCTGCTCGAACTGAGCATCTCCTGATTCTTTACACGTGGGTGCAAATCACCCTGCTCTAAATGAATTGCCTGGCTTTTGTTTCATCACTTTAGATAGTAGCTTTGATAATTCAGTTCCCAAGGGGCTGAGCTCATCACATGGAATGGGCCCTTTTGCTAAAATTATATATGTACTCACGAGTTTGTAATTCACACATGTACAACTCAGAAGATGAGATATTCCATTCCATGCCTCTCAGAGGGTACTAGGGACTTCC
This sequence comes from Muntiacus reevesi, assembly GCF_963930625.1. Taxonomy (NCBI): domain Eukaryota; kingdom Metazoa; phylum Chordata; class Mammalia; order Artiodactyla; family Cervidae; genus Muntiacus; species Muntiacus reevesi. Next base: position 24,828,412 of record NC_089250.1, read on the forward strand.
CATTCACTGAACCTAGTGGGTTTTTTTTTTTTGCAGTTTTCAGGTTTTTCCACTTTCTTCTTATTCGTGTATGTATTGGCTGTATTGGGTCTTAGTTGCGGCGTGTGGGATCTAGTTCCCTGACCAGGGTTCTTACCCCGGCCCCCTGAGTTGGGTGGAGGAGTCCTAGCCGATGGACTACAGGGAAGTCCCTTTTCCACCTTCGTGTGTGCTTTGAGATTACTTCCCGAGGTTCTTTGCTGCGATCAGTCAGTTCTCTGCTTTCTCTATGTCCTCAATTTTTACTTGCATGTTGGACAGTTTCCATATTTGCATAGAGAACACATCCCCCAGTATTGGCTCTGCATCTTAAATAACTTTCAAATGCCAAAATCAGTCACTGCCCCCAGACCTCTTCTGTCTGATCCCTGCATTTGACAGTGACGGGCGGTCTCCTTAGAAACCTTGGTTTCCATTACACTGCCATCTCTGAATCCCTTGCATGCATGCAGACACACCCCAGCCTCCTTCACTAACTCTTCTTTTTTCTCTTGTCCTCTACATGGTCTGCAGGGCCTTTAGCCAGGCTTTACAAGTGTGTGTGTGTGTGTGTGTGTGTGTGTGTTTTAATTGCTCTTTTTCTTTCATCTGTACCTTTCCACTTGTCATTTTTGTGTTACTACTGATTTAACCATTAGGTCAGTGTAGATGACCCTTGAAACTCTATCCCTAGTTCTGCCATTTCTGTAGAGTATAAGACCAATGTTCAGCTTCCAAGCAGTTGTCTTCATATGGATATTCTTCCAATGTTTCTAGTGTATCCTGTCAAAGAAGAAAACATAAATCCTGATCTTTCTTTCCACCACAAACCTTTTTCTGCTTGTTTTCCTGTGTGTGTGAATGAAGGCATGACTGCTGTTGGTGTGTCTATGGGTGTGGTGCCTGTGTATTTAAATGAGAGGGAAAGAAAAGATTTTAAAAGTTGAGTTATCAGTGACCCAACTTCTGTTTTTCAAATCATCCCACCAGTCCTCAGAACCCATCCATCTCACTCTGCAGGGCCTCTTACACACCACCCTGCTTCCCTGGCCTGCATCGTGACCCTCACAGTAGCTAACGTTTTTGTGCCTTTGACGAAGCATGTTCATGGATAGTTTCATTTAAATCCTCAAGACACCATTTTGAGGCAGGTATTGGTATAAGCCCTTGTATTTATAGCTCAGAAAACAGTTCTTAAGTCTGTTGAAGACGTCTGCCCCAGGCCGCACAGCGAGAGAGTGCAGAGTTAAGATCTGAATCCGAGCAGCTTGGCTGCAGACCCCAGGCTCTTAGCAGCGCTGCTGCGATGCTGTAATGACAGCATGCTTTATTTTTCTCTCAGTTGGTAATGCAACAGCTTTTAACCAGTCTCCCCAACTCTTACTCCAACCTAGCAGCTATTTCCCAAGTCACTTCCCGACTTCCCATTGTGCAAAAGACTAGCACAGGCTGGGATTTCCTTGGCAGTCTGGTGGTTACAACTCCATGCTTCCATTGCAGGAGTCACAGTTTCGATCCCTGGTCAGGGAACTAAGACCCTACAAGTGGCATGGCACAGCCAAAAAAAAAAGCGGGGGGAATATCAGAGGCTGATCATCGTATCACCTCCATCCCAACTGAGCCACCTCAGTTCCTGCTCCGAGTCTCTGCAATGCGCTCTCCCTCCCTCCGTGATGTCTTGCGAAATCCATCCACCCACAATACTATAGGACAATAGCTCAGTTCCGTTGACAAGTATGATAAAAGGGTGGGCGGAGGCACTCTTCCACTCTTCCAGGTCTCTTCTGTCCGCTAACAACCCAAAAGCCATGTGTGCACCACGTTTGGATCCTGACTGGGACAAACCAAATGTAAAAGACATCTTTGAAACTGTTTGGGAAGTTTGAACATGTGTTAGGAATCAGATGATATTAACGGATAACCGGTAATTCTGTTGGGTATAATAATGACTCGGTGGTTATGTTTTTAAAAATGAGACCCACTGAAGTATTTTACAGGCTAAAATGGTACAGCTGCTGGGGCTTGCTTTAAAATGCTCTGGCAAAACAAACCCCAAAAGTGGAAATTGATGAAACAAAATTGGTAAAATGTTGAAAAATGTCAGAGCTGGATGCTGTGAGCTCATTGTGTTATTTTCTCTACTTATTTTTATGGTTGGTGGAAATATCCATAAAAAAATGTTAAAAACAAAACTTGCTTTTAGAGGATGAATAAAAGACTGCCTACTCTGTGAAGCCTTCTCTGTCAGATTTAATATTTCCTTTTAGGGGGGCATGTTGTACATTCTCCTGGTGTTTTAGTCATTTAGACGCTTGTGCATCGCATCCCATCCCATAAGAATATAAGTTCTCCAGAGGCACACGCCCGTTCATGTTTCTTTTGTAGGCCTCCAAAAGCCAGTCTTAGTGTCTCATCTGTGGCAAGTGTAAACGCTTGTTAAGCCGATGTGTTGAGTACTATAATGATGGTGCTACAAACGGTGTATTATTCATCTTCTGTCATTAATGAGAACCCACTGTATAAATATCTCTCTGTTCTCATCACCAGAAATAGTTGTGCTTCTCCTGGTTTATTTTTATCATATGGACACTTTGAATCTTGTAAGTGATCATTTTCCCTCTGTGTTGCTACTCTAAGGCTTAGAATTAAATTTGTGGCCCACCCACAGCCAGCGTACAGGCATTCACGGCGTGTGTGTTGGTTGGTGTGTGCTGGCTTTGTGCCTGGCCTCTATTTTTAGTTTTCCAGCTTTCATCTTCTTTCTGTCATACATTCCAATTTGACTTTTGGGGAGGGGAGCAAAATTGTAGTGATTTGAGTAGACTCTTAATTTCCTTGTGAAATCAGTCATGGTATATAAGTAGTATTCATTCTGTTCCATTGTGTTTCTCAATATGAGACTATTCTGCATCCACATAGAAGGCAATGTGTTAAATACTTTACATGTTATTTAAATGAGTCAACAACTCTTCACACTGACTCAGTTTTCATAGATGATAAAATTGAGGCCAGTGACGTCTTTCCCAGGCCCAAACAGCTGGTATATGTCAAACATAGGATTTCAACCTGGTTATGACTCTACTTAGCCCACAGCCTCCCTTCCTTGACATTTCCCTTCAGGTTTTGCAAGTTTTGAAATGATTTTAAAACACGTGAAATATCTTTTTAAAATATTTGTTTCACTTCTTGATTCTCTTGTGTGTGTATATTATGCATCTGTTCCCTGGCCTTCTTTTATAGTGAACATGCTCCCTTCTGTTCTCATCTGGGTGGGCTAAAAGGGTATCCCACCTGGAAAAAAGAAGGGAATTCCCTGGCAGTCCAGTAGTTGGGACTCCAGGCTACCACTGCAGTGGGCATGGGTTCGATCCTTGGTTGGGGAACTAAGATTCCACTTACCATCCGGCATGGCCAAACAAAAGAAAAGAAAGAAAGAAAAAATATATGTATTATTTAGTATGTTTGTGTGAAGTTGGCCTGCCACAGAGTTCAGGCCCTTTTTCCTACAGGGCAGTGCTCTGGTTGAAAAGAAGGGCTTGGGATTTGGGCTAAGACAAGAAAACCCCTTAGAAACGGAAGTTTAGGAAACCACTCCTAGCTAATTTTCTTTCATTCTCTCATTCTTTCATTGACCCAGCTGCCCTATGTTCCCTTCACTCACATAATGGCAGTGGTACTAATAACGTAAGACTCACGTTGTGCCAGGTACCATGCGAAGTATTGTGCTCATAATCACTCTCATTTGTTCAGAACAACCCAGTGTGAGAGGAATTCTTATGACCCACCCTGTTTCAGATGTGGATCAGAGAGGTCAGGAAACCTTCTCAATGCCACACAGCACATCAGAGATGGAGCTAGTTTCAGAGGCAGACAGACCAGCTCCAAAACTGGCCTCCTCATCCCTCCAGTGGTCCCTACTGTCCTTCCCCACACTACTGTCCTCATCATCAGGACCCATGTGCTACTCATTTTTTTAATTATATAAGTTTCAGGTGTGTGGTATCTATATACAAACTCCAGAGTGGTCACCATCACACATCTTGTCTCCATCCATTATCCTACAGTTGACCTCTTCATTCATTCCACCCTCCCCCGAACCCACTTTCCCTCTGGTAACCATCAATCTCTTTTCTGTATATATGACTTCGTTTCTTGTTTTCTTTGTTCATTAACTTTGGTGTTTTTGTTTGTTTAGATTCCACATATGAGTAAGGTCATATGGTATTTGTCTTTCTCTGACTTATTTTATTTAGTGTAATACCCTCCTAGTCCATACACATTGTTGCATGTGGCAGGGTTTCATTCTTTTTTATGGCTGAGCAGTATTCCATTGTGTGTATACATGTATATGCATGTATATATTTCACATCTTCATCCATTCATCCACTGATGGACACTTTGGTTGTTCCCGTATATTGGCTATTGTAAATAATGTTGCAGTGAATATGAGGGTACAAATATCTTTTCAATTAGTATTCTTGTGTTCTTCAGATAAATACTGTAAGTGAAATAGCTGGGTCATATGGTAGTTCTGTTATTTTAGGAATCTCCATACTGTTTTCCATACTGACTACACCAATTTGCAGTCTCACCAACAGTGTGAAAGGATTCTCCTTTCTCTGCCGTCCATCTTTGAAGACCTAACTCGACAGCTACTATCTTCATCATGCCTTTCCTGACTCCTCTCTTATCCAGGCCTCACTAACCACTGTCCCTTCTCTGATTCCATCGAACCTCACCTGTCTCTCCCCTCTCTGAGAACCCTCACCTTTTCCCGTCTGCGCTGTAGTTACTGATGTACACATCTGAAGTTCTTTTCTAAACTCCACGCTTCGTGGGAGCAAACCCCTATTCCATCCATCTTCACACTCTCTGTGTTTCCCTGAAACAGCGTCGTGCTTTGAGGAAATTCTCCTTAAACACGTGGATGGAAAAGGGGCTTATGTCAGCACTTTTCCTGTCACACACTTTCAGTTAATGCCTTCTCTGCTAAAACCAGTACAGTGATGTGCACATGTAAACATTTGAGATTTACAGCACATTCCCTTGTTTATCCCAGGAGTAATTCCTGACCAAAATGAGAACTAAGAACATCTAACAAAATTACTCATCCTATAAATATAATTTTATTGCAGTTAATTACTCTGTAATTTAGGATGAGAATAACAGATTTGTCAGATTAAACTAACTGGTTGTCAGAAACACACACAGATCTGCATTTTATTTTCAAGAGTAAAATTCACCCATGGTAGAAAGGAAGCCAATCTCTGGATAACAAATTAAAGAAGACAGATCTTGGTTTACTGTTATTTCTAACTCAGCAGGACACATCTTGCTTTTAGACTGAGTGGGTAATCAGTATTTCAGATACCTCCAGACTTATCAAGTAGGAGTGATGATTTTGGAACAGTTAACTACTTCCAGTGATTGTGAAGTTTCACTGACCCACTCACCCAACCATCATGCATTGAATCTTGACTGTGATTTGGGCTCTTGTATAAGATTTCGAAGATATGATAGTGACCAAGTATGGTACCTGCCTTACAGAGCTCGTCCAGTCTAGCAGAAAAGTGGTCCCCAACCTTTTTGGCACCAGGGACCAGTTTTGTGGAAGACACAATTTTTCCATGGCCCTGGGGAGATTTGGGGGTGGGGGGCAGGGTTCAAGATGATTCAAGTGCATAACATTTATTGTGCACTTTATTTCTATTATTATTACGTCAGGTCCACCTCAGACCGTCAGGCATTAGGTCCTAGAGGTTGGGGTCCCCTGTAGTAGAAGATCAGACTAATCAGTAGTGATACAGACGTCTGTAATTTTCACATCTGTTGCCAGCTTTGCGCCAGCTGTCCTTCATTCTCTTATCTGCTAAAGAGTGTAGTTGATTTACCTCTACAGAACTGACTTACCAGGTAGGTGCCTCATTATGTCCCTTTTATGATGTGTCTTTCTGACAGGTGAAAAGATGTTTCTGCTGCAGTTGGTAAGGAATTATTCTTATTGAAATTATTAGCTGGGCAAACACAACTCATCATTTATACACTTTCGTACAGTGGCTTTACAGAGCAGGGTATTTTTTTTTCCCTTCTTCACTGCTTCCAGCTCTATTTTATTTTTTAAGGTGCAAGAACTAGTAATATATGCATATCTGACAGGCAGCTTCCAAATGATACAGATCTCATCTTTCCTGCTGTGTGGCTGCCTGCTTTTTCTTTCCTTTTTTTTTTTTTTTTTTTTGTCATTGAGAGGTTATGACAACACGAGCCATATTGTATTTATAAACATCACGTGTTCCCTTGATATGGCTTGCCGTTTCTGCCAGACGGAACACATGGAAGAAACATTTCTCGTTAACTCAGCATTGGCTTTTAGTTATGCTGATTTCCGGGACAGGAAAAATGCCTTCCTACTCAGATTTAACGTTCATAGAGGAGAAACAAAACCTCTGAATGTCCGTGAAATAGTTTTAACAAGGCTGGATACTGCTCCTTTAAACCACATATTTTGACTAAAAGCTTCCTTCTGTTAAAAAAAAAAAAAAAAACCCAAGCCTTGCATTTAGTTACCATCAAGACAGGCGGAGCTGGAAGCATTCGAGAGATGGGTGATTTCAAGGTCTCTGAACGTCTAGAAAGTTTCTTCTAGAAGAGAACAGTTTGTGGAAGATGTAAGGTAAGAACTGTACCTTTATAACAAAATAGGGTTTTCAGGATTTGGGGTCCCTGTTGCAGCACGTTTACCTCCAAATGAGTCAACTTTCCTGTATTCAAGTTCCATGCCATGTGGAATTGAGATGCTAGGTTTTTATTTTAACTTCTTGCACACTGCTTAGAAGGAAACTTCTTTGTTATTGGTGTTGGTCTGTTTTCTAAAATCCACTTAAGTTACATTGGGCTGTCTCCAGTCTATAAATCTCTGTTTAATCTCGTGATCTTTCTGTTTAACCTTATAATTTAGAAAAGGATTTCAAGTGTCAGTGTGGTTTGCTTGTACAGATCTCATTGATTCATGTGTTTTGTGACAGTTTTCAGTGTTTTCACGAAGATATTTGACTTGCATTCAGTTTCTGAGGCAATTGAAAATTTGAACGCGTGGTACAAATTGGGGGGGCAGGGGGAGGTTAGTGTGTTTCCTTCAGTATTCAAGGAAAACATTATCTGTTGTATTTTCCTTGTGAAAATCACCTTACATTTTAAAATATAAAGGACTTTTTTATCTTGGTTTTTAAAAAATTCTTTGAGATATATCCATTTAAGCTTTATGTATAACATTTAAAATGTCTGCAATTTTTATATAACAGATCTATCCCTGTTATATGAGATTTAATGGAAAAACCCGGAAAAAATCTGTGGCAGAAATTGTATGTACTTGAGATAACTATTCTGTCTTATCCTTGCAATAATAGTTCAATCACAATGTTTTGTATATATTTTTTCTAAAGACATTTAATAAGATCAGTGTCTTTTTAAGTCAGTCTGTTTCCTTTTAAAGGTACATGTGTGCCTGAATATGTTTATCTCCGTTTATAGATGAGTTCATATGGATGAGAAGTTGTTAACCAATGTGGTCTAAATAATATATATTATTTCATTTGGTCATTATAACCGCAAGGCATAAGTACTATTACACCCATTATAAGGTAAGAAAACTGAGACTGAGAGAGATCAAGTGACTAGTCACACATTAGCTGGAATCAAAACTGGGACTGAGCCCAGGCTGTCTTTCTAGTCCTTGTTTTTAAATCCTACACTGCACTCCCTTCCTTACCAGTAGCTAAGACTCCAAATCTGCAGTCAGATACCGATAACTTATCTTGAAAATAGTAATTATAAATAAGCAATGCTTACTTGGCTTTAAGAGAAATGTTTTGGATTTTTTGTTTTTGTTTTTGTTTCATCCAAAACCTAGTAGCAGACTGGTTGTTTATCCAGGGACCTGGCTGCAACTTACTTGGAGTGAAAAGAAAACAGTAAATGTCTGATAGTGTCCGATAGTGTGGGGATAGCAAAAAGCAGGGCAGAGACACAGAGAACAGATTTGTGGACACAGTGGGGGAAGGAGAGGGTGGGACAAATTGAGAGAGCGACACGGAAACACACATTTCCATATGTAAAGTAGATAGCAAGTGGGCGTTGGCCGTGTGACACGGGAGCTCAGCCCAGTGCTCTGTGACAGCCTAGAGGGCTGGATGGAGTGGGAGGTGAGAGGAGATTGAGGAGGGAGGGAACACATGTATACCTGAGGCTGATTCATGATGTATGGCAGAGGCCAACACGATATTGTAAAGCAATTATCCTCCAATTAAAAAAAAAAAAGTACTGTGGATGAACTACCGTCTCCTCCTTCCTGCTTCCTCCTTCACTTCATGTGTCGTGGCACTCAGAAAAACCATCTTCCCAGCACAGAGCAAGGAGCTGATTCATGAGCCCAATTTTCAAGGGAGAAAGTGTCTTTGAATGCAGACAGGCCTGCATGTGCCTGCCTGCTGCACTTCCAGACTCCTGGCAGCACTGTTAGAAGAAGGACAGGAAGAAAGTTACAGAACATCGGAGGTGGAGGGTTCAAGCCACCCCAGAGGCAGGGGCTGTGGCTCTCCTCAACCCCCCACCATCTGAAGATTGAGACATCCACTCGGCTGCAAAAATATCCTGGTAATTCACTAGGCGAAGTAATTACAGCCAACAGTATCATCATCCCAGCTGCTCATCCCAGCTCTAACTTGGGCTGCAGGAGCAAGGCCACTTGCTTCCAGCTTCCATGGCTGCGTAGGATCCAGGGCTGGCTAACAACCAACACAGTGGAAAGTCAATGGGAACGGGACCTTCCTTTTCCTTCAGCGGGGGGTTGGGGTGGGGGGAGTGCTGGGTTGTTAGCCATTCCTGGGGAGAAGTTTACGCCACACCCTCTGCCCTTTGATATCCAAACTGTATCTCTCAGCTTGGCTCTTGTAAATACAGATGTTAGTGGAAATTGCCTCTGACAGGAAGCTTAAGTCCTGGCCTTTGCAGGTGGTATTCTTTGCATCCACATGTTGCCTCCTTCCTGAGATTTTGCTTTTCTGTCTTCTCACTGGGTCCCCAACAGGGAAGCCCAGACTACATAGTACATTGCTTAGGCTCCCTCATTCCAAGGTCCTACTTTGTAGAGAGCTTCCGTGGGTCACTCTTTTATCATTTCTTGTTTTTAATTTAAGTGTAGTTGACTTACAATGTTATAAATATTGTAATATCAGGTATATAGCAGTGATTCAGTTATACATTTTTTTTCAGATTCTTTTCCGTGATAGGTTATCACACGATATTGAATATAGTTCCTGGTGTTACACAGTAAATTCTTGTTGCTTTTCTATTTTATGTATAGTAGTGTGTCTCTGGGGACCATTCTTTCCTTTATACTTTCTCTAAAATTCTCAGTATTTTATATAACTACTTTTATATAAATCATGTTACTTACATATATATTTGTAGGAGAAAAAGCACTTACTAATTTTTTTAAAGAGGAAAAAAAGTGTCTTCGAGCTACGAATCACCCGGTGCTAAGCCATTTCCTCTCTGTCCTGTTTTGTTCCCATGGGGTCTGCATGTAATTTGCAGGAGCAATACGTCTGCTCCTGAGACACTTGAACTTCGACTCCAGCTTGGTGGCTGAGGATATACAATCTGATCTGTGTCATTGGTGTTACCTCAGGAAACAGGCCCAGATGACTTGGAATCATAGGGTTTCAGAGGTGGAAAGAAAGTCTTACACATCATCTTTTATAACCCGCCCCCTCCTCCACCCCGGTCAGTCGAGACTCTGGAGGCCTGGCATGGATGGAGAGACTTGGTAAAGATCACAGAATTAAGAAGCGACCGACCAAAAACAGGGCTGGACCCCAAGCGCTGGTCCCTTAGACCAGCTCTTTCTCCATCTCCAGTGCCTCCCTGCCTTGGCTCTCATCCCACAGGACCCACCAAGATGTGTTCTCTTGGTTGATGTAGGAGAATACTGTATATCTGACTTCCCTGGGCCATCTGTGTTGCAGTTAAGTGTAGCCAGGTTCCCCTTCCTGTCCAGATAGCAGCACAACCCTGCCATGGGGCCAGAGCTCATTAATTGGAAATGCATGGGCCTGGCCCCAAAATAAATGGATTTTGAACTAACCAGATTTAGATTATCCAATATTTTTATTGAAGGAGAATAGGCCATCAAGTCAACTGAAAAACAGCAGCTGCTTCAAATTATGAGATGCTTTGAATAAAGCAATCTTGGCTAAAAAGGGTTGGGTAATATTATAGCATTATTTGCAAAAGTCAGCCTCTTTGCTGAAGCAACGGCTCCTACGGTAACCTAGCTGGAAACTCTCACGTCTTTCTACTGAGAATATTTTCAGAGTTGTTCTTCACTTGGAACTGGTGAGTTTAGATAGCAAAAAGGAAAACAGATTCTTACATTTTAATGATTGTATTATGTTGTTGTGTCACGTGTTGGAAAGACAAGTAGCACAGGGAACCTGAGAGTTAATGAATATTATTGTTCATCCCAACTAAGAAAGAAAGAAAAAGTCAATTTAAAACTGATGTCAAGAAAAGCATTGGACTTCCCAGGTGATCCTGTGGTTAAGATCCCTGTGCCTGTCAGTGCAGGGGACAGGGGTTTAACCCATGGACCAGAAAGATCCCACAACTAAGCCCGTGTGCCTGTGCTCCGCAACACGCGAAACCACCGCAGTGAGAAGCCCATGCACCGCAACTGGAGAAGAGCCCCTGCTCACTGTAACTAGAGAGAGCATGAGCATAGCAGTGAAGACTCAGCAAAGCCAAAAATAAATAAGTAAATAATTTTTTTTAATTTAGAAAGTTATTGGTTAAAACATTTAAAAAAAAAGCATTATGAGTGATAGTAATATAGTTAGTGTTAGAATGTGGCCAAGATGGTGACAGTTTTCTTATAATTGAGCGAAGTGTAGAAACCAGGGCTTTAAGATGAAGTCCCAAATTATGGAGGAGACAGAGCAAAACATCATTAAACATGATACAGTTCACAACAATGCACCGTTTTGATGTCAGAATAAAATCTAATTCTTGTTTGAGTCCTGGAGGCCTTCGGCATCTTGTTACTTGGCCCCAAAGAAAATCGGTTCAGTTCAGAACTGTTCAGCAGATTTATGTATTTAAGACCCGTCCAGATAAAAGATGTGACGGTCGGGTGTATCACTTCAGCTGGAGGACTGCTTCTCCTCGCTCAGGCGGCACTAACTCCCTCTATATCCTGAAATACAAAGACTGTGTTTCCCTCGGCACATGCACTTAATTTCTTTTTTTTCCCCTTTTCCTGTGAAATCAAAGGTCGTGCTTGCCCTTGCTCTGATTGAACTCTTTGAACCTGTTTCTTTTTGTTTGCCCTTGATATGGTGGCAAGAGCTGCCAAAGGAAAAACCAAACAAGAAATGGTAGTGATGTCAGTGATGCGGTAATTGAGACACAGTGGGACCGGATCTATAGCGCGCTTGAACTTCAAAGCGTGTTTCTCGGGAAAAGCATTGGGTGCCACAGTCAAAGTCTGATGCTTCACCTACATGAGTGTCTAGGACTGTCTTCACTTCCTTGTCTTCACTTCCAAGGAGGAAGGTAACTGAATGGAACACTTTGTAGGTGGGTCTCTACTCCCTTGCCAGAGGGACCCAGGGAACATTCTGGGTACATAGCCACAAACTGGATATCATTTTTGCTTGCCTTGAAACTCGGACCTAAAAATGTATTTCCTAGCAGCTGTGTAACTGCAAAACAAAACAACAACAAAAAATCTGCTCTACTGCAGTGCAAATTACTCACTAGATATCTCCAGGGTTCAGATCTTAATGCTTCAGAAATTTGCTGCAGATTTTACTGTCTATATTTAGACCAAGGAGCCTGTTAGCTTGTGATCCAGGATAAAACCTCTGTATTCTCATGAAAATGAGAAATGTGCCACTGTTGGCAACCTCAGGCTATAATTATGTTAATCTGACCATTTGAAGACTGAAATATGTTGTTTTAAAATGTTTCTGTATTTTTTATTATTCGTAACAATGATCCAAAGAAACTTGGTGAAATGCTAATAAGTTTCTATCCAGTATCACTCTGTGACTAGAGCATAAAAAATGAGTCAGACGTGGTATTTGGATATTTTAGATTTGGGCAGAGAATTTTTATCTACAGATATGTACTCATATTCACAGTGCATCTTAATAATATGAAAGCTACCCAGATGTATTTTCATATTGTAAATGTAGAGACAGTGAATATACATGCAAGGCCATCTCTTCATATATGCCCAATAACAAAACATTTTGACATTTGCATTAAATCAGCACATTGCTATACAAAAAAAAAAGTCAAAAAATTTTTGAGCAGTACTGCAAGATAAATATTTTTCTATCCAGAAGTATTCTAAAGCACGCAGGTTCGTGTTTTTAATACAAATGTGGGGCTCAGACTGTATAGTTGAAATTTTGAGCGCATCCCAAATCTTGCCTTTACCTACTTGGTTCAGCTTCCTCCTTACCAACCAAAACTTTTGTTCCAGTCGCAGGCAAGTGATGACATGCATTCTCTTTTCATTCCCAAAGAGAAGTTCTCCCCAGTGGTAAGATAGGAAGGGAAGAAGCAAGATCCAAAACAAAACTGTGCGTCATCAGCCATCTCACAATTTTTATAAATAATTAATACATGAATTTATAAATAATTAATACATGAATTTATAAATAATTAATACATGAACCCTGATACTGGGAAAGACTGAAGGCAGGAGGCGAAGGGGACAACAGAGATGAGATGGTTGGATGGCATCACCGACTCGATGGACACGAATTTGAGCAAGCTCCGGGAGTTGGGGATGGACAGGGAGGCCTGGCGTGCTGCAGTCCCTGGGGTTGCAAAGAGTCGGACATGACTAAGTGACTGAACTGAATACATGAATCTACTAGCTGAACCAGTATTAAGTGGATGTGTGTGTGTGTGTACTCAAGTCACTCACTTGTGTCTGACTCTCTGTGACCCCATGGACTGTAGCTCACCAGGCTCTCCATCCGTGGAAGTTTCCAGGCAGGAATACTGGAGTGGGTTGCCGTTCCCTCCCCCAGACGGTCTTCCTGACCCAGGGATGGAACCCGTGTCTCCTGCATCTCCTGTGTTGGCAGGTGGATTCTTTACCACTGAGCCACTTAGGAAGCCCTACCAAGTGGATGGGGAGTCTTATATTGCCTGATCTTCATTCAGGATGGCCAATTCATTTGGGAATAGGAACAAGGAAAAGCACCTCCTTGACGGTGAGTTAATAGCATATATAATTGGATTTTTCTCAAGGATGAGATCTCTGGAAAATGATACAGTGTTCTGTTCTTGCATCGGCTACGTTCAGAATCTTCCTTCTTTTATGAACTTCTGTTTCTCAAGAAGAGAGTGTGTCATTTTCTTCCCCTTCTATGCCTATATTACAGTGGGGCTTATCTGTTTGATTTGCTCTCAATTCATGGAGTGAGCCCATTGCTGTTCATTGATGATATTAATCCTACTGCGTGCTGACCACGCTCTTCTGCATGCAAAGTCGTAGTAAGAATAATTTAGCTCTTTTGATGTTCACAGCACCAGGAGGGTAACGACAATTGTTCCCAAACCCATTTGCAGCAGAACCAGGGTCTCAGAAGAGCTCGGTGGCAGGACCACAGTCAGGGCTGTGAGACCACAGCCCAAGGAGATCCTCAGGAACAGAAACCAAGTCTTTTCATTCATAATCCAGGGCTCTCTCCACCACACCCTACTGCCTTCCCTCTGAATCATGGTGGAGAAGAGTGCTGATCAAAGGGAGGATGATTGCATCTTTGGAAAAAAAAAAAAAAAAGACTTTGGAAACTAATTTGTAGGTTTCAGCACATTGAAGAAGTTGTTGAGAGTTGAGGGTTTTCAGAATCAAGCCAAAAACATCTTCTGATTTTAAGAAACTCCCTTTGTCTGTTTATCAACATGTATCTTCCTGTCCTCCATGGGAGAAATTTTGCCCCAATGTTGCTTTTCCGAGAAAGGGAGAAAAGTGAAAGAAAGGATAATACAAAGAAGGAGAAGAGGAAAAAAAAAAAGCTGGAGATTGGCTTGGGCAGTGGAGGAAGATGAACTAGCTTCTTTAGGGTCAGCCTAGAGCCTGTTTCTTTTTGAAGGGAGTTGCAACCTCTTGCTGCTCATCGTGAACTTGGGAAGGTTCTCCGAGATGACAAAGCATTTTTGTCACTTGCCTCAACTCCTGTGTGACAGAGGATTCTTTCCTTTCAGGGGGCAATGTTTGGGGTGGGGAGAAGGGGGGACAACTAGACCAGAGCTCCCTCTTGCCTGATGTGGCCCCGTGGTGTGTGACCGCCTGTGGCGGTCACGTGGTGTGTGATTTCCTTACATCCTGAGCGGGTATCTGTCCGTGTGGTTTCTCCTGGTTACCCCGTGCCAGGAATGCAGGGCATCACTCAAGGGGAGGAATGCTCAGCGGCCCAGCAGTGCGTCCCTGGGATGCAGAGAAGCAGACCTTGTGGCTGCTGGGGAGGCTCCCGGCCTCGGCGGAACCTGGTAGGGAGCCGGGACTGTCCGTGCAGGGTGAGGCCTGGCAGGGCGTGGGCGGAAAGCACGCCAAGCCCAGCCTCAGGGTATGCTCGCCTCCCAAACTGGTTGTCTTTGAGGCTGTTATTTATCCAAATAAGGAGAGGCAGTGGTTTTGCTGACCATCTCAGATTTCTGAGCCTTGTCCACTGGCTGGCTGGCTTGATATTTGAACTGAAAACAGAAAGGTATCCTTTGAAACGGAGCACTCGTGTGGGGTTCTTAGATGCCCTGGAGTCATCATTTGGAAGGTGGTTTTCCCCCGCGTTTGTAGATAACAGCATTGTGGTCTGATCTCTGTTACTCTCCTCTTGTGTCTCTTGCAATATTCAATCCAAATGACTTCATTCAGGTATTTCTGGGACTGATTTTGGACGGGAGTAATACTGATCCTAGTGATTCTTAAACAGTGCTTCAAGTACCCTTCTTTGAAGAGTGCTCAGAGAAGGTCAGGTCTCTACACTGATTTCTTAACCCGAGAGTTCGAGATTGTTCTGTCTCTGGTATATTTGTGGCCCCCATTCCTTCATCTGTCAAATGGGGATTTTATCCTTTTTCTGATGGAAATGTGCTGGGAATTAAATGGGAATTTTGGAAAGCATCTGGTAAATAAGAAGTCTCCAAAAATGTTTCCTTTCCCTATATCCATCTTTTCCTGGCAGATTTAACTGCAAATATTTACAGATGGAGAAACACTTACGATTGTCACCCTAAGTTGAGTGAGGTCAGCTTTCTGAATGAGGATTTAGACAAGCCCACAAGAGAATGGAGGGCTTCCCAAGTGGCTCAGTGGCAAAGAATCCGCCTGCCAATGCAGGAGACTCAAGTTCAGTCCCTGGGTCAGAAAGATCCCCTGGAGGAGGAAATGGCAACCCACTCCAGTATTCTTGCCTGGAAAATCCCATGGACAGAGAAGCTTGGCGGGCTACAGTCCATGGGGTCGCAAAAGAGTCAGATACAACTCAGCAACTAAACAACAGCCACACAATAGAATGGAGATTTTGAGGGAGCTTGCCTCTTCGATTTGCTCCTTAGAACAGTTTTTGTCAAAGAGTGGTCCCTGGACCAGCAGTCAGCATCATCTGGGGACTTGTTAAAAAGGCAGATTCTCAGGCCCACCCAAGTCCTGCTAAATCAGACACTCAGGAAATGGAGCCCATTAATCTGTGTTTCATCAAGCCCTCTGGGTGATTTTGATGTTGTTAAATTACATCAACTTGCAGAACCACTGCCCGAGAATAATTTGCTGGCTGGATCAGAGGTCTGTCCATTCCCCAACACTTGGCACTTCCCCACCTCTGGTCTATGACCATGCCTTACTTCCTGCCTGAAAATTCCTAAGAAAGGAAACTCTTTCTTCCCTACTGAAATTCTTCTTATCATTTATGGACTCATTTAAATCTCACCTCTTCAGAGAAATATTCTTCAACTATCCCAGGAAGGAAAATCTTATTCATCTATAGATTCCAGAGGGTTTGTCTGTTGCACTTATTTGAAACTTGCCAAAGTTATTCTTGCTTTTGTCTTAAAAAAAATGTATTCGTTTATTTGGCTGTGTTGGGTCTTAGTTGCTGCAGGCTGGATCTTTAGCTATGGCATGTGAGCTCTTAGGTGTAGCGTGCAAGCTCTTAGTCGTGGGAAATGGGATCTAGCTCCCTGACCAGGGATCAAACCCAGGCCCCCTGTCTTGGCACCACAGAGTTTTAGCCACTGGACCGCCAAGGAAGTCCAGCTTTTGTCTTATTTTTATTACTCAGGTACATGCTTCACCTTCTCTCCTCTTAAGAGGTACAAATTGTGTGGCTTAAAGGTTCTTTTCCCTTCCTCAGCCTTAAACTTGGGCTTTGCATACCTGGTGACCACTCAATAAATATTGCATGGACTGAGCTTCCCTGGTGGGTCAGTGGTAAAGAATCTGCCTGCCAACGCAGGAGACAAGGGTTCAGTCTCTGTCCTGGAAAGATCCCATGTGCTGTGGGGCAACTAAGCCTGCGTGCCACAACTACTGAACCCAAGTCTGGAGCCCGGGAGCCACGGCTTCTGAAACCCGACTGCGCTAGAGCTCGTGCCGTGCAACATGAGACGCCACCGCGACGAGAAGCCCGTGCGCTGCAACTGGAGAAAAGCCCAAGCAGCGGTGAAGACTCGGCACAGTCAACAATAAATGAAATTTAAAAATATTTCATGGACCCACAGAATGTTGTAGTTGGGATGGGCCTTAGAGACCCAAGAGGTCAGGCTTCTTGCTTACGGATTAAGAGCCAGATGTTAACACCTGGATCAGAAGGCAAGTTCTGTGATGCCCAGTTTGGTGTTCCTCTTCCACATACTGCATTAACTGCTGAGACGCCTGGATGGGGGCCATCGGGGCTCTTGACCTGGTCCGGAGGAACAGATGCTTCTCATTTGCTGTCACAGACTCCAACCAAACCCTTTGAAAACAGATGGGTGTTCAAAGGTATATTCATGTAATTTATAAACATGGAACCTTTTGGTTCTTTCATAATTAATGAGAACTGGGAAAGTTTGTGCATCTATATAGTTACATAACATATGGCATCTATTCTCAGTCATACATTCCCAGTTCACACGTTCAGTATACCTGGGATACCCATGGAACTTCTTTGGGTGTGCTATATGCGGCGTAAGACGCTTCAGTCATGTTGGATTCTTCCCTACGGACCATAGCCCACCAGGCTCCTCTGTCCATGGGATTCTTCAGGCAAGAATACTGGAGTGGGTTGCTATGCCCTTCTCCAGGGGACCTTCCCCACCCAGGGATTGAACCCATGTCCCTTACATCTCCCGCAATGGCAGGCGGGTTCTTTATAACTAGTGCCACCTGGGAAGCCCTATAATTTAATTTTTATTTACATATTTATAGAAACCATTATATTATTATCTGTATGATGTATATGGATATATGAAATTATATACATATGAATGTATGAAATCATATCCCTACCAGCAATTCAGAAGTGTGCTCTTTTGTCCACATCCTCACCAGTGCTTGTTTTCTCTTGTCTTTTTGGTAATACCATTCTAACAGGTGTGAGATAATATTTACTGTGGGTTTTGACTTGCATTGTACTGATGATTAGTCATGTTGAGTACATTTTCATATTCCAATGGGCTATCTGCATGTCTTTTTGGAAAAAATAATGTTTCCTTTGCCCTTTCACACATTGGATTGTTTGGTTTCTTTTTTTTTTTAACATTTTATATTAGAGTACAGTCGATTTAACAATGTGGTGATACTTTGAAGTGGACAGCAGAGTGACTCAGGCATACACATACATGTATCCATTCTCCCCCAAACTGCCCTCCCATCCAGGCTGCCACATAAGGTGGAGCAGAGTTCCCTGTGCTATACAGAAGGACCTTGTTGGTTATCCATTTTAAAGACAGCAGTGCGTACATATCAATCTCAAACTCCCTAACTATCCCTTTCCCCGTGGTAACCATAAGTTCATCCCATGGAACTTCTTTTAGTTTCAAGAGTTGCTATTGCCTTGTGGACTCAGCGAGGGAAGAAGAAGGTGGGACAAATGGAGAGAGTAGCATGGAAACATATACACCATATGTAAAATAGATAGCCAGTGGGAATGTGCTCTATGACTCGGGGAACTCAAACCGGAGCTCTGTGACAACCTCGAGGGGTGGGATGGGGGCGAAGGTGGGAGGGAGGATCAAGAAGGAGGGGACACTTGTCTACCTGTGGCTGGTCCATGTTGATGTGTGGCAGAAACCAACACAATATTGGACATCAATTATCCTTCAATTAAAAATAAATAAGCCTAAAAAAAGTTGCTGTTACGAGAAAATCAAGTGGCTCTCGTGAACCTGGGAAAAATTTGGCACCAGGGCTGTTTTGATCTGGATTGCCATCATTGTTTTTTCAAGTTTATTTTGAAGTTAAAAATTGAAGTTGGTGGATTTGTTGAGTTATTGTCCTTCAGTGTTGTCCTCTGGGTCTCTTCACTCACACAGCCCTTTCTTCTTTTGACACTCTGGCTAATATTGTTCAGCCCAGGGTCAAAATAATGGCAAGACTAAAACACCTTTCATTGGAAGCCATCCATAAAATTCCCTTGAAGACTGACTCTGCTGACAGCGCTCATCTTGTATTGTGTTCTTGGTTCTGGCACTTAGTAATAGAACCAGCACATGCCCTTCTGCGATCAATGCAAAACAAAGCAGGATGCAGGCAGTGGGATGATTCCAATAGAAGGGCCATAGCTACAACCCAGGCGCACAGAATTGATTCCAGAAAAGTTGTTAGGAAAGATGGGAAACAGGCCTGACGGGGTTAAATCTACCAGGGAACTCTTGGTGTTAAGAAGCTAAGATGTTAAGAACTCCTTAGGGAGTTCCCTGGTGGTCCAGTGGTTAAGAACTCCCTGCTTCCATAGCAGTGGACAAAGGTTCGAACCCTGGTTGAGGAACTAAGATCCAACATACCATGCTGCCTGGCCAAAAAAAAGAAGAAGCTGGGACTGTTTAAAGCCCTGAGAAAGAGATTGACCTCACTCTGAGTAGCTACAATTTGAGAGGGCAAAGCAAGAATGAAAGACCATTTGTTTTCCAACTAGGTATCATCCATTCATTAGTTTGTTTACCAGCATTTTCCCCGGCAGTCTCTAAAGACTATCTACCTTTTAAGCTGTAGTTGTGAAGCATAAAATTCTATGTATTTAGATCATTGTCAGTTTGCTGTGTAGGTTTGGATACGGTAAGGATATGTTTTATCATCAAACTAAAATATTTTTTTAAATTCTTGCATTGTTGTGAACATCCTAAAGCTATATGATATTGAATCAGCTTTTTTTTTTTTTTTTTTTTCATTTACAACCTAATCACCTTGACCCGTTTCCCAAATGAAAGTTAAGCAGGGCACAGGGGCAGAGGTGGAACACGTCTCTGAGAAATATCACCCCAGGAATGTTACCCAGTAGAGGGATCGGGGTCCTAGTGGTAAAGAATGTTAATCAGATGAGGTCTGGATCTTTTATCCCAAAAGCAATCTGGTGTCTTTGACTAGCGAAGACATGTATGTGTGTGTATACATATACATAATATGTGTGCATGCTGAGTCACTTCAGTTGTGTCTGACTCTTTGCGACCTTATGGACTGTAGCCCAACAGGTTCATTCCTCTGTCCATGGGATTCTCCAGGCATCAATACTGGAGTGGGTTGCCATGCCCTCCTCCAGGGGATCTTCCCAACCTAGGAATCGAACCTATATCTCTTATGTCTCGTGCATTGGCAAGAAGGTTCTTTACCACAAAACTGAGGACTTTGGCTTTCACTTTTCATATAATATGTAAATATATGTAAGCATGTTATATATAAGCATAATGTGTACTAATATGTGTGTGTGGGTGCTCAGTCGCTCATTCGAGTCCAACTCTTCGAGACCCCATAGATTGTAGCCTGCCAGGCTCTTCTGTCCAAGGAATTTTCCAGGCAAGAATACTGGAGTGGCTTGCCATTTCCTTCTCCAGGGGATCTTCCCAACCTAGGAAATGAACTTGAGTCTCTTTCATCTCCTACACTGGCAGGCGAATTTTTTACCACTGGGTCACCTGGATATTAGTTAAATGTGATGTATAATTATATAACACATTTTGAGGCAGGAAGATAAAACTTAATGAGTACCTGGGTAGTTAGATCCTAAACCCACTGAGATGTTCTGTTACTCTTTTCCTTTGCTGTGAAAATCTGTACCCGAAAGTGGAACAAATGAGGTGTTTCCTCAAACAGAGTTTACCAGACTGCCTACTCAAGGTCAAAACTCAAGTGTATAAACCCTCAGTAATCCATGTAGGGAAGACGTTGGGAGCATCAGCCTCACAGAGTTGCTCAGAGAGCTGAAGGACATTTCACACTTACACAGAGAAAGAAGTAGTAACAGTGCTGAGGCTGAAGATGGTTTCTTTTGAGGGATCTTAGTTCCTTGACCAAGAATTGAACCTGTTTTCCCATGCACTGGGAGCACAGAGTCTTAACCAGTGAACCACTGGGGAGGTCCCAAGAGGGGGATTCTTGCTGCTCCACTATTTACTGGGCTTCCCTAGTGACTCAGCTGATGAAGAATTTGCCTGCAATGAGGGAGACCTGGGTTCAGTATCTGGGCTGGGAAGATCACCTGGAGAAGGGAACGGCTACCCACTCCAGTATTCTGGCCTGGAGAACTCCTCAACTGTACAGTCCATGGGGTTGCAAAGAGTCAGACAGGACTGAGCGACTCTCACACTCACTCACTACTTAGTACTATGAGAAGGTGGGCAGGGTCCTTATCTCCTCATACTTCGATCATTTCCATTTTCTCGCCATTCACATGGGGAGAGCGACACTGGACCTAAACATGTATATCACTGCATTCTGAGGGTCATGAGATAAAATCATCATTGAAAACACTATCTAAACTGCAAATCAAAGGATGATGATTATGGGATGTGTGTGTATGCACGCACAGCCATCTAAAATCCTTTGTGGGAACTTGTGTGGCAGTCCAGTGGTTAAGACTCTGCACTTCCATCACAAGGGCATGAATTCAGTCCCTGGTTGTAGAACCAGGTCCTGCATGCTACATGGCGTGGCAACCCCCCAGAAGCAAAGTCCTTGGTAGAATAAGAAACATTATAAATAAACAAAACAATATATGATCTGTTGCAGAATGTATGTTGACCAATTAAATGGGAGTTTGGAGAACTGTCCTACAAAGAAAAACAAAATCTAAGGCACTGAACATTTGTATTTGGGGGGGGGGGGGGTAGTGGTAGACGGAGATGACTTATCTAGAAGTACCAGAAGGGAGTTGTGTATAAAAGACAGTGTCCGTCCAGGAAATGGGTGGATGTGCAGAGGTGGTGGTAAATAATGAGGAGTTCTTTGTACCATCTGTTGCAAGTGGTAACAAGAAAATATCCTTTTACAAAGCGTAACTATTTTAGATATAACCGAACTTGTCCTTGGCCTGAATCATACAGGAGCATCCCAACAGAAGACTGAGTGTTGGTGAGAGAAGGATAGTTTTCTTTTATCTGTGCTGAACTCCACACAGTGACTGATTGTGGCTTGGAAGTTACATTATTTATTTCATGTTACTTGTTACCCGTTTCCCTGCTGAGATCTTGAGTCACCACTGGGCACAGTGTTAAGTCAGCCGGTGGGGCTGGTACAGGGGAGCTCCGCAGAGTTGTGTGTGTCAAAATATTTGTGGGAATAGCACTCATCTTAAATATAGCCAGAAGCTAACCATCTCTTCCCTGAGAATTAAATAATTTTGGCAACAGTCTGTCTGTCTCGTGTCTGGGAGACATTCCATTTATGACCAAATGAAACATGAATAGACATTAATAGACCTTCCAAAGGACCCTCTTTCCAATTTTAACAGCGTAAGCAAGATGAACTTGAAACTTTTCCAGCGGCAAATTCACTTCCCTTCCCAATAGCATCTTCGAGTTTTTAAGCCCAGTTTAGATTTTCTCTTAGCATATGTAATTTTTTAAAAAGCCAATAAAGCAGCAAAAGCGAAAGGGGAGATAGGAATACATTTCACAAGACCGTTGGCCTTAACCAGAGCATGAAAATGTATTTCCTGTTGAGGTAATGCTGAGTGTTTATTAGCCTGTCTTTTCTTAATACTCACTAGAAATAAATTGCTTCCACTTTGCAAAGTGCCAGTCAGTGAAAGGAACAGAGGGAATGAATAGCAGGATACTGAACACACTGCTGGCAAGAGCAGGTTCACAGAGGCTGTGGCATCCCAAGGTAGGCAGCTGCGAACCTGGCAAAATAATTAAACCAGATTGTGGGGTGTTGGTGCTTGTGTTCCCCCCAGAATGAACCAAACTCCGTGCGAAGTTGTCCTGTAGGAGACGTTTCCTGGAGGATATGCACCACCCAGGTGAAGCCGAGTTCTCTGGTACAATAATCCTGTGCAGGAAATTCGCCTGCCTGATCCCCCAGCCCTCTCTGAGTTAACTGCACTCCCTTTCTCTTGGGTGAGCTGGGCGCTGAAGCCTTACTAGACAGCATTTCACTCATCCTGATTCACTGCAGGATGGAGCCAGTTTTCAAACTCCTGACGATGGATGACTGCTCTAGTCCTGACAAAGCTGTGCGTGTCCTGCCCAGGCGGCGCCCAGAGGCATTTTGAAAGTGAGAGGAGATTGCTGTGAACTTGCAAGAAGAGACCAGGACCATCTCTGACCTTGCACTCACTGACTCCCAAGGTAGCCGGGTCCACAGAAGTCACCTGCCTCTAAAGCAGCAGACATGAGCCCCTGTGCTGAGCTTGGGGGGTTCCTGTAGCCAATAGCAGTGACAGCTCAGTGCTTCTGTGTCCTGGGGGTAGGGGTGTGGCAGAACCCAGACATTTCACATTCGTTCACCTGACAGACAGCCCTGCCCATAGAAAGAGCAGGTAGGGGACTTCCTTGGTGGTCCACTGGTTAAGACTTTGCCTTCCAGTCCTGGGGGTGCGGGTTCAATCCCTGGTCGGGGAGCTAAGGTCCCGCACGCCTCACCACCAAAAAACCCGGAACATAAAACAGAAGGAATATTGTAACAAATTCAATACAGAGTTTAAAATGGTCCACATCAAAAACATCTTAAAAATAAAGAGCAAGTCAGTTCTTACAAGGATGGTGCTGTTTAGGACATCTTATGCCCTAAAACAGGGGCTTTGGGGAAACAGTAGGGGTGGAACCACGTCTTCATCAGACCAGAGAGGCCAACGCCTCCACCCCCTTTCCTGGAATGCACGCCTTTGATGGAGGGAACGAAACCTGCCAAATGTATACCAGATGCGTCAGGGGCCGAGACTGTGTGCTTTCCACACTCTGGTGAGGAATAACAAACTCTCGCCGATTAGATTAAAAATCAAAACAAGGCTTTCCACGTTCCGTCTCCTCTTCCCCAACCTCTTAGGTGGCCTCTGTTACAACCACTTCATCCAAATATTGTTTCGAATGAGACATCTTAGGAGGGAAGCGATGTCATGGGCGCCGCATTCTCCCTCTTTTCATGACCACAGAGCTTTCTGATGGCTGTAAACAGTTTTTTTAGCAAGCTTGCGACGCTGACTGGATTTGAACTTTGGAGACGTCACGAAATTCTTTTGGTCAGCAAGACCAACCTCTGGAGGCCTTAAAATGTTTGAAAAATGCAGGGGCTGCCCAGAGCATGGTTGTGGGGTGTGGCATGAGGTCTGCGTGGCCTCCAGCCCAGCTTTTTTAGTTATTTGTCACTGGATTCCCACTTGAATAGCCTTCTACTCTATTCAGCCCCCGAGGGCTCAGGAAACACGATGGTGATTAAACGCAGCCTACCTGGGAGCTAAGGAAATGCTTCTCTCTATCCTTTTGTTGGTAATGCGTTCATACCTGTCTCCTCTGAGAGCAGCACAAGCCACTTCTTGCTGGGAACACAGACCTCCTAGTGCCTGTTCCCCTGGACCAAGAGAGCTGTGTTGACAGCAGTCGCCCACAAGGGTCTCCGGAGACTGCCCTGGCCTCCTCCTCCCCCGTCTTGTTGAGGGTGGGGCAGAAGGGCTCCGGTTCCCTCTCTCGAATACCCTCTTTGCTCAGCCTTGGCTGGCCCTCTCTCTCATCCCGTCTCATTTCAGGTGTGTTTTCTAGAATGATTGCACTTGCTTGCCTGGTGCTGCCTCGGCCTGATTCTCAAAGTTCAGCTCGGTAAAACCAGCCTGGTTAATTAATAGACAGCCTCCTCTGTCACCTTCCTTGTTTACCCTGCGGTGTTATCAACCAGGGGAAAAGGCTCACATTTGTCTCGGCTTCAGGGACATCAAAAGTCCGGCGGCCGAATGGACCTGGGGTACCTGGGTTTTCTCTGGAACCCTCTGGTCCTCAGCAGAACACTGGTCTGAGAGTTGGGGGAAATGAGCATGCTGGGTCTTCTGATGATTTCATTTGTTGGTGGCTGGTGGTTTGCTTGTGTTAGTGACCCTCTTTACATCACTAAGATCCGTCTTGTATTAATATTTCCTTCACTATTACCCAGTTTACCTAGGCCTCCCCGAGTTGGTTTGTCGGTGTGTGTTTTCCGTGTAAGCAGCTGTGGGAGGTCTGAGTCACCCGTGCGGTAGCCTGTGGTTGGATGTGGGCTGAGGTTATTCAGTGACTAATTGCCAAGGGGAGGAGAAATTGGCTTATCACGGGGAGGACGCCTTTTTATCCATGCCTGTAGCAGCTTCGCTCAGAAGACAGGGTAAAGCAGAAGGGTCTTTCCTGAGCTGGGGAACATTTTAGGATCTGTGGTTTTTTGTGTGTGTGTGATTTCTTCTCTGAAGAGAAAGCTGTCTAAAATATCCGAGGGTGGAACTGAGGACTTAGATGAAACCAGCAAACAAAGGAATCGCGTAATTGGGAGCTCAGCCAATGTGCTTTTTCCCGGCGTTAGTTGTACAGGTGATTTCCTTAAGAAAAAGTAAGTGGCTTTAATTCTTTGAGGATGAGAGAGTCTCCTAAGAGTCATTTTCAGTTTTGTCCAGTGACTTCATTGTATGGTCTGATTGAGTAGTGTGTTTACAAATTCTAGACTTGGAAGGGTGGGGTTTGAAATACAGTAAATGGTACATGATAGTCCCTTTCCTCAAAGAGTATATGTATATACACATTTTTTTCAGTGCTCTACAATGAGACAAAATTATATGACACAGTCTCCCAAATGACTTGAAATAAACATCTTTCGTGGTAGATTTCTTTTTTCTAGAAATAGTTTTAAGTTTTTTCTCCTCCTCTGTTATATTGCAGAAAGTTGTTAATGAGTAACATTTGATTTAACTTACAGTGTTTGGGGGGGAAACGAAATACAGAAATCTTAGGATTCCTAACTCAGACTTCAGGTGATTCATTTGAAAGCACCCCACATTTGTTCTAGTCTTTGGGAAGGACGAGCCAAACAGAGGGTTGAGCTGTGTGCTGTGGGCAGGGCCAGCAGCTTCTCGGCTGGGGCTGTGGTGCAGAAGCTCCGGAAGCAAGTGTGCTGTTTATAAGATCTGGAAGGACTCAACCCAGAGCTGGCCGTGGTTTGGGCAGTAATGGAAGGAGGGATATGGTGCCCAACAAAACAGATGAAGGATGGGGAACAGCCTCTTCACGCGTAGCCGATATATCTTGTTGCTGTTTAGTCTCTCTGCTGTGTCCGACACTTTGTGATCCCATGGATTTTCCAGGCAAAAATACTAGAGTGGATTGCCATTTCCTTCTCCAGGGATCTTCCCGACTCAGGGATCGAACAAACCTAAGTCTCCTGGTTGGCAGGAGAATTCTTTACCATAGAGCTACCTGGGAAGCCCCTGCCAATATATTAATATCTAGTACAGATAAATGAGCTTTTTCTTTTTCTGGGCCAAGGTGCAGGCAAATAAATATTTGTGTTGTGTCCTGGGAAGGTGTTAAAAATCTTTATTTTTTTATTTATGTTATCCCTCTTTCTATAAAATGGTATTTTTAAAGCTCACATCAAGACGTCAGTGTGTAAAGCTTCTGGGCTAACAGTGTCAACGATATAACATATTCAGATATTTTCAACTTTCTAAGAGAGATGAGATAATAGAGAACGTTAGTGACTAGAGAAGATTAGTGAGGATCAGGGAGATTGGGGGAGAGGAAAAGATTCAGGTATATATTAAGGTGAATAGCAACTGTGCATAGGTGTGTATGTGTGTGTTTTATTTATTTTACCTTTAAAGTTTAAAATAATTTTCTCCTAAAAGATCTGACTTTGATTAACAGTACAGGAAAAACCAAGAGTGTGTTTAATGTCATTTCTTTACTCGTTAGCCAGAACACAGGTAAAATACAACTCAGGGAGTTCCCTGGCAGTTCAGTGAAAACTCTGCACTTCATTGCAAGGGGCACGGGTTGGATCCCCGCTCGGGAAAGTAGGATTCCACATGCTTGGTGGTATGGCCAAAAACACTCTGCAGGTGCTTAATTCTAGGAAGGTACCTCCTTTAACATAAAGGGCTGGGGCTTTTTTTTTAACTGTGAATTATAGAATCTTAATCGTCATCCTGGTTCGGTCAATCAGACAATGAGTATCTCCTGCATATTAAGTCCAGTTTTTATTGGAATAGCGAGTGGTCTCCTTGGGAGATCACACTGAAGACTTAAAGCAGATTCTTCCTTTTTATCTCCCCATATGTTCCACCCTATCCTAGGGGTGAGTTGCCTTTAGTTGATCTGTATCCATTAGTATGTGAACCCAAGTTATCTAATTTTAAGGGTTTATTCGAGTGGCAGATTTAAAACATTTTCCCACTAAGTGATGGAAAGATCATGTCATTCTTTTCTTGGGCTCCAGATAGAGCCAAGGTTGAAATTATCTCAAGGTGCTTTTCATAACTCAGTTTTGGCAAGTCAGTCATGGGTTGGCAAGCAACATAAGACTTTTGCCAAAAATTTCCAACCTCTATGTCACCCATATTGATGGAGACATTTAACCTTGTATCACCTGTCCTGGCGTAACGAAAGGCTTGTGTTCACCTCCACTGTGGGTAACTCAGGTGGACAGTGACTGCTTCAGTGACCCAGTTGGATGATGGCAAGATTATTTTGAGGCAGACAAGACAGGGCTGACATAACAGCATTACCATCAGGTACGTGACACTGATTGCTTATGGCTGTGATTCATCCTCATTGGCCAAAGTCCCATTCTGGCTGGTTGGTACCCATGTAGTCCTGGCTGGCGGATGTTAAATATTTTGACTATTACATGTGTTCTCTGTGTGAATGTACAGCGCATCTGAATTGTTGTTTATTAACTGTTACATTTCTTTCTGAATTCATCTGCACGTGACATCCAGAAAGTCTAATGAGATATTTCTAATAATAATTCTATTATTAGATATATTAAATATATTAAATATCTAATAATATTTCTAATAATGAGATATTTCTAATGAATTTTTTTTGCATGTGTTTAATTTTAAACTTTACATAACTTCATTTCACTTAGTTACATAATGTGCCTCCAAGCGATTTCTTTTCACATCACCAAACATGTTTTTAAAACACTCATGCAGGCACCTACCTCTGTTGTTTTCAAAGAAATTTACTCAGCTTTTTATTAATTAAAATTAACTTTAAGGACTTCCCTGGTGGGCCAGTGGTTAAGACTTCATACTTCTACTGCAGGAGGTACAGGTTCGATCCCTGGTCAGAGAACTAACATCCACATGCTCCACAGCATGGTCAAAAATAAAAAGAATTAACTTTACATTTTTATTTCATTAATACTCTTTATTCTTCTAGACAGTTCTGTACTCCTAGGAATATTAATGCCTCTTTTTACTCTCTTACCAGAAAAGGGGGGAGAATTTTTCTGTGTGTTAATTGGGGTCAGGATTCCCCAAATGAAGATGAAGCCAGATGAAGAAAAAAGAGAACAGGGAGTCATGACCCTGTTAGGATTTTATTCATCCTAAGTGGGTTTCCCTGGTGGTCAGATGGTAATTAATCTGCTTGCAATGCAGGAGACCAGGGTTCCATCTCTGGAAAGGGAATGGCAGTCCACTCCAGTATTCTTGCCTGGAGAATCCCGTGGACAGAGGAGCCTGGCAGGATACAGTCTACGGGATCACAGAGTCGACACAACTGACCGACTAACTCTCTCACTAAGTGGGTTCTAGACATTTGAAACCCTAGTCCTTTGGGGGGATTAATAACAATAATGACAATAGTACCTACCGTTTGTTACCTGATTAGCCTTGAGTGCTGTGTGGTTCTTTGTATACAGTGGCATGTTTGAATTTATCTTTATGTTTATTGGGGTTGATTATTGCATTGTGTGGTCTGATTGGGTGGGGAATTTGACCAAATGTGCACTGCTGGCTGAATCAGACACTCTTGTATTTTATCACCTATAAAGCCCTACCTTGCTTACCACTGAGCTGGATCTTTCTTTTCATTGAGCCCTGCATTGAGGAAGACAGGGTAGGAGAGGTATTTATAGAGGATCCATGTTGATCTGCTGTAAGACATAGGTTATATGGTTTCTTCAGCTATTCTGGAATGGGAATTGGGTATGTTACCACACAGTGACCTTGGGAATGCCCTCCTGGTCCAAGGCCCTGAGCCCCTGAGTCTTGAGGGTACGTGGGCTGAAGCATCTTGACTTCAGCCTAGGTGTGAGTCCCCAAGGTCTAGGAGAGGGTTCCAGGGGTAAGGACAGCTTGAGGATATCCCATGTCTGATTTAGAGGTGGAGAACAGACTAGCATATTATGTGTGTGTGTATGTGTGATGGGGAAGCAGGGGTAATGGAAATAAAATTGTAATTTAAAGTGAGGAGCCTGCGTACATTGGGAGGGATACCCTTAGCGAGCTGAGGAGCCAATTCAATAATGCTTAAGTAATGTACCATCAAGGACTTCCTGGTGGCTCAGCGGTAAAGAATCTGCCTGCTGAGCAGGAGATACAGGTTTGATCCCTGGGTCTGGAAAATCCCCTGGGGAAGGAAATGGCCATCCACTCCAGTCTTCTTGCCTGGAGGATTCCATGGACAGAGGAGCCTGGCGGGTTACACAGTCCATGGGGACACAAAAGATTCAGACACAATTGGGCACGCATGCAGGAGTGTACGCTGAAAGGATTTCTTTTGGTTGCTACATATTTACATCTTGCTTGCATTTTTGCTTGATCATTTCCATTATGAAATCCACCTTAGTGTGCCAAAGTCCCCGAGTCAGAGATTCTGCATTGCTGGGCCCTTCCAGTGACAAGATAAGGAAGAAAACTGTGGGAAACCAGCTGGTTCATCCCCTGCATCCTCATTACCCGATGCAGGCAAGAGTATGTCCTCTCCAGGGCAGGAAGTTTGGGGCTTGATTAGAGCTGTGTCTTAGAATCAGGCTTGATTCTTGGCAAGTGCATGGTAAATGCTGTGGGACTAAGTGAATGAGCTGATAAGATATGTATTCTGTCTGTATTCAGAGCCTTGGGTTCTGTTTCCTTGCCTCTCCTATTTCTTCTCTCTTCCCCCATCACCCACACAATGGGTCTCTTAGCTGCTCGTCTTGACTGCCGTACATTCAAGCCCACATCCTCACCCCTCATGCCCCTACGTCGCCCACCCCAATCATTTATACCCTCCTTGTCTCTCACACCTCTGAGAAGACTGACTGGCAGTGTGGCTTCTGTGTCATCACAGAACTTGAAGACAGGGCTTGAGAGGTGCCACTGACTTCTGTCCCCTCCCTTTGCAGCCATTTGGAGAATCTTCAGTGAGCATGACCCTGGTGGGTTTTAATCAAAACAAAAATATCACATCTTCACATCCTGAATTCATTTGTTTTTTTGACTCTGCCCCTAGCTAAATACATTAGTAGTTGCAAATTATAATAGTTTCCTCTTTTGCCATTAACTTAATTTTTTTTTATTGAGGTTTAATTGATTTGTACCATTATATTGGTTTCAGAGTCAATATATGCATCTATTGCAAAATAATCACCACAATAAGTCTGGTTGATATCCATTACTACACATAGTTTCCATTTTTTTCTTGTGATGAGAACTTTTGAAACCTACTCACTTAGCAACTTTCAAATACAGTACAGCATTATTAACTATAGTCACCATGCTGTGCATTACACCCCCAGGACTTAGATGTATTTCGTAACTATAAGTTTGCATCTTTTGACCATCTTCACCCAGTTCACACCCCCAGCCCCCACCTCCTGCCTGTGGCAACCACCAGTCTGTTCTCTGTGTCTATGAGAACAACCTTTTTATTTTTATTTATTTATTCATTTGTTTTTATTGGAGGATAATTGCTTTACAGTGTTGTGTTTCTGCTATAGAGCAACGTGAAACAGCTCTATGTATACATATATCCTCTTCCTCTTGAGCTTCCCTCCCATCCCCACCCCATCCCACTCCCACCACCCCCCCAGATTATCACAAAGCGCCAAGCTGAGCCCCCTGTACCATACAGCAGCTTTCTACTAGCTAGCTATCTTACACCTGTGCTCAGGTACTCAGCTGTGTCCGACTCTGAGACCTCATGGACCCACCAGTCTCCTCGGTCCATGGTATTCTCCAGGCAAGAATACTGGAGTGGGAAGTCACTCCTTTCTCCAGGGTGTCTTCCCGACCAAAGGGAAGATCCTCTGTCTCCTGCATTGCAGGCGAATTCTTTACTGCTGAGCCACCAAGGAAGCCCATTTTACACAGTCACACATGGTAGTATATATATGTCAATGCTACTCCCTCCACTCCTCCCACCTACCTCCTCTCCTGACCCTGCCCTGTGTCCTCAAGTCCATTGTCTGTCTGCATCTTTATTCCTGCCCTGCAAATAGGTTCATCAGTAGCGTCTATTCTTTACTCACTGTTTCTTCTGAAGCAGAGCTAGTGGGAGACCCTATGGGATTCCTCACTCTCCTGAACTGGGTGGTAATGAAACAGCCCAGAAATGTCTGCTTCCTGGGGCTTATGATGACCTATCCCAACATGCTCCTCCTCATCCTATGGCAGCTTCAGAGGATGTACTGTTAGTGTTCTTCCTCCTCCACCATACCTGGGCTTCCCTGCCCCCTTCTCTCCTTTTGCCATCCCTACTATAATTTGCCTCCAGTTGCACTCACCTCCTGAATCATTATTTCCTCCAGACCTCTCAGAGCTGATATCTCATGGTGAAGCACCGGGAGTCCCTTAACCTTCCCTCCCACTCTTTCCCACACATCTCCCCTCTCTCTGCCATGTCCCTACATTGTATCAGCTTAGAAAGATGAGAGGAATGCTTGCTACCTATTTTCCAGGGCTAAGGCTAGAAAAATGTACCCAAGATGATCTTAGAAAACATTGTAGCACTTTGGATACATTAAAGCCACATGTTTCTTAAAAGCTGTGACCTCAATTTTTAAACCATTGTTACTATTTTTTCCTGAAACTCCACAGCATTGAGTTCTATAGCAGATATATTCACTTCCTGTGGTTGCTGTGACAAATTACCACAAATTTAGTGACTTAAAACACCACAAATTTGCTATTTTCCAGTTGTGGAGAGCAGAAGTTCAGACTGGTTTCACTGGCTGATATCAAGGGGTTGGCTCTGCCACATTTCTTCTGAAGATCCTCAAGGAGAATCTTGTCCTTTGCCTTTTCCAGCTTCTGGGAGCTGCCTTATTCCTTGGCTGATGGCTGTCTCCTCCATCTCCAAAGTCAGTAACGTAGAATGTTTTGTATTCTGTTGGGTTGGCCAAAAAAATTCACTCAGGTTTTCCCCTAAAATCTTATGGAAAAACTTGAGCGTACATTTTGGCCAACCCAGTGTTACAAATTAATCTCTAAAGGGATGTTGCCTATAAACTTAAATTATACATAATAGCCTATCTCTGGGAACCTTGCCTCTAAGGTGATGAGCGTTAATACCTTTGTATTTGTGTGATCAGGTCCACCACCTGTGAAGGACTGCAGGGAGGGCAAAAGTAACACATCCCTTCCGGAGGCTGACCGGAAACAGGAAACCTTTGACTTTATTCCCGCCCCTTTTAGTATAAAAGCAGCCCCAATTCTAACGGAGACAAGATGGCTCTTAGTGAGTAGGAGTCTGCCTTCTTCTCGGCTTGCCAGCTTTCGGGATTAAGTGACCATTCCTTGCTCCAGCAACTCAAGTTCCTGGCCTGTTGTGTCGAGCGGTGTGAGCTCGAACTCACTAACAAACTGGGGGGAATCACCTAGGAGCCTTGCTGCTCATGGCTATCTGGCAGGGATTGGGGGATTTTTGAATATAAGATCCTAGCAGCTGCCAGGACCACTTGCCCTGAGGACGTGTCCTTCAGAGTGTCCCGAAGTGGCACCGGCTGCCCCAGTGCTTGGCAATTGGAACAAGGAATTGACATCCGAGAGCCGGCGGGCTCCATACAGTGGGGTAAGTCACTCCAGTGTGTACAGCTAAAAACTTTATTTCTTCTCTGGGGCTTTTTTTTTTCTTTCTCTCTCCAGAATAAGCCAAATTGGTTTTGTGTTTGAATGGGGTACCCTGTTAGAGACAGGAAAGAGTTATTGGACTTCTACCCATTTGTTTTCTTCGCATGCGTGCTAAGTCACTTCTTTCATGTCCGACTTTGCAACCCTGCCAACTGTAGCCCTCCAGCCTTCTCTGCCCATGGGGTTCACCAGGCAAGAATACTGAACTGGGTTGCCATGTGCTCCTCCAGGGGAATCTTCCTGACCCAGGAATCAAACCCTCGTCTCTTAGATCTCCTGCATTGGCAGGCAGATTCTTTAACCACTAGCACCACCTGGATGGAATCTACCATTTGTGTGTGCTTTTTGTGTTTGCTGGTCTTGAATTTGTAACTTTAAGAATGGGGAATATTTCAACTGTCCCTGTAGATAGTTCTCTGAGGTGTACTTTGGATAAGGGATCTGATTATAGCTATGAACCCATGGGTGAAAGGGACATTGTATCTTATTGCAGGGGCCCCCAACCCTTTTTGGCCCCAGGAACCAGTTTTGTGGTAGACAATTTTTCCATGGATGGGGGTGGAATGGTTGCGGGATGGTTCAAGTGCTTTACATTTATTGCGCACTCTGCCGCCTCTGATCTGACAGGAGGTACCGATCCATGGCCCGGAGGTTGGGGACCCCTGTTTTATTCTAACAGTGTATCGCCACAGTTCCTGTTAGGATCTCCATGGTGGTTAGGCAAGGCTATCTTGGGACCCTGTGCACCCTGTACTGATACCTTTGTTGTGTTAATTACGTCATTTATGGTCTCTTGTGTCTTTGGAGTGTGTAAGATCCCAAGACCAAACTTCAGGGTTTATTTAGGATTTTGTGTGATCTCTTGAGTTTTTGGTTTCATTTTGTTTGGTACTGTTCCTCCACTTGCAGCCAGATCAGTTTTGTGATTTTTTAAAAATTAATTAATTTATTTTAATTGGAGGATAATTACTTTACCATATTGTGGTTTTTGCCGTACATCAAACGAATCAGCCATGGGTGTACATGTGTCCCCTCGTTCCGAACGCCCCGCCCACCTCCCTCCCCACCCCATCCCTCTGGGTTGTCCCAGAGCACGGGCTTTGAGTGCCCTGCTTCATGCATGGAACTTGCACTGGTCATCTGCTTTACATATGGTAATGTACATGTTTCAGTTCTGTTCTCTCAAATCATCCCACCCTCACCTGCTCCCACATAGTCCAGAAGTCTGTTCTTTACATCTGTGTCTCTTTTGCTGCCTTGCATATAGGATCGTTGTTCCTGTCTTTCTGAATTCCGTATATGTGCGTTAATATACTGTATTGGTGTTTCTCTTTCTGACTTCACTATTTTAAAACTTGACTGATATCAAATGGAGGAAAGAAACAGGGAAGAAAAGAAAGCAAAACTGTCTGTTCTTGTCCAGAAGTGGGCATTCTGAAGGAGGAGAGAAACGTTTCACTTGATTCCTAATGTCACCAAAAGCTACAAATAGAAGTGTCCTTTCCATTAATATTAGTAAAAGCATTTCGTCATCTAAACAGGTGACCTTGATTTGTCCTGTCTTCCAGAAACCCAATCTGAATCCAATGTCTTTTATAACTTATGGCTTTTACATTGTGGTCCCTAACTGATGACTAAAATTTTGGAATGGGAGCTATGTCCCTGTGTATTTATACAAGTGTTTGCACATAATTTAGATGTGCGACATTGCCATAATGAATTTGTACAAGAGCTCTGATTAATTGACTTAAAGGAAACTAAGTGAGTTTGAATAATCAAACATAAAAGAAACTCACCAGAATGGTCAGGTTCATGAGCCCTAGGAAATACTCAGTACTGAATTAATATCTGGTGTGAAAGTTAGCTTAAGCTTGTTGGCACGATACAGATGTTTCTGAGTCATCAACATTGAATGTAGGGACTTCCCTGGTGGTCCAGTGGTTGGGGATCCATCTTGCAATGCAGGGGATACAGGTTCCAACCCTGGTCCAGGAACTGGGATCCCATGGAGCAACTGGGCCCATGTGCAACTGAGACCCAGCACCACCAAATAAACTAAATAATAACAAACAACACTATGTATAATACTTTTATTGTATCTAGGTTTACTGGAAATCAAATACAGCCTCATTATTGCTCTTACGAGGTTTGTCAGCAAGAAAAATAATGTGCTAAAGCTTTTAAGTAAATAAAATGTAAATGAAGTAAAGAGTTTGGGATAAACTCTATGGGAATAATGTCTTGGGAATGTCTGTCTAGAACAGTCTCTCCAGATTTTCGTAACTTGAAACTAAGTCCTAAGATAAGATTGAATGTAATTTTTAAAATCTTAAACTGGTACAAAACCTGGATTTGGTTCTCTAAGAGGACAAAGTTTTCTTAAAATACTGAACTGCTTTTAAGTGATCTCTATTTGCCACAAATCTTTTATTATCACTGGTTAGAATTTCTTTTTGATATTTCTGCCTAACGTCTCAAAGATCAAGTTCTAAGAGGGGTGGGGTTCATTTGACCTCTGGCTAACTTTGGGATTTTTCAGAGGGTCCCTGGAACACTTCCAGTTGTTTTCTCTGCATCTCAGAGAAATATTAAACTATGTATATACATGGTTGAGTCCCTTTGCTGTCCACCTGAACCTATCAGAACATTGTTAATTGGCTATACTCCAATATAAAATAAAAGTTTTAATAAAAATAAATCTGTATTACTAATCAGAAAAGCTAATTGGGCTTATCTGGTGTGTTGAATTGCATGGGAGGCATTGTCAAATGAGTGATGGTAAAATTTCTTAGATTATATCATGGGTAAACATTATTAACATACATATTGTAGAAATTGTATGGAACTGCTAAAATTCTGCTATACTCTGGTAAATGATGTCATAATTTTAGTAATTATCACAGCCACAGCAGTAATCAATTTTCTCTTCAATTGCTTTGTAATCCCAGTTGGTTGATGCCAAAGCAAAAAGGCATCCTTTTAATGGTTACATGATCATTTGCTGTCCATGTGTTTTACAGTGGCTTCTGAATGACTATAGCTATTTCGTGAAAAAGCAGGCAAGGCTGATGAAATCCTTTATGTGCAAGCATTTGTACTATTATCAGGGAAGATAAAGGAGTAAAAGGGAGGATATGTTGCTTCAACCTTAACTCCTCTGGCTGAGCTGGCTGTCCCAGCCACTCTGACCATTATGCCAACATATCCACCCCTTCCACCACCTTCCATTCCTATCCAGGCTCAGTTCCTGACACTGCGGCTGAGGACTTCTCCTCCTCTTAAGTGTCGATCAGAAAATGCTGGGTTGACATGCACTACTGTCTGTAAAATAGAGAGCTAGTGGGAAGCTGCCGTATATCACAGGGATGTCTGCTCGGTGTTGTGTGATGATCTAGTGGGGTGTGGGGGAGTGGGAGGGAGGCTCAGAAGTGAGGGGATATATGTATGAATAAAGCTGATCCACATTGTTGTACTGCATAAGCTAACACAACACTGTAAGGCAATTATACTCCAATTTAAAGATAAATAAATTAAAAATTTTTTTTAAAACAAAGTGTTCAGGGAGCAAGGACAAAAGATGCAAATCAAAATTCCCCCTTTTTTGGCATTGGATTCCTGGAAGATAACTCAGAGAGGTAAGCCACCGTTGAGGAAGAAACAATGGACTTACTGTAAGGAGGAGAAACATTGGAAAATGGGTTGCCCTCAGCTGAAACAGAAGAAGAATAAAAGAGGCGCTCCTATGGTAGAAAGAGAGGAACACTCTGAGTAAAGAGGCCCAGGGGCTCCCTTGGACTTACCGTGTCCAGTTCCCCACAGGAGCCCAGGGTAAAATTGAATGTGGGGGATGAACTGATTGAAGGCAAAAGGTAAAGGGGACAGCAGAGGATGAGATGGTTAGACAGCATCACAGACTCAATGGACATGAATTTAGGTGAACTCTAGGAGACAGTGGTGGACAGAGGAGCCTGGCATGTTGCAGTCCATGGGATCGCAAAGAGCCAGACACCGCTTAGCGACTGAAAAACAAAAAACTGATTGACTTTCTGATAGACCTCACCCTGAAAAAAAAAATTTTTTTTTTATCAGAATAGCTTGACATCACCAGGCTTCTCTGGTGGCTCAGTGGCTAAGAACCTGTCTGCCAATGCAGGAGACACGGGTTCCATCTCTGAGTAAGGAAGATCCCCTGGAGGAGGAAATGACAACCCACTCCAGTATTCTGGCCTGGGAAATCCCATGAACAGAGGAGCCTGGCCAGCTACAGTCCACAGGATCACAAAACAGTGGGACATGACTGAACCACTAAACAACAACAAAAGCTCAGTATCAGGAGTCTCACCTAAACATGCTTTAAGCCTACAGATGGTGCTCATGAAAACCCCGGAAAAGGAGACTGAGCTCTGTCCCCCAAGGTCTTAAAAATAACCCAGCGGCTGTTGTCAGCCCTCCCCAGATGGGGACTCAATGCCAAGGAAGCTGCACCACCGAGGACTGAAATATACTCTATACCTATTTCTCAGATGCCTCAAACTGCAAGAAATTTCAGATACCTGGACACTTTCTCAGTGTGGGTAGAAGCATATCCCTCCTGGACAGAAAATCTCTGAGGTGGTTAAAGCCATCCATAGGGAAGTCATGCCCTGATTAGGCTTAAGGCATTAAAATAACATTGATCCTGGAGACCACAGTCAATAGGAAAAGAAGAAAATGGATCACACATTAAACAGGAAAGTTGCTAAAATGTCAGGAGACTAACTTAACTTGGAACAAGGCCTTGCCAGTTGCCCTGCTGCAGATCAGTAACTCCTGGAAGCAGGCTTAAATTAGGCCCCTTTTGACTATTGTGTGGTAGGCCATTCCAGCTGTCTGCTGCAGCAGGGGAGTCCATAAATGCTAAAACATGTAGCAGTGGCCAACTATATTAAAACTCTGGGCACTATACTAACCTCTGTTCATGAGTTTGCCTCCAGCAGGTGTACCTGTGCAACTGAAGTAGATGGTAATTCCCTTGTAGCTATAAAAGGGTCAACCGATTTGTTTAACTTTGTCCAAACAGATGGCACAGGAATTTAGTATATGTATTGAAAACTGGAACCAAAGCCCTAAGTTCAATTACAAAGTAGACAACATAATGCTCAGAGGTTTCATTGGGTTCAAATAGCTGTAAAAGACTGGCTAAGGAATATTCATCACCTCCGTTCAGCAGAAAGTAACCAGCCAAAGGGGTTTTGGTCCCTTTCCCCACAGGACTGTGAAACAGACAGTGATAGTGGGGAATTCTAATAGAATTCCCTATTAGAAATAGGTTCTTGGGAACAGAGAATGACCACAGAGAAGAAATTAACACCTCTCCCCTGGAGGCAGACGGGGACCTGGAAGTGTCTGACTATACTCCCACCCCTTTTACTGTTAAAAAAAAAAAAAGGCCTGAATTCTGACTCAGGCAAGATGGTTCTTTGGGGCATAAGTCCAGCATCTTCTCAATGTGTTGACTTTCTGAATAGAGTCTCTATCCATTGCCCCAACAGCTAATCTTTTGATTATTGGCCTGTCATGCAGAGAGCAGTTTGAGCGTGGACTCGATGACAGCATCTTTCCATCTTGCTTTTCTGCTTTAGTCATCACATCCCCTTGCATGACATTGACCCTCCTGCCTGTTTCACAGATAAGGACCCTTGTGATTTCATTGGGTCCACCTGGATAATCTCTCCCTCTCAACATCCTTAATGGGGTATCTGTGAAGTCCTTTTTGCCGTGTAAGGGAACATGGGTACAGGATATAAGGATTGGGGCACAGACATCTTGCAGGA
The DNA here is from genome assembly GCF_963930625.1 of Muntiacus reevesi. Lineage (NCBI taxonomy): Eukaryota > Metazoa > Chordata > Mammalia > Artiodactyla > Cervidae > Muntiacus > Muntiacus reevesi. Next base: position 24,866,810 of record NC_089250.1, read on the forward strand.
GTCACTCTTCAGCTGGTTTCATCGGGGAAGACACGCTGAGATGTCTCTAAAAACATGAATATCAAAGTAGATTTTCTAACTTCTTTCTTTCTTTCCAGATGCAGAGAGAAGTTGTTTATGCAAGAGGAGATGGCCCTGGTGCCTCTCGACCTGGACCCACAGCTCTCCCACCCTACGCCATTCCAAACTCTCCACCATCCACTCCTGTGCCCCATTCCATGCCTCCCTCTCCATCCAGAATTCCGTACGGAGGCTCCCGCCCAATGGTGGTTCCTGGTAATGCCACCATCCCCAGGGACAGACTCTCCAGCCTGCCAGTCTCCAGATCCATCTCCCCCAGCCCCAGCGCCATCCTGGAAAGAAGAGATGTGAAGCCGGATGAAGACATGAGCAGCAAGAACCTCGCCATGTACCGGAACGAGGGTTTCTATGCCGACCCTTACCTTTATCACGAGGGGCGGATGAGCATAGCGTCTTCGCATGGCGGGCACCCACTGGATGTCCCCGATCATATCATCGCGTATCACCGCACCGCAATTCGGTCAGCCAGTGCTTACTGCAACCCATCTCTGCAAGCGGAAATGCACATGGAGCAGTCACTGTACAGACAGAAGCCAAGGAAATACCCAGAGAGCCACTTGCCCACTCTGGGCTCCAAGACGCCCCCAGCCTCCCCTCACCGAGTCGGCGACCTGAGGATGGTGGAGATGCACGGTCACCATAACGCCCACGGGCCCCCCCACACGTTGCAGCCAGACCGGGCCTCGCCCAGCCGCCAGGGCTTCAAGAAGGAGCCCGGCACCTTGGTGTACATTGAGAAGCCACGGAGCACTCCAGGATTATCTGGGATTGTGGACCTGGGCCCTCCTCTAGTTGAGAAGCAGGTGTTCGCTTACAGCACGGCTACCATACCCAAAGACCGAGAGACCAGGTAAGGCGGGGAGGGTGGCGGGAGGCTGGCCCGTGCCCACCTGCTGGTGGTTTGGGCTGCTCTGCGGGAGTCGGCAGGAGAGAGCAGGAGTTAGCTGGGTGCCAGCCTTGGGCAGTGTGCCCTCCGGGTCCTGTGCTGGGTGGAGGGCGTGGGGAAGTAGGATCAGAGGTGGTTCTTGTCGGCAAAGAGTTTCTAAACCTGGTGGTTGAGTGGCATTGGCCAGTGGCCTGGCTAAAGACAGGCAGGCAGGCCACCCCAACAAGAGAGGTCAGAATGGGCCTCCTGAGTGTGGGTCTAACAGCAGCATCATTAGTGTATATCTGAATAATTCAGAAGAAAATTGGTTAGCAGATTAGAAGAAACCATTCAGAGAAACCAGTCAAGAGCTGGTCGTTATTGATCTCCCACTGAAAAGGTGGAGTGAGTGGTTCAAGTGCCCACTGTTTAAATTGGCAGTTTGTGTTTTGGTTTTTTTTCTCGAAGTGCAATTTTGTTTTCTCATGTGGTTTGGGGAAATGAAAAGAATGTGTCACTATCTGTCATCCAGGGTGAAAAACATAAATCTGCATAAAATTAGGATGGTGTCGATGTAATACTCATTTGGGAGTGGTACTGAGATCAGCAAACTTTTTCTTGTGGATAAGATACTCTGGGTATTTAAATTTCTTTTTTAATTCACATGTTTTTGTAATTCACCAGCCTAGAACCTTCATACTACATCTTGAAAACCCTCAAATTTATAGAGTTATAGAAAAGTCGATTTTGACAGAGAGAATTTCTCTAGCCTGGATTTGTTGATGGAAGGCAATAAATATATTAATTATAGTCATAAAAATCTAGGCAAAGAAATAGAGTTCAAAGGAGATTAAGCATGCAACCTGTTGTCATACAGGAATTCAGAAGGGGAGTGAGAATTACAATTCAGATATTCAGTCACTCAGTACCTTATTGGAACCTCTCTTCCCTCCTCCTCACCAAAAATGATCATATCACTTACTATTACATAACCTTGTAAAAGAGAAGGCCAAAATTGTGACTGGAATGTGAAATGTCTATCTTACTATCTTAATCACACAAATCAGAAAGTTCTGTCTTATTTGGCAGATTTTTATCCTGAAAGGGCCATCTCTAATCTGGTCACAGAAGAAAGATTCCAGGAAGATGGAAAGAGAATAAACATAAGTTTTGTGTTTCTTTTAAAGCTCTAACCTTCTCACACAACTGGAAAAAAATAAAAAAAAACAGAAACAGTGACTGACTTGATTATTCAGGACAAAGAAAAATTAAGAGTCAGAAAAAGATATTCATTTTCTCTCTTCCAAAGTCCTTAGGAAGTTAAATTCTAAGAATCAAAGGAAACAGACACCTCCTGTGACCATAGAAAGGTGTGTGGGATAAATACTGAGGCTCTTAGAACAGACCAGTGTCACAACTAGAGGGGACTCTGCCAAGATGGGCCTTAAGGGAGCCTGCACCTTGTACGAAAGGTGGGCTGTGAGGGGCTGGTTGGGAAGTGTGTGTCCCTGATAGGATGAGACTTGGAGTTATAAGAATTTCTTTCAGGAGACAAAACCTATTCATCTCCTGGGCTAGAATCCATTCTGCTCCCATCCTCCCACCCCGCCCTGCTGACCCACCTTGAGGGTAGGAGAGGACTGTGAGCTTGATTCCATCATGTATCTCATTAAGCCATCCACACTCTGCTGATTTCCAGGCACACTTTGGACAGTGATGGTGTCTGGCTTCTCGCTCAGCACCTGGTTCATTGTCATGCATGCAGTTACCACATATATATAACTGGACATCATTGAACGCATTTCCCAGGATTGGGTTATGGGTGGGACCAAAATGAAGGACCCTCTGCTATGTGGAATTGCCTCTCTGCTGCCCCCTGATTAGTCTTGAAGAATTTTAGCCTTAAGTAGCATCAGTATGGGGCTTCCCAGGTGGCGCTAGTGGTAAGGAACCTGCCTCCCAATGCAGGAGACACAAGAAACTCAGGTTCAATCCCTGGGATGGGAAGATCCCCTGGAGGAGGGCATGGCAACCCACTCCAGTGTTCTTGCCTGGAGAATCCCATGGACAGAGGAACCTGGCAAGCTACAGCCCATAGGGTCACAAAGAGTTGGACATGACTGAAGTGAGTTAGTGCACACACAGCATCAGTATATTTTCAGGTCCAATGTTTCCTCAGAGGTTTGTTTTACTGAAGCTCAGAAAATGCTGTGGATTTCTGTCTGACATACACGTCAGCAGCTACTTTTAGAAAATCCAGATTAGCATTTTTTTAGAATAACAAGTATTAGAAAATTTGATTAATTTTCTGAAATAAGATTAATGTTCACTTAAAATATACTGTCATGGTCATTTCCATATTCTGACATACAGTTGTAGTTTTAGAATACAATTTTACATTTTTCAATTTTTTTCATTCTTGTAAATATGAAATAGCAGAGAAGGAATTTTATCTCACATTTTGCCTACATGATTCCTCACCTGTTAATCAGCTTATCTCCAGTGGGTGGAACTGGAGGGTTGGAGTGCTTGTATATATGTGGGTAGGCTACACTCCCTTCTCCTGTAACCCTAGACACACACACACACTCTCCTATCTGTACATTTAGAGGTGCTATTACTGAAACACCTAAACATCCCCACTAACTCAACCCAGGACATAACAAAAAGTATGTAAAGAATGATTTCTTTGGTAAAAAAGAGTTGAGTCTGGACATTTTGCTGTTAGCACTCCCACCCAGCACCCCACTGTTAATTAGACAGGTCTCTTCTTCAACTGCAGTTCTAAACTCTTTTGGAAAGCTTAATGACTCAGCTGAAATGTAGTACTGCTGGGGTATAATATAAGAACACTGATGGTAGCTATCATTTATTAAGAATCTTTTATTGGCCAAATGCGAGGTTAAGTAGTTTCCATACATCGTATGATGTAATCATCATGATGACCCAGTGAGGTTCATACCACTGTCATCCCTGTTTTACAGATTCGGAAACTGAGCTCAGAGAGGTTAAGAAACTTGCCCAAGGTCACAAAGTCAGTAAGTGGCATAGAATGTCCACGCGCGTTAAAGAATCCATGCCTTTTAACACTAGGCAGTATTCTGCCTGGTAGGTGAAGAACTGTAAGCCCCACCTTCACCCAACAGAGAAGTGAATTCGGGAGTGAATTCTAAGCATTTCAACCAGGACAAAATGCTAAGTAGCGGCTCTGAAAGGAAATTTACAATCATCAACATGATAGAATTTGCATAATTATGCTGCTAAATATATACATGTCATTTAAAATAAAACTGCCCCAGCTAGTATATTAACACAATTATGAAGCAACAGGGGAAGAAAGAAGAGAACATTCTTGGTAGATTTTATTTTGAAAAAATAAATGTGAGCACCATGTCAAAGAAAATCTTAAGAATGCCAGAAACAATTACCAAAGCACAAGCTTATAGTCCATTGTCACACCTATACTGTGGTGCTATTTTAGATATATTTAATCTGTGCAACTATTGGTAAAGAAACTTCAGCCCCTAAGAATCTAACTTTTAGAGTTAGGGTCTTAAGCGTCAAACCAGTTTCTTTTGCAATTTCATATTACTAAAAAGCAAATAAATCTGAGGATTTTTTGCATGAAACTCTCAAGTGAAATTTTACATCTAAGATGTACAGCTACAGAAACACAGGAGGGAGAGTGAGAAATCTGTAGAGAGGCTTTCTTTGGGACACCGCTGGATTGAGATGCTTTTCCAAAGACCACATTTATGAAATAGCCCAATAACTGCAGGATGTTCGAAGTCAGAAAATTTTTCTTTTTCATCTGTACTTAGGAAACTTCCAACAGTAACTTTTTTTTAACACGATTTTCTAACAGCTCTGACTTGAAAATGAATTGAAGACAAAATAATTTCACCTTGATCTTGTACTTGGTCCATGTGCCTTGATTGAATGAATTTGGCATCTCTTTTCTTATAAAGATGCTTCCACAAAGCATCTAGTGATGACAAATTATATATAATAGATCTGGAAAAAATAGTGTAGAACATATTTGAGGTAGCATCCTCTTCCTGGGATGGCCGTGGACTTCAAGGTAAAAGAGTGGATTATAACTGCTTCGACCTTGATGATAGTACAGTCATCCATGGGGGTTGTTTCTGGGAGCCCGTGGGTACCCAGATCCACAGGTTTCTTATTTGTAGTTCAGTCGGCCCTGCACATCCATGGTTCCATATCTGCAGATTCAGTCAGTTTGCAAAATTCAATCTGCAGTTGATTGAATCTGAGGAAGCAAAACCTGTGAATATGGAGGGCTGACACTAATTCTCAAGTCTGAGCTTCTGGAAAGAAAATGACCTTGAGTGATAAGGTGGTTTTACCCAGATGATCTCCCATCAGCAAGGACTCCAAGAAGACAGTGGGTCCATGTGACTTTGAGGCCCAGTGCCAGGGAGATGGTGTGTGACAGATGACAGGAGGCATGAGGCTCTGTCTTCCCAAGGTTATAAAATTACTTCATTAAACAGCATCATTATCCCTACCCATGGCACATAAAACAGCCCTTAAGAATTGTAAAACTCTTAAGACATTTATGTTTTGCTATTTTCTATTTATAGTTTAGCTCATATAATGTGAAATATATCAAAATCACACTCAAAATTCAAGGGTGCTCATTGCAAAGTGACTAATAGCTCTCCTTCCAAATGTGTGACAGATTCCTCCTAATATAACGTTTTTCAACACATGGTAAACTTGAACTGAGATCATATTTTTAACACTATTCTGCACTGACAATAGCTAAATTCAACAAAACTAGTTAAGAATGCACTTGGGAGCAAATTTTTGCCTGTCTGGGCGTCTGTATGTGGAGAAAAAGAAGCTACAAGAGGTCTGCTGTGATTTCTAAAGCTTTGCAGATTTCCTGCCTTAGAAAAGGAAAGAAAATATCTATGTACAGGAGGGAGCCTGCAGCCTAACTGGTAGCTTGTGTCTGTTCTTAATCATTTTACATTGCTTTCCATTTTGTGAGCATTGAATATCTTTTTTTACTTTTTTCTAACTGGAGTGTAGTTGCTTTACATTGTGTTAGCTTCTGCTGTACATCACCCACACATGTACACACATCCCCTCTTCCTGGGGTTCCCTTCTCGTCCAGGTCACCATGGAGCACTGCGTGGCATTCCCCGTGCTCTACAGAAGGTTCCCATCAGTTGCCCATTTTATACACAGTAGCAATAGTGCATATATGCCAATTCAAGTATCACCCTGTTGGTAGCTTTGAGGGATAGGACACATCTTTGGTTTACTAGCTGACTGAGTCAAAGTCTAAGTTCAGATTTGTGTCATTTTAAAATGTTCAGTGCCTGGCAGACCTTTGGAGACTTTCTAAACTGTGTTATGTATCCTGCTGGAGGGATGAATCTGAATGATGGAAAAAAGAATGATTGTTTTTTTTTCCTTTTGAATGTATAGTCAGAGAGGAGCCACGTCAGTTGTCTCCTGAGTATCTGGTTGGCCAAAAAGTTCATTATGTTACGGAAAAACCTGAACATTTTGGCCAACCCAGTAATTAGACTTGGGATCTTCCCAGAGCAGGGTTTCTTCACTTCTACACTCTGGATATTTTGGGCCTGTCCTGTGCGTTCTGGGATGTTTATCAGCAGCTCCAGCCTTCCCCCGTCCCACCCACTGCTCAGCAGTATCAGAGTCCCCAGTCATGACAACCAAAGATGTCTCCACAAGCTGTCAAATCCAAAACATGGTCTTGACAATTATTACTTCAGTTCTACCCTTACCTCTTGGTAAAGTGGCTTCATTATTGTTAGAACTTGCTGTTGTCATCTTGGTTCAGTCAACCTGTGATCAGTCATTTACTGAGAGGCAGTAACTTGTCATGTTTACGAACGTGATCTCCAAAGCTATGTAGCCTGAGTTCAAGTCCCTGTTCTGACACTTGCTAGCAATTGGAAGTTTGACAGATCACTGAGTCTTGCTCTGCCTCAATTTGCTCATCTGTAAAATGGAGATAATGATAGCACCTACCTCATACAATGGAACAGCTCATTACAATTAAGTGCCATGTGCCCCCCCCCCCACCCAGCATAGAGTAAGTGCTGGAGAGTTCCTGCTTTGAGCAAAGTACTCTACTAATGCTACTAAGCTCAAGATTAATATACAGAGATGACAAGGACAAAAGACTATACTGGAGGAAGCAGGGAGACAATTGTTAAATAGAATACCAGGAAAAACATAAAGTAGGTAGGGGGGCACAGGAGAGAATAAACATGAGCATGCACAAAGAATGGAATTAGCTGGGATTAAACATCAAAATGAGAATGTTGAGAGTATCAAAGCCACTTTTAAGTCCCTTTCAGGAGAGTAGTAGGGGTTACACATTGACTTGAGTCCAGGAGCTAAGAGACAAGCCAGGATGACAGCATCTTTTTCAAATTGCACCCGAGCAGTATGACTGATGATAAGGACACCTAACCAGGTAGAGCTGAAGTTATTAGTTTATCAGATGCCTGTTTTGATGCCTAATGGTGCCTGACCGATTCAGCTGTTGTCTGAATTGCTTTCCTGTGTAGCTCTAATTAGGGATCAATAAATGTCTATTGAGCTTCTCTTTATGTACTTAGCTGGGGACTGCATGCTTTGTAGAAACTTAGATATGTCCCCACCTGCAAGGAATATGAACTGGGAAGATAGTCATAAAACATTAAAAGCATATTATAAGCATGTAAGCTATGCCACAGTTCAGTGCAGGAAGCTCTGGAGCCACAAAGGTGCATTAAATAACTGGTTTTTTAAGAACAGCCGCAACAATAGGATTGCAATCATAGGTGATGCTCAGAGCTGATCTTTTTGTCATCCTAAAAAAGTCAGGGTCTCCCAGTGAAGCAGAGAAAAGAGAGGAGGATGTGCAACTCACTCAGGGGGAAGTGTTTTTCCCCGAGGCTGGAGCTGCAGAGGGAGATTTGCTCCCAGCATCTCCCAAGTTCTGCTGAAAAGTCAGGACACGTTTTCCTTGAAAATAATGAGGAACAATGAAAGGACTAATAATACACTGTAGGTTAAAGAGGCTTGCATGGGCCAGCTGGAGATTCAACCACTGTTGATTCCAAGTTCTAAACAATGAAAGTAGGAGAAAACTTTTCAATTACAAGCCTGCCATAATTTGGGGACGGCTTGTACGTAATTAATTCCAAAGAAGTGATACAGAGAGTAATTGCTATGAATGCAGAACTGGGAGCACTTCCCTGAACTTAGGCTGGGCTGGATGCTTTCATGAGAATACCGACTAAGATGGGCACGCATTTAAGGAATTTACATAATGGAATGAAAAGATACCATTTGGAAAGACAGATTGATCTGTATCCAGAATTTGCTGTATCTCTCCCATTATGCTACCAAGAAAAATGACATCTGGATTTGATGTCTTGCCAGTTTCAGATTACAGAGGTGCTGAGAAATTGAATTACGACTTCATTCACAGGAATATAGCTTTATGGATAAGCAATATTTGCTAGTCATTCCTTAGACTACTGAGTTCAGTCAAAAGCTGTCTGATAAACATCATATTCAACCAACTGACAAATGTCTGAAGACAGCCCTACTCTTACCCAGGGGATACTGTATCAAAAATACCAGTGGAAGGACTGTCGAAAAGCTCCCACAAACCAGTTTCTCAAAAGGGAAAGCCATCACCTGCCACTAATTAGATGACATTAAAAATGGACCCCTGCATCTTCCTTGAATATTCATGAGATGCTGTCAGTGAGATGCCTTAGGTCTGAAACCAGAAACTAAGAACAACCTAAACTCTATGAGACTCAGATAAGCCCCTTTCCTTGCCGACTAAAACCTCCTTCTTCAGAGAGAAGAGGAATACATGTTTAGGTTCAGCCTGGCAAGGTTAAAACTCCCTGCAGGTTCCATGTGGCTGCACCCCCGCCTGTCTAATTGCCTGATGGCCCAGTGGCTGGGTAATCACTCCGGGGCCGCCAGGATGTCCCAACCATCCAGCCTCTCTTGGGAGTGGTTGTCCCACTGTCTGATGGAGTTCACAGAGATTACACTTGTCCTTATTTTAATTGGGGACTTTATTCATAAATGAAGTGATTCAGAATTGTAGCCAGGTCTAAGCATTAATTCACTGCAGATGGTGACTGCAGCCATGAAATTCCTTACTCCTAGGGAGGAAAGTTATTACCAACCTAGATAGCATATTAAAAAGCAGAGACATTACTTTGCCAACAAAGGTCCATCTGGTCAAGGCTATGGTTTTTCCAGTGGTCCTGTATGGATGTGAGAGTTGGACCATGAAGAAAGCTGAGCGCCAAAAAATTGATGCTTTTGAACTATGGTGTTGGAGAAGACTCTTGAGAGTCCCTTGGACTGCAAGGAGATCCAGCCAGTCCATCCTAAAGGAGATCAGTCCAGGATGTTCATTGGAAAGACTGGTGCTGAAGCTGAAACTCCAATACTTTGGCCACCTGATGCGAAGAGTTGACTCATTGGAAAAGACCCTGATGCTGGGAGGGATTGGGGGCAGGAGGAGAAGGGGACGACAGAGGATGAGATGGCTGGATGGCATCACCGACTCGATGGACATGAGTTTGAGTAAACTCTGGGAGTTGGTGATGGACAGAGAGGCCTGGCATGCTGCGATTCATGGGGTCGCAAAGAGTCGGACACCACTGAGCAACTGAACTGAACTGAAGCATTAATTTGAACTTCCAAAAATTGTGGGTCTTAAAAAGTCTGTGTTGACTCTTGTAGGGTCAACGTGTATTGCCAATAAATACCTCCTCTCTCTCCCTGTCTGTCTCTGGAGCTGAAGGGATCTAGTCTTTTTTTAAAACCATTAAGAATTTATTGAAGTAGAGTTATTTACAATGTTATGTTGATTTCCACTCTACAGCAAAGTGATTCATATTTTTTTCCATATAGTTTATCACAAGGTATTAAATACAGTTCCCTGGGCTATACAGTAGGACCCTGTTGTTTATCCATCCTATATATAATAGTTTGCACCTGCTAATCCCAGACTCCCCTATCCATCCCTCCCCCAACCCTCCTTTGCTTTGGCAGCCATAAGTAGTCTGTTCTCTATGTCTGTGAGTTTATTTCTGTTTTGTAGATAAGTTCATTTGTGTCATATTTTTTACCAATTATTTATTTAGCTGCACTGGGTCTTAGCTGCAACACGTTGGATTTTTACTGCCCTATACAGGATCTTTTAATTGCAGCTTGTGAGATTTTTAGTCACTGCATGTGAACTCTTATTTGCGGCATGTGGGATCTAGTTCCCTGACCAGGGATCAAACCCGGGCCCTCTGCACTGGGAGCATGGAGTCTTAACCACTGCCCCACCAGGGAAGTCCCGGTGTTGTATTTTAGATTCCATGTACAAGTGATATCATATGGCATGTCTTTCTCTGTCTTACTTCACTTAGTATGATAATCTCTAGGTCTATCCATGTTGCTGCAAAAGGCATTATTTCATGCTTTTTTTTATGGCTAAGTAATCTTCTGTTATACAGTATATATGTGCCATGACTTCTTTATCCATTCATTTGTTGATGGGCGTTTAGGTTGCTGCCGTGTCTTGGCTGTTGTGCAGAGTGCTGTTGTGAACATCGGGGTGCATATATCTTTTCAAATTAGAGTTTTTGTCTTCTGGATCTATGCTCAGGGAGTGGGATTGCTGGATCATAAAACAACTCTATGTTTAGTTTTCTAAGGAACCTCTGTACTGGTTTCCAAACTGGCTACACCAACTTACATTGCCACTAACAGTGTAGGATAAAAGGATATAATCTGTTAATTGCAGACTTTTAGAAGGAGAAACAGGACAATTCTCAAAGGACCAATGAGGGCTACTTCTCTGGTCAAATGCTGTTTTCACTATCATGCAGCTCAGGGTTTCTTGGTCTTTGTAATAAAGGCCGGGTGTCCTGACTCTTCCAACAAGCACAGGGATCTAAGAAGACAAGAGAGAGAGAAACATGAGCGAGGCCTCCTTTTCCCTAAGAATCATTATCTTATTTCTTTGCAGTCCACCTTGAGATTTTGCAGATCAAAAACAAGTACAAAAAGACACGTGCACCCCAGTGTTCACTGTAGCACTATTCACAATAGCTGCACCATGGAAACAACCTAAATGCCCAACAGAGGAATGGATACAGATGTGGTACATGTGTGCAGTGGAATATTACTCAGCCACAAAAAGGAATGAAATTGGGTCATTTGCAGAGATGCGGATGGACCTAGAGAGTGTCATACAGAGTGAAGTCAGTCAGAGAGAAAATATCGTATAATATGTAGAATCTGAAAAAATGAGTACAGATGGTCTTATTTACAAAGCAGAAATAGAGATGTAGAGAACAAGTATATGGACACCAACGGGGAAAGGAGGGGAATAGGATGGATTGGGAGATTGGGACTGATATAGATACACTATTGATATCCTATATAGAGAGTAGATAACTAATGAGAACCTGCTCTGCAGCACAGGGGCCTCTCCTGAGTGTTCTGTGGTGACTAAATGGGAAGGAAATCCAAAAGGAAGGGATACACACACACACATATATACATATATATATATATATATCACTGATTCACTTTGCTGTACATAAGAAATAGCACAACATTGTAAAGCAAATATGCAATAAAAAAATAATTTTTTAAAGCAGGTGGGAGTGGGGAGCTTCCTTCCATAACCCCCTTAGGGTCACTCAAAAGACTGTCTCTCCCCATAGCTTTTGACACTCATTGGAAGGTCAAATACAGGCCTGTGATCAGGTAGCCAGAATAGGAACAAACAGCTATTCATTGTGGTTTGTACCTGTACTGGAAAAAAAAAAAAAAAAGAAAAGACATGTCACTTCCAGAGCAGGAATATGAAAATTTGCCCTCAGGTAAGAGAAAGAAAATGCAGAGTGGGTGATTTCATGAGGCAGGGTGTAGGCTTGCCCTGGGGAGCAAGGGCGCTCACCAGGGAAGTGGAGCCTCGCCCCGGACAGTGGGTGAGTCACGGGAGGCGGCCCAGAGCCTAGCTGGGAGCACTGGGTGGGGCGCGGGTGGGGGGCAGGCGGCCAGCTGAGTTTTCTTACATCCTGCCCCTCGGTCCTTGTTGAGCAGGAAGCCTCAGTGTCCTCGTTGTAACCAGGGGATAGCAGCTAGGGTTCTAGTTGGCATCTAGATGGCAACAGAACCTCCTCCGGGTTCTGTTGAAATAAAAGCAGGTATTGAATCACCTTGTGAACTGCAGAGTTCTCCATAAGTAAGAGACCTTGTGTATGTGGCAAATTAGATAGGAGGGGATTTTGAGGGAGAATGGCTATAGGTATGGCTGAGTCCCTTTGCTGCCCACTTGAAAACTATCACAACATTGTTAATCGGCTGTATTCCAGGAGAACATAACAAGTTTTTTAAAAGAAACACCAGACCTTGTGACCTAACACGGCGAAGTCAGCCCCTTCGCCCAGAGGAGCAGCGTGTGCGGACCATTTGGGGATGGTGTGTTTAAAAGCTGACTTCGGACTGTGTTCTGGTCTCAGCCAGAGCGACCCGCCCTGAAAGTAGGTTGTGAAATAGATTAAAGGCAACCTGGAGTGTTTCCAGGTGCAGTGCTGTGCTGGGCAGAACCCTCTCTGAAGGGGTGATCCTACCACACACAGGCCTAGGTGTGGCTGAGCTTTGCACGGCCTCCGGGCCCGTCACACCTTTTTTTTTTTTTCCTTCTTTTTTTCCTTTGCTTCGGTCGAGATCACCAAACCACAATGGAAAGAAAACTGTGGGGGTCTAAAGTAAGTTCCCTCCAACTAGAAAATTGTGTGAGTCTAGAATTTTGTGTCTGGCAGGATGCAGTTCTTGTTGGGTTACAGGGGTAAGAGAAGGGGTGCCTCTTTTTAATAAGGAGTGCAAGCCCCTTGGGGGAAGACAGGCGCTGTTTCCTCTGCGTACCATGTTCATTCAGCCTCTTACGTTCCCTGCCATGAACTCGTTCACTGGCTTCCTGTGTTCAGACTTGCTGGGGCTTTTCCTTACTTTGGATTCCTGTCTTCCCATCTCGGGTATGACTCTCTCATCCAGTACTTGGGCTGAAAGTCCTGCTCCAGCCATTGCTGTCAACCTCACTGCCACCACGCTGGTCCATTTCGTCTCATCTCTTCCGCTCCTCAGACAGTCAGGAGCAAAGCCATACCAGCGGAGAGACAGTGAGGCTGAGAAAGAGGTCAGGACAGGGGAGAGTATGAGAGTAGTCTGCTGGGTAAACAGCAGGAAAATTAAAAGGAACTTGCAGACAGTACTGATGGCAGGAGATGAAGGGGGAAAGGCCAGCGTGCAGGCACAGAGCTGGTTTGTGTTACCAGGAGAACAGAAGACACCAAAGTTTGTTGTTCTTTTTTTTTGGGGGGGGGGGGGGAATTCTGTGCCAAGTCTTAGTTGTGGCACACAGGATCTTCCATCTTCATTGTGGCATGTGGGATATTTTAGTTGCAGCATGTAGAATCTTCTAGTTGTTACATGTGGAATCTAGTTCTCCAACCAGCGATTGAACCCAGGCCCCCTGCATTGGAAGTTCAGAGTCTTAGCCACTGGACCACCAGGGAAGTCCCCAAAGATTGCTGTTTTTAAAGACGATTTTGGAGTTTTCACATCCAGAATGTAAAGTCATACTGAGTAAGGATTTTAAGGTCAAGGAATGTCTGAAGAAGAGTTTGAGATCTGTGGTGCCAACCTGCTGAAAGGGTTAGCAGTGTGGATGCTGAAGCTCGGTAAGGTGATGGTCTGGGGTGTGGCAGACAGGAGGCCAGCTTTCTGTGCTGAAGTCACCCAAGGATGTGAGGGAATTTCCTGAGTGCTGGTAGGGACCTGAAGGATGAGTAATGCAGAACTCAGAAGCAGGGGAGATGTGGAGGGTTTGGACAGATGATGGATTGAAGTGATAAAGGGAAAGCAGAATAGCCCTAGTCTCCTTTCTCCATGAGCAGAGGGCAAGGGCGAGATAGCAGCCTTCAATGTCAGGGTTGTAGATAGTACTTCTTCGTGGCCGTCTGTGAGCCCAGTCCTCCTCTAAGGACTAAGGATGCAAACAAAGATACATGACATGGTCAGTATCCCTAAGGAGCGTGTAGTGGTACCCAGACAGTACCATGACCTCCAAAATACTTACAGGTACATGCCATGGTAGCCCCACTCAGATATCACCAACTCCATCAATATCCTGAATAAATCTAGGTGTTTCCATGAGAAGTTTTATTTACTGGGCATTTTTGGAAGAATGTCTTCAGTTACCGGCTCTTTCACCAAAAGGTTAACATTGGGCAGAAGAACTGAGTTCATGGCTCAGAGTCCTTTATTTAAAGCTTTACCACAAATTCAGATCATTTGAATTCCAGTGCTCTGTTGACCTCATCTAAAAACAGTGTCTTTAATAACTCTGGTATTTTTTCCTCTCATGCCAAAGCATCAGGGCATGAACAAACAAGGGCACAGCCTTGCTTTAAACCTGTTCACTCTTCGGTTCTGGAATACGCTGTTGGCACTGCCAAGATGAAAGGGTTTTCATCTTGGGATGAAAGGTTTTCTTGGGAGCATTTAGATTGCTCCCAAGAAAAAAAATGGACTTTGTGAGAGGAAGGTATTGCTTAAGGATGATTATACCTGATTCACTGCTGTGTCTGCGCTGGCTCACGTGGCACCTACCACATATTAAGTGCCCAGAAATGTTTGTTGGTGACTCATTGACCATTTATAACTTTCTGGGGGGAGAGAGATAACAAGGAATGAGCAGGAACCAGAAAAAAAAAAATCATAAAATACTAGAACTAGAAGTGAACAGCGACCCACCTAGTTAGTAGTCTCAGAAAGCCAGCCCTGGTTACTGCAGGTGATACTGAGTATCCTGTACCAGCAGGTTCCAAAGGATAGTGGCTGGTTGCCAAGGTGAATGCAGACTGGGAGTTTAGGCACATCAGCTTGGCAGGCTGGTATCAGCCAGCTCCCGACACTTTTTTTTTTGGATATTTAAAAACATATCCTTAAGGATTCATTATAGGGGAATTACCAGTCTCATGCTACTTGGTTTTTAATAGCCATTCATTTACCTAGATGCACAATGATAAAGACTTACTTCAGGCTTAACGAGGCCTCAGTCAGTCCAAAGACAAGTCCCCAGTCACAAAACGTTGAATCAAAAACTTGTATGAATGGATATGCTCATTAAAAATATCTCCCCGGATGCAGATTTTTTTTTTCTTCCCTTTCCTAGACTCTGTGGAGAGCAGACCACGAGCTGTCTGCGTTTTGCTCCGTCTTCGCAGACAGACGGACTTGCAGGAAGGCTGGTTGTAGCAGCAGGAATTTAATACTGAGATCAGCACTTTCTCTGGATTGGATTTGAATTTTTTATTAATATTATGCTTGAGCCCCAGGAAGATTCATTGAGCCAAGCTGACTTATAACACTAAATGACTAGTTAACCGTACATACTAATCACATAAATATGGTTTATGGAATGAAATAAAATGGTCTATGAAATCACTTTTAAGCCATCTTTTCAACAGTAATTATACCCACCCTGGAATACCTTAAACCAAGTGATATTGGCAAGAATTAGCTGGAGCATCTTTAATATTCTAATGATTATCATTCAAAATTGCCACTGCAGTGAAATGACAGGGTTGTTTTAATTTCTCTTCTTCCACTGCATTTCTCTTTCTTCCCCCTTTCACATTTAAAACATACTTCATAACATTTCATCATGGGAGAAGGCTGCCGAAGTTTCCAGTTGCTGTAATTTAGTTAAACCATAAAATTGTTTCCAGATTACCAGCCATGAAATGGAAAGACAATCTTATTTATGAATTTATAAATCAGATAATCTCCTTCAAATGAATCCTGAAACCAGAAACACTTTGATGATTAAACAGGAGGGAAAAAGTTTTCTCATTACCATGTGTCAAAAGAATTGTATTTTTGCAAAGTGGTTTTGGCCGAGACAGTGGAACACGCGTGTGCAATCTGTGTGCATGGCGCCTGGGGCGTGCACTGTCTCCTGGGCACGGGGAGAGAATCGCTCCCTCCTTGGCCGTCAAGCTCAAGTGTTCCGAGCTCTCCATGTTCTGATAGATCTTATCTCCTTCCTGGTGACCCCACTGGTGACATAACCTGGAAGAGGCCACCCAAGGAGCTTCCAGTCCTGTCCTCAGAGATGCAAACAGAAGAACAAGTATGTGAGTATCTGGACTGAATGCAGGGTTTTCGCTCCAAAACATCTAGACCCTCATCCCAGGCAGGTCTGCAGGCTCCGTCCACATCAGTCCTAGAAGTCAGGAGAGTGGCATGCCGTTCAGGGGTTTTCTTTCTCTTCACCCTAAAAGCATTGTCTGGGGTGAGAACGGTGAGAGGCCGAGTACCAGCTGCGCCGCGGAGGATGCCAGAGGTGTGGAGGAAGCCCTGTGGGTGCCTCTCTGAGAGGACTCATCTGTGCCGTACCATTCTGCAGTTCTCACCATGGTGATGAATCTGCTGAAGATCACAGTCCTGCGTCTGGATTGATTCTGGTGATTTGTTAGACTAGGTCATGATAGCTGGTGACCAGAGAGGGACCGGAGAGAACCATGATGTAGCCCTAATCAGCACTGTGCCTAGGCCAGCACTGGAATCCATCTGCCTTTTCTCTCCCCCACAGACTCCTGCTTGTTCTCTGTAGCCGTGGACTTACCTACTGCTAACATCTCTTGATATTATTGTCTCCTGGGGGCAGTTAGTTTGTCACCATGCCTTTGTATCCTGCACTCCAGCTTCAGAGAATCCATTAAGCCTCTTCCTAACCAAAAGAATGTCCTGCCACTTTGTAAAATTATATATTTAATTACTTGGCTGCATTGGGTCTTAGTCATGGCAGGTGCAGCATGCGGACCCTCTGAGTTCTGGCATATGTGATCTAGTTCCCATGCTGGCTCTTAGCATATGGGATCTAGTTCCCAGACCAGGGATTGAACTTGGCCCCCTGTGTTGGGAACATGGAGTCTTAGCCTCTGGACCACGACGGAAGTCCCTGCTTTCCCACTTGAAAAGAAAAGAAACCCTTTGCATTTGTCTAGGATTGAATAAGAGGGGTAAACTAGTGCCTCTCGAGGTAGTTCTGAGAGCACCCCTGCTCTAAGGGCCATGAGTTTGGCTTCCAGCATCACCATGGGAAGACTGAGATTCTGAACAGTGTCCACCCGGAATGCCTGTGTGTGTATGCCCCACACTTGGAGATCAGCCACCACCCCATCAGTCCTAAGGTGCTGTGCAACTTGGGTCCGATAAACTTGGCATCGCCAGTGGGTATTTATTAACCTGTTTTCTTTCTTTTTCTTTTTATATTTATTAGCTATTTATTTGACCGTGTCAGGGTCATAGTTGCTGCACGCGGGAGCACCATTGTGTGATGTGGGATCTTTCGTTGCAGCCCATGGACTCCCTAGTTGTGGTACGTGGGCTTAGCTGCTCCATAGCAGGTGGGATCTTAGTTCCCCAACCAGGGATCGAACCTGCATCCCTTGCATTTGCAAGGCGGATTCTTAACTATTGGACCGCCAGGGAAGTCCCTAACCTGCTTTCTTGAGTGGGATTTCTTACTAATTTTCCTCTTTGCCCCATGCACAGCTTTATGACAGACAGGACGCTGAGAACACACACATAACTGAAAATGCTCACAAGCTCAGAGGTTTAAAACACTTGGAAAGTCACTCCAGGTAGACGCATATCTCTGCTCACTGAGAGAGATCCTACTACTAATAATTCTCACCCCCTGGCCTCACCCCATAGTGGGTTGACAACCATTAATCCTCCAGACTGCATGACTTACATCCTAGAAACTCAATATTGTGACACAACCATTTATTTTAAACTAAAGAAAAAATTGCATGGAATTCTGAAGTCAGACGCTTGTAATTGTGAAATGAATCTCAGTGTTTTCTACATCACTGAGGGTTATATTCCAAAGGCAAAGTGCAAAGCCAAAAAACTGTATGAGCAAAATTACTCTTCAGAATCCTTTTACTTGCCTTGAAGTTCAAGATACAGATGTAGCGTCTCTTGTGAAGTCCAACATAACCAGTTGTTTTAAGTGAAAGAACGGACCACCATGACCTTTTCCGTTGGGTACCAGATAAAGTGGTTGACTTGTGTTTAAAAGCCAGTGTCTGAATGTGCAGTTTGTCACCCGGGAACCTTTACCATTGCTCACACTCCAAGAGGCCCGTGGGACTGAGACACCCCCCACCCCCAGAGAAGAGTGGGGGCCGCTTCTCTGTCTCAGGCTGGGACTTGACACTTCCTGATGAGGGTACGATGGTAGTCCAGGCAACCACACTGTTCTAATTCTTCTTCTGTCTTTTACTCTCTTGAACTACTGAGCAAGAAGAACTGAATTTGTGTGCCATGACTTGTGTGATGGCTCTGTCCTTAGCACAGGTCGCTCTGTGGTGGTGACTGTAATGTGTTGGAAATAACGGTGATAGTTCCATGACGCTGTTGTTGCTCTGACCATACAGAAATGTGAGCCTGTTTTGGAAGCCAAATGAATCGTGTGTAGCCTTAGAGAACCTTGAACAGAGAGGTGTAGTATCTGTGCATGATTTAAAAACTGAGAACTGTTTTCATTCGTGTCTTGAGATAACCAAGTTGGTGGGGGTAATTGTTTTCCTGCTGAATCCGTAAAAGCCCTCTGATTCCTATGGCATTGATTTGAGGACCCTCTGCCTTCTAGTGTGAAGACATTGATTTCAGTCACACTTTCCCGTGCTCTCAAGAGACAGTTACTTGTGTACTCTTGGGCTGTGCAGCAAGTCCTACTCCGGGCACACAACAAGCGTCTCCATCATTCACACCAAAACCGGCAACCTCGGAACGAGCACAGCTTGAAAGTGTGTGTTCCTGGCCCACTCCCTCCCCCGACTGGCCTGGGACCCCTCTGGTGCAGAGGACTAATAGCAAAAGCAGGGCAGGAAGGCTCAAAAACACAAAGATGCACAAAGAGAATTATTTCCAAGGGAGAAGCTTTTCTGTTTTCCATGAGGCCTCTGCCGATCTCTCCAGGGTCTTTTTAGTAAGATCATTGGGTCAGTACTCATCTCTGACCATCAAATCTCAAACTCGGTGGGGATTTGCAGGCTTGTTGGTTTCTGCAAGCCAGGTGGGGCTGAACTTTGGAGGCCTGCTCGGTGGAGGTGGAACCTTTATAACCCTCAGATGATCACTGCCCTCGACAAACCAGTCCGAAAGTCAACACAGCTTTAACAAACAATTCTCTTGTTTTACAGAGAGAGAATGCAAGCCATGGAGAAACAGATTGCCAGTTTAACTGGCCTTGTTCAATCTGCGCTTTTTAAAGGGCCCCTTACAAGTAATAGCAAAGATGCCTCTAGGTAAAAAGAAGAAAGCAACCCGATTCAAAATTAATTCAATCTGTTTCTCTTTAATGATTAAGATCATTCATTCATTCCAATCGTTTTCTTGTAATCATTTCAAGGCTGAAAATATCCACGTCTCTATGAATCATGGTTTGTTTGTTTGTCTGTCTGTTTCCGGTAATTCTTGGTCGAAGGTAACACTTTGGCCCAAGAAGGGTAAATGGGCTTCCCAGTGCATGTGGCTTTGTGGCCCACTGCGCAGTGCCTGCCACCGCCCTCTGCACATCTCCACACCCTCCATCAGCTGAAAGTCATGAGTGCGCCTCCGCTGCACCCCTGGGAAGCCTTTTCCATTCCGGCCAAAAGTGGTGCCGATGCTGGAATACCTTCATTGCTTAATACCATCACTAGCTGCCGCTGATTGCTTGGAATAGTGAATGGAAGTGGGGAAGAAAAGCATTTTGGCAACTACAGAGCTGACTCTCTTTTTCTTTCCTTCAGCGAGAAAATGATGAAAACCACAGCCAGTAAGAACCAAACAGATGGTGCAGGTAAGTGTTCTTCAGACCCACAGGAGGTCTGGGAGCTGCCTTTGATGGGGCTGGTTTGCTTCTAGACCTATTAACCTCTCCCTACGTCACCTGTGTAATTAATTCGAGGTGGGGTTTGGGACTAAGCCATTTCATCCTCTCCTTTCCATCTTCAGTTATTCACTTCCTCATTTATTTATTCATTGGTGAGGTTCTATACTCAACAAATACTTATGTGCCTGGGACTGGGTAAGGACAGTGGGCTGCCTACCCACTAATCCAATGCAGAAAATGGATCTGGGACAGATCATTGTATGATGAAAAGTGAAAGTGAAAGTCACTCAGTTGTGTCCAACTCTTTGCCACCCCATGGTCTATGCAGTCCATGGAGTTCTCCAGGCCAGAATACTGGAGTGGGTAGCCTATCCCTTCTCCAGCAGATCTTCCCAACCCAGGGATCAAACCCAGGTCTCCTGCATTGCAGGCGGATTCTTTACCTGCTGAGTCCCCAGGGAAGCCCAAGAATCAAACCAGTGTCTAAACATTAAGAAAAAGTGCAGGATGTACAGACAAGCAATAATAAAAACACAATGGTCCAGAGCCTATGGGATGACATACCATCTGCTGTCGGTTTCATCCTTGGTTTATATCCCTGAGGACAGGGCAGCTGGATTGTACTTGGCATCATGAGTTTCCCAACAAAAAATAATGGAAAGCTGATACATAAAATTCAGACCCTTAAAAAAACATAACTTCTGTTTTTTTTTTTTTTTAATCAAGAAGAGAAAATCATTGGCTTCATAATTGGCTTGATATAATTATGTAGGCTCATCTATTGGATATTCAACAAAGTAAATTTAAAAAAGCAGGATGAATGTTTAACCATCAGGGCTAGCCTTGACCAGGGCCATTTCTCTGGGGGAAGTAACACAAACTGAAGCCAAAAGGATGAGGAGGGAAAGGAAGAGACACCCAGGTAGAGAGCAAAGCATGTACAGGTGCCGTGGAGAGCAATTTAGATATTATTCTAAGTGCACAGGGAAGGCAGTCGAAGGTTCTGCACTGGGGAAGGGCCTCAGCGCAGCAGCAGGATGTGACTGGATAAGAAAACAGAATGAGCTGATAGGGAGCCCCCAGGGGTCAAGGCAGAAGAAGGTGTACTTGGAACAAGGTCTGCTTTTAAATGCCAGCACTCCCCCCGAAGGCCTGACTCTGGTATCTCAGGCTGTAAAGAATCTGCCTGCAATGCAGGAGACCCAGGTTCAGTCCCTGGGTCGGGAAGATCCCCTGGAGAAGGGAATGGTTACCCACTCTAGTATTCTTGCCTGAAGAATCCCATGGACAGTCTATGGGGTCACACAGAGTTGGACACAACTGAACGACTCACACTTTCACTCCCCCCAAAAAGGCCCCAATTATATTCCCTGTTGACTTCACTAGTATCCGGGTATACATATGCATTTTTATAATGGAAAATGTACATTTCTGGTGGTCTGGCCTCATTTGATCTTTTTTTTTTTCCCCAATATTTACTTACTCATTAGTAAATGACTGTTTGACTAATTGACTAATTGACTGACAAATAACTAAATTGACTGCACCAGGTCTTAGCTGTGGCACGTGGGATCTTTTTAGTTGCAGTATGTAGGAACTCTTAGTTGTGGCATGTGGGATCTAGTTCTCTGACCAGGGCTTGAACCTGGGTCCCCTGCATTGGCAGCATGGAGTCTCAGCCACTGGACCGCCAGGGAAGTCCCTGTCCATGTATACTTGATATCCATCTTAACCTGCAGACTCAAGGTGGGCCTCTCTCAAGAACATGATGTCTTCCTTTCCCTTGGGTTAGAAATAGACATCATTTCCAGGGACACATTTGGCTGTTGAATTACTCAAGAAGCGCATGGTACGTTGGCTGAAACCCCTAACAGGGGGAAAGCCACAGAGGGTGTTAGTGCCACATGGCAGAATGGACAGAACTGGGGCCTTATGTTGAGATGTCTGCTGGTCCTGATTCCCCCTAGCCGAGTTCAGGCTCTGCAGCTCTAAAGCCAGCAGGGCTGTTCTTCTTCCAGCATTCCCAGTCCTCACAGGATTGGTTGCTTTCCTTAGAAATCAACCAATGACCTTGACTGCAGCCAGAGAATTGTTCCGTGGCAACTGCTGAGCTTGTCTTCAGAGCACTTATTTTCTGATTATGAACCTATGGGGGGAAAAGACACCAACTGACCTTGCAGAAACGGAGAGCAGATGGGTGGTTGCCTGCGGGTGGGGGACATAGAAGATTTTGGTCAAAAAGGACCAGCTTCCAGTTAGGGGATGAATAAGTTCTTACATACTGTGTGGTGATTGTAGATAACAGTATTGAACTGGGCACTTGAAAGTTGCCAAGGGAACAGATCTTAAATGTTCTCACCCCAAGAAAGACATGGTAATTATGTGACAGGATGAACGTAACATTTTTGATAGGTAATAATCCTACGGCCATACATTAACTGTGTCAAACTGACACATCGTACACCTTAAAGTTACACAGTATTATTGTATGTCTGTTACATCTAATAAAGTCGGGGTGCTACCATTAAACAGACACTAAAACATTCTGTTCCTCTGGCTTCTATTCTAGAAATGATTAATATCCAGTACCACTGTAATCAATGTGTACATTGCTGTTTTGTATCCTTCTTTATGGAATTTCCCTTTTGGGGTGTGTGTGTGTGTGTGTGTGTGTGTGTGTGTGTGTGTGTGTGTGTGTGTGTGTGTGTGTGTGTGTGTGTGTGTGTGTGTGTTGGGGTGTGTGTGTGTGTGTGTGTTGGGGTGTGTGTGTGTGTGTGTGTGTGTGTGTGTGTGTTGGGGTGTGTGTGTGTGTGTGTGTGTGTGTGTGTGTGTGTGTTAGCCAGTATCTGACTCTCTATGACTCCATGGACTGTGGCCTGCCAGGCTCCTCTGTCTGTGGAATTTTACAGGCAGGAATGAGTGGGTTGCCAGTTCCTCCACCAGGGGATCTTCCCGACCCTGGGATCAAACCTGGATCTCTTGCATTGGCAGACAGATTCTTTTACCACCACACCACTGGGATGAAATAATAATAATAGGAAGCATTTAGTGAGTGTTTCCTATGTACCAGGCAATATTTATTCTGAGTGCATTTCTGCGCCTGAACTTGTTAACCCCTGACGCAGCCTCATGGGATAGGTACACTCATGATTCCCATGTTCCAGATGAGGAAACTGAACACACATTCACACACACGTGACACATGTCAACATGCTCCACCAGCCTGTCCTGATGTCTCATCCTTTTGTGTTAAGGTGCCCCAGTCCCTTTAAAGAAAGGTGGTTTCGTTTCTTTGTTTTGAACGTTTTTGCCAGTGTCTTTTTTGAAGCATGAGGGAAGGAGCAGGTGTTATTTCTTCAGAATGCATTTCCCAAAGTGGAATCAATAAGTCCAAAGGGACGAGCAGCTGAGGAGCACTGGCGATACACCGCCAGGTTTCTCCTCTAAAAGGCTGAGCCAATTTGCGATGCCATCGGCAACACACACGTGTGTTTGCTCCTCTGCGTCTCTGCAGAGTTTGGCCTTTCTCGTTGTGATGTGTCAGGGCTACCCGTGGTCCACAGGGCTTTCATTGCCATAGCAGCCTTGTATGGTGTGCAAAATAAATTAATTCTTCCGGAATCCTAGGAGGTCAGTGACAAGACAGAAAGTGTTATCCCTGTTCTGTAGACAAGTACACGGAATTCTGTAGTGAGTCAAGGAGCTCGTTGGGTCAAGGGTACCTGAAAAAGGGAAGCCCAGACTTCCTGTTACTTCCTGTTACAGGAATATCTGGTTTACCATGGGTATAAAAGAACAGAAGGAACCTCCCATTTCAAAGTCATAACCTGTGTTTTATGGTGTATTACATCGTTTAAACACATAACCCTGTAAGGAAGATGTTAGCCATGGAGCTAGTAAGTTTCAGCCTGGCAACCCTATACCCATGTTCTTCCTGTTACAACAGTGCACATTAAGATACGCCTCAAGGGAACTTCCCTGGTGGTCCAGTGGCTAAGACTCCACGGTCCCAATGCCGGGGGCCTGGGTTCAATCCCTGGTCGAGGAAGTAGATCCCACATGCCACAACCTAAGACCCAGCACAGCCAAATAAATAAATTTAAAAAAAAAAGATTCTCAGCCAGTCTGGCCAGCCCCTAAACCCATGTTCTTCCTGTTACAACAGTCCACATTAAGATACACCTCAGCTGAAGTAAGTTACCTAAGAGCAGACTTGGGAAGAGGGAGAAGGGCCGGTTGCCTGGACAGGGCTGGGTGTACAGAAGGGAGCGGCCAAGAGTGACCCGCCCGCCGACCACCCTCCACAGACTAGAATGTGCCCATCCCGCATGTGGGTTCAGAGAGTGGATCCCAGGTCCTGAGGCTCTAGGATGAAGCGGGAACTCATTCACCACTCGGGGTCCCCCCCACCAGACCCAGCTCCAGCCGTAGACTTCAGGGCAGTTGCTTGTAGCGCTCAGCCTGTCACCGCTGCCACCTGCTGCCACTCCAAGTGGGGAGGGGGATCCAGCAGGGGCTCTTCCCGCTCACTCTGCCCAGAGAAATAATCATTACAGCCCAACAACCGCAGTGGGGCCCCTTTGTGCCAGAAACTGGGTGGAGCAGTCCATGTGTGTTAATTCCATCATCCTGCACAATCACACTTACACCCATTTTACAGATGAGGAAACTGACAGGAAGAGAGACAGCTAGGACTTGGATACTGAGAGTGATTTCTGGGTTTCTGGTTTAAATACTTGAGTGGATAATAGGGCCACTGGCTAAAATTAGTTCAAGAGAGACAGAAAGAGGTTTGGGAGGAGAAACAGGTAGAAATAATGAATTTGACCTGCTTGTGGAAAGGTCCCAAAGAGACGGTAAGGTCTGGGGATGTGGCTGAATCGTGTGCTGGCGGCAGAGGTCTGGGGGACCTTGGCAGGTGGTGGTCATGGAAGTGACCTCCTTGAAACCATGTCCAGTGAGAGGAGAAGCAGGCTAGGATGCAGAAGGCTGGCCGAGGAAGAAATTAAGAAAGAGGCTGACCAAGACAGGGCAGGGAAGAAGACAAGGGCAAGGAAAGTTTCAAAGTTCCTGAGAAAGAAAAGAAGTGACTGACAAAGCCCAGCGTCACATCAGGGTGCTATCGTGGCAACCCAGAGTCTATTGCGTTGGCAGCTGACCACTAGCCACCGTATTTATTGTATTATTTGCTTGTATTTGGCTGTGCTGGGTTTTCGTTGCTGCACGCGGGCTTTCTCTGGTTGCAGTGAACGGGAGCTGCTCTTCGTTGCGGTGTGAGGGCTTCTCACTGCGGTGGCTTCTCTTGTTGTGGAGCATAGGCTGTAGGGCACGCGAGCCCAGTTAATTGTGGTGCATGGCCTTTGTCACCCTGCAGCATGAGGGGCCTCTCCAGACCAGGGATTGAACCCCGGCCGGTGGGTTCTTAACCACTGGACCACCAGGGGAGTCCCATTGGCCATTTTATAAAGGGCCAATGCAGTGAATGATGGAGTTACGGAAGCCAGGTTTAGTGGATTGAGAGGTTATAGATGAGGAAGTTTTATAAATGAGCATGAGAAACTCGGTTCTGAAAGGTATTTTTAAAGCCAGTTATCGGGGTTCAGCTCCCACAGATGGTAGGTAAACTTGGGCCTCTCCTCTGTGGAGGATGGCAGGGAGGTGCGCTGGTGCCCTCAGAATAGAAGAGGAGAAGCGTGATCGTGGAAGGGAATGTGTGTCTTCGTTTGGCTGAGGAACTCTCAGACAGTTCTCATTATGGAACAGCAGTAACTGGCTATAGTGCAGTGTCATTTCTGTTGGAGAAATACCTTGAGGATGTCGTTGTCATTATTTGTACAAATGACGTTGTGTGGTGTGTGTGCATGAACACATGCATCTATGCTTGAGGATATGGAGTGATGATCAAGTGACTTGACTGATTTAAAGACTTCCAATTCATTGTCTTCCCTTCAGAATACTTGGTCTCAGAGGCGCTGTGTTAACTCGGTCAAGCTGTTATTGTTGAAAATGTGACTGGATGTCCTTTCACTGAGGACCTTCCCAGTTAAACACTCTCTGGAGTAACTGCAGAGATAGCAAATCTTACTCTTTTGTAAAACTGTTTGTTAATTTGGCTGCTCCAGGTCTTAGTTGCGGCACGCGGGATCTTTGATCTTCATTGTGACACGCGAACTCTTAGTTGCGTGGCACATGGGATCTAGTTCCCTGACCAGCAGTCGAACCCAGGCCCCATACATTGGGAGTGGAGTCTTAACCACTGCACCCCCAGGGAAGTTCCCTATCTTGCTCTTTCAAGGGGGATTTTCCATCTGGAGGGGAAGTGGTCAAAAGTCAGCCCAACTTTTGTTGGTAATGACATGAGGGACCGGTTGGGCTCATAAAGGTAACAGAAAGCTCACCGTCTGTCTGCTGGGGCTCCTTTGTTAATCCTTAAAAGGCTTCCCATCTGTTCCCCCGACTCCCCAAGGGGGCTGTGAGAGCTGGGAGACCGGTTCTGTTAGGACGGGCATGCAGGGATGAGGGACGTGGTGCTCCATCAGCTCTGCACCAGCGTTGCTGAGGCCAAGCAAGCAGGAGGACACTCTGGAGACACCTCCATGCCCACTGGCACGCTGCCCATGGCCGCCCATGGAGGCTCATGGGGCAGTGTGTCCTGGGGAAGGAGAGGAGATGGACGGAGGGGCCACTGTGCTCTAAGCACTCCAGGCACATGGAGCAGCAAGCTGGCTCTGCCGTGCGAAGCCAGCCTGGGCTGGGCACACCTTCCCACTTCCTCCCTTCCAGGGCTGAAGGAGGGCTGAACAGCGCCTCCGAGGGGCACGGGGTGTGTGTGTGTGTGTGTCTGTGTCTCTGTGTGTGTGTCTGTGTCTGTGTCTGTGTGTGTCTGTCTGTGTCTGTGTGTGTGTGTGTGTGTGTGTGTGTCTGTGTCTGTCTGTGTCTGTCTCTGTGTGTGTGTGTCTGTGTCTGTGTGTCTGTGTGTGTGTCTGTGTGTGTGTCTGTGTCTATATGTGTGTCTGTGTCTGTCTGTGTCTCTGTGTGTGTGTGTCTGTGTCTGTGTGTGTGTGTGTCTGTGTGTGTCTCTGTGTCTGTGTGTGTGTCTCTGTGTCTGTGTGTGTGTGTGTCTCTGTGTGTCTGTGTGTCTGTGTCTCTGTGTCTAGAGTGTCTGTCTGTGTGTGTGTCTGTGTGTGTCTGTGTCTGTCTCTGTGTGTGTGTCTGTGTGTCTATGTGTGTTTCTGTATATGTGTCTGTGTGTGTGTGTGTCTGTCTGTCTGTCTGTGTGTGTCTGTGTGTGTGTGTCTGTGTGTGTGTTGTGGATTCCTTGTCTACTCTCTACGTGAAGCCTGTTCCACCAAACTCCATTGTCGTAAACAGGAAGTAGCATGGCATCTCCTTTTGATTTCCACACCTTGCTGATCCTTCGAGTGTTACTGGGGATCCTTTAGGGGTCACTTTGGTTTTTTTTGGCTGTGCCACTCAGCATGTGGGATCTTAATTCCCTGACCAGGGATTGAACTCTAGCACCCTGCATCGCGAGCTCCGAGTCTCAACCACTGGACCACCAAGGAAGCCCCTTGGGGGCATTTTTGAAGCAAGCTTGCTCAAATCAGGCCCTTCCTAAATGGACTTAGGAACTACAAGAGGATGATTTAAGTTGGACTCAGGGAGCAAAAAATTATGGCAGTGGCAAAACTGTTCAGGAAGAGTTTCTGTCTGCTGCCTTTTTTTGCTTCTTCTCCCAAAGAATATGAGCATCAGGCCTGATTTCCTCACTAAAGGAGGTGTGTGCAGAGGGCCTGCTGCTTTTAATCAGGAAATTCCAAGGGACTCAGGAGAGTACCCAGTCCTTATTATTAGCTTTCCCCCCAGCCAAATCTCTGCCCAGAACTAAGTGGATCTTCTTGGGATATATCTGCCCACAGGGAACAGTCACATGAGTACCCCGTTAGGACCCAGAGGTCTAAATTATTAATATTTTTTTCTATTATAAAATTGTAGGAACTTCCCTGATGGTCCAGTGGTTAGGACCCTGTGCATCCATTGCAGGGGGCATTGGTTCGATACCTGGTCAGGGAACTAAGATCCCACATGCCGCATGGTGAGGCCAATAAATAAGATACACAGACAGGCAGCTAGCTTCTTTAACATGGCATCATGCTCCACCTACCGCCCTGAGATCTGCCTTCTTACAGCACCAAACTTATAGAACATGACTTCTCCAGGCCACGTACTATAACACTGGATGCACGTTCCCTAATTTATTTAAACCCAATTCCCCTCTTTTTGTCCATTAGAGAGCCAATATCATTTTAAAGATCTCCCCCCCCCCCCCCCCCCACACACACACACAATGAGGGAATGGGGATTTTCTGTGTTGGGATGGGACTTGCAGCTTTGACTGCCCCTTCCTGGCATCTCAGGGACTTCGCTGCTCTTTTTTCCTAGGAACTCCCCAGGTTTCCGGTGGGAAGACTCTCGGCGTCGTGGAGTCGTCAGGGCCGCCCGGCCAGCTGGCGCCTGCCAGCGCCTCCGCGGTCCACGCGAGCCTGCTCGACATGAGGCGGAGTGTGGCCGAGCTCAGGCTGCAGCTGCGGCAGATGCGACAGCTCCAGGTACAGCCCGCGTTCCCCGCGGACGGTCTCCTCTGACACAGGTTCCCCCTCCCGTCCGCCGCCTCCCGCACTGCATCTTGCTGTTGGCGTTCTCTGCGGCATCCTTCCGTGGGGATAACTGAGGGCCAGGATGCAGGCGCCGTGACACCCTGGGCTTCTCTCTCTCACACGTCATCTTGGTCTAGAGCCTTCCGCCGCAACGACAGCCTGTAGCCACTTCTTTAAGCTGCGCGTGCTTCTTACACATGAAAAAAACATTAAGCATCTGTTGTTGTTGTTTTCTTTTTTTTTTTTTTTTTTGAGGAGAGCTGGAAGCAGAGGAGCCCCGTGGTGGAGCGTTCCCACAGCCAGTTAGGACTTCCTGCTTCCTAGGGTTTGGCTTTTGTGCTTCCCCCATGAGCACGTGCAGAGGCACTGCCGGCAGCTCATGGGATTTACAAGGGAAAAAAAAAAAGCCTTTGTATTTAGAACTAGGAGTTCAAGCAAGAGGGTGAATTCATAAGGAAAAGGAGCCATCGTGGATGATTTGAGAGAAACACCTGCATTATTGTTTGGATAGTGTGTCTTCCGTAATCCTTCCCTTACCGTTCCCCATTCTTAGGAATATATGAATTACACGGGAATCAAAGGGCAGGGGAAAATGACCCTTCCTGTCACCAGGCATGGTGACTAAATCCCATAAATCTGACTTGGCATGGCTGGTCCAGGGTGATAAGGAACTGGGAAGGTGTATCTTTATGAGATCATGTGTCTGCTCTGAGGATCAGCCTCACCCCTCCCTGCCCCTGGTGGCAGGCTGGTGACTGAGGATGTAGTGCTGGCTTAGACGATGCCCAGGCATCCTCCTCGACTTAGAGGAAGCTCGTGGTCCACCAAACAAACGTTAGGAGCGGGGAGTAGCCACACGTGTGGCATCCTCAGGGGCAGGCAGGCTCCTGTGCGTGAGTCCCGAAAGGAAGGGGCACTCCAAACCCCAGCTGCTCTCACTTCAGCTTGCCATACAGGAGCCCTCCACTTCCCATTGCCTGAGTAAGAAGGCTAAGACAGTGATTTCCCCTGTCCTCTACCTCCGGGAGAAATAATAGAGGGGAAGGAAGCTTGAGAGCCTGCCCTGAGCCCTATCACAGATCACACAACTCACGCTCGGATCTCCAAAGATTAGTCCGGCGCATCCCAAACCCCTCGGACCTCCCACGCAAGTTCACTTCAGTCCTCCCTGAATCATGTCGCCAGGAAGTTCCCCATCCTTTGCATTCACTTTTCCTTGCTTTGCTGTTTTTAAGACACTTGCAGTGAAATGAAGTGTACAGGGTGGCTCAATTCACTGCCCGCAGTGAACAGGCAGTAACTCAGCAAGCGAGTGGACGCGGGACGGTGGCGAGTTGGCACCTCTGACGTACAGTCGCCGCTCCACTCCAGGCAGCCCTTAACCTGGTAAAATGAGAGTCCAGCGTTTCTAGATGTTTCAGTATCTCAAGAGAATCTGTAAATAGAGGTTTTTGTTTTGTTAGTATTTATTTGGCCGCACCAAGTCTTGGGCTTCCCAGGTAAAGAACCCACCTGCCAGTGCAGACCTAAGAGATGCAGGTTCTGTCCCTCCATCAGGAAGATCCCTTGGGGAAGGAAGTTGACAACCTACTCCAATATTCTTGCCTGGAGAATCCTATGGACAGAGGAGCCTGGCCGGCTATAGTCTATGGGGTCGCAAAGAGTCAGACACGACTTAAGTGACTGAGCACGTAGCGAGCATATCTTAGTTTGGCACATGGGATCTAGTTCCCAATCAGGGATCGGACCCAGACCCCCTACATTGGGAGCTGGGAGTCTTAGCCACTGGACCAAAGGGAAGTCGCAGGAGACATAGATGTTTTATATAAAATATGTAAGTTCATTCTAAAAATGTTATAAGGTAATTTAAAAATCGGTTATTTCATAATCTGCAGGCCAGAGGGCATGCGTGCTGGCCAGCACGCGTGTGAGCTGCTGGGTTCTTTGCTGGTGGTAAGGAGGTTCAGCCTCCATCTTGCACTGCATCTGCCTTCTGCTGCCACCTGCTGGTCAAATTGGAAATTGTGCGCTCCTAGTCTCAAGAGTCAGACACAACTTAGTGACTAAACATTTGGACCCTCACGAGGAAAAAAACTCCTAAATGTGTCGTTTGCAAGGTGGTTCCTGCTGCTTTCAAAAGTGAGCATTTGTTGGTGTGGGGTCAGAGGTGGAACTGCTGAGAAGTGTGGCAAATCTGATACCCGGGGGCCGTGATGTATGCGGTGGCGGCATCACCCTGCTAGTGGCTGGCCGTGTTTGGCCCTCTGGCCGGGGTGGGGGGCCGGGGAGGGACCTCCCACAACTTGCCACTCCTTGTAACCCTTGAACTGAGGAGGCTCAGCTGCAGAATCATAGCTTCTCAAACAAAGAGGTGCTACAGTCAGTTCCGGATCGCTGTCTTAATTACACAGGTCCCTTAATTGCCCCCGAACTGCTCAGCCCTCCTGGCTTTCGGGGTAAAGAACATGGAGCAGGTGTGTTCTTTTCTTTGTTTAAAAAAAACAGGTCTTTATTTGCCACACTGGGTCCTAGCTGCATCACGTGGGATCCTTTGCCGCAGTGCACGGACTCTCTAGTGACGCAGGCTCAGTTCTTGCAGCGAGTGGGCTTAGTTGCCCCACAGCATGTGGGATCTTAGTTCCCTGACCAGGAATCGAGCCAGCATCCACTGCATTGCAAGGCAGATTCTTAACCACTGGACCACCAGGGAAGTCCCCAGGTGTGCTCCTGAGCTGAGATGCTGGTGTGGTTCTAAAGCGCAGACACTCAGAGAAAGAGAAGCATTTTGATTCCTAACCTGGATGCTCTGGTTTCTGCCTCAGTCTTGGCATCCTCTGTGCCTCCATCAGCTTTCAGGGGAGTCTATTTGAGACCAAACCAGTTTAGAATAACTCAGCCATCTCAGCACCAGTTCCCCCTCGGCACATGTATTATACACCAAAAGGGAAGTGCAGGCCCACAGTGATTATAAGCCCAATAATGGAGCTATCATTAGAGAGCTCCGAAACTCCAGAACAGTCTCAAAAGAACAAAAATTGAATTAGAAATTCAAATGTTCTTTGAACTGTGTTATAAAATAGTGAAAACGAATGAAATCTTTTTTGTGCTTGGCAGTCGGCTCCGGTAATTAGATAATTAAATCAATGGGAAAATCCTAGACTGTCAGGCATAGCCTGTGTGAGCATTTCATTTGCAAAATTGATGGATTATTCTCAGAAGTAGAAATTCGATGCAGACACCGTGGGGTGTGTAGATTTAAATACGGCAAAAAGAATGTCGAGGGAGGTGAAAGAACCTGAGATGATGATGATGAAAACCACGGGAACTTTGCTCACGTTTTCCTGCTCTCCAGGCTAATGTGAATTTTCAGTCTAAGAGAACAGTTCTTAATTCTGGCTACCCACAAGAACCACCTGAGGCCTTGCAGAAAAATGCGAATACTTGAGTGCCACTGCCAGAGTCTGACTTCATTGGTTGTGGATCAAAGACCAGACATTGGTGACTCTAGAACGTTCCGGGGTGAGAAGTACTGCTTTCAGACATTATGAATTCTTAGTCCATTGAGATGCCACATAGAAATTGACATCTCCGTCAGCTGTCAACAACGAGTGAAGCAGAAATACCCTGGATGCATGAACAACACACTTGGTGATTTCAAAGCCCTAACTCTAAACAATGTACCTCTTTCCCAGAGACGAATCAGACACGTTCTCTACTTACTCATAACTGATAAGAGCTACATGGACCTTTTATATTGTGATGGTCCCATCCCAGGTAGGAGCTGCACCTGCAGTTAGCTGAAAACAGCAGAAAGAGACAGGGGCAGGCCTAGCTCCTAACAAATGTGCCCTTCCAGAGGTGATCATCTTTGCCTATTACCCTTTCTGGTATGATTTAGGAAAAAAGTGAGGAGCTGCATCATTGTCCCAAAATGCCGCAATCCTTAGGTTTTACGCAGGTCATCCAGCACCCACAGAAGTGACTGCCGTTCTGCCCCTCTTTATGGGCTAAAGGGAGAGAGATCTTTCTGGAAGAGAGGGTTCAAGTTCTGTGAACTTGAATTTGGCCTAACGTTGAGATGGGTACATCTTTCTCCAGTTGCCACAGTTTTCTTCTTGGTCCCTCATCTCCTCCTCCTGCTTCTTGATAAATTAAAAATTGGATTATTCTGAACTCAGTGTTCCATTTTTAAGACTACTGAGAATTTACCGTGTCTTCCAAGAGAGGGAGGAGGTAAAACATCAACATAAAAAAGAAACACAGCAGGACACCGAGCCCTTGTACTTGAAATGATATAATTCAGTACCGTTATCATAAGGTGTCTTTTTATAAGATAGTGCCTCATAGGAATGTGCCAGGGTCTCGTTTATCTTCTGATGTTCAAAACAACGGTCATGGGAATGTATGTCCCTGAGAAAAGCACGCAGGGTGTTGGCCCATACTGAGAGACCTATTTCTCCCCACCAGGCAGAAATAATAAATGGAACTGGCACTGGAGATGACAGTCAGGCTGCCATGCAATGTATCAAGCCCTCGATATGCCTACACCAGCTAAGATGGGGCACGTCTCTCAGATACCACGTGCTTGGTGAGCAGGCCTCCTATACCTGCTTGCCTGCAGCCTGGGGAGCTAACTGGGGAAAAATTCCTGGTCAGGAGTCATCCTGGGGTCTGGCAGTCATGAAACTTCCTGATGCATTGTACAGCCCCTCTTTACTGTCACTGCCAGACAGCAAAATCAGTTCAATTAAACCACACTGTTGGCAAGCCGAATAGTCTTAGATTTTACCTAAGAAC
Organism: Muntiacus reevesi; assembly: GCF_963930625.1. Classification (NCBI taxonomy): domain Eukaryota; kingdom Metazoa; phylum Chordata; class Mammalia; order Artiodactyla; family Cervidae; genus Muntiacus; species Muntiacus reevesi. The sequence continues at coordinate 24,900,198 of NC_089250.1, forward strand.
TCACGATAAAACTCACAATGAGTATGTGAGGCACATGTCCATTTTGAGGTGAGTGGAATTTGGTTTAAGCAGTTTCCTACCTTCTCAGGGAAGCTGACAGAAATAATTTATTTCATCCAGTTAAAAATTTTTAAATATACATGAATTTGTTTGGCTACATTGGGTCTTAGTAGAGGCATATGGGATCTAATTCCCTGACCGGGGATCGAAACTGGGTCCCCTGCATTGGGAGTGCAGAGTCTTAGCCACTGGACCACCAGGGAAGTCCCATGGTCCAGTTAATTTTTATTTTTGAGTAGTTTTATAAAAACATCAAGCCACAGCATGTACAACCAACTGAAACTTCCAGAGATGTAGGGATAACTACGGCTGTTCTTGCCCTTCTACTGTTGACAACTGGAACACCGAAAAATAAATGCATGAAATAACTCTATTCACTTTCGGACAACAGACAGCACAGGAGTGTGACCCTTGGGAGAATGAAAGGAAAGGAGACGAAACCTCTAACTTCCTCAGCTTTCTGTCTGTTGACACTTCTTAGATCACAGCGCAGAGAGAGAAACCAAACAGAGCACTGACCACGTGACCAGTTAGGGGCAAGGAGCTGACGCAGCTAGGATTTGGGGAGCCGAGTACCAAATGAGAGCAAACTGTGGGAAAGAATTACGTCCATCTGTGGATCCATCATCGACTAAGGCCAGGCACACGTGTTGTGAAAGACACTGATCCAGGCACAAAGTCGGAGGCCAGAGAATTCCCAGAGCTCACACAGTTCTGGGAGATGTTTATGTCTTGACCAGCAAGCACAGAGCGGTTTTATTAATCACCTGGGGCATTCGGTAGTGATCAGAGAAAGGCCATGCTTCAGTCTTTTTTTTTTTCTTCTTCAGTGTTTAGTTCATACATTTTTATTTATTTGCGGGCACCACATTTTAGTTGCAGCATGTGGGATCTAGTTCTCTGACCAGGGATCAAACCCGGCCCCCCTGGCATTGGGAAATGTATGTAACAAATCCTTAACAAAATATTAGCAATTGAATCCAGCAATATATAAAAAGAATAATACATTACCCTGGATTTTATCCCAGGAGTTCAAGATGGTTTTAATATGGGGGGAATAAAAAATGATTCAATGTATTTGACCTTTTAGCAGAATAAAGAAGACCATCATATCATTTCAGTAAATGCAGAAAAAACATATAACAAAATTCAATACCGATGATAAAAACACTCAGCACTCTTGGAGTAGAAGCAAACTCCCTTAACCTGACAAAGAATGTCTGAAAATCCTACAGAAAACGTTAATAGTTAGTGGTGAAACACGACCATATTCTCCATAAAATTGGGACCACGTGGTGGCCAAGGAAGCCTCCTCTCACTTCTCTTTAACTCTGTACTGAATGTCCTAGCAAGTGCAGTAAGGCTGGAAGAAGAAAGGAAAAAGTGTATGGATGGAAAAGTTCAAAGTGTAATTGGCATTGCTCACAAATCACTTCACAATCATGATTGTGTGATATCAAATTAAAAAAAGATGCTTCTAGACATAAGGGAATATAAGCAAGATCAGAATCAAGTCAATATGTAAAAACATTAAAATGTTAGTACATACAACATACTAAATCCACACAATAGAAAACCACTAAGTATGAAAAAGAATGAGGCCCTAAAATTCCGAACAGCATGGCTGGATCTCAAAAACAATATACTGAAGGAAAGAAGCCAGATACACAAAATTTCACAGTGTACCGTTGCATGAGTGTGACATTCTAAAACAGGAAGAACTAATCTAAGGGACAAAATGCAGGTGGGTGGTTTCCTTGAGCTGGGGGTCGGGAAATTGAGTGCCGAGTGTTGAGAAGGGTTTTTTAGGGCGAGAACAGATGTCTCCTTTTTAGTTGTGCTTTCGTCAGTGTATACACTTGTCAAAACCCATTGACCTGTGCACTATTAAAATGGGTATATTTTATAGCTTGTCAACCGTATCTTTTTTTTAAAAAAAATTATTTGACTGCACCAGGTCTTAGCTGCAGCACTCAGGACCTCTAGTTGCAGCATGTGGGATCTAGTTCCCTGACCAGGGACTGAACCCAGGCCCCCTGCCTTGGGAGTGTGGAGTCTTAGCCACTGGACCACCAGGGATGTCCTAAACTATATCTTAATAGCTTTCTTTTAAATTGAAATTTAGAATCCCTGCTGAGAAAAAACAAATTGTAATCATCTGAAGTGCTGGTGGCTAATTTATCTGAAGCATTTTGAGAGAGAGGTTGACACACATCCTGCCTTCAGCGCTGTTTTTTTTTAATTAATTTTTATTGGAGTACAATTGCTTTACGACGTTGGTAGTTTCCCCTGTACTGCAGGGAGTCCGCTACACGTATACACACATCCCCTTAGATTCCCTTCCCGTTCAGGTCCCCTCGGAGCTCGGAGGAGGGCTCCCTGCGCTGCCCAGGCGCTCACTGGTTGTCTGGGTTATATCTAGCAGCCGTCAGCACTGGCCCTGCTTTCTGCGCACACGGGGAGCAAGTCCTAGAGACGGTGGGAAGAACTCCAGACAGGGAGGGTCGGGGGCCCAGGGAAAGTAGAAACGGAACCTATGCGTGTCTTTAGTCCTTTGCGATTTTATTTACTGTTGCCCGTGTACCAGCCAATGTGCTATGGGAAATTCAGTGTTTCTTCTCCCTCTGTCTGAGTTAAGGCACTCTTTCTGGGTGGGAGAGTCATACAGCCTGGAACTCAAGGCCTCTCTCCCTGCCTCCACCTTGAATAGAATAATTTGAGAGTCTCTCCCTGACTCTGTTACCAGTTGAGTAATTTGAATATCACATGCAGTTGTGTTCCTCTGATATGTCTATAGGTTTTCACAGTGTGCGCTCAGTTGCTCGGTTGTGTCCAACTCTTTGCAACCCCATGGACTGTAGCCTTTGCAACCCCATGGACTGTAGCCTGCTAGGCTCCTCTGTCTGTGGGATTTTTCAGGCAAGAATACTGGAGTGGGTTGCCATTTCCTATTCCAGGGGATCTTCCCATCCCGGGAATCGAACCTGCATGTCCTGCATTGGCAGGCAGATTCTTTACCACCGAGCCACCCAGGAAATCTTGGCATTTGAGGTTGATTAAATCTGAAGATGTGGAACTGTGAGTATGGAGGGCAGGCTAGAAAGTTACACTCGGATTGTTGTTTGAAATACGGACTTATCCGGCTGCGCTGGGTCTTAGCTGTGGCACGTGGGATCTTTAGTCCTGGCATGTGAACTCTTAATTGCAGCATGAAGGGATCCAGCTCCCTGACGAGGGATCTAGTTCCCTGACCAGGGATTGAACCCAGACCCCCTGCATTGGGAGCATGGCGTCCCAGCCACTGGACCACCAGGGAGGGAGGTCCGTATACCTGGATTTTTGCACAGAGGGCAGGCACTCCCACCCCTGTGTTGTTCAAGGGTCAACTGTATTGTCATTCAAGCAGTGAATACGTGTTGGGTTCACCTGCTGTGTGCCAGAAACTGCCTATGTGCGGGAATACAGCAGACACCACTGTCGGGTGCTGTCTAGTAGACGGTGATCGGAAAATTACTGGGTTGAATTTGACTCTGAACAAGTCACCTCACTTCTCAGGGCTTCACTTCTCCCATCTTTGGATTTTCAATTTTAAGGATTTGAAATATTCTAGCAGTAATTTCTGGCTTCATAGCCACTGTCAATATCCACTGATGATTGGACCGTAATTTTATTGGAGCTTGTCTGTGAGATTTGGGCAGAAGGGTTAGGGAGAGGGTTGCCACTCAGCTCACAGCACAGTGATGTCATCAGTCCTTCAAAGTGTTCTTAGACCACAGTGCTCAGACTGTGGTGACACATTCAAAAAAAAACCTCAGATGGTTCTAAATAACTTATATCTTCCATTTCTTGTTTATTTATTTGGCTGCACCAGGTCTTAGCTGCAGCATGAGGGATCTTTAGTTGGGGCATGCAGACTCTTAGTTGTGGCCTGTGGGATCCAGTTCCCTGACCAGGGATTGAACCTGAGACCCCTGAATTGGCAGCACACTGTCTTAGCTACTGGACCACCAGGGAAGTCCTTGAGGGGTTTTTAAAAATTCCCAGTGCCCAAGGTGCACCTCAGACCAGTTAAATCTGAATCTCTCAGGGATGCACCTAGGTATCCATCACTTTCAGACACATTTAATCATCATCTTATTTGTCCCCAATGTACCCATTACCACTCACCCTCAACCCCCAAAGGGAATAGGTCTATAGGATTTGACACATGGCCTTGAATTTGAGCGTGCCATTTTGATAACAGCTGGTTTATTATGTCTGTTTAGCAACTGTAGTCAGAGCAAGTCTGGGCATTAGCACTGAGCTCAAGGCATAACTGAGCCATAGGTCACCTCGCATTTCTACCATCTGGCAAAGAATGGTGGATTTTCCATTGTCTGTTATTACCAACTCAGTTCACACATTCAACAAATACTGGATTGGCAAAAAAACTCGTTTGTGTTCTTCTGTAACATTTGCTGGAAAAACCTGAATGAACTTTGTGGCCCACCCCATATTTGAGTGCCTGCTATGTACCAGGCACGGTGTCCTGGAGACTCTGTGGAGGGCGGAAATTAACCAGGTGGAGGGTGTATCATGCAAAGCCCCCGTGGCAGAAAGGAAGGGGGTCGGGCTCTCAGAAGAACAGAGGATGGCCCTGCGGCTGGAGCAGAGAGCGCGCCAGCTGCCTGCGGTGCAAGGAGGCTGGTGATATGGGCAGGGGCCAGACCTCCCCACGCCTTGCGGGCAGAGCCATAGCTGCAGACAGCATGGCAGGAAGCTGTTGTCCGCGCACTCTCCAAACGTGTTGCCTTTCAGCAACAGACTGACTGTCGTTAAGACCTCAATAAAAAGACAGCGTTAGCGAGGAGAGTGTGAAAGCATGATCATGACTCACTCAGAGGAGGTAACCCAAGGGTGGCACATTTTTATTTGGTTCCCTCCCAGACAAAATCACAGGTCTTGCCCCCACAGTCATCCTCCGTGATAACAACAGCTCATCTACACTGAGAGCTCGGTTTGTGCCAGGCACGACTGTGAGCACTTGATTGCCTCACGAAGCTCCATGGCGCCTCCGTGAGATACGAACTACTACTGTCCCTTTCTGTTTGTTTTGGAGACATGGAGAGATTAATAACTTGCCCACAATTGCATGGCTACTAATTCGGAAGACTGGGAACTAATTGGAAGACTGGGAGCTAATTAGGAAGGCTGGGAACTACTTAGGAAGACCAGGAAGTGAACTCAGGCTATCTTTCTCTGGATGGACAGTTGATGATGGTGATGTTCAAACATGATGGTGGTTTTGTAGGGCTGATCCATGTTGAATTTTGTTTTGTTTTGTTTTTTACTGACCATTTAAAAAGTCTTTATTGAATTGTTACAATATTGCTTCTGTTTTATGTTTTGGTGTTTTGGCTATGAGGCATGTGGGATCTTAGTTCCCCGACCAGGGATGGAACCTGCATCCCCTGCATTAGAAGGCGAAGTCTTAACCACTGGGCCATCAGGGAAATCCCAGAAATGGTTTATTTTTATTCAGAGAAAAATGGAAGCCATGATGAGGTTTCAAGCAGGTGGTGACGCAGTCAGATGGCATTTCCTCTGTTTGCACAGATGATGGACAGCTGGTAGAGTGTCATCCCTCCTGTGAGGTGATACACAGTCTACGAAACCACAAAACGAAGGAAACGGTAACAGCTAATTGAAATTTCAGGGGAACTTCAGATATAATAGGTATGATAGAGTTACTGTTTTTCAGGCTGATTGAATGAGCTCACTTGATGTACGTGCTGTCAGAAAATTGCCCTGCCCCAGGGAGCCACGTAACACCTTCTTGGAAACAGGATTCAAATGTTTGGCTAGATGTTTGTAAAGCCTGGGTTGATACTCACACATCCTATACTTTGGGGTGAGAAACAAGAGTACTCTGGAAACCACTTGGGAAAATTATGTGGCAATTGTGGTCTTATGTATGTAAGCAGCCTACGTATAATCCAGGGAGATCAGTTAATTGCCAAAAGCCTTAGGGCTCATCTGCAAATATCATTGCCACCACTGACAGCAAGTACTGTGTTTTGAGGGTTTTGTTTTTTTTAATGAACTATAGTTGATTTACAGTGTTGTGCCGATCTCTGTTGTACAGCAGAGCAACTCAGTTATATACATATAGACATTCTTTTTTTTTTTTAGACATTCTTTTTTATATATTCTTTTCCATTGTGGTTTATTACAGGATATTGAATATAGTGCCCTGAGCTACACAGTAGGACCTCGTTGTTTATCCTTTCTATATCTAATAGTTTACATCTGCTAATCCCAAATCCCAGGCCTTCCCTCCCCCACCCTCTCAAGTACTATGTTGTGATGGTCTGTAATTACATGGTATTTGGTCCATGGACCCACTAATAAGAGGGACACAGATATTCATTTAGTTGATGGGCTGAAATAGTCCACAGTCAAACCAACATTTGTTGAGTACCTTTCTATACCAAACAGCATCTCGTTAATTTTCAGAGCAGAAGAGGCACGGGAGATGAACGCCCCCATTTTTAGAGATAAGGAGCGTGCCCAGAGTCTCTCAGTGCATCTGCGAGTAGGTTTAGGGTTTGATTGTAAGTCCACTTGGCTCCAGAGCTGGTACTCTTGGCTGTCACTATGAAAACATGTGAGATTTCACGCCCATTGTCTGTATGTCTATCCAGCATTCAGGAAAGACTGCTTTTTTGCAGACAGGGATGTGAAAGTGTGCTTGTCAGCTGGCTACTCAAACCTGGATGCTGGCTGAAGCAGCAATATTATATACAGTCTGTGCTCGCTTCCCTTTTACAGTGAAATAAAGAAAGACTCAGCTATGGGGCTGTTTATCCCGACCCACACCTGGGGCTGCCAGGCGCCCTGGCACCCCCCTATCAGCCCAGCAAGAGTTGATGGAGGGTGATTTCTTTTGTCCAACAGCTGCAGAACCAGGAACTGCTGAAGGCAATGATGAGGAAGGCTGAGCAGGAAATCAGCAGCAAGGTGATCGAGACGATGAAGAGATTGGAGGACCCTGTACAGCGCCAGCGGGTCCTGGTGGAGCAGGAAAGGCAGAAGTACCTGCACGAAGAGGAGAAGATCGTCCGGAAGCTGTGGTGAGTCTGGGCCCTTGCAGTCAGTCCCTGGTTGCGTGCATAGCTGTTCAACCTGAAGAGCAAGCCTGTCTTGGCCAAGGAGGCGGCCCTTCCTAGGCCGTGTTCTCATCCTCTTTCTTTGCTGAGCACCTAGCGTGCACATTAGAGTTCTGCTGGTTCTGGATATCTGCGGACACTTGGCTCGTGCCCTCCATCCGAGCTCAGGAAATTGAACAATGCTCAGGTGACTGAACTTATTAGTCTCTTTGGAAGCATCATACTGTTGTGTAGGGCTTGGCAACCCATCGAACTAAAAGGAGCCAGTGGCACAACCCAGTGATAAATGGGAAGTCTGAATTTAATCTCAATAAATTAAAACTAATAACCAAAATAACACAGCACTAAAATTATCCGCCTATTATTCAACTGTAGTTAAAATCACAAAAGAAGAATTTCAGTGTAAAATATGTCTGATGCACAATGAAAGATGCTGCCTTGAATGCTACCCATCTTCTGTGAGGTTCTTATTGAAAGCATCTATCAAGTCGCACTACTGAAATAAGCGGAGTTTTATTACACCCCAGTCACTGGGGCAGGCACATCTGTTATGTTAATGTATGTTTTGTTATGCAGTGAAGATTTATCATAGAACAGTTTCACCTTTTAGTATAATGAATAGTCATTTGTGTGGATTCTTCTAGTGTTGGTACTTCTCCTGTTTGTTTTTTTTGAGTTTCACAAAGCCATTTTAATTTTTTAAATTATTTTCTAATACTTTAAGTATTTCAAGTATTTAAAATACTTTGAAATATTTTAATTTTTAAAGGTTTTGCTCCATTTACAGTTATTACAAAATATTGGCTATACTTCCCATGTTGTACAGTACATCCTTGTAGCCTGGCTTACACTAGGTAGTTTGAACCTCCTCCTCTCCCACTGTATTCCCCTTCGCTGCCCCCACTGGTAAGCACCAGTTTGTTCTCTGTATCCGTGAATCCACTGTTTTTTTGTTATATTCACTAGTTTGTGAATTTTTTAGATTTCACATATAAGTGATAAGCATACAGTATTTTTCTCTCTCTGACTTGTTATACTTAGCATAATGCCCACCATACCCATCCATGTAAATGTTGCAAATGGCAAAAATTCCATTCTTTTTTGTGGCTGAGTAGTATTCCATTGTAGATGTGTAAATTCTCTTTGTTTTTTGGAAAGTGGAAACGTCCCAAAACGGGACTGTAAGGGAGCAGCTTTCAAATTCTTTCCATGACTATACTCACCAGAAGCCTACAGGATGGGGAGTGTTATGCTCATTGAGCTCTTTGATATTTGAGCTGGAGCTTCTGTCAAATCAGATACCAACCCAGTGTGCCTGATTAAAATGAGAATACCCTTCTCAGTGGCAGTCTAGAGAGTCAGATAATAACTTTGACCACTCTTCATCATCACCTCAAAATCAGGCTCCAAATTTGTACTTAGCCCCTGCGCTTACAGACAAGCACCCGCCGTGAGGTGTTAAGGCTGTTGTTTGCCTGAGATGCGTCTCTGATAGCCTGACTGTCTACAGCTAGGTCTCAAGGTTCTTCTTGAAAAGTTCTTTTAAGAAAATATATAGCCTTTAATGTTTTTATAGAATTGCCAGTTAAATTTTTCTGTTTTATTGAGATGTAATTGACATGCAGCCCCATATAGTTTAAGGTGGACAGCATAATGTCTTGACTTCCACACATCATAAAATTATTGCCACAGTAAGTTTAGTGAATATCTACCATCTCCTATAGATACCAAATTAAGGAAATAGAAAAAACTTTTTTTTCCTTCTGATGACAACTCCTAGGATTTACTCTCGTAACAAATTTCATAAGTAACATATAGCAATGTTAATTATATTTATCGTGTTGTTGATTACACGCCTAGTCCTTGTAACTGGAAGTCTGTCGACTTGCTGCCTGCCCCACACTCAATGTTCTGGCGCTGGAATCGCTGTCCGCTTACTGCCACCTAGTGGTTCTTCAAATCAAAGCTCTTTTCCTGTTTCTTTTAATAGCGGGGGTTTCTACTGACAGATCAGCAGACATAATGAAATCATGCACACATCTGTTTAGGGTGGGGTTGTTCATGTGCTCAGGAAGACAGGATGTTGTTACTGGTGTGTTTGTTGAAGTGGGAGATGTACCCTCAGAGATGAGTACGTGTGTGCACATGCACCCCCTCCAGAAATCAGACCTGTGATCATTCATTCTCTTTGCATCCTGAAGAGGACACTCAGCCCTTACTGACGGGACAGTCAGTATAAACCAGAGGTTCTCAGGGGCGAGTCTGTTCCCCTCGTGACCCCTGGGGACATTTTAACAATGTCTGTGGAACATTGTTGTTTGTCTCAAGTTAGGGGAGGTTGCTACTGTCATCTATCATAAATGGGTGTTGGATTTTGTCAAAAACTTTTTCTGCACCTATTGAAATGATTATATGGTTTTATTCTTCAGTTTGTTGATGTGGTGTATCACACTGATTGATTTGCGGATACTGGAGAATCCTTGCATCCTCAGGATAAATCCCACTTGATCATGGTGTATGATCCTTTTAATGTACTGTTGGATTTCGTTTGCTAGTATTTTATTGATGCTTTTTTTTTTTTTTTTTTTTTTTTGTATCTGTGTTCATCAATTATACTGGCCTGTAATTTTCTTTTTCTTGGGGCATCTTTGTCTGTTTTGGTATCATGGTGATGGTGGCCTCAGAGAATGTGTTTAGGAGTGTTCCTTCTTCTGCAATTTTTTGGAATAGTTTGAGCAAAGGATAGCTGCTGTCTCTTCTGTAATGTTTGATAGAATTTGCCAACAAAGCCATCTGGTCCTAGACTTTTGTTTGTTGGAAGTTTTTTCTTTTTAATTAATTTTTATTGGCGTATAGTTGCTTTACAGTGTCGTTAGTTTCTCCTGTAAGCAGTGTGAATCAGCTGTATGTGTACATATCTCTCCTTGGGATTTTCGATTCCCTCCCCATCAGGTCACCAGAGCACAGTAGCGTCTCGTTACTTATCTATTTACACACAGTATCCACAGTGTGTATGTGTCACGGCCATCTCAATCCCCCAGCTCATCCCACCACCCCTGCCCCCTTGGTGTCTATACATTTCTTGTCTATGTTTGTATATCCATTTCTGTTTTGCAGATAAGATCATCTGTACCATTTTTCTAGATTCCATATATATGTGTTATATATTTTTCTCTTTTTTACTTCATTCTTTATGACAGTCATCAACAGAGGAATGGATGAAGAAGATATGGTATATCAACAATAGACTATTAGCCTTATAAAGGAACAAAATTGGGTCATTTGTAGAGATGTCGATGGACCTAGAGACTTTTGAAAGTTTTTTAACCACAGTTTGAACTTCAGTGCTTACGACTGGTCTGTTCATTTTTTTTTTTTCTGTTTCCTCCTGGTTCAGTCTTGGGAGGTAGTGCCTTTCTAAGAATTTGTCCACTTCCTCCACGTTGTCCATTTTGTCGGCTTAGGGCTGCTGCTCCTGGAGGCTACTGTGTCAAGGTCAGGGGTGCTGCTAAATATCCTACAATGCACAGGACACCCCTCATCCCCCCGCAGAAAAGAATAACTTGGCCACAGAGGTCAGTGCCATGGTAGAAAAGCCTGATCTGCAGCGCCTGGGCTCCTCCTCTTGCTGTCTGTTTCCCTCTTTCTCCTCTGTCACATCAGCGTCCACGCAGCCCTCCCTCAGTCGGCATCAGCACCGCTGAAAACAAAGAGTGGGTCCTTTGTCAGCCAGGTGGCAGATCCAGGCCTCCCCGAGAAACCTCACCTCACACCCCAGAAGGGTCTCTTAAGCCAAACCAAGCTACTGCTCCCACCTCCGTGGGCATGGAGGGACCCGCGGTACTGGGGGGAGGCCAGCCGGCGAAGCCCGGGGTCCTCTGCTCCCCACTGTCCGTAGGCAAGGCCCCCGCGCTCACTCTTCCTGTGGTCGGCTTTCCCCCTAGTGACCTGGAAGACTTCGTTGACGATCTGAAGAAGGACTCCACCTCGGCCAGCCGCGTGGTGACTCTGAAAGACGTGGAGGATGGGGCTTTCCTGCTGCGCCAGGTGGGAGAGGCCGTCGCTTCCCTGAAAGGTGAGCATCCTCCTTGGAGGGGAGGGGAATCCCGACAGCCCGTCCGACGGTGAAGGATTCGTTCATGCACGTGGGCAGGTGTTTGTCTAGCACCCACCATGCACTGTTCTGAGCGCTCAGGATGCATCCCTGAACAGCAGAAGCAGCGCCTCTCTCTGCCGGGAGCTGGTATTAATATTTTAGTGGCTGCTGTAACATTTAGGAGTAAATGATTCTAATAACCCTTTCCCTTCTCTGGGCTCTTACAATGCACCAGGGCACCTGTGCCAAATTCACTGAATACAACTCGGGGCCCAGTGGACACACCCCACACACAGACGGGAAATGAGACCTCGAGGGGCTGCGCCCTCCGCCCAGGTCACGTTGAACCCACTCTGCCTCCTGAACCCCAACACTTCCCAACCGTGTCCAGTGTTGGGGTCTGAGGGGGGGCCCGCTAGTCTTGCCTTTGCTCCTGCGGCTCACTCGCTGTTCCTGGTCTGCAGGAGAATTTCCAACCTTACAAAATAAGATGCGAGCCATCCTGCGCATAGAAGTGGAGGCGGTGCGCTTCCTGAAGGAGGAGCCGCACAGGCTGGACAGTCTCCTGCAGAGAGTGCGCGGCCTGACGGACACCCTGACCATGCTGCGGAGGTGACCGGGCGGGCCGGGGGCGGCGCTGGGTGGGACATGAGAGTCTGACACCAGACTTGTTGGTGTGGTCAGGCAGTCAGGCATATCTGGACGTTCTTATCTGTTCCAGTCCTGGTGTTAGGTGTCAAGAGTATAAGAATAAACCAGACAGAACCCCTGCCCTTATAAAACTTCCTTTCCCACATGGGAAATAGACACAGCTACCACATAAACCACCTCCCAACAGCATCAGTCCTGAATTTTCCTTTTTTTTAAAAAAAACAGAACTAGGAAAATTACAGAGATGCTACCCTTTCGATCTTAAACCAGATTTGAGAGCCGGTCACAAGCATAAGTAACATCGAAATTCTTGGGAGAATTTTAATCACTATCATCTTTTGATAGGTTTGCAGGAGAAATATGTTAAAAGTGCAGTTGACTTTTAGATGAATTATTAACCGTAAGGAGCAAGTGAGATTTTTTCTAGTAATAGTGACCTCAAGGAAAGAGCCTCTTTTGAGATGCTAATGCTACAAAGAGCTCTATAATCTCCTGCATAAGTTTCAAGAGGCCAGCAAAAATCTGAATTAAGGCAACTCTTGCCTCTTCCTGCAGCGAAAACATCTGGCTGGGTACAGGAAGAAATTGTACTTGAGTTACATTTTCTCATAGGCTCACTACTGTAAATTGCCAGAGTGAACTTTTTCTTCCAGTAGGATAAAAATATGTTAAAAGGCTTCTTCATTAAACTCTTACCTAAATGTGGTAACCCAACCACAAAGCCTAAATCAAACCTTCCTTATTAAGTGTTTACACAGATAGCAGGCTGGCTGGTAACAGTGCCCACCCTCCCTCTCTTCCCTGAAAAACAATTTTAAAAAATGATATAGATAAAGACAGTTAAAAGTTACTTTAAAAATAAATATAGCCTCCATTAAGCTGCCCATCACAAGTCTTTATATTATTTAATTATTTCTTGGGATCTTTCTAATGTGCTGTACTCAGCGCTGTGGAAGACACAAGAAGGAAGGTAGGAATACACACGCCCCCAGGGACAGGCACATGTCCTGGCGCCCGACAAAGGGGGTGACAGTCATGGTTCAGAGCAACTTGAGCGGGTTGGGAAGATGCTGGAGGGGTTCTGTGTGTCTTGAATTTGAGGTGCTGGAAGGATAGCAGAGCAGAGTTGCCCAGGAAGCCCTTAGAAATGCAGACTGAAGTTCAAGAGACAGAAGGAGTACTTGGCCCACTCAGAGGGAGGGGGAAAGAGATTTAGAGTTGAAAGTTGCCTTCATGTAGGTGATTACTGAAGATGGAAGAGGTAGCTCTGACAGGAGAAGGAAAGGAGGAAACAGACCCTTGGTGATTTGAGGTTGAAGGAACCAGACAGTTAAAGAAGTGAGCAGCAGAGGGGAGCTGCAGAAGCAGTCTCTTGTTTTCAAAGCAAAAGAAAAACACATTTTGGTTAAGAAGAGAATGCGGGGCTAATCAAAAATTATGGGTTGAGTATCACGTTTGACGGTGTCTTTCATTTGACTATGTTGATCAGAATTAGACCATCATCATCTTCACGATAATCCACAGAAAAGTACCTGAGGCCCACAGAGGTGAAGCTGCCAGCATTACAGAGCTAGAACACGGTAGCTGATAGTCGAACACAAGCCTGTCTGACCCTGAAGGTCATGTCTTTCCCACCATAGTGTGGGTGGAGCTGGACAGAGCATCAGATGACTGCCTTTCCCCCCACCCCCCACAAAGCAGAGGAGGATGAGGACTAACCCGCAGTCAGATTCACAGTCACTCTCGATGTTGCAAAAAGGCTAGTCAGGTCCAGGTGGGGTGGCCAGATGGCTGAGCTGTAGGAAGAGCAAGTAAAAGGAACTGGCATGTAAACCACCCTCCCGAGATGTGCAGCAGTGAAAGCAGGAGAGAGTGGAGCGTTAAGGAAGCTTTGGGTCAGAACCGAGCATCTGCGAGCTGCCCAGGCCTGGAACAGGTGCAGGCAGTGTGGTTAGAATCATGTGTCCACTCTAGGACAGCACCACCCCAACAGTGGACACAGCAACACGGGTGGACCATCTCCTGAGGGAAGAAGAGGAAAGCCGCTGCTAAAGATCACTGGGAGGCAGTTCTGTTGCTATGGAAACCCTCAACTCTAAGCTGCTACTTGGGGTTTTAGCATGTCTTAATTTCTGCAACAAAAATCTCGCCTGGTCTGCAGATGACACAGCACTCAAGTAAAGACCGTACAATGAAAACGCGCGGTACCTGGTTCACTGGTCGATGCTGCTGTGTGGTCTCTTCCCAGGCATGTCACTGATGGGCTCTTGAAAGGCTCGGATGCAGCCCAGGCCGCGCAGTACGTGGCTATGGAGAAGGCCACGGCCGCCGAGGTCCTGAAGGCCCAGGAGGAGGCCCCCCACACCTCGGGGCAGCCCCTCCCCGGCGCGGGCGTCCCCGGCGACGTGAAGGCGGAGGTGGTGCCCCTGACCGTCCACCACGCGCAGAGCTCTCCCGTGGTCATCCAGCCGTCGCAGCTCTCCTCCGCGCTGCTGAACCCCGCCCAGCACGCGCCCGGGGGCCCGGGCCCTCACCCCGCCAGCGCCCCTGCCGCCACGCAGGAGGCCCCCTCCGCTCTGCCGTCCCCGCAGATGCCCGGGGACGGCTCCTCCGCGCAGAGCCTGTTCATCGAGGAAATCCACAATGTGAGCGCCAGGAGCAGGGCGGTGTCTATCGAGGTAGGTCCTCCTTCCATTTCTCCGAATTCCGTGAAGGGGGAAGGATGGGGTCCTTTCCCACCAAGAATTGACGGTCTGGTTGTGGAGACAATGGATATATGTATCAAAGATGTATATAACTTTATATTTTTATCAGAAAATTTTTGATATTTTTTTGATAAAAATATAGCTTTCTATTTTATATACATATATGATAGATTTTTTTGTTTCAATGGCCAGACTAAGAGAAAGGCCATCACATTTCAGAGAAGAGTCAGGCACCCAACCTGTTGGAAGGTGAGACAGTGGTATGCTGGTCAGTGTTTAACAACGGGGAAAAGCCTAATTTGTAGCATTTGCCAGTTTCTGTGGTGGAGGCTTAATCAGCCATTACTGATTTTGAGCAAAGCAACAGTGTGACGTTACTGAACGTGACTCTGGGAGGAAAGGTGACAGTCAGCCCCCCTGAGCCAGTGTGAGCTGGTTCAGACACACCACTGGTGAATGCAGGGTTCACCAGTGACTTGGAAAATGAAGTAGAGTCTGGGTAAGCAGAGAAGGCTGATGAGGGCATTCTCAGAGAAGGTCGGGCCGTGAGTACACCTGTTTACTGGGAAGAGGAGGAAATACACTGGCCAAAGGGGCTGGAAGCTGACTTGGGAGAAATTATTCCCCGGTCTCAGATGACCACGGTTTTATTCCATGGAATAGCAGAGAAATGCTGCTGCTTGGACCAGTGATAAATGTGGTGTCATCAGAAAATTCATGTGGAAACAGTATGCAGAACTGATCGAGGTGGTGGGTCTCAAATAAAGGATGCTGGATGGGAAGTTGTTACCAAAGTCTCAGAGGAGTCAAGAGAGGGATGTCTCAAAGTCACAGGGTATAGAGAGAAAACCTGCTGTGTTTTTAAAATATTCTTTTCAGCAGGAGCTGGAGTCAGCGTTCGTGCAGCACACTGCATTCCCCTGGGTCTCTCCTTCCCCTTCTCTAAAGTTTCCTCCACTCAGGACTGTGTCCTCGGTCCCCAGTCCTGCCTCTCTTGCAAGTCAGCAGTGGATAACTTATTTCAAGAGGTGACATCTTAAAACCACGAAGGTCAGAGTCCTGGCCACTGGGCCTCTGAACATGAGGCAGCTCCCCTCTGCTCCAGACTCAGAAGCTGTGCCCCCTAAACTAAGTTAGCTGCTTATAAAATGCGTATTGTAAGACGGGGTGAAATGTGATTGATGATGATTCTGCCTGTCAGGGTGGGGAGGAGGCTGCAAGCACATCTTGCTCCTGAAAGTTAGTGGGCCTGCCACATTAAACATCTCTGCATTGCAAAGAGGTCAGTAGGATAATTCTTTTATTTAAAAATGTCTATTGAGAATCTACTAGGCAAAATTACCATTGTTATGTGTGTATTTTAAATTTTAACAGCACATTCACAGGTCACCTCTGAAATGCTCTGAGGTGTACTCAGTAAGGAGGCCCGAGTCTTCCTACTGGCTCTGCCTTTGAGCTCGATTCACTCAAAAGATGTTACTGAGCCCGAGTGAGTGCCAGGCCTTCATAGGTTCTGGGGTAGGCAGTGAACAGAAGGGGCCAGGCTCTGGTGATGATAAATGCTAGGAAGGAAAAAGCAGGAGGCTCAGGATGGTGACAGTGCTGGCTGTTACTCCTAGAGAATGAATCTTGGGCAAATCCTTCATCTCGCCAGGCCCGTGTTCTCACTGTAAAATACATTGATTCCGTGATCTCCTGGGTCTTTTCTTATTCTCACAGTATAGGGTTCCACTGATCCTGGTACTCATTTCCACTCTTTTTTGAAATGATAATGTAACATGTCAAAATCACAGGAAAATGTTCTTTCAAAAAATGTACAGATATTTTAAAATGCATTTTATGTATTTCTGTGTAGAGACTGTAGAACTTAATGGAGCTTAGAGATTATCTCAATACACCCTTCATTTGGTAAATAGTAAAATGTGACCCAGAAGGTCATACGGCAATTCTTTTGACAGCAGCAGAACTAAGACATAGGATTAGTGAGTGTTCTGCTGTTTGTTTCTTTGAACATTTCCTCTATGATGAAAGCTCAGTGTAGAAACAAAGAAAGTTATGGGCTACATGCCTTTGAATGTGTATCTCTGTGTCCCTCTCATGAGTGCTGGGACAGTATGTAGTTAGTGCTCAGTAATAATTTACTGAATGAATGGTTGGGTTTCTGAGCTTGCTGCTGTGTGAATGAACATCCTTTGGGTGTCTGTGGCAGCCTGTTTAAGGAGATGTAGCAGACAGCATAAAGGTCAGGTTTGTCTGATGTGCAGACGTGTCCCTGGACACAGAAGCCAGAGCATCATTTGACCAGTGTTTTCACTGAGTTATACTTTCTCCCACCCCAGCATCAAATCTCAAAACTTATCAATTCACATTCCCTTCTGACTTTTGAACTTTCTTCATTGCTGTTTTTCTTCAGAAAGCAGAAAGGAAATGGGAAGAGAAAAGGCAAAATCTGGACCACTATAATGGGAAGGAGTTTGAGAAACTCCTAGAAGAAGCCCAGGCCAATATTATGAAGTCAATTCCAAACCTGGAGATGCCACCCGCCTCAGGCCCCCAGCCAAAGGGTGATGCTCCAGTGGACAAATTAGAACTTTCAGGTAAGGTGCTATCCGAGCTGTGTGGGCTGACCACCTACAAGGGCACAAGCTGGCAAATGGGATCAAGTTCTCACTTCCTAAAGATCTTATATAATATTGTACCTCAACTATGCCTCAATAAAAAACTTTTGTAAGTTTTGGGTGCACAATAGTGATTCACAATTTTTATGGGTTTATATTCCATTTATAGTTATAAAATAGTGGCTATATTCCTAGTTTTGTACATAAATCATTGTGGCTAAGTTATTTTATACAGAATAGTTTATAACTCTTGGTCCCGTACCCTTATCTTGCCCCTCCTCCCTTCCCTCTACACGCATTGGTAACCACTAGTTTGTTCTCTGTATCTGTGAGTCTGATTCATTGTTACATGTGTACTATTTTATTTTTTTAATTCCACATATAAGTGATAGCATAAAGTATTTGTCTTTCTCTGACTTACACCCTCCAAGAGTCCATGTTGTAAATGGCAAAATTTGATTCTTTTTATGACTGAGTAGTATGCTATTGAATATATACACCACACCTTCTTTATCCATTCCTCTGTTGATGGACACTTAGGTTGCTTCTATATTGTGGCAAATGTAAATAATGTGACTATAAATATTGGGGTACACGTATCTTTTCAGATCAGTGTTTCTGTTTGGGAGGATATATACCCAATAGTACTATACTTCTGCTGGTAATTCTGTTTTTAGTTTTTTGAGAAACCCAATACACACAGATGGCCAACAGTTATTTGAAAAGTTGTTCAACATAACCAGGGAAATTTCAAATCAGAATCACAATAAGATATTACTTCACATCTGTTAGGAGGTCTTTTGTGTTAGCAAAGATGTGGAGAAAAGAGTGCCATTGTCCACTGTTGATGGGAATGTAAATTTGTACAGCCACTATGGAAAATGGTATGAAGGTTTCTCCAAAAATTAAATATAGAACTACCACATAACCAGCAATCCCACATCCAAGTATATATTCCAAGGAAACAGAATCATCTCAAAGAGATATCAACACTCTCATGTTCATTGCTGCATTATTTGTGAAAGGATATGGAAAAGTTCATAGCTAAAATGATAACGAAGATGTGATATGCATATGCATATTATATATACATGCATACATTATACTTATTGCATATTTATACATATAGTCTGTGTATATGTATATAGTGTATACACATGTGTAATATATGTGTGCCTAACTGTGTTATATATATATATGAACATTATTCAACCATAAGAAATAAGATATTCCTGCCTTTTGTGACAACATGGACAAAAAGTGAAGTGAAGTCACTCAGTTGTATCCAACTCTTTGTGACCCTATGAACTGCCGCCCACCAGGCTCCTCCATCCATGGGATTTTTCCAGGCAGGAATACTGAAGTGGGTTGTCGTTTCCTTCTCCAACATAGATGAAGCTGGAGCATATTATACGAAGTGAAGGAAGCCAGACAAAGAAAAACAAATACTGTATAGCCTCACTTATAGGTGGAATCTTAAAAAAAAAAGAACTCACAGAAGCAGGGAGTCACGTGGGGATTAATGGGGGCAGGAAGGTTAGCAGAAGGGGGACACGCTGGTCAATGGATACAAGCTTTCAGTTACAAGATGAATACGCTCTGGATATCTCAGGTACAGCATGTTGACAATAATTAATAATACTTAATGTATACTTGAAATTTGCTGAGAGAGTAGGTCTTAAACATTCTCACCACACACACATACAAAACTATGAAGTAACGGATGTGTTAATGATTGTGTTAAGAATTTCACAGTGTTTATGCTTATCAAATCAATAGGTTGCATACTTTACATATGTATAATTTTGTTCAATTATATCTCAAATCTGGGAGGAAAATAAAGTCCATTTTAACAAGAAAAAAATTTTTTTAATTGGAAACAACAAACCCTTAGATGTCTCGAGTCTACTATTTTAATTTTTATTGACTACTACTGTTGAAGAACTATAAGCATAGCAGGAAAGCTGTGTTCTGCATTAGGATTCTAGAATAGTATCCACTAAGGAAAAATGTAGCTTCTGCCTTTCTTACAATTTATGACCCTTTGCCACAGCAGTTGGGGGAACAGGAGGGCTGTGTTTAACTTGAGAGCTCTCCTTAGAAAACACCAGATTTTATGAACTCCCAGAGGGATGTTAGATCACAGGGAGGATTCACATTTTTTTTTAATCAAAATTATTAGATGGTATATTTAACCAACCAAACTATGGAAATTAAGCATCAGTGTCTCCATAATAATATAAAATAGCTGTTAAACTCAAGCTGGTAAATCTTCAACCAGTTACAAACCACGTGCCTTATTCTGATCTTAAAATTATGGACAAAAACATTATTTTACATGCAGCCCAGTGCATTTCAAGTTGGTCAGAGACAGAACCTTTGTCATTACATATGGGAGGGAGACCAGAGCCAGGCTGTTGGCCTTGGGACGGGACCCTATAACCCAGCATCCTCTGCACAAGCCAGAAACCATCCACCGCAATCACTGGCCTGTCACCCTGATGACTTACCCAAGCCTGTATTAAAACTTTCAGTAGAAAGTCCTCAAGCACCTCCTCTAAACAACTCAATGTCATTTGCTCAGAAAAGACAAACACTCCTGGGAGGCCAGGCCTGTGAGTCCCCAGAGTTGGGGCAAAGGCCAACTGGAAGCTCCGATTCCGAATTTCTGGCTTTACCACATTTGTGAGCTCTTGGATAGAGTATTGGTAAAAGGAGGAAGGGAAGGATGTTGATACAGGACAGGAATGAAGCTGTTTGAGTAAGAAATGCCTTTTTCTGGGCATTTTTGGCAGGAAAGCTCAGCAGATAGCTGCATCTCCTAACCTTTGGTGTCAGTACTACTTTCTGATTCTCTCATTTCTGCATTTGCTTCTTCCTTTAATTAGCAGAGAGACCTTTTCTAACCACATAACCATGACCAAAAAAAATCCACTTTCTCCCCAACTCTGTCCTGTGACCCCATCTGCCTCCCACTCTCCCTCTGGCCCTTCCTGGGCCAGATTCTACTCTCACCTCCTCCGCCTGAAGCCTTCCTCCGAACCCTCCTTTTCAGACTCAGGGATGAAAGCTCTGGAGGCCCTGCAAGGGGTTCTGACCTTTCATCTCTCCAGGTAAAAGTTTTTTGGGGTAAGAAATTTGTTTAAAAGTCACACTAAGTAATACTTGCATAGCATTTGCTATAAGCCAGGCATCATTTTAAATGCTTTATGTGCATCAAACCATTTAATCTTCACAACACCCAGTGGAAACAATATTGTTAACCCATTAAACAGATGAGAAAACTGAGGGAGAGAGAGGTTAATTAAATTGTTCAGGGCCTTTCTAGGACTTCAAACCAGTCAGGCTTCAGGGCCTATATTTTTAGTTGTTGCACCATGGAGAGAAGAAAGAAGTTTTGAGTCAGGTTGCACTGACATTCTAGAAATACAGTGGGCTTTCTGGATGTTATCTTGAAAGCTGATTTTGCAATGACACACTGTTTTCCAGAAGACTCTCCAAATTCAGAACTGGACTTGGACAAGCTGGGGGGTAGGTCCCCACCTCCTCCTCCTCCACCTCCACGGCGGAGCTACCTGCCAGGATCTGGGCTCACTACCACGAGGTCGGGCGACGTGGTCTACACTGGCAGGAAGGAGAGCGCCACTGCTAAGGTCTGATGGGTGAAGCCCTGCTGAACTGGTCTGTGGGTTCAGATGATGTCCCTAGACAAGGTCTTCTCTGCTCTCCTTTAGAGCATAAAAGGTAGCAAATAAGAGACAATGAACTAGATCTCCAAGGAATCGCCACAGATGGGAAAATGTCAGTCAGTATACTATTGGAATAGACTCAGCCCCAGGAGTCCTATCCTTACTTGACTTTTAGCTGCAACTATGTGAAATTCAATTCACCAGCTACTTCCCCAGCGAACCACACTAAGACGGAAAATGGGGGCCTGAGGGGCAAGCACAAGAAAGATCATCTTACAAAGGTAACTGCGATTAGCTGACACTGTTGTAGGCGTCAACAGAGGTTCAGAGAGCTTTCACTTCCACTTAATCTGGCAAGCTTTGTCTTTTATGTTAAATGAAAATACAGTTTCCAAGGAGGGCCTTTCTAAAAGGCATTGAAGTTAAGGAGTTTTAATACTTCAGTTCATTTGCCAAAATGACACCTTGGGCAAGGAAAAACCCAAAGTACATGCGAGTGGACAAAACAGCCTTTTGGCGTGATCTGAAGAGCTAGGAAGCCGAGGCACCTAGCAGTGAGGCAGTGCATGCTCTTCTGTGATCTGACCCCCTTTTGCCAGCACCTGGGGGTGAAAAGCCAGTAACTGTGGTTCAAATCTTCCACAGGCAAGCAGTGAAGATGCTGGACCAAGTCCACAGGCTAGAGCCACAAAGTGTCCAGCCGAGGAGCCGACGACAGCCTGGGCCCCATCGCCACCCCCTGTCACTGCTTCTGCAAAGGAGGAGGAGGAGGAAGAAGAGGGAGACAAAATCATGGCGGAACTTCAGGTATGTGGAGAGGTGACTGACTGTGGCTCCCAGCCGTTCCCATCTGGGACCCTGGCTGTATCGCTCACAGATTCATGAGCCAGAGCGGGCATGGGGAGAGCCCTGTGGGACCTGGGCCATGTCACCTGCATCTCTGGGCTGGGCCTCAGGTGGCTCTGAATATGTGTAAGGCATGACCATTGCATAAAACAGCTTAGGAAGCGTATGCCCAAAAATTAATTCCAAGCTTTCCTAGCTCTGGCCTGTAGGATTTACTTTCCTTCCAGTGTGAATAGTCTCTGCTTCATTTTAAAAGCACTTATTTAACACATTATTGACTGAGGGATTTTTGCAGAAACTAAGGCCCGTGGCCAGCAGTTGGTTAAGTGAATATTGAAACATCTCAGGTCACTAACATTTGGGTAACAAAATACCTATGACTAAGTTTATGGTCAATAATGAGTTAAGATGGGGATTAGAAATACCAGTCCTTTCTAAGGACTGATTCAAGCCCCCTTCGAGTGGGGCACCCTTCTTCCACTTTAATTCTTAGAACGACAGGCCTGGGATCACACGGCCTCTGTCCTCCATGCCGAATTCCCAGTCAATGTCAACATCATCTTTTCGGGTATTCCAAAAAGCAGAATGATCTTAATTCCCATTTTCTTTGGTTTATTTGAGAAATGTTACTGTATTTTTAGATTTTTATTTGTTAGCAGACCCAGTCTACTCATAGGAATGATGATGGAGTACAGGACTACACCCAGAGTTGGTCCCACATTCAGATCCTGGGTGTAAATCGGCGCCAGGTTGTAAACTCTAAGAACTTGCCTAATCAGTCATAAAGCACAATTCCTAGACCAAAGTCTATTTGTAGACTATTTCATTTTGATTCATGAATTAGTGTGGGACTTTTCTGCCCCTTCGGTGGTCAGATCAAACCTCTTTAAGGCTCTGGAACATGTTTGCCAAGGTACCAATGGTTTTGTGCAGCCCATGGATCTGCCTTCTTCATTTGGAGCAGGAGAACTTTCAGACCATGCTATATGTCCACCTCCGCTCTTCCATCATGCTCTCCATGGTAACAACTGCCAACGTTAAACTGCTTGGGTTTTCCAAGGAAAGCCGAGCTGCTGGTTTATTTGTCACATGCATGATCCCTGTCTAGCCTCATTAAAACTTGGACTGGCCCGAGACATCCCCTCCATTAAACAGTTTGCTTACAGGTTTTTAGACCGGTCAGAGAATCTCATTGATAGGAAGCATGGATTATAGTTAGTGACTCATGAAACAGTTGAGTGCATGGAGGCCTTATCCACTGGGGGCCCTCTGACCAAGACACTGGTAGGTCAAGGCTACTGGCTGCTGGGCATTGGTGCCTGTCCTAAGATGCATAGGCAGATGCTGGGGCCATTCATTATAGCATTTGCTCCTAAATTATGGAATAAATAACAAATATGAAGGGGAAGAGGACAAGCTAGTGGAGTAGAAGGATGTCAGCTCATCTGCTCTCACAAAAACACCAAAACCATAACTAACTGCTGAACAGCCATCAACAAAAAGGACTAGAACCTACCAATAAGAGACACTCTACATCCAAACACAAAGAAGAAGCCAAGATAAGATGGGAGGAGGGACACAGCTGCTGCTATAACATCAAATCCAGTACCTACCAGGTGAGAGACCACCAACTGGAAGATGACTGTATCGCAGAGGTTCTCCCACAGGAGTGAGAGTGTGGAGCCCCACACCCAACTCCCCAGCCTGGGGGGCTGATGTCAGGAGGAGCCCCCACAGCATGTGGCTTTGAAGGCCAGCAGGGTTAGCGTCAGAGGACTCCATCGGATGGAGGGAAACAGAAACTCCACTCCTGGAGATGCACACCAGGTCTTGTACACTCTCAACCCAGGGAGAAATCAGTGACTTCACAGGAGCCTGGGCCAGACTTCCCTGCTGGCCTCAGAGCGTCTCTGGGGGGGTGTGAGGTCACTGTGGGGTCAGAGATACTGGAGGCAGACATCCTGGAAAGTACTCATAGGTGTGAGCTCCCCAAGCAGTCACCATTTTGACCTGGCCCCACTCAAAAGCCCCCTCTAAACACCCACCCCTTGACACAGCTCCACCCACCAGTGGGCAGGAAGCAGCCACTCTAACCAGAAAGCCTGCACAAGCCCCTTAGATCAGCCTCCTCCCCCAAGAGGCAAACACCAAAAGCAAGATGAAGGACAGCCCTGGAGCCTGTGGAAAGGAAACTACAATCAATTAGTGCGATACACCGATGTTAACAAATTAAAGAATAAAAACCATATGATCATCTCAAGAGATGTAGAAAAAGCTTTTGACAAAATTCAACACCCATACATGACAAAAACTCTGCAGAAAGTGGGCATAGAGGGAACCTACCTCAATGTATTAAAAGGTCATATATGACAAACCCACAGCCAAATCACTCTCAATGGTGAAAAACTGAAAGCATTTTCTCTAAGATCAGAAACAAAGTAAAGATGTCCACTCTTGCCACGATTATTCACTTTTGGAAGTCCTAGCCACGGCAACCACAGAAGAAAAAAAAAAAAGAATCCAAATTGAAAAAGAAGTAAAACTGTCACTATTTGCAGATGACATGATACTATAAATAGAAAATCCTAAGGATGCCACCAGAAAACTAGTAGAGCTAATCAGTGAATTTGGTAAAGTTGCAGATTACAAAATTAATGTATAGAAATGCAAGGGATTTCTGTGCATTAGCAACAAAAAGAATTAAATACCTAGGAAAAAACCAGTCTCTAAGGAGGTAAAAGACCCGTATTCACAAAACCACCTAAGATACTGATGAAAGAAATCAAAGATGACACAAACAGATGAAGAAATATATACCATATACTTGGATGGGAAGAATCAATATTGTGAAAATGAATATACTATCCAAAGCATCCTACAATTGAATGCAATCCCTATCAAATTAACAATGGCATTTTTCACAGAATGAGAACAAAAACTTTTTATGATTTCTGTGGAAACACAAAAGACCCCAAATAGTCAAAGCAATCTTGGGAAAGAAAAATGGAGTTGGAGGATTCAGACTTCCTGACTTCAGGCTCTACTGCAAGCTACAGTGATCAAAACATGATATTCGCAGGATAGAAAGCCCCAAGATAAACCCATGCATCTATGGTCACCTAGTCTATAACAAAGGAAGCAAGAATATACAATGGAGAAAAGACAGCCTTTTCAATAATCTGTGCTGGGAAAACTGGACAGCTGCATATAAAAGAAGGAAATTAGAATACTCCCTGATACCATACACAAAAATAAACTCAAAATGGATTAAAGACCTAAGTGTAAGTCAGCCACTAGGAAGAACATTCTTTGACATAAATCACAGCAAGAAGTTTTCTGACCCACCACCTAGAGTAATGAAAACAAAAATAAACAAATGGGACCTAGTTAAATTTAAAAGCTTTTGCACAGCAAAGAAAACTATAAACAAGATGAAAAGACATCTCTCAGAATGGGAGAAAATATTTGCAAACAAAGCAACTGACAAGGGATTGATCTCCAAAGTTTACAAATAGCTCATCAAAAAATTAAAAAAAAAAAAAAAAATAGGCAGAA
Organism: Muntiacus reevesi; assembly: GCF_963930625.1. Taxonomy (NCBI): domain Eukaryota; kingdom Metazoa; phylum Chordata; class Mammalia; order Artiodactyla; family Cervidae; genus Muntiacus; species Muntiacus reevesi. The sequence goes on from NC_089250.1 coordinate 24,925,566, forward strand.
AACCTAAATAGACATTTCTCCAAAGACGTACAGATGCCCCCAAAACACATGAAAAGATGCCCAACATCACTAATTTTCTGAGAAATGCAGACCAAAACTACAGTGAGGTATTGCCTCACACCAGTCAAAGAGACCTCACACCAGTCAAAAATCTATAAACCAATAAATGCTAGAGAGGGTGTAAAGAAAAGGGAACCCTCTTATACTGTTGGTGGGAATGTAAATTGGTACAGGCAACTATGAAGAACAGATGAAAGTTCCTTAAACTAAATATAGTACCACATATGATTCAACAATCCCACTTCTGGGCATATCCAGAGAAAACCATAACTCAAAAAGACACATGCACCCCAGTGTTCATTGTAGCACTATTTACGATAGTCAGGACATGGCAGTAACCTAAATGTTCATCAGAGGAATAAATTAAGAATAGGTGGTACATATATATATATATATATATATATATATATACACACACACAACAGAATACTACTCAGCCATCAAAAAGAATTAAACAATGTCTTTTGCAGCCACACAGATGGGCCTAGAGATCATCATAATAAGTCAGAGAAAGACAAATATATGATATCACAAATATCGGTTCAGTTGCTCAGTCTTGTCCAACTCTTTGTGACCCCATAGACTGCAGCACGCCAGGCTTCCCTGTCCATCAGCAACTCCTGGAGCTTACTTAAAACTCATTCCATTGAGTCAGTGATACCATCCAACCATCTCACCACCCTCTGTTGTCCCCTTATCCTCTGGCCTTCAATCTTTCCCAACATCAGGGTCTTTTCCAATGAGTCAGTTCTTTGCATCGGGTGGCCAAAGTGTTGGAGTTTCAGCTTCAGCATCAGTCTTTCCAATGAATATTCAGGACTGATTTCCTTTAGGACTGACTGGTTGGATCTCCTTGCAGTTCAAGGGACACTCAAGAGTCTTCTCCAACACCACAGTTCAAAAGCATCAATTCTTCAGCACTTGGCTTTCTTTATAGTTCAACTCTGACATCCATTCATGACTACTGGGAAAACCATAGCTTTGACTAGACGGACCTTTGTTGGCAAAGTAATGTCTCTGCTTTTTAGTATGCTGTCTAGGTTGGTCAAAGCTTTTCTTCAAGGAGCAAGCATCTTTTAATTTCATGGCGCAATCACCATCTGCAGTGATTTTGGAGCCCCCAAAAATAAAGTCTCTCACTGTTTCCATTGTTTCCCCATCTATTTGCTTTGAAGTAATGAGACCAGATGCCATGATCTTAAGTTTTCTGAATGTTGAGTTTTAAGCCAACTTTTTCACTCTCCTCTTTGACTTTCATCAAGAGCCTCTTTAGTTCTTCTTCACTTTCTGCCATAAGGGTGATGTCATCTGCATATTTGAGGTTATTGATATTTCTCCCAGCAATCTTGATTCCAGCTTGTGCTTCATCCAGCCCAGTGTTTCTCATGGTGTACTCTGCATATAAGTTAAATAAGCAGGGTGACAATATACAGCCTTGACATACTCCTTTTTCTATTTAGAACCAGTCTGTTGTTCCATATCCAGTTCTAACTGTTGCTTCCTGACCTGCATACAGATTTCTCAGGAGGCAGGTCAGGTGGTCTGCTACTCCCAATCTCTAACAATTTTCCACAGTTTGTTGTGATCCACACAGTCAGAGGCTTTGGCATAGTCAATAAAGCAGATGTTTTTCTAGAACTCTTGCTTTTTCGATGATACAGTGGATGTTGGCAATTTGATCTCTGGTTCCTCTGCCTTTTCTAAATCCATCTTGAACACCTGGAAGTTCTCAGTTCACATACTGTTGAAGCCCAGCTTGGAGAATTTTGAACATTACTTTGCTAGTGTGTGAGATGAGTGCAGTTGTGCAGTAGTTTGAGCATTCTTTGGCATTACCTTTCTTTGGGATTGGAATAAAAACTGACCTTTTCCAGTCCTGTGGCCACTGCTGAGTTTTCCAAATTTGCTGAGATATTTAGTGCAGCACTTTCACAGCATCATCTTTTAGGATTTTGAAGTGACTGAACCTAAAATATGACTTATTTACACAACAGAAACAGACTCACAGACTAAGCAAACAAACTTAGGTTACCAAAGGGGAAACGTTGTGGGGGTTATAAACTAGGAGTTTGGGATTAATATGTACACATTACTATATATAAAATAGATAATAAGCAAGGACCTACTGTACAGCACAGGAAATTCTACTCAATATACAATAACATAAATGGGAAAAGAATTTTTAAAAAAACAGATATGTGTATACATACAACTGAATCACTCTGCTGCACACCTGAAACTAACAGAACATTGTCAATCAATTATATGCCAATATTAAATAACAAATACAGTATAAGCAATCAATCATGGTATATAAATCATGACTCAGTTTGATCCAAATGAAAGCAAAGCACTAGGTAATTCCAATTTGTGAAAGGTGAACAAGCACTAATAATCAAAGAGCTATAAGCTTTTAGGCTAGTGAATAGTCCTGCACTGCCCCCCCCAAGAGAAGTAATTTCTGTGTTCCAACACTTGAGGATATTTCCCTCCATTGATATCTAAATGGATTGGATGCTTTCTTTGACTTGACTGAAAGCTATACAAAGGCAGAGTATCTAGCTTCCTGCTGCATTATTGGTGGTCAGGTGACAGTGGTGAGTAGAGGGCTCTAACACTAAGGTAATCACCCTCATCAGTTAGCCTGCTCATTAGAAAGTCAGCCAGTGGCCCCGCTGGAGCCTTTGCCTCCACAGGCTCTACAGAGTTAGGCAGCCCCCAGCCCTGCTGAGGCAGGACAAGCAAGAGCTGCAGCCCCAAGCGCAACTGTGGGACAACTTTCCTGCTTCATGTCACTGGGCATCAGAAGGAGAAAACCACTGGCTCTGAAGTCCAGGGTCTAACAGCCCAATGGAGAAGGTGAACGGCCTTAGTAAGCAGAGCCGGGGGCCTCTCCAGGATCAGAGAGGACAGGGTGTCTAAGCAGGGGACCAGGAGCCAGAATGGCTGGGGAAGATGCTGGGCATCAGCGCTATGTGTATTTTAAAACCTGTGCTGGAATGTTCATGTGGGGAGGGCACAGGTTATTCTTTGTGTCTACAGGTATTTCCAAATGACAGTACCTGACATTAAGAAAATATGAGATGATTATTTGAAATTATTCATTTAAATAACTGGTCTTTAATCCTGCCTGCACATTAGAATAATTTGAGGAGTTAAAGTCCTATGACACTATAAAACTCCTAGAAGAGAGCATAGGCAAAACATTCTCAAACATAAATCATAAATAAATCAATATTTTCTTAGGTCAGTCTCCTAAGGGTATAGAAATAAAAACAAAAGCAAGCAAAATGGGACCTAATCAAACTTACAAGCTTTTGCAAAGCAAAGGAAACCATTTTTTAAAAATGAAAAGATAACCTATGGGATGGCAGAAAATACTTACAAATAATGGGACAAACAAGGGTTTAATCTCCAAAATATACAAACAGTTCTTACAGCTCAACAACAACAAAAAAAAATCAAAAAATGGGCAGAAGACTACAGATATTTCTTCAAAGAAGACATACAGATTGCCAAGAGGCACATGAAAAGATGATCGACATCACTAATTATTAGAGAAGTGCAAATCAAAACTATAATGAGATACCATCTCACAATATTCAGAATGACCATCATTAAAAAGTCTACAATTAACAAATGCTGGAGAGGGTGAAGAAAAAAGGGAACTCTCCTACAGTACTGGTGGGAATATATGTTGGTACAGCCACTTGGAAAACAGTATGGCGATTCTTCAGAACACTAAAAATAGAATTGCTGAGTGGAAGGCAGCAATTCCTCTCCGGGGCATATACTGGACAGAGCTCTAATGGATTAAAGACCTACATGTCAGCCTGGATACTATAAAACTCTTTAAGAGGAAAACACAGGCAGAACACTCTTTGACATAAATCACAGCAAGATTTTTGACCCAAGTCCTAGAGTAACAAAAACAACAATGGGAACTAATTGAACTCAAAAACTTTGCACAGCAAAGGAAACTATAAACAAGACAAAAAGACAATCCTCAGAATGGGACAAATATTTGCAAACAAAGCAACTGACAAGGGATTAATCTGCAAAATAAACAGTTCATGAAGCTCAATACCAAAACAATAAACAACCCAATAAAAAAATGGGTAGAAGACCTCAACAGACATTTCTCCAAAGATGACATATAGATGGTCAAGAGGTGCATAAAAAGATGCCTGACATCATTAATTATTAGAGAAATGCGAATCAAAACTACAATGAGGATTCCCCTCACACTGGTCAGAATGGTCATCATCAAAATGTCTACAAACAGTAAATCCTGGAAAGGGTGTGGATTGAAGGGGACCCTCCTACAGTGGTGGTGGGAATGTAAATTGATACAGCCACTATGGAGAACAGTATAGAGTTTCTTTAAAAAATAAAACTAATGATTGAACTACCATATGATCCAGCAACCCCACTCCTGGGCATATATCTGGAGAAGACTATAATTTGAAAGGAACATGCACCCTAATGTTCACTGCAGCACTAGTTACAATAGCCAGGACATGGAAGCAACCTAGATGTCCATCAACAGAAGAATGGACAAAGATGTGGTCCATCTATATTGGGTTTGCCAAAAGGTTCAATTGGGTTTTTCCATAACTCTTAAACCAAAAAACCTGAAGAATGCTTTTTGGGCAACCCAGCACAGTGGAATTCAGTTCAGTTCAGTTCAGTCGTGTCCAACTCTTCATGACCCCACGGACTGCAGAACGCCAGGCTTCCCTGTCCATCACCAACTCCCAAAGCCTGCTCACACTTATGTCCGTCTAGTCGGTGATGCCATCCAACCATCTCATCCTCTGTCATCCCCTTCTCCGCCTTCCAGAACAGTATGAAGAGGCAAAAAGATATGACAGTGGAATTACTCATCCTTAAAAAGGAACAGATCTGTGCCATTTACAGAGTCATGGATAGACCTAGAGACTGTCATTCAGAGTGAAGGCAGAGAAAAACAAATATTATATACTGATGCATATATGGGGAGTCTAGAAAAATGGTACAGATGACCTATTTGCAAAGCAGAAACAGACACAGATGTAGAAAACAAACATACGGACACCAGGGGGTAAAGGAGGGCGGTTGGGATGAGTTGGATGCTGGGATTGACATGTACACTACTGTGTGTAAAGTAGATAACTAACGAGAACCTGCTGCATAACACAGGGCACTCAGCGCTCTGTGGTGACCCAGGTGGGAAGGAAACCCAAAAGGGGGGATGTGTGTGTACGTACAGCTAACTCACTCTGCTGTGCAGCGGAAACTAACACATTATAAAGCAACTCGACTCCAGTTTTTAAAAGATAAATGCACCCTTATGTCCATAGCAGCACAGTTCACAATAGCCAAAACATGAAACGTCCTTCATGTCCACAAGATACATGGATAAAGACGTGGCACATGCATACAATAGATAGCATTCAGCCATAAAACAGGATAAAATAATGCCATCTGTAGTAACACGGATGGGCCTAGAGGTTATCATACTATATCAAGCCAGGAAGAGAAAGAAATACTATTTGATGGCACTCGTATGTGGAATCTAAAAGGTGGCACAAATGAACCTGTCTTCAAAACAGAAACAGACTCACAGAACCAGACCTGTGGTTGCCGAGGGGGAGAGGAAGGGGGGGAGGGGCTGGGAGTTGGGGATTTGCAGATGTAAACTATTATATAAAGATATATAGTATGGATGAACAAGGTCCTAGTACATAGCACAGGGAGCTATATTCAGTATCGTGTGATAAACCATAATGGAAAGGAATCTTTAAAAAAGAACGTGCGTTATGTATATAACCGAGTCACTTTGCTGTACAACAGAGACTGGCACGACATTATAAATCAACCCTAGTTCCTTTAAACAAAAATTTGAAAACTTAAAAAAAAAAGTCCTACAGTCCAGAGTCTGGCTTAATTCTCCAGGTGTAGCCCAGGTAACGGTATTTTTTAACTGGATGTCCTGCAGCCTGACCGAACCAGTAATTTCAGGGAACGTCGCTGCTTGGGTTATTCTCCTGCTCTTACCATCGTGTGTATTGTCGCTCCCTTTCTGCCCTATACACAGTTGATGCTTTCTCTCTGAAAGCTGGCTGCCCTCACTCTATTCACTAGAGTGGCCCTCCACTCCTGTAACTACAGTCATTAGTTTTCAGAGACAAGTCTGTGGGGTCCTGGTTGCTCCCAGGCTGCTCAAAATTCACTTTATTTTACAGCAGAACAGTCCAGAGCATGGGAGTATGTTGCTACTGCAAACAGTGAACTGTTAAAGATGACTTCCATTTTAAGGTTTAAAAATTTACAGTATCTTGTGCCCTTTCCTCTCAATAAAACTGGCAAAAATATAATGGAAACTGGAAAGATAGCTTCTTATTAATTCGTTTACACAGTCAGCATTTTTAAGGGTCAAAACTCTTTCAAGGAAGCCCTACTAAGTACAAATCAGGTTCACCCAGACAGAATTAAAGGACTTTTGATTTCAAAGGCTCTGTCCATTTCATCTTGGCCCCAAAAATAAGGACTTTGCTGACCTGAGGTCAACTGGGGAGCCGGTTTTCAGGGCACCGACTCCCTGGCCCCAGCAAGTCCCACACACAGGACCAGGCTGGGGTCTCAACCGGGAAGTCCTCTGGATTCCCAGCTGTTCCCTCTGACCGCCTCAGTGCACTCCATCCTTGTTAACCTCAGTATTTTAATTCCTTAGGCATTCCAGAAGTGTTCCTTTATGGATGTAAATTCAAACAGTCACGCTGAGCAGTCCCGGGCTGACAGCCACGTTAAAGACACTAGGCCGGGGGCCACCGCCCCATCCAAGGAGAAGAAGGTAACGTGGCAGTTACACGTTGGCCACCCCGTGGACCGTCCTTCTTTCCTGGCTCTGACGCTAACATCGCTCTGTGCTTGAGCTTCTATGCGTTCTCTCTTCCTCACCTTTCCCCCCTCCTTAAACTAATGGAGACACAGCTTGGGGCTCACTAGAGACCTCCGGTTCGGGTTTCCAGAGTGGATGCTGTGTTCTGCGCACAGCACACAACCGTAGATGCAGAATTAGGCATTTTCTCCCCAAACCAAAGATAAGACATCATCTAGATTCTCTAGAACTCTAAGAGATAAAACGGAAACATGAAGCAGGTAGCACTTTTTCTAATTTTTAACGTGTCTTCTGAACCAAAGATGTCTACATTAAAAGTAAGCAAAAGCTTTAGATTCCAGGAAGAAAATGCACAGCAAAATTGTTGACCGGCCATCCACAGGTCTATCCATGGAGACGTTCACACATGTTTGAGGATGCCAGAGTTTTTGTTACTACTACAGATTCTCAAAGTGCACCTTCCAAGTCAACAAGCTCAGTATCACTTTAGTGCTACTATACATTGTGTCATTCTCAAAGTTTCCAAAGAGATAACTAGGCTTTGAAACAAGGTCACTGTCATGACATAAGGACTTATTTAAAGAAAGTGAAAGTCACTCAGTCATGTCCTACTCTTTGCGACCCCATGGACTACATAGTCCGTGGAATTCTCCAGGCCAGAATACCAGAGAGGGTAGCCATTCCCTTCTCCATGGAATCTTCCCAACCCAGGGATCAAACCCAGGTCTCCCACACTGCAGGCAGATTCTTTACCAGCTGAGTCACCAAGGAAGCCCCTGGTGGCTTAGCTTAAAGTCCTTTCCTCTAAGGACTTTAAGGAAAGGAGATTAACCTGAATGTCTGAACTTCAATTCTGTAAATTGAATCTGGAGCTTTGATGATTTTTGGAAAACAGTCATCTTCTATGAATGAAGCCTCTTAGTTTCAGAGTAAAAAGTCTTAACATCTTCTGCCAGGAACTTGTATCTTAGAATTCAAAGCTTCTAGCTTCCTTTAAATAAAGTCAAACAAATCAGCCATAACATAGAGCCAGTAGCTACTTCATGTCATGCTACCTTGGTCCAGTGATAAGTAAGTTCAGTGAAAAGATACAGGATCACAAAACCAGAGGGCTATTCAAGCACAATCCTTCAAGAGATGCAGTCCTGGCTTATAGCCGCCAGCCATCCCAGAGCTTCATGTCAACTCCCCCTGCCACATATTTGGCAAATGAAACTGTTAACCAGGTGATAGGGGGATCTCTATGCACCAGGGGAGATTATTGTTGATTTACCTTTCTCATGAAGAAAATCTCCTATTAGTATGAATTGAATGTGTGACAGTCACAATGGAAATATGTTGCTTCTTCAGTCTGAGCAATTTCCTTCTGTGGCCTTATAGAAGGCTCTGGTGTGTCCCGAGTTACGTGCTGCACTTGAACCAGTGTGACTGTTTCTTCTAAAATACTAACCAGGAGCTTCTTGAGGATCCCTCCAGAAACTCATCATCTCACTGTAGAATTTTTCTAATTTGCTAAAATGCTGCATGGGGTTTCTTGCCCTACAATTAGAAATCCATATCCCATCGATCACATAGATCTCAATCAAGGGTCCATCAAATACAGAGCAAGTCTATACTGATTGTCCAACACCAGGCCATTAAACACTAGGTTTAATTACAGGTGCTTTTTCTGGATAATCCTGTTGAGTAGACTTATCTCCTTCATAATAACCATGACTATCAGAACTGTCCCCAAATTGTTGTCATTATTAACCTCTTCCTGGGCTATTCATCTTCTCTTCCATAAATCAAATGTTTCTTAAAATTCTTCTCCTCTATTGTGAAGTGCTAGCCTAGTACTTATTTGTATAACTTACGTTTCTAATTTTGGTTTCTTGTCCAAATGCTTATTACCTCTGCTTCACCAGTTGTCTGAACAGTCAAATCTCAGAGTCCCAAAACAGATACATTCATGAGACTTAATTATGTTTCATGCAGAGTCTTGACTATCTGAGACTAAGTTATCATTGTGAGATTACATGACAACTGTGAATAAGTTACCCTTGATAAAGTTAATTCACTTGCTTTGATCCCTGCCTTCATTTTTCTAGCCCGGCACCAAAAACGCTAGGTCATGTGAAACCTACACTTAACATCTTTACCTTAGTGACTTTCCATCAGAGGAGAGTCATTTTCCTTTGACGAAGCAGATCCATTCTTGCTGCTAGATCTGTTTTAAAATACATATATTTCTGGGTGGCATTTGAAATATTTCACTGGGTATGACGTGGGCTGACCATTCAGAACAGATGCCAGCCCTAACCCCCCAGTAAACGGGGTCAGCAGAACAGCAGCCCTGTACATGCCAGCTCCTTCTCTGGGTATATTCACACTCAGGTCCTAGCAGACTATGCTGACTCCCTCTTTGGAATCGAAATCTTAAGACAAAACCTCATTTATTTTTCTTCTTACAACATTTTATATCTAAATTTAAAATCTGAATTTTAAATCCCACAAGAGATATTGTTACACTGTAGCAGCTGAATCTCACTGAACCTGTCTGGGGCCCGATGGGGATGAGGAGAGGTTAAACAGGAGGTGTTTGATGGCTGCCGCACTTTGGATCCTCTGCCGTATTTCCATGTGATTAACACTGACTTTGTCGTCTCTCTGTTATTCCTTGGATGTGTACAGATACTCTCATTTTCTGGCTGGGCAGTAGGGTTGATTGAGGCTGTCCCTGGTGGGGCCTGGGCTCTTGTGCTTCGTTATGTTGTCATTGCTTTCAACCCAGCCGCCTTCTTGGGGTCATGTCCCAGTCTGCTCTGACCACCTCTTCCTCTTGGGCTTCTGCAGCCAGAAGAAGGGCCAGCATGGCCCTGGAAGTGACAAGGCGGGGCTGGTGTCAGGGCTGTGGACGGGGCCCGAGGCTCCCCCCAGGCAGCGCGTTCTCCATACCCGGTCCTCTCCACTGGGCTCTTACCCTCTGAATCTTGGTGGGAACCTCAGACACATCTCCCTCTAAATCAGAGCACCCAGCGTCTCAAAGCTGAATCATGACGGCACAGTCACCACTTCAGCCTCAAGTATCTGTTTTCTAAATGTTTAGATGACATTTTGGAGGCACTGTCACTCTGAATGGGGATTTGATCATCTTGGCTATGATTAGTTTGAAGGTTATTTTGACACTTTGCTTGGCAAGTGCAAGTACAAACTACAAGTATGTTTTCAAAGCTATGATTTGACCAGGGAAAAATAATGGTTTTGGGGTTTATTTTTTAATCTCAAAGTACCACACCCGACCAATGCAGAGCCCTTATAGATGATCCCCATACAAGAAGCATAGCTAAGACTGAAATAACCATCTGGCAGAAATGTGGAAACTTTCCTGGTCTAGTTCCTTGGTTTATAAGCAAGAAACCTGAGGCCCAGGGAAGTGAGATGACTTGCCTAAAATAACACAGTTAAGTGGCATATCCGAGCCAGAATCAAAATCTGCCTGCTGATATATTGTGCTTTCTACAACGCCACCCCAATCCTCTGGTTTTAGAGTCAGCTAAGTGCACAGTCAGATGGTGAAAAGAGGATGTGCTGGTCCAGAATCAGTTCCTTTATATTCTCTTAACTGCTCCCCCTACCAACATTTGAAATCCTTGAAGCATTTTGCTAATTGAGATTTTCATCTTGTGCAAACACAGGGCATTTTTGGAAGTTGGAGAACCAAGCAACCCAAGGTAAACAGCTGTAGGCTTGGACTGGTGTGTAACAGACGTGCTTGGCCCGCATGTTTTGGAAGTGTAATTAAAGGAACACTAGTTGTAGTCCACTTTGGGGGCGGGGGTGTGGTTTTGTGGAGTAACGTGTCCTACACTATTCTACCAGAATTTGGAATTTTTCCACGAAGACGTACGGAAATCTGATGTTGAATATGAAAATGGCCCCCCAGTGGAATCCCGGAAGGTGAGTTCACCAGATATGTGTTCCAACTGATACCATGCAGATTGATTCCCTTCCTCTGCAGATCCATTTCTGATCACTCTGTGTGGTTTCCCCCCTCCACTCTTCCTCTCAGGTTACCCCAGGGGCTCTCACACCTAGTGACCATCCTAAGTGGGAAAGAGGAATGGAAAATAGTGTTTCTGATGCAGCAAGAACAGCAGAATACAAAACTGACATCTCAATGAAGGAAAGTTCCCTCTCCACTAAGAGTTTACTTAGAGACAGTAAAAACCATTCCCAGAAAAATGTGTCTAAGGTCAATTCTAGTTTCTCTGGCGTTAGTTCATTCGAATGTGAAATCAACAAAGGACCTAAAATCTCCGGGCTGCAGTACCCTGCATCTGACGCTGAGAATCAGAAGATGAATTATGGGAAGACAAAGGGGGTGAGTCAGCAAGGACAAGAAGATTCAGAGAAGGGTCACCTTCCCTCTCCCACCAGATCAACTGAATTGATGACTTGTGATGTCAAAACTCAAGACCAAGAGGTTCCCATGACAGAATTTGGTCAAGTTGTCCTAAGACCAAAGGGAGCTAAGCATGCTAACATGACCCTTAGTGAGGAAGGGGAGTCCACACCAAGTTCTCCCAGCGAGGAGAAGGCAACCGACAACATTGCCTTCATGATCACCAAAACCGCGGTCCAAGTCCTCTCCAGCGGGGAGGTCCACGATATAGTGAGCCGACAGGGGGAAGACGTACAGACGGTCAACATTGATGCAAAAAAAGAGATGATGTCCCAGCAGGAAGGCACTGAAAGTGAAGAACCTGTGGTGTGCCTGGACAAGAAACCCGTGATCATCATCTTTGATGAACCCATGGACATCCGGGCTGCATACAAGAGACTTTCAACCATATTTGAGGAGTGTGATGAGGAACTGGAGAGAATGATGAGGGAAGAAAAGATAGAGGAAGAGGAAGAGGAGGAGACTGGAGACCCTGCAGTCCAGAATGACACTCCCCAAAAGTTTCCTAAGGAGGGGGCTTTGGGCAGCCCTCGAGCAGGGCAGGAGGCTAAGAGTAAATTGCAGCCACACTTCCTTTCAGTGGAGACAGGAGTGTCAGGAGGACAGGAAGTGAATAAAACCGAGCAGATCAAGTTCAACGCAACCGATTCTCCAAGCTCAGAAAGCCAGGGTGACGTGACCGATGACCAGTTTGAAAGCCCCAAGAGAAAGTTCAAGTTCAAATTCCCAAAGAAGCAGCTTGCGGCTCTCACGCAAGCCATTCGCACAGGCACCAAGACTGGGAAGAAGACGTTACAGGTGGTGGTCTACGAAGAGGAGGAGGAGGATGGCACGCTGAAGCAGCACAAGGAAGCCAAGCGATTCGAGATCAGTAGGTCTCCATCTGAAGACGCCCCTAAAAGCTTGCTCAGGAGACTAGAGCATCCCAACCCGGAGAGCACTGCTCCGGTTTCGAGAACTGATGAAATCAGAAAAAATACCTACAGAACGTTGGACAGCCTGGAGCAGACCATCAAACAGCTGGAAAATACCATCAGTGAGATGAGTCCCAAAGCCCTAGTTGAGACCTCGTGTTCTTCCCACAGAGATTCTGTTGCAAGTTCATCCCACACGGCCCAGGAGGCCGGTCCCCCGTCCTTGCTAGTCCTGGATGAAGCATCCACTGCCTTAGAGCCCCCCTCATCTATACCTTCAGCTTCACGTAAGGTATCTTGGTCTGATGGAAAAATGAAAAGAGCCAGCTGCTTTCTTAAATCTGCCATAATCACCATTAGCAAAAGGTGTCTTGTGATTGACTCGCTTCCTTTCAGGTGGCTCGTTTTGTTTTGTTGTCTGTTCACCATGATCCCTTTCTCTCACACTTCTTCCCTCGCCTTCAAAACAACAACAGCTAGGTGTCTAACAGCTAATCGATTTCTGTTTTTACCTCTGTTGCTGACTGGTGTTGGGAAAACCCCAAGGATGCTGGGCCAGCTATTTGCCGTTGAAGTGATTGCTCTGATACTCACATTAAAATCCGTTTGATCAGTAGTTGGGCAGTTTCATTGTTTGATTCTCCGAATTAACCCCAGTGGTGTCTCCTGATGTCCGTCTCCTAGATCTGTCCTGCATGTAGGGCTGTGGCTTCTCACGTTGAGCTTCTCTGCACACAGTGGGGCGGCCTCGGATGACCCACTCACACCATCCTTTCTCTCCCCCCTCTTGCCGCTCCTCCCCACAGGGCTCCAGCGGGACCCCTCAGACGAGCAGGATGCCAGTCCCCATGAGTTCCAAGAACAGACCTGGAAGCCTGGACAAACCTGGCAAGCAGTCCAAACTGCAGGATCCCCGCCAATACCGCCAGGTAGTTTTACCTTAAACCCACTTTTGGATGGACACTCTTGCGCTTAAGAGAAGCAACTCACTGACTTAGTTCATACCAAATATTGCATTTTTTCTTTGTTAAGATACGGTTTATCTAGACATCCTGGATTTGGGGGCATGAAGAGAGAGTCTCAAAGCCTTTGTTGAACTTCTCACCACGCTTTTGCATGCGCGCAATAAAACATCTTTCACTGTGTGACTCCAAAGTTGACCTGTAAAAACAAGGTGGCAGGCCAGGTGGCTTTCCTTGGGGGAGTGTAGTGGATCATCAGGACACCTAGGGAAAAGCAAGAGAAAGGCTGCCCTGAAAGTCACCAGTGCTAATGTGTGTGTGGACTGCATCGCACTAGAGGCCCATTAACCATCATGGTGCCCCGCCCCCACCCCAGTAACAGCCCCCGCATGCCCCCCGCCCCCCGAACCCAGAGATGGTAGGAGAATGGTGTGCCTGTTCTCCAAGCGCTCTTCTTCCTTCCTCCCTGTTCTGTACATCCTCCGCCCGGCGCTTGGGGGGTTTCTACCAGGCCCAGTACAGCATGACAAGACTTAGCTCAGGCCTTGAACTGGTTTAAGTTTGGTTTGGTGTCTTTAATTTAATGATCCTCAGAAGGGCTGTGTTGCCAGAGCCTGTGGACTGATGGTGTTACCAGCTTTCTGACAAACTGTCTCCCGCCATCTTTGTTTGCAGGCTAATGGAAGTGCTAAGAAAGCTGGTGGGGACTGTAAGCCTACTTTCCCCTCCTTACCTGCTTCTAAGATTCCAGCCCTTTCTCCCAGCTCTGGGAAAAGCGGTTCTCTGCCTTCTTCTAGTGGTGACGGCCCTAACTTCCCTAATCCGCCTGCTACTAAACCATCGGTTCCTTCTAACCCTCTCAGCCCCCAAACAGGACGACCTGCTCCCTCCGCCTCCCTGATCCCCTCTGTCTCTAATGGCTCCTTAAAGTTTCAGAGCCCCACTCATACAGGTAAAGGTCACCATCTGTCATTCTCACTGCAGACTCAAAATGGCCGAGCAGCCCCTCCTTCCTTCTCCTCCTCCCCGCCCTCCCCTGCCTCCCCCACTTCACTGAATCAAGGTGCAAAGAGCATCAGGAGCAGCCACACTCCTAGCCTCACCAGCTACAAGGCACAGAACGGAAGTTCAAGCAAAGCCACCCCATCCACAGCAAAGGAAACCTCTTAAAGGCCAAATCCAATTAAACACAAGTTGGAGTTACATTTAATAAAAAAAAATTTTTTTAACAGTCTTACTGTTTTCACAAGAGAATGTAACATATTGCTGTACTTTGAGGCTTAATGCAAAGTATGTGCTAAATACTGGATTAATAGACTTCAGTAAAGCTTTTTTTTTTTTTTTTTTTTTACTTTGTTGCTGTTCTATTACATAGTATTTACTGTCTCTATTCAGTACCTGTTAAATGAAGCAAGCATGTGTTACCAAAAAGGAGAGTATGGCAAGAGAGAAGGGTGTGTGTGAGACAGGAAAATAAAAAATGTATTAAGCATGTAAAACATGTATGATTCCAGAATTTTAGTATGTTTTGTATAAAAATATTTTTCATTACGGAGACTAGAAGTGAACAGAGAAATACACAAGTGTGACTATACAAATTGTAAAACAGATACTATTATATTTCCTTTTATTTTAGTGTTATTTAGCTTTATTACAGATTTCTATTTTTGTCAAAACTTCATGGTTCCTTTCGAGATCTTTTTTGCCAAAACATTTTGATACTATAGCATTGTACATTTGAAAGTAGCGTGCTAGACAAGAAGCCAATGAACTTCTACACAAGCCGACACAGAGGCACATGTAGAAGGCAATTATCAACCCTACTGCACTGCCATAAAAATTATGTATAATAATTTGCCAGCCCAAGCAAGCTAGTTCTGCTTTTCTTTCTTTTCAACATGTTGGGATTCTCTAGTTGTTTTCTTTGCAGTATCTAAATCCTCCCTTTGTTTTCTGAGACCTGGTAACCCACACTACTGCATTGTGGATTTTAAAATGTACACTTCTGTACGGTTCTGTAAACTGATCAATTTTTGTAAATATATAAATAGACACCAAAAATACTGTATGTGACAGCACATAGAGTAGTTTTCCCACACCAAAGTTCATTTTTATGCATGCTTTAAACATCTATCTTGGGATGGGCAGAAATGGGACTTCCCGAACATTTTTAACAAGCAACAAGTTTGCACAGCTAGAGTGTTTTTGTAAATAAGTGTATTTGTATAACACAGTCATGTAATATACAGAACTATGAGCAGAGACTTTGCAAAACTAAATAAAGGGCTGCATGCTTACTATTTTTTGTACCTTGTCCCTATAACTACTTCCTAGTCAAAGAACAAACGTAACTGTTACCAAGTTAAATGCTTTTGGCTTTGAGGGCATGATAAGAAAACATGTAACCAGATGCAGATGGGTTTTCTGAAAGCTCTGGGGCAGTGCATGGTGAGTTTCTGAGAAATTCATTACAAATATAGTGCCTTCCCATGAAACCTCCACCTTCTTTGTGGCTTAGCAAGGGTTAACTGACAGCAAGCAAACCAGGATAGAGTGTCTACCACCCTCCTTTCCTAGATGGACTCTTACTAACTTTTGCTTCTTCATCTCCAGTAGAAGTAAAGTAGAAATAAAATGCCTTTATCACTAAGATTTTGGTTTTTTGAGTTCTCAATTTTAAATGAGATCACTGGTCTAGAGGGAAATATTCTCACTAACATTACCCTATTATGTATTCATTTTAAATATCAGCAGAAAAACTAGTGAAAATAATACCAAGATTATGAACTGACTACAAGAAGTCTCATGGACTTGCTTATCATTATTTTTTGACCCTCCACCCCCAATATTTAACTTGGTTTGGTGCTAAATATAAATGTTACTATTGCTTTAGCACCTGATTATTAATGTTCTCAGACTTTAGGTTTACTGAGCTGGGATGCCTTCACCAGAAATGTTAGTACATCTCTACTAAGTAGTCATTGTAATCACATGTTTCAGGGTGCACTCAGGGCAGGCATCTTTTTTGTCCACTTTTAATGCAACACAACTGACACAATATGCATATTGCTGCATGAGGTGTGCAGTGTAATGATCTGACTTACATATGTCATGAGATGATGACCACACTAGATTTAGTGTCCAGAGACAACATACAGATGACCAAGAGGCACATGGAAAGATGCTCAACATCAGTAATAATTAGAGAAATGCAAATCAAAACTACAATGACATACCACCTCACCATGGTCAGAATGGCCATCACTTAAAAGTCTACAAATAACAAATGCTGGAGAGAGTGTGGAGAAAAGTGAACCCCTCTTACACTGTTGGTGGGAATGCACACTGGTGCAGCCAATGTGCAAAACAGTACAGTGTTTCCTCCGAAAACTAAAAATAGAATTATCATAAGATCCAGCAAGCCCACTCCTGGGCACATACCCAGATAAAATTATAATTTGCAAAGATATACTCACCCCTATGTTCATAGCAGCACTACTGACAAAAGCCAAGGCATGGAAGCGACCTAAATGTGCACTGACAGAGTCGAGAAGACGGGGCACATGTGCAGAGTGGGACATCACTCAGTCCCCAGAAGGAATGAAGTAATGTCATTTGCAGCAACAGGGGTAGACCTAGAGACCCCATACTAAGCGAAACACAAATACCATGTACATCACATATATGTGGCATCTGAAATGTAACAGGAATGAACACACCTATGAAAAAACAGACTCAAACACAGAACAGGCTTGCGGTTGCCAAGGGGGAGGGATGAATGGGGGGCTTGGGCTCAGCAGAGGCACGCTGTTATATACAGGACCATCAGTAAGGTCCTCCTGTATAGCACAGGGAACTACATGCAATATCCTGTGACAAACCATCATGGAAAGGGTAAGAAAAAGAATACGTATGTATATGTGTAACCGAGTCACTTTGTTGTACAACAGAAATTAACACAATATTGTAAATCAACTTCAATAAAATTTTTTATAAATTAAAAAGAAATAAGTTTAGTGAACATCCATCATCTCATATAGATACAAAATTAAAGCAATAAAAAGAAAGTCATTATCTTGTACTTTGTAAGTATAAAGACCTCCAACATTTTAATCATGCCACATAATCTCAACAACTATGTTATATAAATTATAATGTATATGTTACAATGTATATTGAAAATATATACACAAACTAGCTGTTCATGTCAGCTTATTTGCTCTTGTGCATGGACAAGCTGAGAATTCTTTGTGAGCCGCTAAACACAGTTTCCAGTTGGAACGTCAGACTTCACAGAGCCCTAGCCAAGATGCACAGGTGATGGTCAGCATCAGCCAATGTAATGAAGGCTGAAGCGCTGCCTGCCTGCTCAGGAAATTGGAGGGGAAACTACTATACCTGAAGGGATTGAACCCAGGTGCCCAGAGCTCCCTTCACAAAAGGGCACCTTGGTTCCTTTAACTGAGGGAATGATGTCAGGTAGGGTGAGCTCTCAGATTTTGTTAAACCACTACTAACAGATTCTCACTCAGTTCAGTGGCTCAGTCATGTCCGACTCTTTGCGACCCCATGGACTGCAGCACTCCAGGCCTCCATGTCCATCACCAACTCCCAGAGCCTACTCAAGCTCATGTCCACCACGTCGGTGATGCCATCCAACTGTCTCATCCTCTGTCATCCCCTTCTCCTCCTGCCTTCAGTCTTTCCCAGCATCACAGTCTTTTCAAATGAGTCAGTTCTTTACATCAGGTGGCCAAAGTACTGGAGTTTCAGCTTCAGCATCAGTCCTTCCAATGAACACCCAGGACAGATCTCCGTTAGGATGGACTGGTTGGATCTCATTGCAGTCCAAGGGACTCTCAAGAGTCTTCTCCAATGCCACAGTTCAAAAGCATCAATTCTTCAGCACTCAGCTTTCTTTATAATCCAGCTCTTACACCCATACATGACCACCATATGGAAAAAACATAGCCTCGACTAGATGGACCTTTGTTGGTAATGTCTGCTTTTTAATATGCTGTCTAGGTTGGTCATAGCTTTTCTTCCAAGGAGCAAGTGTCTTAATTTCATGGCTGCAGTCACCATCTGCAGTGATTTTGGAGCCCCCCAAAATAGTCTGTCACTGTTTCCATTGTTTCCTGATATATTTGCCATGAAGTGATGCGACCAAATGCCATGATCTTAAATTTTCTTTTAAACTCATCATTCAACCAACTGGCTGCACCTGAAAAAAGATTCTTAAAAATAAACCATGGGGGCTTCTCAGATTCTGTCAATAACCAATCCATCAACCAGGTCACTTGCTGGCTATGCAACCTGGGGCTTGTCTTGGCTTCCTTGTCTCTTACTAGAAAATAGTAATGGAGTCTACCTCACAGGGACACTGCTGAGGTTAAACATGACGTAGTAATGAAAACTCTTAGGACAGAGCCTGACATATAGCACACTCAATGAAGATTAGTTGGGGCCGGTGTCTTTGTCACTGCTACAATCATGACTAGAAACTTCCCTTAAAAACTGTCTGTCTGGCTAGGGGGGGGGGTGGGGCACAAAAGCGGGCAGGCAGGGAGTAAGACACGTCTCACTGGCTGGAGGAGTCTAGAAGAATGACCATATGGTGGCAGTGAGGGCATTGAGCCCTCGCTGATACAATATAGAACTTTTAATAGTGTCTCAGCACTAAAGACGCCGCTTTTATTTTAATACTGCTTGAGGCTGAACTTCTTTCCAAAATAAATACATATTTCTAAACAGACTAGGAGCCAAGCCAAGGCCCTCCAATTGTGGTTACAGAAAAGTCCTTGGTGAGACCTATTTTGCATTTTTTTCAAGCCTGGGAGGAAGTGTCCCCAAATCACCCCACCCAGATGCCTTGGGTGGTGAGAGGTGCTGGTGGCCATCCCTGAGCTGAATCCCATGAGGAATAGTAGACACAACTACTAAAGGGGACCCAGAGCAGGTGTGGCCAAGCCTCACCCCCAGCCAGATTCATCTCAGATGGCTTCCACCACCTGCCCTGTGATTAGAAGGAACTTTCTCCCCTCTTCGTGTTCTGTAAATGACAGCATTTGAGAACAACCAGGAAACCCTTTTGGAGGGAGTCAAGGAATGAAAACTGCCTCAACCCAAAATTCAAAAGTTAATTTTGCTAAAGTAACCAGGGGATATCATCTAGGAAAACACACCACTCAACCACGCTCCTGAGGGGAGACTGTCCAAAAGGAAGAACTGGTCACAAGAGTACTTTAGGGGACAGAATCCCAGACTCTGCCAGGGCTCTTGGCCCTGTAGCTCCAGAGCCACTTTAGAGACAAGCTCTCCCTGGAGGCAGGTAGGTCAAGTCACACCGCACGCACTCCACCAAGAAGGTAGTGGAGCTCACAGTTGAAACCTTAGATTTACACAAAATGCTGAACTGATTCAATGGCCTTGCATGTATGGGTGTGTAAGTGTTTAATCCTCAGGTCTGTAGTTACATCATCAATAACTGCCATCTGCTCCCTATCACGAGCCAGATTATGGGCTAAAGTGAAGTGAAGTTGCTCAGTCGTGTCCGATTCTTTGCCGCCCCGTGGACTGTAGCCTGCCAGGCTCCTCTGTCCATGAGATTCGCCAGGCGAGGATACTAGAGTGGGTTGCATTTCCTTCTCTAGGGGATCTTCCTGACCCAGGGATCAAACCCGGGTCTTCTGCGTTGCAGGGAGATACTTTGGGCTTCCCTGGTGGCTCAGATGGTAAAATGCTTCGCATATATTGGCTCTTAATCGCTCAGAAGTGTGTGAGATACTTCCTGCCCTTAATCTCCTCCCATATAGCTGCAGACACAGGCTGGTAAGAGACAGAAAGTGCAGGTCAACCATCTGGGATGAGGCTAGATGATAAGCACTTGACCATTCAGATCAGAGTAGGCAGTGTTTCACTCCTGGACCCAACGGAGCATCATTCAGGAAGTCGTCCACTTAGGGATTACTGGATGGCAGATTTTGCCTGCCTCAGTCAGTCCTAAAGGAAACCAACCCTGAATATTCATTAGAAGGACTGATGATAAAGCTGAAGTTCCAATACTTTGGCCATCTGATGCGAAGAGCTGACTCATTGGAAAAGACCTTGATGCTGGGAAAGATTGAGGGCAGGAGAAGAAGGGAATTGATAGAGGATGAGACAGTTGGAAGGCATCATCAACTCAACGGATATGAGTTTGAGCAAACTCTGGGAGATAGTGAAGGACAGGGAAATACAGCATTCTACAGTCCACAGGGTTGCAAAGAGTAGGACATGACTAAGCAACTGAACACCACCACCTTCAAACCCTAATGGCAGAAAGCAAAGAGGAACTAAAGAGCCTCTTGATGAAGAATTGATGCCTTTGAACTGTGATACTGGAGAAGACTCTTGAGAGTCCCGTGGACAGCACAGAGATCAAATCAAGTCAATCCTAAAGGAAATCAACCCTGAATGTTCACTGGAAGGACTGATGCTTAAGCTGAAGTTTCAGTACTCTGGCCACCTCATGTGGGGAGCCAACCTATTGGAAAAGACCCTGATACTGGGAAAGACTGAGGGCAGGAAGAGATGGGAGCGACAGAGGATGAGAAAGTAATGACAGAGGATGAGAAGGGAGCATCATTGACTCAATGGACATGAGTTTGAGGAAACTCTGGGAGACAGTGAAGGACAGGGAAGCTAGGGTACAGCAGTCCATGGGGTAGCAAAGAGTCAGACACAACTGAGCGGCTGAATACCACCACCTTCAAAAGAAGGAGTAGGCAGAGAAGTGCTCAAGTCTTACATCCCTGGAGGGCAGGTGAAGGTGGGGGGGTAACTCAGATCATGACTCTTTTTTTCCTTGAGCCCCAGGAGGACTTAAACCCAAAGGGCATGGGGCAAGGACAGCAGAGAAACCCAGCCAGGTGACCCAAAGATCCCACCCCTCCTGAACAGGCCACATACCCTTTCACCACTCTCAGGCTGGGCCGCGCCCCAACCCCTAGGGCCACGCCTTCTAGACCACTCCTTTATCACAGCGCACAATCTTCCCCACACCTGGTTGAACTGCCCCTTTTCCGGTCCTGGGGTAAGAGGCTCCCAATTGTCTCCTAAAAGGCATTTCTAGAGGGTTTGTTTCCTGAGGCTTCCCAGGCCCAGATGTGAGTGGGCAGTTTGGCCCCTCAGCGAGCCTCTGAAATGATCCTTGCTTTTAAATTACAAATGTTTTAACAGTAAATGCTGGAGAGGGTGTGGAGAAAAGGGAACCCTCTTACACTGTTGGTGGGAATGCAAACTAGTACAGTCACTATGGAGAACAGTGTGGAGATTCCTTAAAAAACTGGAAATAGAACTGCCATATGACCCAGCAATACCACTCCTGGGCATACACACTGAGGAAACCAGATCTGAAAGAAACACGTGCACCCCAATGTTCATCACAGCACTGTTTATAATAACCAGGACATGGAAGCAACCTAGATGCCCATCAGCAGACAAATGGATAAGAAAGCTGTGGTACATATACACCATGGAATATTACTCAGCCATTAAAAAGAATACATTTGAATCAGTTCTAATGAGGTGGATGAAACTGGAGCCTATTATACAGAATGAAGTAAGCCAGAAAGAAAAACACCAATACAGTATACTAACACATATATATGGAATTTAGAAAGATGGTAACAATAACCCTGTATGCGAGACAGCCAAAGAGATACAGATGTATAGAACAGTCCTTCAGACTCTGTGGGAGAAGGCGAGGGTGGGATGGTCTGAGAAAATAGCATTGAAATATGTATATTATCATATATGAAACAGATAGCCAGTCCAGGTTCAATGCATGAGACAGGGTGCTCAGGGCTGGTGCACTGGGATGACCCTGAGGGATGGGATGGGGAGCAAGGTGGGAGGGGGGTTCAGGATGAGGAACACATGTACACCCATGGTGGATTCATGTCAATGTATGGCAAAAACCACTACAGTATTGTAATTAGCCTCCAACTAAAATAAATAAATATTAAAAAAGAAAAAAAATTACAAATGTTTTGTAAGAGATAAAATGATTGATGACACATCCTACCTACTTTCCCAGCAAGACATAATATAATGCCCTAACTAATGATAACATAAGGAAGCTGTCACAAGCCTATACCTGATAAGCAAAATTCAATAACAAATACCTTCCATTACATTTGGAGACAAGCCCCATGTTTGCTGATATGACTCATTCCAAACCGTGAACAACTCTGTTTAAAGCTTCCAACAAAGCAAATTATGAGTCTCCCTCATTTTACCCATTCCTGGAAACTGTATTGCCTATTTTAAGAATGCAGGGGCAAAAAAAAGCTTCTTATTTGCAAAACAGAATTAACCTCTAGACTCAGATCATTATAAACAGGTTTTCACTACATAAACACCCAGTGGGACCTCACATGGTCCTGCTTGGAGGGGACAGTTCTTCCTTGGCAGCTCACTGCGGGACACCTAGTATCCCTGGCCTGCATCCATGAAATGCCAGTTTTGTCTCCATCACTGTGACGACCGAAAGAAAAAACCACATCAGATACCATGAAGTGCCCCTAATGGGCATTGTGGCTTTGGCTGAGAACCACTGGTATAGAATAAGGAACACGGACTCCACAGCTGAAAAATGCAGGGCCAACTCCAAAGGCACAAGGATCCAGCAGAGAGGATCCAGGCCAGAGACACCTTCCCCACAAAATAACAGCACTTAGGGTCCATGTTCAGGGACTTGTTGTTCAGGGCTACTTGTATGTCCTTCTGCCTTTTCTGGAATGTTTCCATGATGCCACTAACCATATTAGCATTTTTTCTCTCTTCATTCACACCTGGAAGAGCAAGCGATCAACGACAGAAGAAATCCCACCTGTAAGTCACTGCAAGGAGGACAGCAAGAGAAGTCTCAAAACAGTCAGGGGGAACGGGTTTTTCTTTTCTAAGAGCTGAGCCTCTGGGTTTAGCAAGGGGCTGCATCATTTAGAACCAGGTCCTAACCTGCTAAGACACTTTCTCCTCTCTGATTAAATGTGAAAAGATGGGGAACAGAGTGGTCAGTGGGCTACAGCCCAGCAGCCCAATCTTTCATGTGGGATAACCCCGACTCACATTCCAGGTTCTCAAACATAGCTACAATCTGGGATCATATAGAAGGCTTTAAAATGCTGAGGCCTGGGTCTTACCTGCAGAGATTCTACATCAGGGATCAGAAGTCTGCCTGTTCAGCGGACTATCAAGTCTTTCCAGGTGATTCTAATGGGAAATCAGGGCTAAGAATCACAGTCTCATACTAGGAAAACAGCAGCTTAGGAATATTAAGAATAAGCCCTCTCTTAAAAACAAATGGAATGGAATTCCTTTAAGGTCATCAGCTGATTTTTCAGCAGAAACTGCAGGCCAAGAGTGAGGCAGGATATACTTCAGTTGCAAAAGGGAAAAACCTACAACCAAGATTACTCACCCTGCCTAGCAAGGATCTCATTCAGATTCAGCAAGGATCTCACTCAGATTCATCAGAGAAATCAAAAGTTCTACAGACAAGCAAAAAGCTAAATAATTTCATCATCACCAAATCAGCTCTTCCACAAAAGCTAGAGAAACTTCTTTAGGTGGAAGACACGAGAGAGGAAGAAAAGAACTGAAAAAAGAAACCCCAAATAATAAAGAAAATGGTAATGGTAATAAGAACATACACAGCAATAATTACTTAAATGTAAATGGATTAAAAGTTCCAATCAAAGGACCGACTGGCTGAATGCATACAAAAACAAGACCTATATAGATATACACTATCTTCAAGAGATCCGCTTCAGATGCAGAGACAATACAAACTGAAAGTGACAGACTGGAAAAAGGTAATTCCATGCAATTGGAAATCAAAAGAAAGCTGAAGTAGCAATACTCATATAAGGTAAACTAGACTTTAAAATAAAGATGGTTCTAAGAGACAAGGAAAGACTACATAATGGTTAAGGGATCAATCCAAGAGGAAAACATAAAATTATAAATATCTATGCACCCAACATAGGAATACCTTAATACATAAGGCAAATGCTAGCAGCCACAAAAGGAGAAGTTGCCAGTAACACAATACTAGTGGAGGACTTTTAACTCTGCTTACACAAATGAACAGATCACCCAGAGAGAAAATAAACAGAAGCCTTATTTTTTTTTAAGTATTCAAAATGTATTCATAATCTTACCTGGCACACAATGCATAGTAGAAGTACACACATAAATATCAAACCAGCAACTGAAAATTTCCCAGAGATTTGCCTTATTAAAATAAGCCCCATATCCAATGGTTTCAAAGTGCAATTAAAGGATAAGTTACCTTATTTCTTTTTAAGAAACACAAACTTTAAATGACACCACAGACCAGACTGACATAACTGATATTTACAGGACATTCCATCCTAAAGCAGCAGAATGCATTTTCTTCTCAAGTGCACACAGAACATTGTCCAGGACAGATTACATCTTGGGTCAGAAATCAAGTCTCGGTAAAATTAAGAAAGTTGAAATCAAGCATCTTTCAAACCACAGCACTATGAGATTAGAAATTACAGGGGGAAAAAAACTGTAAAAATCATGAATATGTGGAGGCTAAACAATACTCTCCTAAATAACCAAGAGTTCACTGAAGAAATCAAAGAGGAAATTTTAAAATATATAAAAACAAGTGACAAAGAAAACACGATCCAAAACCTAAGGGAAGTAGCAAAAGCAGTCCTAAGAGGGAAGTTTATAGCAACTCAATCCTACCTAAAGAAACAAGAAAGATCGCAAACAACCTAACCTTACCCCTAAAGCAACTAGAGAAAGAACAAACAAAATCCAAAGTTAGTAGAAGGAAAAAAAAAAACACAAAAATCAGAACAAAAATACATGAAATAGAAATGAAGAAAATAGAAAAATAAATCAATGAAACTAACGGCTGGTTCTTTGAGAAGATAAAACTTACAAGTCATTAGCCAGACTCAACAAGGAAAAAAAAAAGGGAGAGGATTCAATTAGTAAAATTAGAAATGAAAAAGGAGAAATTACAACTGACACCACAGAAATACAAAGGATCATAAGAGACTCCTATAAGCAACTATACGCCAATAAAATAGACAACCTGGAAGAAATGGACAAACTCTTACAAAGGTACAACCTTCCAAGACTGAACCAGTAAGAAATAGAAAATATAAAGACAAATTACAAATAATTAAATTGAAACTGCAATTAAAAATCTTCCA
Source organism: Muntiacus reevesi (assembly GCF_963930625.1). NCBI lineage: Eukaryota > Metazoa > Chordata > Mammalia > Artiodactyla > Cervidae > Muntiacus > Muntiacus reevesi. Next base: position 24,951,074 of record NC_089250.1, read on the forward strand.
ACAAACAGAAGTCCAGGACCAGATGTCTTCACAGGAGAATTGTGTCAAATACTTAGAGAAGAGTTAACTCCATTATTCTCAAAACTCTTCCAAAAAACTGCATAGGAAAGAACACTCCCCAAGCTCACTTTATGAGACCACCATCACCCTAATAGAAAAACCAGACAAAGTTACCACAAATAAAGTAAATTACTCACCAACATCACTGATAAACAGATGTAAAAACCTTCAACAAAATACCAGCAAACAGAATCCAACAAGTATCAAAAGGATTATACACCATGATCAAGTGGGATTAAAGAATAAAAACCACATGATCATCTCAATAGGTGCAGAAAAAGCTTTTGAAAAAATTCAACACCCATTTATGATAAAAACTCCCCAGACAGTGGGCATAGAGGGAATCTACCTCTATCAACCTAATAAAGGCTACATATGACAAACCCACTGCAAACATTCTCAATGGCAAAGAAACGAAAGCATCTCCTCTAAGATCTGAAATAAGATAAGGGTGTACATTCTCACCACTGCTATTCAACATAGTTTTGGAAGCTCTAGCCGTGGCAATCAGAGAAGGAAAGGAAAAGAATTCAAACTGGAAAAGAAGAAGCTAAACTGTCACTGTTTGCAGATGACATGACAGATGACTTAACATAGAAAATCCTTTAGGAAAATCTTTAGATGCCACCAGAATACTACTAAAGTTAATCAATGAATCTGATAAAGTTGCAAGATACAAAATCGATGCACAGAAATCTCTTGCATTCCTAAACACTAATCATTAAAGATCAGAAAGAAATTAGGGGAAAATACCATTTTTTAATACTACAGCAACAAGAAGAATAAAATACCCAGGAATAAACTGATTCAAGGAGGTAAACCACCAGTACTCAGAAAACTTGTAAGACACTGATGAAAGAAATCAGAGAAGACACAAACACAGAGATATATCATGTTCTTACATAGGAAGATCAATCAATATTGTGAAAATGACTACACTACCTAAAGCAATCTGCAGACTCAATACAATTCCTATGAAATTACCCATGGCATTTTTCATAGAACAAAAAGTTTTATAATTTGTATGGAAACACAAAAGACCCCAAATAACCAAAGCAATATGGAGAAAGAAAAACGGAGCTGGAGGAATCGGGTTCCTTGACTTCAGACTATACTGCAAGCAACAGTGATCAAGACAGTCTGGTACTGGTACAAAAACAGAAATATACATCAATGGAACAAGATAGAAAGCCCAGAGATAAATCCATTCACCTAATCTTATGACAAAAGAAGCAAGAATATACAATGGAGAAAAGACAATGTCTTCAATAAGTGGTACTGGGAAAACTGGACAGCTATATGTAAGAGAATGAAATTATAACACTCCCTAACACTATACACAAAAATAAACAAAATGGATTAAAAATCCAAATGTAAGACCAGACACTATAAAACTCTTTGAGGAAAATACAGACAGAATACTCTTTTTCAAAAATCACACCAAGATCTTTTTTGACTCACTTCCTAGAGTAATAAAAAATAAAAACAAAAATAAATGGGACCTAATTAAGCTTAAAAGTTTTTGCAGCGCAAAGGAAACCATTCAGTTCAGTTCAGGAAACCATAAACAAGGTGAAAAGAAAACCCTCAGAATGGGAGAAAATATTTGCAAGCAAAGCCAACTGACAAAGGGTTGATCTTCAAAATATGTAAACAGCTCATGAAACTCAGTAATGATCCAATCAAAAAATGAGCATTAGACCTTAGTAGACATTTCTCCAAAGAAGAGATACAGATGGCCAAGAGGCATGTGAAGAGATGCTCAACATCAGTAATTATCAGAGAAACACATATCCAAACTACTATGAGGTATCACACCTCATACTGGTCAGAATGGCCATCATAAAAAAATCTATAAACTATAAATCCTGGAGAGGGTGTGGAGAAAAGGGAACCCTCTTGCACTGTTGGTGGGAATGTACATTGATACAGCCACTATGAAGAACAGGATGGAGGCGCCTTAAAAAACTAAAAATAGAACTAACATATGACTGAGCAATCACACTATCAGGCATATACTCTGAGAAAACCTTAATTCCAAAAGATTTTGGAATTTCAAATGAACATCCCAATGTTCATTACACCACTACTGACAATAGCCAGCACTTGGAAGCAACTTAAATGTCCGTTGACAGACTGAATGGATAAAGAAGATGTGGTACATGTATACAGTGGAATACTACTAAGCCATTAAAAGGAGCGTCACTCAGTCATTTTTACAGAGGTGGATGGTCCTAGAGTCTGTCACACCTAGTGAAGTAAGTCAGAAAGAGAAAAACAAATATCATATATTAACACATATACGTGGAATCTAGAAAAATAATACAGATGAGCCTATATGCAGGGCTGGTATAGAGATGCAGAGTAGAGAACAGACACATGGATGGGGGGGCGGGGCTGAAGGTGGAATGATCTGGGAGATTGGGGTTGATGTACGTGCACGGCCACCTGTAAGAGAGACAGCCAGTGGGAGCTGCCATAGAGCCCAGGGAGCTCGGCCTGGTGCTCTCTGATGACCTAGACGAGTGGGATGGGAGGGATGCCCAAGAGGGAGAGAATAAATGCAGGCATACAGCTGATTCATTTCATTGTAGAGCTGAAACTGACACAACAGTGTAAAGCAACTACACCCCCAATTAGAGAAAAAAACAAGCCCTCACAGATACAGAGAAAAAGATTGGTTACAAGTCGGGAGGTGGTAAGGGAGGGTCAAGATAGGGGAGGGGGATTAGAGATACGAACTATTGGTAATAAAATAAACAAGATGCAAGGATGTGATACACAGCACAGGGAATATAGCAAGTATTTTCTAATAACTTCAAATGCAGTATAATCTATAGAAATACTGAATATGTTGTACGCCTAAAACATACTGCATATCAACTCTACTTCAATTTAAAAAGGAAAAAAGGAAAAAAAAACACAAAAAGATGGAGGCTAAACAATATGCTACCAAACAACCAATCGATCACTGAAGAAATACAAGAAGATCACAAAACACCTAGAGACAAATGAAAATCCAAAACCTATGAGATGCAGCAAAAGCAGTTCTAAGAGGGTCGTTTACAGCAAAACAATCTTACCTCAGAAAATGAGAAAAACTGCAAACAACCTAAGCTTATGCCTTAGAGAAAAAAGAATACAGAGTCATTAGAAGGAAAAAAATCATAAAGATCAGAGCAGAAATAAACAAAATAGAGATGAAGTAAGTAGAAAATGTCAGTGAAACTAAAAGTTGGGTCTTTGAAAAGATAAAACAAAATTGATAAACTTTCAGTCAATCAAGAAAAAAAAAAAGAGGGTTCAAATCAACAAAATTAGAAATGAAAAAGGAGAAATTATAACTGACATCACAGAAATACAAAGGATCATAAGAGACTACAACAAGCAATTTTTAATGTATGCCGATGAAATGGACAATCTATAAGAAATAGACAAATTCTTAGAAAGATACAATCTCCCAAGAGTGAGCCAGGAGGAAATGGAAAATATAAACAGACCAGTCACAAGTATTGAGATTGAAACTGTGATATAAAAGCTCCCAACAAACAAAAACGCAAGACCAGATGACTTCATAGGTGAATTCTATCAAACAATTAGAGAAGAGTTAACATCTATCCTGAAACTCCTCCCCAAAATCACAAATTCTGTGTGACCACCCAACATCTTGATACCAAAACCAGACAAAGATACCATACACAAAAAAGAAAATTACAGGCCAATACCACTGATGAACTTAGATACAAAAATCCCCAACAAAATTCTAGCAAATCAATAATACATTAAAAGGATTATACACTATAATCAAGTGAAATTTATCCCAGGGATGCAAAAATTTTTCAATATCCACAAAACAATCAGTGTGACACACCACATTAACCCACTGAAGAATAAAAATCATATGATCATCAACAGGTGTGGAAAAAGTGTTTTAACAAAAGTCACCCCTTTATGATAAAAACTCTCCAGGAAGTGGATATTGAGGGTGCATACCTTAACATAATAATGGCCATATATGACAACCTCACAGCTAACAACCTATTTAACAGTGAAAAGCTGAAAGCATTTCCTGTAAGAACAGGAACAAAACAAGGATGTCCACTCTTGATACTTTTATTCAACATAGTCTTGGAAGTCCTAGCCATGGCAATCAGAGAAGAAAAAGAAAGAAAGGAATCCAAATTGGAAAAGAAGTAAAACTGTTACTGTTTGCAGATGACCTAATTCTATACATAGAAAATCCTAAAGATGTTACTAGAAAACTACCAGAGCTCAGAGCTCAGCAATGAATTTTGGTAAAGCTGTGGATACAAAATTAATGCACATAATCTCTTGAATTCCTATACAATGATGAAAAAGGATCAGAAAGAGAAATAAAGGAAAATAATCCCATTTACCATAGTAACAAAAAGGATAAATGCCTAGGAATAAACCTACCTAAGGAGGTAAAAGTCCTGTACTCAGAAAACTGTAAGACACCAATGAAAGAAATCAAAGATGACACAAACAGATAAAGAGATATACCATGTTCTTGGATTGGAAGAATCAATATTGTGAAAATGAATTTACTACCCAAAGCAATCTACAGATTCAATGTAATTCCTATCAAATTAACAGTGGCATTTTTCATAGAATTAGAACAAAAATTTTACAATTTGTATGGAAACACAGAAGACCTGAAGAGCCAATCAATCTTGAGAAAGAAAAATGGAGCTGGAAGAATCAAGGCTATGCTGAATTCAAGAATTCAGGCTATACTGCAAGCTACGGTAATCAAGACAGTATGGTACTGGCACAAAAACATAAATATAGATCAGTGAAATAGAATAGAAAGCCCAGAAATAAACTGATGCACCTATGGTCAATTGATCTATAACAAAGGAGGCAAGATTATATAATAGAGAAAAGACAGTCACTTCAATAAGTGGTGCTGGGAAAATGGACAACTACTTGTAAAAGAATGAAATTAGAATACTCCCTAAAACCATACACAAAAATAAACTCAAAATGGATTAAAGACCTATATGTAAGACCAGACAACATAAAACTCTTAGAGAAAAAAACATAGGAAGAATACTATTTTACATAAATCACAGCAAGATCTTTTTTGACCCACTTCCCTGAGTGATGAAAATAAGAACAAAATAAGCAAATGGGACCTAATCAAACTTAAAAGCTTATGTACAGCAAAGAAAACCATCAATGAGATGAAAAGACAACCCTTAGAATGGGAGAAAATATTTGCAAACAAAGTATCTGACAAGGGGACTAATCACCAAAATCACAAAGAGCTCATGAAACTCAATTAAAAAAAAAACAAAACCCGAAGAATCAAATAAAAAAATGGGCAGAAGACTTAAACAGATATTTCTCCAAAGAAGATATATAAGATGGCCAAGAGGCACATGAAGAGATGCTCAACACCACTAATTATTAGAGAAAGATCAAAACTACAATGAGATATGACCTCACACTGGTCAGAATGACCATCATCAAAATATCTACAAACAATAAATGCTGGAGAGAGTGTGCAGAAAAGGGAACCCTCCTACACTGTTGGTGGGAATGTAAATTGGTGCAGCCACTATGGAAAAAAGTCTGGACATTCCTTAAAAAACTAAAAATAGAGCTACCAGATGATTCAGCAGTCCCACTCCTGGGCTTTTACCTGGAGAAAACCATAAACTGAAAAGATATATGCACCCGGCATTCACTGCAGCACTATTTACAAAGTCAAGGCATATGGATTAAGAAGATGTTGTACATACAATGGACTACTACTCAGCCATCAAAAAGAATGAATAATGCCCTCTGCAACAATACAGATGGACTTAGATTATCATACTAAATCAGACAGAGAAAGACAAATATGATATCACTTGTATGTGGAATCAAAAAAAAAAAATACAAATGAACTTATTTACAAGACAGAAACAGACTCACAGACTGAGAAAACAAGTCTTTGGTTTCCAAAAGGAAATGACTAGGGCAGCATAAATTAGGAGTTTGGGATTAACATGTACACACCACTGTATATAAAAGAGATAGCAAGGACCTACTGTGTAGCACGGGGACCTCCATTCAACAGTCTGTGGTAACCTAAATGGTGCAAGAATCTGAAAAAATGACACATATGTATGTATAATGAGTCACTTTCCTGCACACCTGAAACTGACACATTATAAATCAATTATATTCCAATACTAAATAAATGACATAACAAATATGGTATAAATAATCAAATCATTGCATAAATAATCACAATTCAGTTTATTTCAAATGTATGACAAAGCACTAGATAACTTCTAATTTTTTAAAGGTGAATGAGCACGAATAATCAAAAAACGGCTTATCCTGCACTGGCCCCAAAGAGAAGTAATTTCTGTGTTCCATCACTTGAAGATATTTCCCTTCACTAAGATCTAAATGGCTTGGATGCTTTCTTTGACAGAAAGCTTTACAAAGGTAGAATATATACCTAGCTTCCTTTTGTATTACTGGTGATCAGGTAGCAGTGGTGAGCCAAGTGCTCTAACCCCTAAGGTAACCAACCTCATCAGCCAGTTGCTGCATCAAAAAGTTAGCCAGTGGCCCTGCAGGAGCCTTTGCCTCCACAGACTGGAGAGTTAGGCAGCCCCCAGCTCCCCCAAGGCGGGACAAGGAGCAGCTTCAGCCCCCTGAGTGTAACAACTTTCCTGCTCCGTGTCACTGGGCATCAGAAGAAACCACTGGTTCCAAAGTCCAACAGCCTGATGGAGACAGAGAACGGAATTAGTAAGCAGAGGCCTGGGGCATCTCCAGGATCAGACCAGGATCAGAGAGGACAGCTGTCTGAGGAGAGGACCAGGAGCCAGTAGAACCAGAGAAGATCCCAGGCAGCGGTTCCACTTGTACTTTAAAACCTGTGCTAGAATGTTCATGTGGGGAGGGCATGGTTATTCTTTGTGCCTACAGATATTTCCAAATGACAGTACTTAGTATTACGAAAACATGAGGTGATTATGTGAAATAGTTCATTTAAATAACTGGTCTTTAATAGTGCCTGTAAAATGGAATAATCTGAGGAGTTAAGAAAGTCCTATGAGACAATAAAACTCCTAGAAGACAGCTTAGGCAAAACATTCTCAGACATAAATCATACCAATGTTTTCTTAGATCAGTCTCCCAAGGGAATAGAAATAAAAACAAAAATAAATAAAATGGGACCTAATCCAACTTATAAGCTTTTGTAAATCAAAGGAAGCCATTTTTAAAACAACGAAAAGACAATCTACAGGATGGACTGGGAGAAAATATTTGCAAATAATGAGACAGATAAGGGCTTAATCTCCAAAATATACAAACAGTTCAAATAGTTCAACAACAACAAAAAAAACCCAATCAAAAAGTGGGCAGAAGACTTTGTAACAGACATTTCTCCAAAGAAGACATGCAAATGAAAAGATGAATCAGGCACATGAAAAGATGCTCAACATCAATAATTATTAGAGACATGCAAATCAAAACTACAATGATGTACTACCTCAAACCAGTAAGAATGGCCATCATTTAAAAGTCCACAAATAACAAATGCTGAGGAGAGTACAGAGAAAAGGGAACCCTTCTACACTATTGGTGGGAATGTAAGTTTGTGCAGCCACTATGGAAAACAGCATGGCAGTTCCTCAGAAAATTAAAAATAGAACTACCATAAGATCCACTCCTGGGCATACATCTGGTAAAGCTATAATGCATTAAAGACCTAAATGTAAGGGGCAGAGGCTACAAAACTCTTCGAGGAAAACATAGGTAGAACACTCTTTCATAGCAAGATCTTTTTTGACCTACCTTAGAGTAATGAAAATAAAAATAAGCAAACAGGACTCAAATAAACTTAAAAGCTTCTCTACCGAAAAGGAAGCCATAAACAAGATGAAAAGACAAGCCACAAATGGGAGGAAATACTAACAAAGCAACTGACAAGTGATTGATCTCCAAAATATACAAACAGCTCATGACACTCAGTATCAAGAAAAAAATTAACCCAATCAAAAAGAGGGCAGAAGACCTAGACATTTCTCAAAAAAAGAGATACAGATGGCCAAGAGGCACATGAAAAGATGCTCAACATCACTAATTATTACAGAAATGCAGATCAAAACTCTGAGTACATCACCTCAAACTGATCGGAATGGCCATCAACAAAAAATCTACAAACAATAAATCCTGTAGAGGGGTGTGGAGAAAAAGCAACACTCCTACACCACTGGTGGGAATATAAGTTGGTGCAGATACTATGGAAAAGAGTATAGCGTTTCCTCAGAAAACTAAGAATTATCCTATCAGCCAGCAATCTCACTAATGGGCATACACCCTGAGAAAAATAAACTTCAAAAAGACATCTGCACCCCAAAGTTCACTGGAGCACTTTGCAACAGCCAGAACATGGAAGTAACCTAAACGTCCACCAATAGATCAAAGGGTAAAGAAGATGTGGTGCATCTACACGCACAGTCATAAAGGGAGTAACACTGGGTCATTGCAGAGACATAGATGATTCCTACGTAAGGAGTGAAGTCAGTCAGAAAGAGAAAGGACAAATCCTGTATATGATGCATGTATACGGAATCTGTATGGTACAGATGAACCTGTCTGCAGGGCAGGAAGAGACACACGAATGTAGAGAGCAGATGGTGAAGGGTGGGATGAACTGGGAGGCTGGGACTGACATAAGTGCCCTGCCGTGTAGCCAGTGGGAACTTGCCATATAGTGCAGAAAGCTGGGCTCTGAGCTCTGGGGTGACCTGGGGCGGGGAGGGTGAGAGGGAGGGGATATATGTGTACACACATCTGATTCACTAGCTGGTACAGCAGAAACGAACAACACTGTAGAGCAACTATACTCCAGGTTTTTTAAGTGGCTATTACCAGACAACAGCAGATTCACCCTTGAAAAGTACAGCTCAGTCATCACAGATGTTTTTTCAAACTTTCCAACTGTTTTTTTTTTCCTAAATAGCTGGAATTTATGGACACGTTTTTTACCCTCTGAGCAGATGTTATCACCTGGTGCTTTTTAGAGTCTTGCTTATGTTTTGATACTTCCAGTGGGGCCAGCATCTGCTACAGTGACTGAACTTAAGAGTCTGTTTGGTCTGCAGGTAGCTTAACACCTATAGAACTCAAATGCCTTTTGTAGTTGGAGTAATTTAAGGATCTGACTTCAAGAAAATGCAGATGTAGCTCCTCCCTTAGTTTCTAGAAATCCCTGAAGTCCCCAGAATGGTTTCCAAGATTTGGTTAAATGAGACATTTAAAGTGCAGTTATCACAGAGGCCCCACTTGACGGTGAGTATTATCTTAGTGATTATTCCAAATGTTGTGTCTGGTCTCTTTTTATAGGTTATGAATGTAGAAAGCAGAAAAGCAGAAGTGGGGAACCACTCCTACTGGGGAAAGGGCTGGCAGGAGGGTGGCTCGTGTAGACAAAAGAGCTATCCGGGTGACACAGGGTCTGGGGACAGGGCAGGAGAATTCAGAAACAGGGTCTGGGGACAGGGCAGGAGGATTCAGAAACAAAGACGCCCACATAAGCAGAGGAAGACCGGACAGCAAGCCTGTCTCTGGCCTCACAGTCTTAGAGTCAGAAGGCGAGGCGTGTCGGATGGAGACTGTTCCAAGAGGCCCCATCTGAGACAGGCCTGGGACCCTCTGCTCTAGCACTGCAATGCATACCCCAGGCACCCCTCTCCTCCAGCAACAAAATACAAAGAAACTGGATGGGACTAAAAATAACCGCATGCATGTGCAGTAAGTGCAAATTCCTGAGGAAGATACAAAAAACCGAAATGCCACCTCTAACAGCCCAGCAAAAGCAGAGTACTGCACATGCCTCCGGCACACAATACCACCTAAGGGTCCACCCCTCTGGCCTGACACACCCCTACCCTCACCCCATATAAGGAATAAGCTTGATCCCCTCCTCAGGAAGTGAGTGAGCAAGGGAACCTCCTGTTACTTGTTCCCCCCAGCCCCCACCACAGCAAGGGCCCCAGTAAAGCCTCGCCTGAACAATTTCTATCAATTAAGGAGGCCAATAACCCTGTGCGCATCAGGACCCAGGAGAAAGGAGTAATGACCCCATATGAGACTGGGCCAGACTTGCCTGTGAGTGTCCGGCAGCCTTCGGCGAAGATGTGGGTCAAGTGGCTGCTGTGGAGTCAGGGGCACTGAATCCAACAGTCCTGGGAGCTGCAGCTGCTGGCAGAAGCCCTTTTGAAGGAGATGCTATTTCTGTCATTACCCCTACCATAGTTTGGCCTCAGGCCAAACTACAGGGAGGGAACAAAGCCTTACCCATCAACTGACAATTGGATTAAAGATTTACTGAGCATGGCCCCGCCCATCAGATTCCCCCACAGCCAGTTCCTCCCATCAGGAAACTTCCATAAGCCTCTTATCCTTATCCATCAGAAGGAAGACAGAATGGAAACCACAATTACAGAAAACTAACCAAACTGATCACTTGGATCACAGTCTTGTCTAACTCAATGAAACTATGAGCTATGCCGTATAGGGCCACCCAAGATGGATTGGTCATGGTGGAGACTTCTGACAAAACGTGGTCCACTGGAGAAGGGAATTGCAAACCACTTCAGCATTCTTGCCATGAGAACCCCAGGAACAGTATGAAAAGGCAAAAAGATATGACACTGAAAGATAAACTACCCAGGTCAGTAGATGCCCAATATGCTACTGAAGAAGAGTACAGAAATAGCTCCAAAAAAATGAAAAGGCTGAGCCAAAGCAAAGACAATGCCCACTTGTGGATGTGACTGGTGATGGAAGTAAAGTCTGATGCTATAAAGAACAATATTGCATAGGAACCTGGAATGTTAGGTACATGAATCAAGGTAAACTGGAAGTGATCAAACAGGAGATGGCAAGAGAGAACATCGAAATTTTAGGAATCAGTGAACTAAAATGGACTGGAATGTGTGAATTTAATTCAGATGACCATTATAATTCAGATGACCATTATAATAGTAGTACTGTGGGCAAGAATCACTTAGAAGAAATGGAATAACAACATAATCAACAAGAGAGTCCAAAATGCAGTACTTGGGGACCATCTCAAAAACGACAAAATGATCGCTGTTAGTTTCCAAGGCAAACCATTCAATATCACAGTAATCCAAGTCTTATACCCCAACCACTAATGCCAAAGAAGTTGAACAGTTCTATGAAGATTTACAAGACCTTCTAGAACTAACACCAAAAAAAGTCCTTTTCATCTTAGGGGACTGGCATGCAAAAGTAGGAAGTCAAGAAACACCTGCAGTAACAGGCAAAGCAGGGCAAAGGCTAACAGAGTTTTGCCAAGAGAACGCACTGGTCATAGCAAACACCCTCTTCCAACAACACAAGAGAAGACTCTACACATGGACATCACCAGATGGTCAACACCAAAATCAGATTGATTATATTCTTTGCAGCCAAAGATGGAGAAGCTCTATACAGTCAGCAGGAACAAGACCGGGAGCTGACTGTGGCTCAGATCATGAACTCCTTATTGCCAAATTCAGACTTAATTTGAAGAAAGTAGGGAAAACCACTAGACCATTCAGGTATGACCTAAATCAAATCTCTTATGATTATACAGTGGAAGTGACGAACAGATTCAAGGAATTAGATCTGACAGACAGAGTGCCTAAAGAACAATGGACGGAAGTTCATGACATTGTATAGGAGGCGGTGATCAAAACCATCCCCAAGAAGTAGGAATGCAAAAAGGCAAAATGGTTGTCTGAGGAGGCCTTACAAATAGCCATGAAAAGAAGAGAAGCAAAAGGCAAAGAAGAAAAGGAAAGATACATCCATCTGAATGCAGAGTTCCAAATAATAGCAAGGAGAGACAAGAAAGCCTTCCTAAGTGATCAACGTAAAGAAAGAGAAGAAAACAATAGAATGGGAAAGACTAGAGATCTCTTGAAGAAAATTAGAGGCTGCAAGCGAACATTTCATGGAAAGATGAGCACAATAAAGGACAGAAATAGTATGGACCTAATAGAAGCAGAAGATATTAAAAAGAGGTGGCAACAATACTCATAAGAACTATACAAAAAAGATCTTAATGACCCAGATAACCACAATGGTGTGATCACTCACCTAGAGCCAGACATCCTGGAGTGCGAAGTCAAGTGGGCCTTAGGAAGCATCACTACGAACAAAGCTAGTGGAGGTGGTGGAATTCCAGTTGAGCTATTTCAAATCCTAAAAGATGATGCTGTGAAAGTGCTTCATTCAATATGCCAGCAAATCTGGAAAACTCGGCAGTGGCCACAGGACTGGAAAAGGTCAGTTTTCATTCCAATCCCAAAGAAAGGCAATGCCAAAGAATGTTCAAAAGTGTGTATGAGTTGCTCAATCATGTCCAACCCTTTGCAAACCCATGGACTGTAGCCTGCTAGGCTCCTCTGTCCATGGAATTTTCCAGGCATGAATACTGCAGTGGGTTGCCAGTTCCTTCTCCAAGAATGTTCAAACTACCACACAATTGCACTCATCTCATACACTAGCAACCTGGAGAAGGGAAAGGCTACCCACTCCAGTATACTGGCCTGGAGAATTCCATGGACTGTATAGTCCAAGGGGTGGCAAAGATTTGGACACGATTGAGTGACTTTCACTCACTCACACACTAGCAAAGTAACGCTCAAAATTCTCTAAGCAAGGCTTCAACAGTACATGAACCAAGAACTTCCAGATGTTCAAGCTGGATTTAGAAAAGAAAGAGGAACCAGAGATCAAATTGCCAACATCTGTTGGATCATACAAAAACCGAGAGAGTTTCAGAAAAACATCTACTTCTGCTTTATTGACTACGCTAAAGCCTTTGACTGTGTGGATCACAATAAACTCTGGAAAATTCTGAAAGAGATGGGAATACCAGACCACCAGACCTGCCTCCTGAGAAATCTGTATGCAGGTCAAGAAGCAACAGTTAGAACCAGACATGGAACAACAGACTGGTTCCAAATTGAGAAAGGAGTACATCAAGGTTGTATATTGTTACCCTGCTTATTTAATTTATCTGCAGAGTACATCATGCAAAATGCTGGGCTGGATGAAGTACAAGCTGGAATCAAGAATGCCGGGAGAAATATCAATAACCTCAGATATGCAAATGACACCACACTTATGGCAGAAAGTGAAGAAGAACTAAAGAGCCTCTTGATGAAAGTGAAAGAGGAAAGTGAAAAGCTGGTTTAAAACTCAACATTCAAAAAACAAAGATCATGGCATACGGTCCCATCACTTCATGGCAAACAGATGGGGAAACAACGCAAACAGTGACAGACTTTATTTTCTTGGGCTCCAAAATCACTGCAGATGGTGAGGGCAGCCATGAAATTAAAAGATGCTTGCTCCTTGGAAGAAAAGCTATGACCATCCTAGACAGCATATTAAAAAGCAGAGACATACTTTACCGATAAAGGTCCGTCTAGCCAAAGCTATGGTTTTCCCAGTAGTCATGTACAGATGTGAGAGTTCGACCATAAAGAAAGCTGAGCACCAAACAACTCATGCCTTTGAACTGTGGTTGGAGAAGTCTCTTGAGATTCCCTCGGACTGTAAGATCAACCAGTCAATCCTAAAGGAAATCAGTCCAGAATACTCATTGGAAGGACTGATGCTGAAGCTTCAATACTTTGGCCACCTGATGTGAAGAACTGACTCACTGGAAAAGCCCCTGATGCTGGGAAAGATTGAAGACTGGGAAGAGAAGGGGATGACAGAGGATGAGATGGTTGGATGGCATCACTGACTCAATGGACATGTGTCTGAGCAAGCTCTGGGAGTTGGTGATAGACAGGGAGGCCTGCTGTGCTGCAGTCCATGGGGTCACAAAGAGTCAGACACGACTGAGCTAAACAACCCTGATCAGTAACATATTTTGTGGCGCTCAATGTGGGCACTTGTCCCCTTCTGGGAAGAGGATCTGGGCACCTCCAGGGCCACCAAAAGCAGCTTCCCCGTGGGTCACAAGTGGCCACCTGAACCTTCTGTCTCACTGTCTACCTTCCCATCCCCTGGGGCCTTAGGACCCTCATTCAAGAATCACTTCCCCCTTCCCTTTATCCCCCTCTCTCTCCAAAAGCTTCCCTTGTGGCTCAGCTGGTAAAGAATCCACCTTCAATGCAGGGACCTAGGTTGGATCCCGGGATTGGGAAGATCCCCTGGAGAAGGGAAAGGCTACCCACTCCAGAATTCTGGCCTGGGGTCGCAAAGAGTCGGACATGACATAGCGACTTTCACTTCACTCCCCTAAACTCTCTACTTCTCCATCTTCTCCTCTGTCCTCTTACTTCCGTCCTCTTCTTCTGAGACTGGACATGGGGCAGCTCCAGCATCACTCATCTCAGCCTGTGAGGTCGTTGGCTGTCAGGGCCTATCTTGACGGTGGCCAGCACAGTTGGGAGAGCTCGCCTCTCACTTTGCAGACTTTGGGCCCATGGGTTCTCCCTAACCAGAGATTTGGGAGAATCACCTTTATTATCCTGCCGCCAAGAGAAGTCCTGTGGGGACAGGTTTTTTTGAAGCGGCAGATTTCTATACACTGGTGGATGTGTGGATGAGGGTCCCACCTGTGGGTTGGGGATTCACAGATGATCTACAACTAGCCAGTTTCTGGTTTTGATCACCTCAGTGGGCACTGGACAGGGTGCTCCCTCCTTCCTGGATCCCTTCCAGAAACTAGCAGGCTGGTGCTTGGAAAGGCACATTCAGGGTGGGCTGAACTAGCAACCTTGTCTCTTTCTGTTTCTCAGTCTTTCCTGTCCCTCCTCCTCTACCTCTCCCTTGGTCCTCACCCCTACACGGCTGTCCCCTTTATCCTGAAAACTTCTAGTTTGTGCCTTTGTTTTGTGATTGGTATCTCTGTGCTGTAGTTTTGTCTGTCCAGCTGCCCCTGGAACACTTAAGCCTTGAAATATAAACAGCCCACACTGCCCGAGACTCCAGCCTTGAGTTCTAGTGAGATTTTGAAGAACAACAAAAAAAAAATACAGGAACTTGTACTTTTCTCTCCTCTGCCTTTGCAGTGTAACTATTCTGTCTGGGCTCTCGAGAACTACCTATCTGGTTCATCTGTAGTCCCCAAAACTGAGGGGGAAAAAGAGGGTCATTTTAGATTCAAGTGGGAAAACTATAAGATCTCTGGTTCCATACAAATTAACTTGTCTAGCTTAAGCTTGTGGGTTTTATACAGACCTGTCCTTACCATAATAAGTATAATACTTTCACTTACCTAGGGTTACTTTCTGTTAAAATATCCATCAACAGGAAGAAAAAGATCTGACATAATTAAATTTTTAAGTAAAATTTAATTTAAATTTAACATTTCCCTGGTGGCTCAGGAGGTAAAGAATCCACTTGCAATGCAGGAGATGTGGGTTTGATCTCTGAGTTGGGAAGAAGGGAATGGCTACCCACTCCAGTATTCTTGCCAGGAATATTCCATGGACGGAGGAGCCTGACAGGCTACAGTCCATGGGGTCACAAAGAGTTGGATAAGACTGAGCAACTAATACACCAAAGTAAATGTAACTGAAATAAGATCTTTTTGGAAAACTCTATAGGAATAGTTATGTTTTGGAAATGTCCATCTAAAGCAGTCTTTAAATTTTGGCAAATTTGAAACTAAAAATCAAGTTAAAAGATAGGAAATAATTGAATATCCAGGCCATTTCAAAGAAGATAAAATACTGGAACATTAATTTCTAAACAGGTCTAAATTTACCTACTCTTGTCTTATAAGAGAGAAACTAAAGATGTTTGGTGCCAACTTGCCAAGTTCTCTATCAACTTATGTTTGCTAATGTAAAAAACAATTCATGGTTGCTTAAGGGAAGTAGGATGTGTGTTTTCAGAAAAGAATGCATGAGGAATGGAAATATATTTTGTTGAAAGGAAAAAAATGTGATTTTTGTCCTAGAGCTGGCTATTTCTGAATGAGGAAAGAATAAGGGACACTGTATGGTGACAGAAAGTTGCAAAAGGTTTGAAGAAGAGAAACACTAAGAGTTTTGTAAGTGGTCAGGATTTTCTAAGGTTGGATTAAATTTAATTAGGCAAATGGATTTTAAGAGTGAAAAGAAAGGAAAGTGAAAGTTAAGTTGCTCAGTCGTGTCCGACTCTTTGCGACCCCGTGGACTGTAGCCCACCAGGCTCCTCCGTCCATGGGATTCTCCAGGCAAGAATACTGGAGTGGGTTGCCATTTCCTTCTCCAAATGGCAAATGGATTTTTTAAGAGTAGGCTGGTGCAAAACTGGATTTGGTTCCTCTCAAAAGAGAACAAAGTTGTCCTGGAATGCTATTTGTGATAACAGATCATGTCAGTTACTGTGCTTTAAAGTGATCTGTATTTACCTTTGATTTTTTTTTTCCCCCTGACTTTAGCTCAAGGAGTATTGCTCACAGAAACCTATGATACTATCTGACCAGGTGTTTTAAAACTTTTTAAAATTTTTGACAGACTTCCCACATACGAAATTCTAATTGAGATTCTCTTTGACTTTCAGTAACTTTGGGGTGCTTGTTCAAGGGGCCCCTTCTCATCCCAAAGAGATCCTAAACTAACTGGGTTAATTTGTAAGGAGAGGTCTGTTGGGTTCTCAGAGAACCTTGACAAGTTTAGGGATGAATTTATCAGGCTGAGGTTGGCACTCTCTCTCACCTGGCAGAGCATCGTGGTTATTCTGGCCCCCTGTTGTACCCTGGATTAGAAGGAGTGTATACTAAGAAAGGCGAGGAACATGCAGATAGCCTATTGGCTACCAACCCACACCACCAAACTCATCAGGAGGGTGGGGATGCACTCTCAGAACATGACTCACACTGAGACTGTGAAGATTGTGTCAGTCAGAAGATGAGACATTATTCGTTTATCAGAAGCAATGAAAAGGTGTATGGTGAAGCCTGTAAGTTATGAGAAGGTCCAAAAGATTACACAGGAAAAAGATGAAAACCTGGCCGTCTTCCTGAGCTGGGCAACAGAGGCATTCAGGGAAGACACCAGACAGGCCCTGAGTCCACAGAAGGAAGGACACTATTGGCCATGTGTTTTATCACCCAGACCATTCCTGATACCCAGAGAAAATTACACAAGCTTGAGGCTGGGCCCCAAATCCCACTGTCAATCTTGGCAGATGAGGCCATCAAGGTCTCTAACAACTGAGACTTAACAGTTATCCAATAAGGATAAGAGGCTAATAAAGAAAACAGAGCTTTTAGCTGCTCTGATTCACCTACCACCCCTAGGGGAGTCTGTAGGGCTGAGAAGGCTGGACAGACCACCAAGAAGCTCCTGGTCCGAAGCAGTGTGCGTTCTGTTGGAAAGGCGGGCACAGGACGGGGTATATCCTGGGCACCCTCCTGTGGGATGCCAAGGGGCAACCCCTTGCGAATGTCTAGATCAGAGGCTCCTGCCTACACACCATCTGACAGGGCCCAGTGCCTGCCCAGCTCCACATCCCACTAGATCCATCCTCATCACTCCAGCAGAGCCTCAGGTCACCCTCGATGTGGCGGATAGGAGAACTGAATGCCTTGTAGACACGGGAGCGGTCTGCTCTGTTCTGACATGGCCAATTGGCACCCCTCCAATCGTGACTGCACTGGACTGGAATTGACGGATGGCCAAAGGTAAGTGATTTATGTCTCCCCTTGACTGCAGAGTCAGGTCCATTATTATTACTCACTTCTTTCTGTACATGACAGAGAGCCCTGTCCCCCTCCTTGGGAGATTCACTAGATAAGCTAGGAGCCAGTATATTCTTAGGACAGGGTAAAGTCCAAGGAGGGAAAGAATCCAAACAGAGAACGCATCTATAAGGAGCCCCAGATGACCCACATGTTGGGCATCAAATATTCACCAAGACGGCCCCAAAGAAATTAGAGAATAAGTAGCTCCTGCAGATCAGGATACCTCAGTGCCAGGAAGGGCAAAATGTGTTCCCCCAACAAAAATAAGGTTAAGGCCTGGGGAACCGACCCTGGGAAGAGATAATAGCCCTTAAAGCTGGAAGCCCTGAGGGGACTCCAACTGCTGCTCAGCAAATTCCTAAAACATGGATTCCTTAGGCCCTGCCAGCCCCTTTGCAACACCCCGACCCTCCCTGATCAGCAGCTTGGCAGGACTTCCCTGGTGGTCCAATGGTTAAGAATCCACCTGGCGGGAAATTACCTACATCAGTACAAGAACATAAATGTGTGGAGTCAAGGCTACATCACCTAGCTGAATATTCTACCAGAATGGTGCTGATTACGCTGGGCAAGTAGAAAAGACAAATTGCTCAAGTGAGGTTCCTTCTGATCCTTCTCCAGGATTTAGGACCAGGAT
Source organism: Muntiacus reevesi (assembly GCF_963930625.1). Classification (NCBI taxonomy): domain Eukaryota; kingdom Metazoa; phylum Chordata; class Mammalia; order Artiodactyla; family Cervidae; genus Muntiacus; species Muntiacus reevesi. Next base: position 24,969,517 of record NC_089250.1, read on the forward strand.
GTTCTCCAAGACCTAAGGTCTCTCCATTGAAATGAAGATTCTCTGGGCTGTGAGTCTCAAGGTAGAAATTAAAATGCTGGAGTTTGAGAACTACCAGATTCGAGTGTTGTCTCTATAACATATAAAGGATTTGCACAATAAAGATATGGGTGTTGGACAGCCCTGACTGCAAAAACTGACTCTACTTCAGTGAAAAGCATAAACAGCAGTTGATTTTCTTTACTCTGATCTCTTCATAGAAAGGAGAAGGAAATGGCAACCCACTCCAGTATTCTTGCCTGGAGAATTCCATGGACAGAGGAGCCTGATGGGCTACAGTCCATGGGGTCGCAAGGAGTTGGACACGACTGAGCGACTTCACACTTCACACTTCATAGAAAAGGAATAGAGTGGTCCCTTGGTCTCTGCAGGGGATCAGTTGCAGGACACCAGTCCCCCCATACCAAAATATGCAGATGGTTAAGTACTGTACATAAAACACTATAGTATTTGCATATAAGTTATACATTCCACCTGTGTACTTAAATCAGCTCTATGTTACTTATAATACCTAGTATAATGTGAATACTACGGAAATAGTCAACAGCATGGCACATTCAGCTTTGCTTTTTGAAACTTTCTAGAATTTTTTTTCCAAATACTTTTGAGCCACAGCTGGTTGAACCATGAATGCGGATCCCTAGAACATGAAGGACTAGCTGCAATTATACCCACAAGATATTGTTTGGAAAGATATTCAATACATGATAGCTATGACTATTAGTCATAAAGGATACATTAAAATTCTCAAAAATGCTTTTAAATTAAAATACATTTAACTCAAAATCACAATGAGGTACCACTTTAGATATATTAGGAAGGCTATATTAAAAAAGACAGTAACAATATTTGGCAGAGATGTGGAGAAATTGAACCCTCATACACTACTGAAGAGAATATAAAATGATGTATAGACACTTTGGAAAACAGGTTGGCAGTTCCTTAAAAAATTAAGCTATGGTAACCATATGACCCAGTAATTCTACTTTATATATCATCCAAGAGAACTGAAAATATATATCCCCACAAAACTTGCACACGAACATTTGTAGCAACATAATAGCCTAGTAGTGGGAACAACCCAATGTCCACTAGCTGATAAGAGGAGAGGCACGCCTTTCCTGGGGCTGGGGAATCCAGGCATTTCCTTTGTTAGTTTCTCATTATGGTGATAAGTACCCTCTTCTCTCTTTAATGGGGATCGCCTTGTGTTTTGTAAGTCTGGAATTTTAATCTCTATCTTTGCTGAGAATAACTCCCTTGTAAGATAGTATATATGCCCATGCCAAGTTGATTAAAACACCTTTGCTCCATCAGAGCTTGGGTCCCCGTGTCTTTCTTTCTTTCTTTCCTTCGCTCTCTCTTTCAGGCTAATTCCTTGGAGCCGGAGGCCCGCTGAGCTCACTTTCTTGCCCGGGCTTCTAAGACCCTCTCAAGAAGGCCCACTGTGCCTTCACCCACTCGAGAGGATGCCTGGTGCCTACGTGCAGCAGCTCGAGCTCTAAGAATAGAGCTCTATTGGTTTTCCGCGTAAACCAGGGGATATCACCCTCTTTCTCTCTCTTACTTTCTTATCGTTGACTCTGGACCACCAGGTTCCGGTCCATTAAAGGACCAACAATACATGAATCTTTAAAACTTTGTGCTAAATGAAAGACGTCAGATGCAAAAAGCTACATATTATATGATTCCATTTATATGAAATGAAAATAAATGTTAGGACATAAATAGGATTAGCAATTGCCAGGGTCTAAGAAGAGGGTAAAATGGGGAACACTGAACTGTATGCTTCAAAAGTGTGAATTATCTTGTAAATAGTCTATAATGGAAAAGAATCTAAAAAGATATTATATTTATATATATAACTGAATCACTTAACTGTATAGCTGAAACTAACACAACATAGTAAATCAACTATATTTCAATTAAAAACTTTTAAAAGAGTAAAAAAAAAAAAAGAATCCGCCTGCCAACACAGGGGACAAAGGTTTGATCCCTGGTCTGGGAAGATTTCACCTGCCATGGGGCGACCAAACCTGTATACCACAACTACTGAGCCTGCACTCTAAAGCCCACGCCCTACAACAAGAGAAGCCACTGCAATGAGAAGCAACACCTGCAGCTGGCATTGGTTCACAGAAAGGGCCCAATTCTTCGTGACAACACCCACACACACACCGCATAATTAATGCTTCAAAAGTTGAACGAATTGGGCTACAAAGTTTTGCCTCATCTGCCATATTCACCTGACCTCTTGCCAACTGACTACCACTCCTTCAAGCATCTTGACAACTTTTTGCAGGGAAAATACTTCTACAAACCAGCAGGATGCAGAAAATGCTTTTCAAGAGTTCGTCAAATCCCAAAGCATGGATTTTTGTGCTATGGGAATAAACAAACTTATCTCTCATTGGCAAAAATGTATTGACTGCAGTGGTTCTTATTTCGATTAGTAAGGATGTGTTTGAGCCTAGTTATATAATGATTTAAAATTCAGGGTCTGAAACCGTAATTACTTTTGCACCAACCTAATAACCACTAGAAACTCCTCCACAGAACATAAAGATCTGGTTCTGGCTCTTTTAGAAACAGTGCAGCTCCCGACTTGGGCAGCAGTAGTTCACTGTGGGTGTCATCAGAGGTAATGGATCCTTTGTGAGCCAAGGGCATGGCAAAGCTGATGAAACTGCAAAACAGGCCCCTTGATTGTTCAAGTTATGGCTCTAGGGACAGGCCCCCCTGCACTCCCCAGCCTGGCCCAGTACTCCCCACAGGAACACAAATATGCTGAGAAATGAGGCTCTGAGAAAGGAAGCATAGGCTGGTATAAAAAGGAGGAGAAGTTTCTAATCCCTGAGGCCCAACAATGGAAACTCACCAAGAGCTTACATGATGCCATCCACCACAGGAGGGAGGCACTATGGGACTTGATACAAAAGGCTTCTTCAGGGGAGGGGCTCAAAAGACCAGGAAAACAAGTGATGCTTGCCTGGGATTTATGCGCCCATAATTACCCACAGACCCATCCAATTCCCCCTTCATTACTCAGGTCAATTCAATGCAGAGGGACATATCCTGGGGAAGACTGGCAGTTAGATTTCACCCAGATGCTCCCACGATCAGGATGTAAATATCTTTTGGTGATTGTTGATACTTCCACAGGATGCGCTGAAACCTTTCCCACCTGATCTGAAGAGGCTATGGAAGTCTGTAAGCCCGTCTTTTTCAGATTTTTTTTTAATGTAGACTTTTTTTTAAGTCTTTCTTGAATTTACTATAATATTGCTTCAGCTTTATGTTTTGGTTTTCTGACTGTGAGGCAGTGGGATCTTAGTTCCTCAACCAAGGATTGAGCTTGTACCCCCTGTATTGGAAGGCCCAGTCTTAACCACTGGACCATCAGGGAAGTTCCTGTAAGTCCCTTCTAAAAGAAACAATTCCTCACTTGGACTTTTGAAGTCCTTGCAGAGTGATAGCGGGCCCTCTTTTACAGCCAAAATCACACAGGGGCTCACATGGCCCGAGGGACAGACTTCAAGCCACACACCTTATGGCACCCCAGGCCTCAGTGAAGGCAGAGCAAATGAACCACACTTTAAAGAAAACCTTAGCAAAGCTCTGCCACGAAACTCATGAAGCCTGGACCAACTTGCTTCCTACTGCACTCTTCAGGGTCTGTGTAGTCCCCAGGAGTGGTCTGAGGCTTAGCCCATTTGAAGTGACCTAAAGGCGGCCTTTTCTTACTTACATTCTGCTAAATGAGGTCGTGGGTCAGGCCCTGGGTACATTATTAATCTAGGACAAGATCAGAAGGCAATCCAGGACTATGCCCATAAGGCACTGCCAGTGTCCACTGAAAATACAGAGAAAGGAACAGCTCCTTCACAAATAAACCCCAGGGACCAAGCTTTTCTTAAAACCTGGGAAGAGGGGTCTGCTGATGATCAACTACTGCCAAAATGGAAGGGCCCCCTATAAAGTAATTTTAACCACCCCCACCCCTGCTGTCAAACTTCAAGGGATGTCAAATTGGGTACATTTGTCCAGACTAAAGTTTTCACCTTCAGAAGCCCCACAGGTCACAACAAAAAAACAATACACCTGAGTGTCAGTGGAAGATCTGAGATACCTGTTCAGAAGACAGGCTCCATCTACAGATGAGTAAAATGATGTAGTGGGAGGGGGCTCCAACTGGAAGTCTTAAAAAGACTGGGGACCTCTCTTGTTTCCTTGGTTGGTGTGGTTCTTGACAACCGTCTGCCACTTGAGTACTTTCTAGCAGAACAAGGTAGTTTATGCAGTAACTAATACTTCCTGCTACACGTGGATCAAGGCGATAGGACAGGTAAAAGTTAATATTAAGGAAATATATGCCCGGGCAGAGGGGCTTCATAATTTTGGCAGGGGCAAAAGGACCCTGCAGGTTCTTGGAACAGTCAGTGAGGAACTTCTGCACCTCTAGGGCAGGCTAGGGTCTGTGGCCCCTGTCCAGCAGGAAGAAATTTCAGAAGAGAACTTGAGCCCCTCAAGAATAAGTGTGTACAGTCTCTCCGGAAAGAATGAGACGGGCCTGGGACCCTTTGCTGCAGTGCTGCAATGCTTGCATCTGGACACACCTCTCCTCAATAAATACAATACACAGAAACTGTAAGGAACCAAAAAGCACGTGCATGTGCAGCTGGGACAAATTCCAGACAAAAGATTCAGAGAGACCAAAGAACCCAGCTGCCACTTCTGAAGAGCCCACAACGAAACAACACCTAAGGGATGGGCGAACCACCTAAGGCACCCTTCTGGCCTGACCCCCGGCCTCATCCCTTCCCTTCCCTCACACAAGGAACAAGCTTGCCTGCCTCAGGAAGCAAACAAGCCAGGGAATCTCTTTGTTCTTGCTCCCTCCTGCTGGAACAGGGACCCCAGTAAAACTGGCCTGAACTTCTTGTCTGGCTTCTAGTCCATTTCTATTGATTAAGGAGGCCAAGAACTCTGGTCGGTAACACATCCCTCAGTCCCTATCCATGGCTTTACTTAAACACTTTACCCACTAGTATTCCCTATGGAACAAATAAGAAGTCTCTGCTCTATGATGAAGGGCAGTAGGAACCAATTTTCACCTTTACCAACCCACAAAGGGCAGTAGCAATACAGACTAAAGACAGAGCTACCTTATATGAACCAGCAATCCCACTCCTGGGCATATATTCAGACAAAACTATAATTCAGAAAGATACATGCACCTCTGTGCTCACAGCAGCATTATTCACAACAGCCAAGCCATGGAAACAATCCAAATGTCTATTGATAGGTGGACGAATAAAGAAATCATTTATGTCCACACTGAGGCAGGAAAGAGGACTCAATAACGCCAACTGCAGCAACCTAGACAGGTCTAGTTGTAACATACTGAGTGAAATAAGTTGGAAATAAAAGACAAATATTATATGATATCTTTTACAGGTAGAATCTAAAAACTAGTAACAATTAGTTACTAGTCTCCAATTAACAAAGGAGAAACAGACACACAAAAGTAGAAAACAAAATTATGGTTACCGAAAAACAAAGATGTGGGAAATAAGAAGCTGGGATTGAAAAACAGAAAGTATTATAGTACATATAAAGTAGATAATCAACAAAGACCTAGGTATGGCAAGGAAAGTCTACTCAACACTTGGTAATAACTTATGTGGGAAAAGAATCCAAAGATGAATAGATATTTGTATATGTATAAGTAAGAGATTATGTACACCTAAAACACACACAACACTGCATATCAATGTTAGTCCAATAAAATTCAATTAAAAAGGTAATGAGACACAAGCTTTCGCGTGTGTACACACACACACTGGAATATTACTCAGTCATCAAAAAGCAGTAACATCGATGGACCTAGAGATTATCATACTAAATCAGACAGAGAAAGACCATGTATCAGTTACATGTGGAACCTAAAAAAATGATACAAATAAATTTATTACAAGATAGAAACAGACCTACAGACTAGGAAAACAAATTTATGGTTACCAAAGGGGAAAGGCTGTGGAGGGGAGGAATAAATTAGGAGTTTGGGATTAATATGTACATACTACTATATATATGTGTGTGTGTGTGTGTGTATATATATATAAAATAGATAAACAACAAGGGGGATGTAGCACAAGGAACTCTTCAATATTCTGTTACAATGTACACAGGAAAAGAATGGATATATGTATATGTATAACTGATTCACCTTGCTGTACGCCTGAAACTAACACAACATTGTAAATAACCCATACTACAATATAAAAACTATTTTTAAAAGTTGGCCAGCCCAGTAATGCATTAGTTAAGTGCTTCTCCATAGAAGTTAATCACATTCTGTTTGAGGCAACACTTAAAGTGGTTTTCAGTGCTGCCCCTTAAGGGAGATTAGATCTGAGATTCCAGGCAGATTAGAGGGCTAAGATTCCTTAGATCTGTAAGGAAGATGAAGTTTGCTTTTGAGCCATTTAGTTTCCTTTCTTGTCTCTCCCCCTTCTCTGATTTTGCGATCTCTGGACTACACACACTACTGCCAGAGACTGGGGCCTCGGCGCCTCTCACCTCCTCACTTCTGGTCTCCTCTGGGCCAGAAAAGAGCCAGCCAGGCCTGGTCCCTGCTCATTCTGAAGCCGAGGGACCCAAACACCTCCAGTACCCTCAGAAGAGCTTTTTTATTTACCCTGCCATCAGTTCAGGTAAATCAAGCCAAGTGGGAATATTTCACAAACAAGAAAGAGCTCAGTCCCCTGGAGGTGGGGTCAGGAAAGCAGAGTTTCGGGAATAAACAGGGCACTGTATGGTGCTTGCAGGCAGACAGTCTTCATTTCCACAGAACAGAAGCACACAGCGGGTGGGTCTGGCCGGGTCTGACACAGCTTCTAGGTCCCAGAAGAAAAGAATGCCCTCTCACTGAGTGTCCTCCCTTCTGCCCCGTCTGTCCAAAATTCCTCAAGGATACATTCCCACAACAAAGCAAGCCATTCCTGCCCTATGGGAGCTGGCTGCTACCCGCACTTCATCTCAGCTCAAACCATCTGCCATGTCCCTCCCTCTGCTCCACCTGCCCTGCTGTCTGTCCTGTCCATCAGACAAGCCTGAGCCACAAACTGTTCTCTCTGCCTGGAATAGTCTAAGAAGACAGGATCAGGGGCCCTGCTATAAACACTCTCCCTTGCATAATCCTTGGGGGACCTGGCATACCCCCAAGTAGTATGAAGTAGTCAGTAAAAATTTAAGAAGTACAGAGATTGAAGTCCCTCCATACACACAGGGATTCATATCAGGACTGCTACAAACCATGAAGGACCATGCTTTTTGGTGGAACCTGGTGGAAGATGGCAGAGAAGCTCACATCCTTGTCATCCAAAACTTAAAGACTCCCTCGAGTTCAGTAGCATTTTATCAAACAACTGTTTGCTTTCTGCCACCTGGTGGTCATTTCTGGAACTTCCTCTAAGATGTTATTGCAGGAACTTCCCTGGCCGTCCAGTGGCTGAGACTCTGCAGAGGACCCGCACTGGAATCCTGGTCAGGAAACTAGACCACTGATGATGCAGTTAACAGTTTGCATGCTACAACTAAAGAACCCACATGCTGCGACTAAGACCCAGTCCAGCCAAATAAGCATAACACACACACACACCATTGCAAGCCCTGCTCCTCACTAAATTCAACTTCCTTCTCAGTTTTGGCCAGTTATCCAATTGAACCACCAAAAGGTGGTATGCACCGATGGCCCTGGATGAATGTGTGAGATAGGTGGCATTTGTCCTCATTTCAGGACCTCCCTCTCAGAACTACTCAGTACCTCCCATCATTCCTATTTGGGGGAAAGTGATAAATAAAGTTGATGCTTTTGAACTGTGGAGTCGGAGAAGATTCTTGAGAGTCCTTTGGACAGCAAGAAGATGCAACCAGTCAATCCTAAAGGAAATCAGTCCTGAACATTCATTGGAAGGACTGATGTTGAAGCTGAAGCTCCAATATTTGGACACCTGATGTGAAGAACTGACTCATTGGAAAAGACTGATTCCGGGAAAGACTGAAGCCAGGAGAAGGGTATGACAGAGGATGAGATGGTTGGATGATATCACTGACTGGGTGGACATGAATTTCAGCAAGCTCTGGGGGTTGGTGATGAATAGGGAAGCCTGGGGTTGCAACGAGTCTTGACATGACTGAGCAACTGAACTGAACTGATAAATAAAGCACTAGAAAAACTACACCTTATCTTTGACAAAGGAGGCAAGGATATACAATGGAAAAAAGACAACCTCTTTAACAAGTGGTGCTGGGAAAACTGGTCAACCACTTGTAAAAGAATGAAACTAGAACACTTTCTAACACCATACACAAAAATAAACTCAAAATGGATTAAAGATCTAAATGTAAGACCAGAAACTATAAAACTCCTAGAGGAGAACATAGGCAAAACACTCTCCGACATAAATCTCAGCGGGGTCCTCTATGACCCACCTCCAAGAATATTGGAAATAAAAGCAAAACTAAACAAATGGGACCTAATGAAACTTAAAAGCTTCTGCACTACAAAGGAAACTATAAGTAAGGTGAAAAGACAGCCCTCAGATTGGGAGAAAATAATAGCAAATGAAGCAACAGACAAAGGATTAATCTCAAAAATATACAAGCAACTCCTGAAGCTCAATTCCAGAAAAATAAATGACCCAATCAAAAAATGGGCCAAAGAACTAAACAGACATTTCTCCAAAGAAGACATACAGATGGCTAACAAACACATGAAAAGATGCTCAACATCACTCATTATTAGAGAAATGCAAATCAAAACCACAATGAGGTACCATTACACGCCAGTCAGGATGGCTGCTATCCAAAAGTCTACAAGCAATAAATGCTGGAGAGGGTGTGGAGAAAAGGGAACCCTCTTACACTGTTGGTGGGAATGCAAACTAGTACAGCCACTATGGAAAACAGTGTGGAGATTTCTTAAAAAACTGGAAATAGAACTGCCATATGACCCAGCAATCCCACTTCTGGGCATACACACGGAGGAAACCAGATCTGAAAGAGACACGTGCACCCCAATGTTCATCGCAGCACTGTTTATAATAGCCAGGACATGGAAGCAGCCTAGATGCCCATCAGCAGATGAATGGATAAGGAAGCTGTGGTACATATACACCATGGAATATTACTCAGCCGTTAAAAAGAATTCATTTGAATCAGTTCTAATGAGATGGATGAAACTGGAGCCCATTATACAGAGTGAAGTAAGCCAGAAAGATAAAGAACATTACACTATACTAACACATATATATGGAATTTAGAAAGATGGTAATGATAACCCTATATGCAAAACAGAAAAAGAGACACAGAAGTACAGAACAGACTTTTGAACTCTGTGGGAGAAGGTGAGGGTGGGATGTTTCAAAAGAACAGCATGTATATTATCTATGGTGAAACAGATCACTAGCCCAGGTGAGATGCATGAGACGAGTGCTCAGGCCTGGTGCACTGGGAGGACCCAGAGGAGTCGGGTGGAGAGGGAGGTGGGAGGGGGGATCGGGATGGGCAATACATGTAACTCTATGGCTGATTCGTGTCAATGTATGACAAAACCCACTGAAATGTTGTGAAGTAATTGGCCTCCAACTAATAAAATAAAATTTAAAAAAATAAATAAAAATAAAAACAAACAAACAAAAAAGAAAACTAATGGTTCCCTCCATTCCCTCTAAGTGCTCTAGGGCTATAGGAAGAAGGCTACTTTTAATCACAGAGTCAAGCATAAAATGGTGGCATTCCAAGTGTCGGAGGCCAGAACTGTTATGGATTGAATGCTGGTGTCCTTTCTAAGTTAGGACTTTCCTAACATGATGGTATCTGGAGACGGGGCTTGTGGGAGGTAATGAAGGTTAAATGAAGTGATGAGGGTGAGGCCATCCTGTTAGGATTAATGCCCTTCTAAGAAAAGACGCCTGATAAGATGGTCATCCGCAAGGCAGGAGGAGAGCCTTCAACAGAACCCAAGCAAGCTGGCAGCCCGATCTTGAACTTCTGGCCTCTAGAGCTGTGAGGACATAAATGTTTGCTGTTCAAGCCACGCCTCCTGTGGTGCTTGTTGGCCAGAGGAGCGAAGACGGGAACTGTGGTGGGATACCCTAAGAGCTCCAATCCCACCAGCAGGAGAGTGACTCCACACAAGACAGCCCTCTCTCTTGCCTCTGCTCACCATGAACTTACTGTCCTTTCATTTTTACCTGCGGGATTTCCGCAGGAAGTTGTGTTGCCCATGACAGGGATGGAGGAGCAGGAAGTTACTGATACGTGGGTAAGGGAAGAAACCCCGGAAACCCAGGGCCTGACTCAGGTAAGCTTACCAAAGCAAAGGTTCAACTCGGAACTGAAATCTGAACAAAAGACAGCCTAGTGAGAGGGCTCCACTCTTAGTCCCATGATCCGGTTCCTATTGGAGCCCCCATGACTCTAGTAGACTCCGAGCAGCAGGGCCCCCACAGCACTCACTGGTGTCAGCAAAAGCCCGCGAGGTCTTTCCACGTAAACAAATATCGAGCCACCCAAGCCCCGTTCTACATTGTTTAATTGATACACTGCACTCAAGTACGAATTTATATGTATCCCTGTTGCATTTCCACCTGTTAAAGAGTCAACAGATCATTCCAGGCGCCTTAAATAAAATCCAAACCCTTTACTGGGACCCACGGGGCTCCGCTATGCAGCTCCTACCAACATCTCCAACAGGCTCGGCAGACTCTTGTGCCTCAACGCAAGGAATGCCAAGACATTACCTTTGTGTTTTAGTAACTCTCAGCTTGTGGGAAACCCTAGTTGTACCCCCGAGCCCTAGCAGGATGGCGGGGTAGGTGTGTGGAATTTTCCTCCGTAACAAGTCACGTACTACCAAAAAAGAAGACATTCGGCCCTGGCGTGTTTTCGAAGCACCTGTCAGTACCTGCGCATCCAAAACTCTCAGGGGTTCGCACTCCTGGAGGTTGACTCACTTGGCTTGGGTAGTTCTCACAGCGCATGCGCTGAGTCCAGTTGTCACGGTTGTAGACTCCCCCCACTTCCCCCACCCCCACCCACTCCATCCCTCCCATCATCGCTGGCAGAGAAGATCCTCCATCTCCTGGGGACCAACAACTGCCTCCCAGGTTTCCGACTAGAGGGGATTTGCCCCCAGGAGACAGCTGGAGACAATTTTGAGGACTCACAATGGGGGCCCTGGGTGGGCGCCAGGGTGCTGCCGAACATCCAACAACGCACGAGACAGTCCCCCACAACCAAGAACGACGCGGCTTGTCAACACTCACCTCTGAGACCTTCCGATCTCCTCGCGGCGGAAGCTCGGGGAAGATGGCGTCTGGCTTGTATCCATCCACTTCTCGGCCCTCAGAATACGCCAGGGAGGGAGTGGGTTGCATTCCATTTTCCAGCCAAAAGCTGCTTGTCTGGGGGGTAAGCCCTTCAGGAGGAGTCGACTGTGACACTGGGGCCCCCAGCAGGGAAGAAGGAAAAGGGTCTCCAGTTCCCCGGGCCTGCTCCCTCTGGCCTTCACACCCCCAGCTCTTTCTTTTTTTGCCCCACAGTTTCGCCTTTTCAAAATTTGACCCTTATGCTACGTCTGTCAGCCATCACAAGTAGGGTTTGGGAGGGAGGGAGGAGGCCGGGGCGTCCCAGGCTGCAGGGCCCGCCCCCAGCTGGCTCTGGAACGCTGCGCAGGGCGCGCTCGCCCGTGGGCCCTAAGCTGAGGGCGCCCAGCAGTTAACTGCCGGGCGTGGAAAGCTCGCTGACCAGGGCAAGGCCGGGAATTTGCTGTTAAGGAGAATCATCTGGTTCTAAAGCTCAGCGAGGAGGAAAGGGCTGAGGAACAGGGGGCGGCTCTACGGAGCTGGAGAGGCAGAACCCACTTAGGGAAGCCGGCCTGGACACCCGCTTTGTGGCCCGGCCTGGTGGTGCCTGAGACAAGGAGCAGCAGCGATGTCGTCAAAGTCGGTTGGAGTCAAAATAAGAAAGGCCTCGCGCACGCTAGGCCACAAAGGCAGCGCTTTTCCATGTAGGCAAAAGGGGAGGAGGAGTGTCTCGTTTCTCTTGCCCCTTCCTTCCATATCCACTTTCTGAAAAGGTAAACCTCGGGCTTGCCCCGAGATGACACAGACAAGCAGGAACTCCCAGGATTGCGGCAGCGTTAGTGGTTGCTTAGGCTGCCAAGCAAGTGCCCCCAGGCACTATGGGAGCAGGAACTGTTACCATAGCAACAGCAGAGGCTTCTGGGAAGATGGCGGCACTGAGAAAAGCTGGCAATGTTAAAACAAAAAACCCAAAACTTAAAAAAAAAAAATCTTAAAAACAAACAAACAACAACAAAAAAACTGGTGACCAAAGACTTGAAAGGTTAGCTCAATTACTAATTACTGAGTCACACCAAAGCCAAAGGAAGAAAAGCCCTCCCGGCCAAGGCCTTGACCCTTCCCCAGCTTTTCTCAAGGAACCGGTATGATGGGGGCAGCCACACTGTCCCGCTACCACCCTGGGCTCTAACCAGGCCCCTTCTCAGTCAGGGCAGAATCGTCCTGCCTTAGCTGTTTCCAAGAAAGCCACCTACTTCTGATCGCCCCGGCGGTGCGCAAACCCCCGACTTGAGAGCACATGCACTTCTGAAGACGCACACACGTGCCCACAGGGGACGTCAGCCCGGGCGTCCCGGGGGCTCAGGCTGCCCTTCCCTCACAGGGCCAGCCCCTAGAGCACCAAGACACGAACGAACGGGGCTTTCTGCCACGCTGTCTTCCCCGGAATTAGAAAAGACACAGCGCTGCTTTTAAGTGACCTCATCTGCTTACCTCTCCCCCACGAGCTTTCCTCACATCTTTCCTAGTGGGAACCTGGGCTGGAAGTGGTGCCTGAGGGGAAGTGGCCAATACTCCAGGGATAAGGGGAGGAGAAAGGAGGGAGATGACAGGCACACGAAAAGTGTGTGGGGAGAATTGTTAGGTGAGGTGGATCCAAGCTCCTTCAATCCACAGACCCTTCTCAGCAAGATGAGGAACCCCATGAAGTTTGAATACTTAAGCTATAATTTTATGATTTAAGAATTTTGTTTGCCCGATGTCCATTGGAATGGACTAGAGGAATGGGAAGATGACTGTTTCCTAGTATTTACAATGGTATCTATCCTAGAAATATAATACAAAGTCATATTTCAGCTTTTGTGTTGAATTCTCTAGGAAACTTAGAGATGTTATTCTCTGAATTTAAAGGACTTCTCTAAAAAAAAAAACTCCGCAGAGGCTCTTGTGTGACTGTGAGATACTAGGAATCTTACGTTGACTTACAAAGCACTAAGTGGCATCTCAAATTTTCTTCCTCCCACTTTCTCTTCAAAAAGCAGCCTTTTGGTATTCTCAAAAATAGAAAGAGGGAAAATGATTATTTGGGTACACTGAATTATGGTGCACCATGACAAAGGTTTACTTTTTTGGCACAAAAATGACAATGATAAAATTATAAATCTCTTATTCTGACTTGTATGAACAGACACTCCAAACATACAAACAGAAATCACCATAAGCAAGGATCAATAGAAATATCAGATTAAAGAATTAAGAGGTTATGGACTTCCCTGGCAGTCTAGTAGTTGGAACTCTGAATTTCCAATGTCCAGGCAACTAGGATCCCAATGCCACACAGCACAGCCAAAAAAATAAATAAATTTTAAAAAAGAAAGAATTAGAAGTTAAAGACAAAAGAATCAGACCTGATAGAACTGAAGCTATGGCAAGCATCAGATCTAAAATATAATAATAACAGCAAACACATGTAACAGTGAGACAAGGATTGTTCTTTCATTCCATATGTAAGGAAAGGCACAGAGAAGTCAAGTAGCTGTTCAAACTCATCCAATTTGTAAATGGCAGAGCCTTGATTTGAAGCAGGCAGTGTGGTTCTAGAATTCATGCTAACATCAATGGATTAAATATTTCATAGACATAAAAGAAGACTTAAAATGTGATATAAACCATATGGATCTCAAAAGTGATTAAGCTAAATTTAGACAACTAAACAGAACTTTTAGAAATGAGACACAAGTGAAAATTAAAACTGGACAGATTTTTGTAAAATTTAATAATCTTTAAGTACCTATTATTTCTAAGAATATCTTTGATATACATTTTGCAAGTACTGTGTGGCAAGCAATATTTTGGAACAGTATCTCATTTAAATCTAATAACCCTTGTAGTAGATACTGTTATCATTGTTTGTACAAGGGAATAAATTCAGAGAAGTTAAATAAGGTGTCCAAGTTTATGTATTTAGGAAGTATAGAGTTGGTTTGACTTCTAAATGCATGTTCTCTTTACTGATTATCTCCATGAAAAGGTAAACAGCATACAAGACGTCAGCCAGAAAAGTTAAATATTACCTGTGTACACAAGTGAAGTTAGGCCAATGGAAACATTTGTCAGAGATCTCTGCCAGACACAGCCAAAAAGAGGAGGGGGGAATGTTAAGAGCAGGTAATTTTTTAAAAGGCAGAACTGGGATTTCTCTGGTGGCCCAGTGGTGAACAACACTCCTCGCAATGCACGGGACACGGGTTCAGTCCTTGGTTGGGAAATGAAGATCCCACTTGTTGAGAAGCAACTAAGCTCACACACTGCAACTACAAGTCCATGTGGCACAACCAGTGGAAGACCCAAGTGATACAGCTGAGACCGGATGCAACCAAAGAAATAAATAGATATTTTTCAAATTTAAAAAACTAAAATAAAAATTAGAATAATGGCAGTTATAAATGAATAGCATTTAAATATATATTAGTAAGTAATAAGAGTAAGTTTCAAGCCATACAAAGTTCACCAAAACAATTTTTATTTCCAGTGTTTAATTGGGTATGCACACAGGCATGACACAGGTTTGGATCCATTAAGTCCTCATGCAGAATTATATTCTTCTCCATAAAGAAGCCAGTTCCATCCAGGTCACTATCTACACACCTATGTTACAACATTTATATCAAATCTGGTATCTGAAGAAAAGATACACATATAATATGTTCATTTAAGTTACGTATTTTACAGAAAGATTAAAAATTCAAGTCACACAAAACTCAAAAACTGTATTAAAAGTTGGAATAGAAAACTCAGAGATCCACCTGGAATGACTAGAGAATGGAAGTTCTGTATCCACCTGTGTTAAAACTGGTAAATGTGATGAAATTTGTTACCAATAAAACACATTTTTTTTTTTTGCTCAATGTACGTTATCTAATTTTAACAATATGGCACCCTAAAACCCAAATGTATTTTTATGATGAGGCACTTTTGTTAGTGATGAAACCAAAAGAACACATCTGCCGCATACTAACGCCAGAGATTTTCTTCAGTTATCTTGGGTGTACACACTATGCAGTGAGTTGCAACAAATACCTTGCTCCTTTGTATACAACTATCCAATATATTTTAAATATATATTTATTTATATATTTATATATATATATATATGTTCTTCTGGCTGTAGTAATGCACCGTAAAGCTATTTCACAGTGCAAAATGATGAAACCAGCCCAATTGAAGGCTGCATAATAACAATTCTGGTACAAGAAAATATTTACAGAGTTACTGGAAAGTGTAACAGTAGCTTTTATTCGCTCCAGAAAGGACCCCCAGTTTAAAGACAGGGATGGAACTGTGCTTTGTGGTCTGGGGTTTGAGACAGTTGATAAGGTTGGACCGTGGCTGCAGAACTGGCGTTTTGGCTCGTGTTCTGGAAGCTTTCTCCATTTATTTGGTCAGGTGACTGTGGTATGGAAAGAGGGGCCCTGTTAGTTGAAGCCAAGGTGCTGGAAGAACTGTCTGCATCAGACTGGAAAGACAGGGGTGGGTCCCTGGTTGGTATTTCTAAGGTGCCGAGACTCTCAGGCTGGGGGTCCCCCGTGTCCCCTCTGCTCAGGTCAGTCGTACTGGTGCGTAGCCGCTCCCTGGCCAGCCAGTCTGAGATGGACAGGTCCTGGGCGGAGCATTTGGGCTTCAATCGATTCACAGCTGAAAGTTCGAATTCTCTGTCCCCGCTCTGCTCCTGTGCTTTCCAGAAATTCAGAACACTAATTTCAGTAGCATCCCTGTGCCCGCCCAGCGTGTGTCTGCGCTTGATGTTTTTCCTTTTGGCAGGATCGGCGATGGTTTTCTGACTTCCTACTCCAAACATGTCATCGGCCGGGGCTTTGGGCCTCAGTTTTAACCGATCGGCTATTTTTGTTTTCCAAGTGGGCTCCTGTTTGTCCGATTCGCTTCTGGCTGGTGGTGTCAGTAAATTTCCGGTGGATTTTCCTTTTTTCATAACGTCAAACACTTTGGTGATGGAAGGGGCTTCTTTCTCATTCTTGGCGTCTCCTAGACTCCCGCTGTCCGACTTGAACCTGGAAGATTTCTTCCGGGACAGAGTGTCACACTCGATCAGTTTATGGGAGCTGAAGAGCTGTCTCCGGCTTTCTAAACTCGGCGTTAAACTTCCCTCCGTGCAGCTGACCTCACTGCCTTCGGAGTTCCTCCGGCTGGTCCTCGCGGCCTCTTGGAGTTTTCCTCGGAAGAGCCTGTCGGAGGCCAGGGCGGCGGGGAAGACCGGGAAGTCGCTCTCGCTGTCCGTCTCCACCGGCCGGCCCTCGCTGACCAGCTCGCTCCTCTCGTCATCGGCTTCGTCTCCCCGGCTCTCGGCCATGGATTGCACCTCGGGGCTCAGCCTGCTGGAGTCGAGGCCGGCCAGGTAGGGAGCGGACGGTGGGCCGGCGTAGTCGGAGGTGATGCTGCCGACACTGACCAGGAGCTCGCTGTGCCTGGGCTCGGGGCTGGGGGGCTTCCTGGTGGGAAAGCTTGCAGGGGGAGCTGCGGCGTGAGTGCTAAGCGGGGTGCCGGAGTCGGACCCCGTGTCTTCCAGGTGGGAGGTCTTCTGGGCCGCGAGGGCCCTGGGGCTCTCTCTCAGGACGGCGAGGCGACCGCTCAGGGTGGGTGACCGGCTCTGCTTGGTGCTTTGGGGGGCCGGGGGCTCCAAGCTCTCCCCTCGCGGGGCCCTCTGCTCAGCTCTGCCGCCTCCGCTGCCGTCTTTCTTCGTGTTGTTTTCTTTGGGAGCAACAGTCCTTTGTTTTCGGCCCGGTGTCTCACTCTCTTTTTTGGACTCCTCTTTACTGTCGTGGTGACCCTGCTCTGAGTTTTCTTTCTTGAAAAACACATTGTCCAGCTCGTCTTCCGAGCTGCTGGGTTGTGCTTTTTCTTTCGGCTTTTTCCTCTTGCGACTGGCAGCCGCGAAGATGGAGGATACAAGCAGGTCCCTGCTGTACTGGTCTTTTCCGGATCCCCAAGAACCCTGGGAAGCAGAGAGACAACATTTTGAATAGAACGTCATCCAGTTCACTTTCCGAAAAAGTTTCCCCCCAAATATTTCTTTGTGTGTGTGTGCGATTTCTATTGCTTGATTTTTTTAAAAAAGACTTTTTTTAACTGAAATATAGTTGATTTACAAGCTTGTGCCAATCTCTGCTGTAAAGCAAAGTGACTCGGGTATAATACATATAGACATTCTTTTCCATTGTGGGACATCAAGGATATTGATATAGTGCCCTGTGCTATACAGTAGGACCTTGTTGTTTATCCATCCTATATGTAATAGTTTACATCTACTAATCCCAAACTCCCAGTCCTTCCCTCCCCCACCCCCAATTATTTCTTAACCACTAAAGCCAAGTACTAACAAGGTGTGGTTTTTACGCCTCCTTTTAATTTGTGCCTGACATAAGTTTTTATTTTCAATTAATTAGAAATGGGACTAATTAATATTTATTTATCGGCCAAGTCACACAGCTCACATACACCTGTCTTTCAGGGACACATTTTGTGTTTGGTGGCCCCCAGCCTCCATTGTTTTTAACTTTTCTGTATCTATGGACCATCCCTGCTTCTGCTATACTCAGTGGGTCCACAGGTTCTTTCCTCTAGAAACACAGGTTTCATAGTCAATATTCTGACAGCTGAATATAATATTCTGATGCTGGTTACTAAAATCTTATGACTACCTTTTTTCTAATTACAGATGTCACATGATACAGATACTGTGTCACGTAAGCTGATTAAGATATGGAAGCTTTTGGGTTCCCATTAGTTCAGTCAGGCTGGATCTGCAGAGACTGGCCTTAGGTAAACTAGGTTGGTAATGTCTTCACTGATCTCAAGGAACAATCAAATCAGAAAGTTCAAAAAACCTAAGGTCAATTCAAGACCTTAAATCCTTACCATAGAAATTCTGTCACGCCCTGTATTGAGAAAGTGGCAGTGCAGCCAACCAGCTTCATCAGCTATGCCTAATAGGTTCCTGATGACAATTGTTTAAGACCATTTAATTAACATGTTCATAATGCCTACAAGGCTCAGTTAATGGGGGAGTGGGGTGTCAATAAACCCTAGCTGGTTTAACATACCCCATTTAAGATGAGCAGGCAGGCAGTGTGCTGAGGCAGAGGCAGAAAGTATGGTTTTTCTATTGTCATAAAAATTATAGACAAGCTAAAACTGCTATACTGAAGTCTTGAAAATTAAAGTAAAAATTTAGGCTGCTATATTAAAAAGGGCTTTCCAAAATCAAATCAGATGTACAGAACTTTGTTTTTCTAAGTTATAAAGGACTGTCTAATTATCCAGGACTTTTCTGATGGTTATTCACATTTTAACACATTCTGCTGAAGACCTCAAGGAATGATGGCTATGACTGGGCTCTGAATTAGAAGATCTGGTGTTTCTTTAGCCTGTTCTACCCTCACTTCCTGCGTATGACACTGACTAAGTGATTCAGTTTTCAACAACTCAACTTCATTGTTTATTTAAGTGAAAAAAATTAGATTATCTTTAAGATTCCCAACATTGATGATTCTGTGATCACATATATGTTAAAGCAAATGACTTTCACTTCTTTTATAATTGAAAACATTGTTACAAAAATATATCATTTGGATATCTGCACCATAATTGATTAAGATGAAGAGAATGCCATAATCACAGGTTAAGAAATATGCTTCTAGTAAGAGGGATGGAGGAAATTTCAAGAAAGTTTTTTAAACATAAAAATCTAAATCTGAAGTCTTATATTCTGGCAGAAAGAGGTGGAAAACTGGTCCAAAATAAGTAAGTCTAAGGAGACATGACAACATAATGCAAGGATCAATCCTTGATTGCACCCTGTATACAAGAAAAGAAAAAAACAAACATCATTGGGATGACTGGTTGAATGTATGTAAATATTGTACATTAGAAATAATAATGTATTGTACTCATGAACTGCCTCAGTACAATAATTATACTATAATTATACAGAAGAATGCCCTTGTTCTTAGGTGATAACACATGGAAGCACTTAGGGGTAAAATGTTATCATATCATAAGTAACTCAAATGACATAGAAAAAAAATCACATACAAATATATCAAAAGTTACCAACTGAAGAGTTACCAAACTAGGGCAAAAGTTTTGAATGCTAAGTATTATTCCAGTAACTTAAAAATTTCCAAAATAAAAAGCTGGGGTAAAAAGATGATAAAAATTTTTTTAAAAAGATAGTAATAATCACAATAAAAGTGATAGTGAATGATATATCATTAAATACTTTGCAATATTTTCTTCAAGAAACTAAATTATGATTTAATCATATGTGACCTCATTATGCTTAGAAATGATATGTAGCATTCATGTCTCATTTCCAAATAGAACATTAAAAATTTTATTGACAATTTTACTTGCTACTATCTCAGCAGAGCAAAATTTGAAATAAAAAACTTTCTAACTATAAGAATGTCTTTAAAACTACTCAAATAGTTGTGTACTTTGGTGGTGTTGTCAACAGAACACAAATTGTGTAAACAAAAATTGACTGTAAAAACAAAATTAGTGACCTTGTTGAAAAGAAAGCAAGGATATTTTTATAAAAAATATATAACAATTAAGTGTATATCACTGCTGAAATGTTTATGGATGAAATACAATGTTTGGCATTTGCTTCAAACTAGTCCCAAGGAGGAGGGAAGTGGGCGGGGTGCAGATTAGACAAATGTTGACTGTATGCTGAGGATGGATAATGAGGACTTATACTAGTTGGTCTACTCTTGTGTATGTTAGAAAATTTCCACATATAAGAACAAAGGGGGAAATGCCTATTTCTTTGTATTATACTAAACTATGCTGAGATAAACCCAACACCCCAATTCACAATCCAGTATTTCTCTATCATATTCTAAGCATTACTTTTCCCCTTTATGATATGCTGTTATGGTCTGTGTCATCAGACACAGACAGGGGTGTAACCACATACAAATCATAACCATCAGCCACAAAGCAATTCCCCCCTAAAATATTTCCCAACTGTAAGAAACAATTTACCTTAGATTTTGTTGAGTCACTAGTAGCTGAATCTGTGGGAAGTTAAGGAAAACACGGTCAGTATTGGTCAGATTCTTTACTGCTTCCCACAAACAATGCAAAAACTTATGGAAGAGACAGGCACAGAACAAAATGTGAAAGCAAAACTCAAAAAACAATAGAACACAGTGGATAGTCAGAGCTCACAAAGATGCAAGCTGCACCACAGAAAGCCACCGCCATGAAAGGATGCTGTGAATTGTAGGCAGAATCAGCTCAATGAGAGGGATGGCAAAGGAGCCCTGTACTAAACAAAACAGAAACACTAGTGTTTATTAAATTTTCTAAGTATTCAATCTAGCAATAAAGCAGCTCGAAGACCTTTAGAAGAATCGCACTATGTACCACATCCTGTATCTGAAACTGATACACAATGTAGAACGTTTGAGATTGTTGGCTGCCCTCGCTACAAATTGAGATGCTCAGACTCGGTGTTATCTCCTTTGATTTTTGTCAGACTGTCAATGGTAAATTTGAGAAGCATTTACTGTATGCATAATATGCATTCGGATAACCCTGCTTCTAGGTCACTTTGGTGTCATGTTAAATCATGCTGATCTCTGCTTTGGACCCTGGTTTCACATCTGTGCAGTCAGGGATCCTTTTGACTAGTTACACTGCTACCAGTTTTCCAATTATCTAGTAACAAATGCTATTATGAAAATGGAAAAATGGAGAGCATCATTTTACTGTCTGGCAAAAACTCAGATTGTACAAGTACAAAGAGGGTAGGAAGGGGCTAGCAGTCTTTAGGACAACACCAATTTTTGAAATTTTCTCTTTCAACTTCAGGGAAATGGATTTTCAGAGTTAATGAGCTGAGCCCCATGCCACGCCCCTTTCAACACATGGCTCAATGCTTTATGACTTTAAGAACTGGTAGACCATACCATGCTATTTCTCCTCATGGTCTGCTTCAGAAATAACAAGAAACAGCAGAAAAACTTTTAAGAAAGTAGTCGTGATCTGTTTACAAGAATCGTAAGAGAAAATGTACACCACAGATCAACTCGGTGTGCGTTTACAGGAATCGGGGGTTTCTGCAGATAAGGCAGCTACAGTGTGGACAACAGTCGTCCTTCTTCCTACAGTTCCAGCTGTCCATCAGGGACACCACGGAATCCACTAGCGACATTACCGTGTGATAGACTCCTCCCATCTCGCCTGTTCAACATCAGTATAGATTTGCCTGTGTCAGTAAAGTGCTGGAAAAAAAACCCTTTAGGACTAAAACAGGAACTAGAGACAAAGGGAGAACATGATGTAAAACATGCTAGGTTAGTTGCAACAGTTTGGCAGGAGAAAACTTTCATCGAAAGAGCCTGCAAGAACTAGTATTTCACCAAATATTAGGGTGGCAATAGAAAACAGAAGAAAATGTCAAAGAGGCTGACTTTTACGCTGACCTCTGTAGTGACAAGATAATATATACTGCATTTATGGAAATGCTGCCCGTGAGCATTTTACATAGTTAACTTGCTGCTTTTTCAACAAAACATCCAGCTCAAGAGTAAGAATTACTTGTAATAGTCTAGACCACACTTTCTGCCATCACAGCAACCACATACTCAGTAGCGGGTATCTGTTTTACCTTGTGATGACTATTACATGGAAACTGTGAATTAAAAAAAAAAAAAGAACAAAACAGTGGTTTGCATGCTCATTTTCCCTCATTGTTCCTTTCTGACAAGCATTACAACTCCATGCACTGCCAATGGCATTACAGTCACTGGAAGATAATCAAGATCAATCGGAAAAGGAAGATTACATTCTTTTATTAGTGGAAAGGGAAAAAGAGAAGAAAAGGAAAAAAAAATCACAGTGAATTGTTACTTATGATTGATTTGCTCTTTCACGTTATAAAAATTTAGCTTTTAACCTAAAGATCAATACTGCCCAGGCAAGAGTTACCTGATACATCTCCAGGGGAGACGCCTGTCCTTCCAATGTTGGTGAGTAAATGATCTATGTTTGGCACTGGCTGGGAGTCTACTGTGTTTTCCTCCTGCACTGTTGTCTATGGTTAATAAACAAAGATCTCTTCATCATCTCTTCAAAGACACTTTCTTTAAAATTCAAACAACATTTAGTAAAAGACACATTACTGAGTGGAGGGCATATGCTTAATTTTTTACACTGTTTGCATATAATTCATTACCAAACAAGCATCATACTTGGACTTTCATTAGATCAGAAACTGAGGTGCTATAGACCTGCTTCCGAGATGCAAAGCAGACAATAGCATACGAAGCAGGAAGGTTAACACTGTCGTAGGGTCAGCATCTCACGTGTCCCCAGTGAAAAGAACAGAGTATACATGCTGGCAGCCAATACTCACAAGAGGTTCTTCAGCACCTTCTTCTGTGAAAAACCAGTCATGCTAAAATTTAAAATAAAAAAGGTGAAAAAGAGAAATTAAATAACCCCCTAAAGAGATCTATAGTTTGGAGGATAGCACAGAAAAAAAAGGTAATTTTCTTAGGGGGAAAAAAAAAATTATAACCATATTCTACCCTGCCAACTATCAGCTGCTCACGAAAGAGAATTTTCTTGATGAGCCGAAGCCTGAACTTACGTGCTGGATAAGTGTCTCTACGATCTTGTACTGGTCTGGCATGTGAGTGACCATGTGTGTCATGTTATCTTCGGAGGTTCTCACTAGAGTTGGACCAAACACTATGGCTAGGTTTCTTGGTTCCATCTGCAATACAGGATATTAGAAAACATCACAACATTTCTTAAGAAAGTAGGCTTCAATTCCCATTGCATGTTTGGCATTTTATTTCTGAAAGGTTCTTCTGATGAAAAAGAATTCAAAACAATGGTTGACTGATGTGTGTAAAATAGTAATAATGCTTCCTGGTTGGGATTTCCATAAACCAATCTATATGTAAATTTTTTTTTGCTTTAATGACACTATACAACACAACTGACATTTTTTCCAAGAAGTGTCTGATTGAAAGCAATTTATCTAGTTCACAACTAGTATTACAGGGGATTCCCTAGTGGTCCCATGGTTAAGGCTCCATGATTCCACTGCAGGGGGCACGGGTTCGATTCTTGGTCAGAGAACTGCACAGCACAGCTAAAAAGAAGTACTACCAAAGCTGGATTAACTGACAAAAGTATTAAAATCAAAGGGAATCAAATTTGTAAAAGAATAGGGAAAACCTCTCTCCTCAAAAACTAAAAACTGGAAATATATAAAATTTTCCAGTTTGCCCGAGTGGTACATTAAGATCATGAATATGTAAAAATCTAATATCTGAAAATATTCTTTCGATAAAATCTTTACTTCAATCAATACTTCCAAAGCCTTTTGCTCACCCTTGTACCAATATGAATACCTCAGTATTACATGCCTAGATGTTTGTATGTTTATTTCCATATTTTGTATCCCTGTTTAACTATCCAGTTATCAAAGGTACAAATCTTTTTTGTTATATCTTATAGCATTTAGTAGAATCTTTTAACCTCAAGATTTGATTAAAACATTAAATAACCAATCCCAAAAACATACCAGAGAGTAAAACATCATTGTAGAATTAAAAAAAAAAAACTCAAACTGATCTAGGGACCCACACCAAAAATTCAGTTTCCATCCATCACATACAGTCGATCCCCTTTACCCTGTCACCCTCCCTTCACCCCCACCCCTCCTTCCCTGCACCCCCAACCCTCCTCCCCTCTGGTAACCACTGCTCTGTTCTCTGTATCAATGCATTTTTTTGTTTGGTTTTGTTTGTTCATTTATGTGGTATGTGAGTTTTGTTTTATTCCATATGATAGTCATAAAAAAGATATTTCTTTAAATCAATCAGGAAAAACTACACATGAATAGAATACTAGATAATATCAAAGGAATACTAAATTTTGGTGTGTTTGATAAAGGTAATATGGTGGTATTAAAACAAAACAAAGAAAAAGTCTTATCTGTTTAAACCAAAACAAAGGAACGTCTATTGTTTTTCACAGTATACCACTTGATACATTTTTACTGTTGTCTTATGCAAGCATTGCACATTCAAAATATTAAGATACAGTTGAAAAATAAAAAGTAAACTTTTTCATTTTTCTTGCTGGATAAACATAAAAGAGAATGTCTTTAAAAAGTAGTAATTGATATTTTGGGGATCTTTTGCTTTTAAGAGTGATCTTTAGAGGGACTTGATCAGCAATGTGATGTATTTTAGAGCTTTTGTTTAATTATAACCTATTTTTGATTATTTGGCCTGAACCAGGGAATCATGTCTTTTCAGCTGAAGCCACTGAAAGCATATGTCTTCAATAAAGAGTTTACATACCTTATTTTTTTCTGAATTTTCTGCTACTGTCTTCAGATGAGCCGAAAGAAACTTGAGCGTTTCGTAATGATGTTCGGGCAAATCGTGAATCTGAAACATATTATTTGCATGATGGATTTAAATGCTGAACTTTTGTTGTACCTCCAAAAATACAAAATAATACCTACTAGTCTTTTTAATGTTTTCAGACGATCTAGAGGATCTTCCTTACGATTGGCTTCAATAAAGTCGGCGTATTTATCTGACAACAATAGTAAGAACAAAAAAAACAAATTCATCTTAAATTGTTCAAGTGAGCTGTAATCAAGTTTCCCTTTAAGATTCAATTTCAAACCATGATTAAAAAGAAAAACAAAATAGTGAAGACCACAAATAGCCTTTGAAACGTTGTCTTTGAAACTGCTCTAGTTTTTAATATCTCCTAAGCCAATGCAGGAGACCTAAGAGACATGGTTTTTGATCCCTAGTTTGGGAAAATCCCCTAGAAGGAAATGGCAACCCACTTCAGTATTCTTGCCTGGAAAATCCCTTGGACAGAGAAGCCTGGCGGGCTACAGTCCATGAGGTTGCAGAGTCAGACACGAATGGACTGAGCACACACGCACATTCAAGCCTTATCAAATAAAGGAAATTCCCTAAAACGTGAGTTCGCTGAGGGTACATCAGTCTGTCCACTTTCTCTCTCGTCACTGCAATACCTGCTACAGGGTCTTATCTCAGTCAAATAGTAGGCTTAGCTGAAAAAATGTTTTTCTACTAATTGTACCTTACAGTGTCTGAAGGCTTTTCACAGAGAACAATAATAAATGTTCAACTTGGCTGTAAACATGAATGCACAGAATAATATTTATTTTTACTGAACTGTAACAATTTTTTTAATAAACTCAACTTTTCACTGAAATATATTAGGAGCGAAAAACAATCCAGATCACAAAAATAACACACGATTATGCTTTGTATACTAATAAGAACTAAACAGAACCTCCTGTTCCTTTGACAAAAGTATTTTCTCCCAGTTTAATTGAATATGCTGTGGTTTTCCAACAATGTATGGTTCAACTGCTTCATCTGGTGTCTTTGGTGAAGGTAAACTCACCATTCGTGAAGAGGGGTTCTGGGAGTTTTCTGAAGAAGGATTTTAGTAAACTGCTGATCACATTCAAATCTCGCCATTTCTGGGTATGCAAGATAAAAATACAGTATTTTTGTAGTCAATACCACCAAAGGAAAAAAAATAACAAAAACCAACAACACAGACCAGTAATTCAAACAGAAATACCCAAATTAAAAAAAAAAAAGACACAAACTTACATCATCTTGTATATCAATATCAGTCATTCCCTTGTTGAGCTCCTCCTGCATACTGGAGATGGCTGCATTGTTTCCAGGGACTCTGTAAATACCTGTATATTCGAGACCTCTTTCTTCAACTAATTTACAACATATGTCAACTATTAATGGAATATACTGCAAAACAAGAAATAAACATTTATTTAACACCATATAAATGTTTATCTTCAGTTAGTAGATGTGTATCATAGCTAAAAGACCCTTTCCATCAAAAAGGAAACAGTATATGAATTGCTGTTATTTGATATAGAGAAAATGAATACAGACATTGCAGAACTGGGAAGAGATAAAACCAACAGGAGATATGTGAGTCAGTGGGGAAAGAATGAGTAAGTCAAGACAGAAAAGAGAATCCATAGTAACAATAGTCTAAGGAGGAAATAAGAGCAAATAAGAGAATGTGGAAACAGTTCAGTTGAATAAAAGAAGAGTGGAGGGGAAGAAGAAGGTTAGAATAACATTCACCCACTCGTGATATGAATCTTAACATGGGCATTGTAAACACACACACACATTTACATCTATAACACGTTCTCAGTCAAGCCCTTGTTCCCATGCTTCTTTAAACACACATGACTTGAAAATGAATTCTTACCAAGCATTTTGAATACATTCCCACTGGTTGAATAATTATTCCATTTCAGAGTCAATACATTAGCAAAAAACATTACAAAAATTACTCAACACACTCATACAGGTCAGAAACACTTAGAGAAACTAAGGTCTGTTAAGACAAGGAAAATATTCATCAGACCGACAGACATGCCCTGTGATCTGCAGGGCTGTGTACTCAGGTCCCAATATGACTACGGCTGAATTAATGACTTTAGGAAGTCTGGTTGGCCAGTGTCTCCTACCCGGTTTGTGTGAGCTGGTGGGCAATCATCCAGTCTGACCCCAAATGTTCCCGTAGCAGTCGGCTTTTTCTCAAATGTCTTTCTCATAATACTTGGAATGCCTTTTCTCCACGTGCCTTTGTCTTTTGGAGGACTGGTCTCATCTTTTGTTGTTTTTCAAAAGAAAATGACATAAGAAGAGAAAATGGAAACCAGAGTGTCTAAATCATGACTTTAAAGATTCTTAATCAAGATTTATATAAGTCAGAGTCCTGTTCTATAAAGAATATAACCTTTATTTATCAAACACATTCTATTCTATTCTCTTCCGAATATAACACTCCTTTCAACCTTCCAGATAATCTATTAATAGTTGGAATCATGTATACTTCTTCACCTTTTGACTATCTGTACCATGATTTTCTCTAAAACAGTCAAGAAAACAATCAATGTGACATCTTTATAGTGAGACTTTAGCAAAAGGAAATGTATTGGTTCTATTTCAAAATGAAAGTGCCTGGATTTTCATTATTAATCAAACTGGTAGTTTTTGATGTGTATATATGTGTTGTATTTTCCCTCTCTTGGTTTTTATTGTATTAACAAGAACTGATGTCTTGGACTCCCATCTTAAGAAAGGCCCCACTAGCCTAGACCAGGGCCCAGTGATCTCTGGGTTAGTTCACCCTGAGCTGAGGTCCACAGAAAAATATGAAAACGTCTTTGCAATCTCAATTTTGTTTTATTAAAAAATATTTTTAACTGATACTTCAACTATATTTAGTTGATTTACTACAATCCCTGTTTTATTTTACTTTTTATTTATTTATTTTTTTGGCTGCACCATGGGGCATGTGGGATCTTAGTTCCCCAACCAGGGATCAAACCCACACCCCCTACAGTGGAAGTTCAGAGTCCTAGCCACTGGACTGCCAAAGAAGTCCCTATGGTCCCAATTTTAAATCCTACATTTATCTAGGAACACTGGTGTCAGTACCTTTACTGAGAAGCTTCCTTTCCGACTCCTCCTTGGGAGAGTGTGGACTCTGAGTCCGAGGCTCAGCTTTAGCACCAAGTAGGGTCTGCCGGATGCTGAGACTCTGGCGAGGGGTCTTCGGCAATGGCTCTGCTTTGCTGCCGAAAGAAAGGGACATTTGTGAACAAGCAAGCATTTTTACATCCTGATGACCTAGGAGGCACAGTGGGATTCTCACCTCATTAGACTGTTGTATTCTTTTATTCTTCGGCTAATTAGGTCCCTGTTAGTGACTCCAGTGTCCTACAGAATAAACAGAAGGTAAAATGAGAAAGTCAATTCTAAATTCAAAAAGGGATCCTACTTTTTTTTGGTGGCAGGGGGCATGGGGTGGGGGGCTCCATACTACTTTGCTCATTCAATGCTGACACTATGGAGAGGTTTTAAAACCTCTATTCAAATCACGACCCAACATCATTAAGTGACAAATGCTCCAAGTGCCTCTCCCATTTCCAAGAGCTTTCTGTTTATTTCCTGTAGCCCCACAGTACCTGGACAACCAGCAAGTTGCCAGTGTTCAAATGTATTGAACTCATCTGCTATTTTTAATAAATGACTGGGAAACAGAGAGCCAGTTTTTTTTGTTGCTAACCCCAGAAAGATTGTTAGAATAGAAACGCTCAAAACTGTTTTTTTTTTTTTTAACCTCAACAATATGCTGTATGAAAAACTCAGAGTTGACCATAAGATGATGATTTTTCCCTACTGATTCCAGTTATATATTGACATGTGTCCCCAAATATATTTTTCACTTGTCTCATTTTGATCATAGTGAACATTATAATTTACAAAGAATACAGGCTTTGTAAATTCTCAGATTCAAATCTATTCTCCTCATTTACCAACTGAAAAAGGATATGGTTAAGACCTAGAATAAGATTGCCTGGGTGTAAGTCCTAGTCCTGACACTTCTAAGCTATGTGACTTTGGGGACATTACTTAGCCTCTCTTTGTCAAATAGTTCCCATGTTTGCAACATGGTAATGATAATAGTAGGTACACAGTTATATGATTACTGTGATTAACTGATGTAAAAATGCTTAAAAGACTGCCTGCCATATGGCATATGCTCAGTGAATTATTACTTTCTGAGCTATAAAACTGGGTGAAAATATCTGTGTCTGAAAAATCAGATGACAGTGATGATGGCTGACATGAAGTACATGTTCATGACCTACCAGGCACTGGGCTGCATTCTTCGTAAGCATCACCTCCATCAACCCTTAAAACAGCCCCACGTCTCAGAGATGAAGTCATCTACTGCCCAGTACGACACCTGGCACGGAGCAGGTGCTGATTCAAACAGGAACTCCTCTGAACTGCTACTTAGAGCTGAAATCTATATCCAAGTTCTGATTTTCCCTCTTTACTGTGACAAAACTCACTGATGTTTTTTATAGTGGTGGTTGTAGAAAAAGGGTTGTATTGATATGGATCTGGGGTTCATTGTTAGTGACAAACAAGGCAGAGCATAAACAATCAGAGGGAAAAAAGCATAGGCATTTTTCTTATGAACTAAGTTTTCACGATTTAAATTGGATATAATGGAAATGACTAAATTTGAGAACATAATTTGCATAATTTTATGCTTGATGTAGGTGTTCCTGAATACCGTAAGAGGAAAGAACCTTGTGTTTTTCTTTTTCTGTCATAACAATGGGTCACACAAAAGGAGAACAATATCTAAGAAAAACTGTATTGATAGGAAAAAGGCACCCTTGAGTGAAATCTAGACTTAATCATTGCTGAATCTGCTCTGTAGAGTTTATAGTTATGTACACATAAAAACAGTATCTTCACTACTGGAATTTCTGCTGTAAAAATATGTTGGTGGCTGTGAGTCAGAAACTCCTTATTCAAAAGAAAAACTGGCTTATCACATGATTTCTGATAATGCAAGTTTTCTTGGAATCCAAGTATTGTATTACTATAGGCTATATTATACTCTTGCCTGCACCATTTCATTAAAAAAAAAAAATCACATGATCAGTATCTCTTTGAATTTACATCGTGATTTGAGAAGCATTTTCAGTGTAACTTAAGCCCCACAACAATCCTGGTTTTAAGATAAAGAAACAGAGTACTTAGTCATTAAGGTAATGACCAGGACTAGGAACCTAGATCTCTGATCAGTTCACTGCTTGACAAAGTATGCAGAATATCTGAATAATCTATTTCTCTAGCTCAGTAATGATGATTTTCCAGTAAGTGAAAATAATATAGGATATTAATATGTATACTGAATTCTCCTTCTTCTCCTTTTTTTGTGGGGAGGAATGCAGCTTGAGGTTCCTGACCTTAGTTCCCTGACTATGGATTAAACCCATGCACTCGGCAATGGGAGCAGAGAATTCTAACCACTGGACCACCA
The DNA here is from genome assembly GCF_963930625.1 of Muntiacus reevesi. Taxonomy (NCBI): domain Eukaryota; kingdom Metazoa; phylum Chordata; class Mammalia; order Artiodactyla; family Cervidae; genus Muntiacus; species Muntiacus reevesi. The sequence continues at coordinate 24,999,927 of NC_089250.1, forward strand.
GGGAATTCCCTGAGTTTTCCTTCTGAGCACCTATTTTTAAGTGAAAATAGCATACTATAATTTTTTTAAAGTGATGTATCAGATTCTTTCACTCTTTTAAAAAACCATTGTGAAGGTTGTTGGTTTTATCGATGTCACTTTGGACAATCACCTCCTCATTTAAATTGCTGCTCTCCTGGATGGTTTTGATCCAGGCTAACATGTCGTCCCTGTCTTCAGCCTGAAACAGGCACTCGCAGTCAGACGTGGTGAGTCGGAAGACGTTTTTCCTCTTGGTCTCGCTGTAAGAGATGTCTATTAAGCAGGCGTTAACACTGATGGGCTGCTCCTCCTCAGACGGAGTTGTTTGTTCTCGTTTATCTTTGTATAGGTACAGCGAATGGCCCCGAAGTACAACATACATCTGCTTCCACGGCCGAATACTTCCACCAACTCGCTGGAGAACATGAGACACATCAGACAGGCTCAGCATTCGGCTAAATCTCAGTGCAGGACAGACACAACAAGCGGCGCTGTTAACACACAGAAACGTTCACCCAAGGTGGCAGGTGCCTGCTTTACGTCAACATGCACCTGTCAGGGGGGGAAAGACAGAATTTGTGGAGTGCAAACCACGTTGGGCACTGCATTCCTATCACAGTCAAGGGTGGTGAAACCTCAGCTTTAACTGGGCCCGGAAAAGAAAATGAACAAAGTTAATTAGGATAAAGCAAGTGTAGCAAAATACATAAAAAATGCTAAGGAAATAGAAAATAAGGAAAAAGATCAGTCAGAAAAATCTTAAAAGCAAGGTGTAAGACAAGTCTTAGATCACGCAAATGACAAACACTGCATAAGGAGACTCCACAATGATATGTACAAGTGATGAATTTAGTTAACAAAATTGATCAATTTTATACGGTCAAGAAACAACATCCAAGGTGGGTTTCTAAAGAAAAGAAATGTTTGATACTCTTTTGACAGTATTATAGTTTTCTTATAAATTAAGCTGCCCAAATATTGTAGGGAAGTTTCTAGTAAAATTTTTATTATATTGTTATCTGCTTCATGAAGCCTATATTGATACTGTGATATTCATTTAAATACCTCATGTTTATAAAATAAATGGAATGATAAAGCTATTTTACAGGCAACTTAAATCAGTCCTGGGTGTTCATTGGAAGGACTGATGCTGAAACTGAAACTCCAATACTTTGGCCACCTCATGCGAAGAGTTGACTCATGGGAAAAGATCCTGATGTTGGGAGGGACTGGGGGCAGGAGGAGAAGGGGATGACAGAGGATGAGATGGCTGAATGGCATCACCGACTCGATGGACATGAGTTTGAGTAAACTCCAGGAGTTGGTGATGGACAGGGATGCCTGGCGTGCTGCGATTCATGGGGTCACAAAGAGTCGGACAGGACTGAGAGACTGAACTGAACTAACAGAGTAACCTGGAAGACGCTGAATAAAAGTTTTTAAATATTAATATGGAGAATTGCCACTCCCTAAAGGACCACCCTGTGATAATCCATGGGTAATAAATTATTTAATAAGAGAAGCAGAGTTCCTTCTTAAATAGTCACTTTAATGTTGCCACAATAAAAGACAATGTATCCCACATGTAATTGATATAAAGAATGAAAAAAGGGATTCAATTTTAAAAGGTATTAAATTAAATCACTGATCAGAATTTTTATAAATAATTTTTCCTGTATGTCAACAAAGATACTTATAAATGTTTTCAACTCTTCTTATTCTGGATATGTTGCCGTTTTCTGTAAACGGACTGACTGCTTGGTTTTTCAGGGCCTGCATTTCACAAGCTCACAGTAGCTGAGAAAAGGTACTACCTTGCCCTTATCAGTGACGAGTGGCCTGAAATGAAGCCACCCTTCCTTGGCAGCATCGCTGAAAACCTCTGAGGAGGAGTCTTTCCTGGATCCGGAATCTTCTGATGACTTTTGACTGTCTAAGATCTACAGAAAAGGCCACAGAAAACACAACAAAATATCAGCTTTTTCCTTTGTAAGTACTTGCATGTTGAAATCATTTTGCTGAAAAAGTCTTCTACTAAATCTTCCAAATGAAAGGCTACTTTTGAAAACCGCTAACTTTATCAATTACATAAGACAAATTTTTATTTTTATTTTTTTTAAGATGAGCATCATTTTTTAAAGTCACCTGAAGGAATATTTTTTTAACCATTAAAAAACAATAGAAATAGTATAATTTTCCTCTTCTCAAGAGCTCACAGTTTTAGTGAGGAAAGAGAAAGAAGAATAAAAAATAAAAAACAAGAAAATGATCAGATTGTGATTAGTGCCATTTGGAGAGTAAAACAATGAGATGCAATAAAAGGAACAATCGAGTAGTGGCTATAACTTGGTGATGCTGAGGGAAGTCTCTGCAGAAAGAAGACGTTAAGATGAAATTTGGAGAAAACCTTTTTAAAAGGGGCAACCATGAAAAGTCAGGGGAAAGAAACAATCTAGGGAGAATGCATGGCTAATGAATATACATTCATCGTTATCATCATCTTTTCTATTTTATTTTTTTGGCTGTGCCATGCAGCATGTGGGATCTTAGTTCCCCAACTAAGGATCAAATTCAAGTCCCCTGTGTTGGCAGGCAATCTTAACCACTGGACTGCCACGGAAGTCCTTCACTGTTATCATTTTAAACGTTCGTTGTTCCATGGGAGTAAGAGAAACTGCTAATTATGGATTGTTCAGGATACTCCAAGCTGTGGCAGGAAGTGTTGGGGGAGAGACCATGAAGTGACGCATCAGGGGAGGACATCGTCTGATCACACAGCTGGAAGGTCGCTCTGCTGGCTACCGGAGTGTGCATTTGAAAGGAACAACTATGGAAGGACAGCCTATGGGAATCCAAGCGAGGGATGATGGGAGCTGGGCCTACAGGAGCAAAAATGAAGACGGAGAGGAATGGAAAGGTCCAGGGTATGTCCTGGAGGTGGAGTGGACTGGCACGTGAAACAGAAAAGAAAAAAACAGGCTAATTACCGTAGTTGACATTTGAACAACTAGGTAACCTGAAGCAGATTCTGAGAGATGGGGAAAGCTGAGGGATACGTGTCTGGGGGCGTCATCTAAGTCTACTTGGGTGTGTAAACCTTGAGCTGCGCATTACGCATCCCATTGCAGATGGTGCAGGGCAGGAGCCCACATGAGCCGAAGTTTGGGGAAGAGGTCAAGGCTAGTGATATACGCTCAGGGAGATCTCTGGGGCAGATCATTGAGAAAATGAGGGTAGATGGAGAGGCCAGAGGAGTCAGAACCAGCTCTAGACCTTCCAACATTTTATATACTAGGCAGAGCCAGAAATGGAGACCAGCAGAAGAAAGTGTTTCAGGAGGTGAGAAATCATGCTGGTTACTCCTGAAAAATCAAATATGTTAAAAACCCAAGCAACTAGGGACTTCCCTGGTGGTTCAGTGGTCAAGAATCTGCCTTCCAATGCAGGGAATGTGGCTATGATCCCTGGTCCAGAAACTAAGATCCCACATGCTGCAGGGCAACTGAGCCTTTGTGCTCTAGACCCCACGCTCTATAACAAAGAGCCCAGGTGCTATGAGAAGACCCAACGCAACCAAAAAAGAAAAAAAACACAAAAAGCCCTAGCAACTAGTCTTTTATTGGTAACCTCGGCCTAAACAGTGCCATCCTGATATGTGTGGGTTGAGAAAGACATGACATGGGGGAGTGGAAACCACAGACAGTTTTTTCCCAAGGAATTTTGCTGTGGAAAATGGAAGAGTAAAATAGGACCAGTAAATAGGGGAGAGAGAGGTTGCGGATTCCAGGAAGGTTTTTCTTTTACATACAGGAAATAGTAGAACATGCCTTTACATGTTGGTGACTGAATCACTGGAAAGAGTGATTCTGCAGAAGAGAGAAGGGTCCTGAGAAAGGGAAAAGTGATGGAATCCAAAGAAGAAATGTGGGTGTTTGTGTTTAACAGGATAATGTTCCAAGTAAAAAGGCACTTCCCTGGTGGTCCAATGGTTAAGAATCTGCCATGCAATGCAGGGGATGTGCGTCTGATCCCTGGTTGGGGTACTAAGATCCCACATGCCACAGGGTAACTAAGCCCACGTGCCACAACTACAGAGTCCATGAGCTACAATGAAAGATCCCACACGATGCAGTGAAGATCCTGCGTGCTACAACTAAGACCCAAAGCAGCCAGATAAATAAAAATAAAGAAAGAAAAATAGGTATAGGCATTTATTAAGATAAGGGTAAGGAAGGCAGAAAGTGTGAGTATAAGTGAAGACCCTAATATTTTTGAAGAAGGCAAAATAACAAAATTCCTGTCTAACAACTTTGAGGGAAAGGTATGAGGGGAGGGTAGATAAGAGTGGATGGGGTGGATTATATTGAGGGGGTGATGGCTGAGTGAAGTAACGTTGAGGACAGAAAAACAAACATATTGCTGGACAGTCAAGAGTTTTGTCCATAAACCTATATCAACAGAATAAGAAAATCAGCACAGTGTATGTGAAGTATTATATATTTGATGAATATGTTTATAAGTCACAACTTAGAAGGCAATTTTCCAAATGCACTTGAAGCTTAGAGAATAAAGGGTTATGACACTTAAATATAAAATACCTAATGATAAAAGAAACAATTCTCTATGAAGAGCTAAAGTAAATTAAAGTTAATAGAAACATTTATCATTTGCTGGTATTTTAAAAATATTGACTACCTACCTTGATTCCCTTCAGGCTAGATACATGTTTAAAAGACCTGTTGGAAAAGAAATCTATCAATATTTGTAATAAGTGCATAAAAATAACTTAAGATATAAGAGTAATTTGATTATTACAACTCCTCTTTCATTAATAAGATGACCTTTCATTTTTACCATGTTAAGTGTTTGGGGTTCAATGCAAGTAAGGAAAAAGAGCTAATTTTGTAGGTACTTAAATTTTTGATTCAGTGACAGAGTTTTCTTAAACTATAAGTTAAAACCATCTCTGTATAGAAGGTGAGATTTTGTTTTCTTGGTTTTTTTAGATCAAAGAAAAAGCTACTCAGGATAAAATTTGGGCTTTATGTTATTAGTTACCTGTAGCTGTAATGCTCTATTAAGGATTTCCACACTGCCAATAATGAGCGGGCTGTGGTCACCATCAGTGGTCAGAGAGACCAGCTTGTGCACACTCACCCAGCTTGTGGCCATGCTGGCAGCAAGCGCATTATCAGTCATGGCCACCACTCCTCCCTCCAACCCTATTCTGGGAGTTTCAGTACAGAGAACAACTCTGAAAGCCACTAAAAAAGCCTAGGGCTCCAGAGGCCAGGTTCACATTGATTTTTCAAAACAATTTAAGTTCACGGGACAAAGCCGTTTGGTGTTGTAGTTCAAAATTCACTTAAGGAGCACAGGATTTTAATGTGTGACTGGGGATGGCATGGTCCTTTCCTCCCAGCCCCACCATCTTTGCAGGCAGCAGTGTGCAGCTGGGGATAAGGCGACGCTGACTGTGAAACGAGGCTGTGACCGAGATCTTTTTGTGAGGGACAGTGAAGGCGAAGATGGCTCACACATCCCATCCTGCATCGTTAGAATAATCCCTGCCAGTCACTGCCGCTGCCCTGGCCACACCTCACACACACTCCCCTAAGGCGGCGAGTCTAGGAAGAGCAAACTGGACAGCAACTGGCAATAGATTGTGGAGTAAAGAATATACATACCCTTTGATATAACAATCCTTTTTCCAACTGTACTCACTCACATATATGCTAAATGAACTATGTGTAAATATAGTCACCGAAGGATTATTTGCTGTGGCATAAGATTTGATCATCGAAATGTCTACTAATAGAATATAGAATACGAATTAAATATATTACAGTGTAACTACTCAGTGGAAAATTAAACAATCATGAAAAAGAATGAGCCAGGGATACCCACACTGAAAGCTCTCCAAGATCCGTGTGTAGAGCACATATCATTTGTTTATAAAAATAATTAGAATACACACATGAATGCATATAAGCATATGCAAACGTGCATGATTTTACACAAGGAATAGCTCTGGAATTACATAAAAGATAGCATAGCTCTGTCTGTGACTGCATGACTAGAGGTCTAAAGCAGGAATAATTTTATGTGTATTTTTGTATCATAAAATGCAACTGTATTACTGATTTTTAAACACTTTTTAAAAAATTCAGTTGAATGTATTATCACGTAACAATTTTTATTTGCATTTCTAATGTCGAAGTTAGAAAATACATCAGTAAATTCAGTATTTATATGTCAAGGGCATACTGAGCACCCACTAACAGGCATTTAAAACAACATGCTTGAGACTTACAGTTTTGCATCTTCTCTATAATCATCCAGGCCCTCATCATATGATTTGGATCGTTCTGTCTTTGAGCTGGGCTGAGCATCCAGGCTGGGAGGTCCAACAGATTCTGCAAGTAAAACCCAACATTCAGATATGTGCAAGCAGTTTCCAGATTCTTTTTTCAGGGTGAGATGATTACCACAGTACCCTAAGTGGAAAACTGATAACGTGAGACAATTCACATAACTACTCAATGAAACGTACCCTGGTCATGGGAGAGCTGACGTCGGATTAATGGAGCTGAAGTTGTGAGGCTGGGAGGGACCGTTGCTATGGAGGGTACCTGGGAGGTGGAGGCAGAGATGACTGCAGAGGCGGGGATGTGAGAAATGTCGTGATCGATGCTAGGGCTGGTAGGTTCATCTATAAGATAAAATGAAAATAGATATTGGGATGTTAAATGGCCTCATCATCATTAATGATAACAATGACAAAACTATTCATCGGTACCCAGTATTAAAAGAACCAGATACAGATCTGAACACAACCACAGCAATAACAGTTAATGACAGAGTCATCTGTTAAAAGTCTACTCACACAGTTTCTACTCTAGTAATTCCAAAGAATTCCAAGAATATGGTCTAAGAAATGAAATGAGTAGCTTTTACCCAAAATTAAATTGTTTGCTTCTACCAAACAATTAAGAGAATTCCCTCATGGCTCAGATGGTAAAGAATCTGCCTGCAACGCAGGAGGCCTGGGTTGGATCTCTGGGTCGGGAAGATCCCCTGGAGAAAGGAATGGCAACCCACTCCAGTATTCTTGCCTGGAGAATTCCATGGACTGAGGCTATCGTCCATGGAGTCGCGAAGAATTGGACACAACTAACACTTTCACCAAACAATTAATACTTTCACCAAACTGATCATCAAGATACCAAAGTTCACAGGTATTCAGAACCTAAACCTATACAAGCAGCATGTTTGGGTGTATGTGAGAGGCACATGTGTATGAAAGATGACCCAGCTTGCCAGCTGACGAATGCCAGAAACATTAATTTTGAGGAATCTAACATTTACCTTAAAATAATTTAATAAATATTAGGCACCGATTTCACAAATTTATCTTTAGGATGATTAATTTTAGCACAAAGAATGAGCCAACTGTTAGGAATGGGGAAGACTGAGCTGCGGGTCAAAGGATTTAGATCCTGTTTTGCTGGACTTTGTGAAAGCTACTTAATTCCTTTGGATATTAAATTCATTCCCTATAAAGAAATTGGGTTAGGATTATCAAAAGGGTCATTTATAGCTCAAGAGGACTACAACAATAAATCCACAATAGGGGTAAAATTATCTGTTTAATTTATGTAAGAATATAAAATACTTAGGGGCTTTCATAAGCTGGGGATTTCTTAGGGAGCTTCTGAGATTTGAATTTATTTTAAAAACTGACAGATCCGACTGACAGTGTAGTTATTATTGGATCTACTTTCAATATTAAAGGAACTAGTTGAAAATCCAGAAAATCTGATTGAGGGAAACGATTCTATAATTTTTATAAGTACAAGCTTTTTTTAAAAATTTATTTTCCTAAGTAAATAAGCATAGTATTCTACAAGGTGTGCTATAGATCAAACTGAAATATTTCAGGATAAAAGTCAACACTACTACCAAAAGGAAGATAAATGAACAAATCTAAAATTATTCTGTGGTGAGCAGTTTTGTTACACTTGAAACACATAAATTTATCTAGTAAGAAGATGCCAACTCAAACTTGGGAAATCTGAGCTAAGAAGAGTGAATATTAAATTCAGAATTATTGTTCAGTCACCCAGGCCCATGCCTTTTGGGTAAATTTCAGATAACTAAGTTCTCCTGAACTGGAGAAGAAAACGGCAAATCACTTCAGTATTCTTGCCTTGAGAACCCCATGAACAGTATGAAAAGGCAAAAAGATACGACACTGAAAGATGAACCCCCAGGTCGGTAGGTGCCCAATATGCTACTGGAGATCAGTGGAGAAATAACTCCAATAAGAATGAAGGGATGGAGCCAAAGCAAAAACAACCCCCAGCTGTGGATGACTGGTGATGGAAGTAAAGTCCTATGCTGTAAAGAACAATGTTGTGATCCAGCTCTATCCTACAAGCTCTAAGATTTCTGAATTGGTTTAAAATGCCAGTGTCAGCAAGGCTGTATCAACCAAATTCAATTTTAGTTAGGCTAATCCTAATTTGGTACACACGTACTGGCCAACTCTGGGGTGAGAGGAACAAGAGAAAATATTTAAAATATGGCAAAAATGAGGGGAGTACGAGTTTTAGGTAAAATTGAAGTGGATAATACAACTGACTTTTTTATATTAATAGTTATGAGTAGTAGTATGATGACCTAGAGGGGTGGCGTGAGGGGGTGGGAGGGAGGCTCAGAATGGAGGGAGGGGACATATGTATACATATAGCTGATTCATGTCAATATACAGCAGAAACTAAGAAAACATTTTAAAGCAATTATTCTCCAATTAAAAATGGAAAAAAAAACACTAAAAATCTAGATTGGAGAATATTCCTTAATACCTGCTACTAAAGAACAAACTACTTAGGAACTCATTATTCATTTTGTATTTTGTGTTTACTTGTGACAGATGTTGAAATTTATTTTCAGGACATACTTTGAAGCTTTACAGGGTATGTGTGTATAGTGAAAGTGAAAGTCGCTCAGTCATGTCTGACTCTGCAACCCCATAGACTATACATTCCATGGAATTCTCCAGACCAGAATACTGGAGTGGGTAGCCTTTCCCTTCTCCAGGGGATATTCCCAACTCAGGGGATGAACTCAGGTCTCCCGCATTGCAGGTGGATTCTTTACCAGCTGAGCCACAAGGGTGAGTAGGTATAAACAAAATACTGCTAATGACTGATCTTCCTAATTTACACATGAAGTGGTTTATTTTCTTCATTTTTCTAAATCTTGTGACCCCAGAGGACTATTAGATGTTAAATGTATAACAAAATGCTGGAAAATTTTCTTTCTGCAAGACGTTTCATTATCTTTGCATTACACGGATAACGAAGTAAATGAATTGGCTCCATTCTCTGATATTTGGGAAGTAAAACCAAAGCACCTATTTATTTATTTGCATTGGTTATAATGCTTTCAAGTAACAAAAATAATTATAAAAATCACAGACTATGATGACTCTGGAGTGTGACGCTACAGAAGCAAGCCTTAATTCTTTTTTTTCCTTCTAATTTAAATGTTTCATAAAAAGCACAAAACATTGTTCAACATTCTCCAAACTATGTTTTATGGTACACTAAACTGAAATGCTCTGAATAAAAGAAAAGATTCATGGTCAAATACTTCTGAGACAAATTGTACTATATCCTGCCTAGAAAATTCACAAGATATAAGGAGTACATTCATGATCCTGAGAGTTCTATGATAGACAAACAAACTTAATTTTTAAAACTCAGCATTTCTCAATTTATTTGATCACTAATCTTTGCCCCTTTATTTTTTGCCCCTTTATTTGCTGCCTTTATCAAATGGAATTAGTGTTCCCAGAAAATACTTAGAGAAACATTGCAAATGGTCTCTTTTACTCCATTTCAATGCTGATATCTATCCTAGTAAGACATACATTTTAAAAAACAGCTAGATTGGAAAGACAAACACCAGGGACTTCCCCGGCAGTCCAGTGGTTAAGACTCTGCCTTCCAGTGCAGGGGGAGTGGGTTTGATCCTTGGCTGGGGAACTAAGGTCCCATATGCCATGGGATGTGGCTAAAAATTAAAAAGAAAAAGAAAAAAAAAGATCTATTGGTCAGATAAAACACTGAAGCTCAATAATATAAAAGGGTTTCAATATTAAATTTTGGCACTTAAGAACACTTACATCCATGTAAAAATCCACTGTTTACATCCAAAACAGTGAAATCAATTCTGTGTTCATATCTCAGTTCTTTATTCTACCCTTTTCCATGGGTGCCGATCAAATGACATATAAGAGTAATCACATGTGGTACATTAACATCCTGGGAGGCATATAAGAAATAAATGGATTATAAAGTCATTTCTATATTGTGGGGCTTTTAAGTCATGATTCATAAAACAAAAGATGTCATTCACTGGGAACTATAAAAGAGACTGAAGTAAGTACTTGAAGTAGAATTTGATCAGAAGTAATTAGTGAGTATTTTTATTTTATAACGAACAAACAAATGGTCTCTTTTAATCATTTTTCTAAGTCTTTATATGGATACACAATTAAATAGATTTTTGTTTTATATTTTAGCCAAAGTTCTCTTTAATAACATAACTGACCTTTTGGTTTATTCCTATACCTAGTAGTAACTAGGAAGAAATATTAACAGATGTAACTAGCAAACTTTTTATTATTCTAATATAATTGGATTATATTACTCTTATTAAGTAGGAACAAATATAATGCCTTTATTCTGGTCTCACAGGCCTGTGAAATACAGCCATGGGTTGTAGGGCTTTTTTTGTTTAAAAAAAATCATAGAACAATCATTTCTATACCATTTCATCTACAATAAAACTATTTTGGGGGGCTGGCCTTAAGGTTACAGATATAAACATGTGCACAATTTAGGCTGAGATTCCCTACAATGTTTACAACTTGAATATGTCATATATATTTTTTAAATGTGAGTTATGTGGAATTTTATTTTTATAACTGATTCTGATAGTATTACATGACAGTCCAACAGCACAAGAGCTTTAAAAAATTTCTCTAGAAAAGAAGTCTGAAGTAGGACTGAGAGAGAACCACATTATATTACAAAATCATGGCAAACTCTTCCTGAACCTATCGGCTGAAGAAGTGTATGTGTGACCTTGGCCTCAAAGCAAGGCTGGCGTCACACACCTCCAGAGGGCGCTGTTCACAATGCACTTTGTACCAATGGGGCCCTCTGGAGTTGCGCCCTGAGATGAGGCTGAATCAGCGAAGTCTCTATTGCTTATTAACTGTGTGACTTTGGGCAAGGTATTTAACCTCTCCATAGCTTAAATTTCTCATTTACTAATGGACATATATGATAATGTTGTTAGCAGATGGTATCTTAGACATGATGAAAGTTTGTTTTGTTTATATATTTAAACTATCATCTCAAAACTATCAGTCATCTAGTATTTCAACAAATATTTATTGAGTCCCTTCTCTACGCCAGGCAGTGGTTCCAGACACTAAGGATAAAGATGTGAATAAAATGATCTAAAATCCTGGTTCTCACAAAGTTTAGGCTTTAGATCTGCAGAGAAAGATGTAATTAAAAAAAAAAATGTCAAGTGGAAACACGTGGTATAAAGAATAAAGATAAACAAAGTAGCTTAAGGACACAGAGAACAGTTGGGTTCTGTGTGTATTTCAGATAGTCTGGTCTGGAACGGCTGCTTTGATAAGGAAATGTCTGAGCAGAGGCCCAGATGTCTGAGCAGAGGCCCAGATGTACTGAGAGAGAGGCAGTCTTGTGAGTATCTCTGGAATGCATTCCAGGGCTGGGAACTGGTGCCAGGGCACGGAGGCAGGGTGTGCTTAGGGCGTTCCAGGGCTGCTGGGCGGCTGGTGTGTGTGAAGACGGGATGAGCAAAAGTGAGAGGTAGGGGCAGAGAGGTGCGGTGCAGTTGTGGGGCAGATCATGGAGGGCCTAGCCTGCCATAGGATTTTGGATTCTCTTCTGAGCAACACAGGAAGCTAAACCAGGGTTCTGATCAGGAGTGAAATGATCTGATTTATATTTTTTAAAACATACTGGTTGCTGTGTGGATAATATACCTGGGGCGTGTGGGAGCACTCTAAAGCCTCAGTGAACATGATAGGTGCTCCAGATCAGGGCACAGGCTTGTCATTTAAGTAACTTCTCCCCATCTATTCCAGGATTTATTCTAAGATAGAGTAATTTAACAACAAAGAAGTCTTTTCAGTAGGCCCATGAATTAAAATTTATGAAGAAATCAGCTTCAGAAAGTAAAAAGCACTGATGATATGAAAAGTTGATTGCTAGTGATCCAAACTGTTCTACTTGGCTATTGTTTCAGCTGAATCAACAACCAAGCACAATTTGGTTTGCTGAGTCTCCCCCAGATGGTGGGGATATGTTTCATCAAAATCAAAATTAACAATGCGTATTGGGTATGCAAAGTTTAAAATTAAAAAAAAGGAAAATTGATACTAGAAATGATTTTTGAGAGTAAAAGCTTATGGCTCTGGGGACTTCCGTGGTAGTCCAGTGGTTAAGACTCTGCCCTTCCACTGCAGGGGGCACGAGTTTGATTCCGGGTCAGGAGACTAAGATCTCTCATGCTCATTCAGGTGCAGCCTGAATAAATAAATAAAAATACTTAAAAAAAGAAATTAAAAAAAAAAAAGCTTATGGCTCTGGTTTTTAGCAGAGTGTAGAAAATTCAGAACAAGTGTTTCAAGATCACAGAGTAAAATTCCTGGACCCGTTGAACTAGAAATAGTTTGCTGGAAGATTTGTGACATATTTGACATGTTAACCAACAACTATGAGGTGAGCTCACCTATAAATGGGATGGAAGCCAAGGAATCACCAGGTGGAGTGGTACTTGAGGCCTTCCTCTCCTCCATCCTTTTTATATGGACCTCCCGGCGAGCATCATTAGGCAGCCAGCAGGTGGTGTCTGAGCCTGTCTCCTGGTCACTCACTGCTAAGATGTAAGACTGATGCCTTAAAGGCTGCGGTGTCTGGCGACCAGACGGAGGTTTTTCTCTTAGGATGACAGTTTCTTTATTATCTACAGCATTCGATTGCTGAATTTCCACCTCTTGTACACTTAAATCTTGGTTCCTCTGAGTGACGGATAACTCAAAATCGGGAGTGCTAGTATTCTCACTTGCCAGAGCCGGGAGCTTAACAGAAGCTCCGGAAAGAGAGGGGGGCTTCCCAGGGTCCACTTGGTGATCGGGGGCACTTTCCGTCCGTAACCATGTCTGCTGATTCAATAAGCTGTTTTGATGCAAATGATTTACTGGTCTTTGGTCTTTGATAGAAACAAATGAGTTCTGGCTGGAGGGTGGTTTCGCGACATGTGTAGAAGGCGCTTTCAGAGAATTACTCCGGACTTTCCCAAGAGGTGACCTGTCTTGACAAATCCCTCGAGGCTGGGACATTCCGCAAGTAGTTTGAAAATTTCTGCTGGACTGCAGAGGTTTTAGATCTGCTGGAATTTTTTTAAACTGAGACACTGATCCCCCTACTCTGCTGCTCACTCTCCTGTTGTCAGAATTCACCACACTCGGAGCCACTGTAAAATTGGAGCCTCGGAAAGATTTGTGAATTTCTTGCTGCCTGGGTCTCTCGTAAATACCTCGCCGATCGTCCTGTTCGGTGAACCCACTCCACTTGTAAGTCTGCTTTTGTTCACCATTTGCATCCGGTGGTGGACATTCAGAATGGACGTTTTCCGAGGTTTCACCCTGTCCCTCGATATAATCCCACGAGCGAGTTCGGTGGTTACTAAAACTAATAGAAGGAGATGTCAGCGCGCCCTGAGAGGCACTCCTCGGACAATAGGCCACCAACACAGAGTCCTCCAGCCTCTCCTGGGACACGCTGCGCTGCCGGACCTGGATGGACTGGGGCACTCGGTCCTGAGAGGTGCTCCGACGCCGCTGCAGGGCAGCGCGGTTCAGCACCACCTGGTTGTAATCCGCTGTGCTCTGCGAGGCGGCTCTTAAACTGTCTAGCCTTTCTTGAATGGTCCGGCAGCCCATGTGCAAGCGCCGGTTATCAATATACTCTTTGTAAGTTTTATAGTTTTTCCAGTCTATGTGCTGATGGGAGTTGGGAGGGTAGTGGTTGACACTTACGGAAGCAGGCTCCACAGCTGGAGATCTGCTCACCAGACCTTCTGAGTGTCCGCCGTAGTGGCCAGATTTAAGTAAAATGCCAGAAGGTTCCAACGACCTCGAGCCGGGCTGGTGGATGAGATGGGCAGTGGGAACTGAGGATGGTGGCGAGGTGGCTCTCGTCGCTGTTCTGAAAGAGGGCTGTTCGTTTCGGCCATACCTCACTTCCTCAGTTCTGTGAGCGGGAACTGTGTGGTTGCTTCTGTTAGGTAATAAATCTACAACCTTCTCAGAAGGTACAATGACGGTCCTTACACTCTCATTGCAGACACACACTGCTGTGTTGGACTTGGCCACCTCTGGTGGTGACGGAGGCACTTGGATTTCCATCCTGTAGGCCCTGCCGGGCTGCGTCAATACTGGGGGGCTAGTCTGCGGTTTGCTTGCTGTTGAGTCTGGAGGAGGGGGTTCAGGGGGCTGCGCCATGGCGGGAGCGGCGGATGGCAGCCAGGGGTAGCAGACTGGCGGGGGCTCAGGGATGTTGCGGGCATTGCCACTGTAGGCTTCGTTGCCTTTCAGGTAGGCATCTTGAGAATACGCCTACATGGAGAGGAGAGAAACGGGTCACTTCACACTCATCAAAGGAACACGTTTCCAATCTTGCGATATACTCTTATTTTATGGTGCCCTGCCTTGCTCCCAAGTGGCATTCGCTAAAGCATGCATGCAGACACAATGTAAGGGGACTCCACAAATTCAGCTAGTCTCTCAGAAAGCAAATAAATTGTAGAATTTGCAAAAATTATAAATTACAATTGCCTACTTTCTCAAAAGATCTGAAACACACCAGATTCTATCCATGCCACCCGCCATAGTAAGATATGGACATCTTGCTTTCAAAAATTTCCCCTTTTAAGTTTTATGTTTGTTTGTTTTTTTTCCCCCAGCAGTTGGCAGGTTAAATGGCTGCCTAATAAATCTCACAGCAAAAGAAGAACCTGATCTTTTGCCAGAGTGAGGTGGGTGAAAATATTAAAAATCTTCACCAAATACACCTTTACTCTAGGCACTACTTCTATGATAAATATATATTGAACACTGTCTTGCCAATTAATAACTGCTGAATCACTAAAAATAATCCATTAAAAAAAAAATAATCCATTTTGATAAATTAGGTCCTCCAACAGCCATGTTAACTATTAAAATTTTTCAAATAGAGAATATACACATATTAAAGGTATAAAATATGAATAAAGGTAATTCATCTTCCTGTATATAATTTATATTTTTTATTTTACACTCATGCAAAATTGCATTGTACAAATTTATTTGGTCTCTCTTACCTGTTTTAAGGAGGCATTTTTCTATTATGAACAGGCAAGCATGCAGTTCCAATTTTTTTTTATCAACTATTTATAAAATTATCTAGGAATATTTTTAAGAACTTAAAAGCAACAAATTAAATACAGAGACTCTACGAAACAGAGCTAATTAAGATAACTCAGAATTATGTTCAACAGCTGAGACAGTTAGGTGTGGTGTCATGTTACATATTCTTCCCTAATCAAAACACGCTTAATTCAGAACTATCTCATATCCTGTCTTTGCATTAGACAGCTTGCAAAGCTCAAGTGCAGCCACAAACATAACATAACGTAACAGCAAAGTACTAGGAAAGGAGAGAAGGTGAGATGCTTCAAAAATATACAGGGATGCATATAAATGTTATGTTTTAACACCAGTTATGCACAGGATACAAAAATCAAACATAAAAAGAAAAAAATAATAAAGAAAACAATGTATCACAGACACATTCTGCAAATTAGTAAGATTAACACCACGAAGAGATTCCTCTAAGCAAACTGACAGTTTTAATAGATTGGCTTATTACAAATTTCTACAAAACATGACTTAAAAAGCAAGGAAATGGCTTCTGTGCAGTTCTTACCAGAGCTGTGACATCCTTTGTAAATTGTAGCTAGCAGAAAATAGGAAAACATAGTAGAAGCTGCTTACTGACATAAAGACAGAATCATGTTGTCATATTGATGCTGGAAAACAGCAAGCTAAAAATACATCTATACTGAATCCTCTGGAAGGTACCAAGAGAAGTAAAGGGCAGTGAGGCATAAAGATTAACTTCAGTTTCCTTCTGAGCATCTTTTTCTCAGGCTTTTATCTGGCTCTGATTTGATTTGTCTACCATTCTTAAAAGCAAAATACATCTGGTAACATGCATTCCTGACAGATATTTTCTTCGATCTGCGCTGCTGTCTGATAATGTGCTAGGAAGCTTCCCTTCCACGGGAACAACATTGATGCCTCTCAGTTCCCCTGAGCTTCTTCCATCTCTGCTTCCAGATGACGAAACGAATGCTCTATTATGCATTTAAAATAGTACAACCTCCTCCTTCCCCTGTAAATCGGAGCACAACCACCAGCTGTCAGCTGACTGCTGCTGCCTTGACACTAGGACTTTGGAATGAAAGAACGACTATTGGGTTAAATGGGTTTCCCTCAAAAATTAAGATCTTTCCACGCTATCCCTTTTATCCTGTTTGATTCGCTTAGAAAAAATAACTACTTAGTGGACATAAAAAAAATACTGCTTCCAGAGTAATTCTTTTTCATGTATAATGAATACTATAGAATCTGAACCAGGAGACCGTGAGAAATGAAAGCCAAGTAGATGAAAGAAAACATGCATACCATAATACTGTAAAGGTATGAAAACAGTCAATCCAAATAGACATTTTGGGTATTTGCCACTGATGTAATAAGCCTATCTATCTTTTCCATGCTGATTACAGTCGCACCGATACTGACGGGAAACCTGTGTGTGGATGAGTGTACTGTCTGGTTCGGTATTTCCAGAGCATGTGTGTGCAGTTTTAGGAAACATCACCTGAAAGGGGGGGGCGTGGTGTATTCCCTATGCTCGATAAAGTAAAGGTTGGCGAGTGGGTTTCGTGACGTCTCAAAACCCCAACCACATTAACATACACTGTAAAACTCGACATCAAGTTATAAATTTATTTGGCCATGGAACCCATTTTTTTCCTGGGGTTTTTGCACAGTTCGAATTTCTGCTAAGAAATGCTGCTCTAGAACTAATAACTTAGAGATATCACCTTCATTCAAATTCGGGGAAGAGTATTATCTTTTAATAATAGAAGCATATAACCAGATCTATTGGGTTGGCCAAAACAAACTTTTTGGTCAACCAGTATTAAATACTTGAAAAGGTATTTGGCATACTTTAGATAATGCTAAAATTCCTAAATAGTCTATATTCATGGGTCCCAACTTCTGGGTAAAGTGATGGCAAAGGGGTCCTTAAAATACATACATATGGACCACGCATTACCAGTGGACTGACTGAACAGAATACCTTATAGATACAGTGCTGTTGTCTAATGCAAGCACATATGCTGAGACAACTAAAATATGAATGTGTTCAGCAGTAGTACTGAATTTCCTCACACGGTCTCTCATTTCATGGATACTAAAAAAGGCTGTTATCTATTTAAACGTTTCTCTTTCTCATAAAGTTTGGAGACCAGCACATTCAATTCACATTCCTGGGGAAATCAGCAGTGCTCCAAGGCCCCTGTTGTTTAGTATGTGTTCCAGATAAGTCATGAGAATAAACTTCAATGGCTATGCTGAGAGGTGTGGAACAGACAGACATTAGCCCCATGATAAGCTAGGGGAGGAGACTAGGAACAGATAATATGCGTTGTAAGGAGCCCTCTTCTCCCGTAATGCCATTAGGTTTTCTTCTGGGAGACAAACAGCCTACTAAGGAAAGCTGTAGCCAGGGCTTGGGCAAACACTGGGGTGGATTACAGCATTCAACTCTTCCAGGTGAACATGGAACCCACTGACGAAGTTTCCCATTCTGAAAACAGAATTTAAAACTCTATAACTTGCTCATAGCTGTGACTGTGGCATGCTTTCTCATGAGTCAGAAAGTAAGTCTTTCACTGAGACGTCACGGTCAGACATTTCAATGTTTTAACTGCTCATTGGGAATCTCTGAATTGTCAACAGGCACCAACTAAACAGAACAAAATATCACTTAAAGTATTCTTTATCTAATGATATTCTTTTATATAGTTTTTACATAATTATATTCTGTTATAATGATGTCAAAATCATCCTGTGTTAATAAGTGTGTCTGCAATGACATGAATTTGAGCAGACTCTGGGAGACAGTGGAGGACAGAGGAGCCTGGCAGGCTGCAGTCCAAAGGGCCAAAAGTCAGACATGACTTAGCAACTGAACAACCACCATCCATGGCAAGGCCCAGAAGTTTTTGAGACCATTGTCATAAGAATTGCATATTTGGCTCATAATCACTTTTACATTTAAGTCCAAATGATATACTTCATAGTATATATCCAGAAGTTTTGATGGAATTAGACAATACTCAGATTTTTTTCAGACAGATTAGCACTTGGGAATTCAACAGGATATGATTAAAAAAAAAAAAAAAAAAAAACACTCTGGCCAATTTTTTTTATTAGTCCTTTCAAATATCACTCTATGTTTTTTCTTGTTCTTTACCCTTGTTCTTAAGTTTTATATCTTATAGTAGCTTAGTAGTTTAAAAGTTTATCATGTTAAAATTGAAGTCATATCTAATGAAAACAGAATAGCAGCAACCTTGTCATGCCTACAGATCCAAAGGGTTCTCTAAGCAGGGGTTGAGTGAGTAAGGAAAGATGACTTACAGGTGTCTCCATTTGGAATTAGCATTGTAAAGAGCATTTAAATAAAATGAAATGTTAACAGTCTGGATCTTGATTATGTGTACAGTGCCTAACAGTAGCTAAATAATCTAAAAATAATCTTTCAGTTCAGTTTTACTAGAATTGCATCAAAATCACTATTACCATACCTATTACTATAGCATTACTATTACCATACTGTATTTACTGTCTAGTAAATAATAAAAACAAACCAACAAAAAGAGTGCAGAATAAATAAGCTCCTAAGATTAAAATTCCTGCCTACCAGTTCACTGTTAACAGGATGATCTGTTAATTTTAATACCTGTACCTATGACAAAAACAAAAATAACCACCTATCGTGTTTGTATAATTTTCAAATACATGCCAGATATGCCACAGTGAGGCATGGGAGAAGTGAATGTTGTGGACAGCTTATACCTTTCTAAATCATTTGAAACTTTTCTAACAAGCATGTATATTCTTATAATTATTTTAAGTGAAATTCGCTCAGTCGTGTCCAACTCTTTGCGACCCCATGGACTGACTATACAGTCCACAGAATTCTTCAGAATACTATGAGTGGGTAGCCTTTCCCGTCACCAGGGGATCTTCCCAACCCAGGAATCAAACCCAGGTCTCCCACATTGCAAGTGGATTCTTTACCTTCTGAGCCACAAGGGAAGCCCAAGAATACTCAAGTGGGTCGCCTATCCCTTCTCCAGTGGATCTTCCCGACCCAGGAATTGAACCGGGGTTTCATGTATTAAAGGCAGATTCTTTTTTAAAAATATATTTAAAATAAGATTAAAAAAAAAGAAAGCAGAAGAAAGTAACTGCTTCAAACTTTCAAACTATGAAAGAACCTTCCAGAATTCCTGTTCTTGCCTCCCTGTTCTAAAGCAGAACCACCCTGATGCACATGTGACACATGGACACCTAATTTTAAATCGAATAGTATACTGAGTGTGAAATAAATAATTATTTTATTAGAAAGTACTTCTGATAAATCTAAAGGAAAACTTCAGTTAAATTACGTTTCTCAATGGACGTCACCATATTCATGGAGTGGTAACTAGGGCAGTGGATGCACAGCCCAGAGACTGGTTGATCTGATAGCTCGGACCCTGACTGGCAGTGTGACTGTCAGCCACCAGAATCCTTCATCTGGACCCAATGGCGGTATTGAACGGTGGTTTAGCTTCAACTACAGGCTATAAACAGTCTCAGACCTGCGTGGGTTCAAGTCCTAGTGCATCACTTTCTTCCCTGTTACACCAGAAAAGCTGTTTAACCTGGCTGTGTTTAACAGAGAACAACACGAAGTAGGCTCCAAATGCCCTTGTCAAACACCAGACACACCTGAGAATCTCCATAGCCATCGCAACCAATCAACTCAAAATTCAATTTTGACTCCATGGTGCTAAAGGCTTAACAAAACGTCTTGAGGTGTGAAGGGAAAAGAATGCTCAGATCTAGCGCTTCTACAATGGGTCTATTTGAGGACGTATTTTTTTTTTCCCCATTAGCATTGCCCTTCAGGGACTTCCCTGGTGGATCAGACAGTAAAGAATCTGCCTGAAATGTAGCAGACCCAGATTCGAGCCCTGGGTCCAGAAGATCATGTGGAGGAGGAAATGGCAACCCACTCCAGTATTCTTGCCTGGATAATTCCATGGACAGAGGAGCCAGGTGGGCTACATTCCATGGGGTCTCAAAGAGTCGGACACGACCAAGCAACTAACACTACTACTATTACTATCGCCCTTTAGGCGACTTGATGGGTGATGACTATTTCATTCAGTGTCTGAGAGGGCAACACAATCATTTTGCTTTTTTAAAAGTGCAACAGGAAGTGCTATTTATTTTGTAATATCATCATAAAAATATGAACTTGTCTAAGATTATGATCATAGTCTAAAATATCATTACATAAGACCATCACACGACTGAAATGAATACAAAACTAAGCATATTGTGGATCCAGATATGTTTAAAAAACGAGGGTGCCAAGTACAGGAGTACTATTACCAGCACTAGTTTAATAACATAATGAAGAATTCTTAGTTTTACCAATACTTTGTGCTTTTCAACATTGTATCACTGTCTTCTGTAAATTATGAGATTTATTATTATATACCAGTCCTTCCGTGAGGCAAGTTTTAAATCAAATTTTCTATGTCACCTCTCAAAGAGAGCCGAGGACCTCTAGAACCACTTGGTCTATGCATCACTTGAGGAGCAAAAGTTCATGGATACCCCATCCTGCTGTTACCCAGGCAAACATATGTAAACTGAGAAAACAAGCTTTCTCTTGGGTAAAAGATGTTTACAGTGGCTGTAAAAATGTTCATGTTTTCTCTATAATGAATATTCAACCTCACAGGGACAAATACATCTTTACAAGCATGTATTTTAAGTAACAGATTTGAAAGCAACATAAATATTTCTGAAGGCCCCTTATTTTCACATATATTTTTTTAAATCCCAGATTCTCTCTGTATTTTATAACAGCTTTTAAAAATGACACTTGTAGATAACCTAGCTAAAAACATTTATGTGGAAAAGAAGTTTCTGCATTTTGATGTTCTTCGGGGAACAATGCATAACCTACATTAACTATATACACTCCTTCAATTTCCTAACAAATTACAGGACATGCAAATTTGAATGAAGACTGAGTTTAAAGGTGAGGTTTTTTATTATCAAGGATATGGGCTTTTCTTTCTTTTTTTTTTTTTTTAGAATTTTAACTTATTTCTTGATGTAGACCATTTTTAAAGTCTGTGTTTACTTTGTTACAGTACTGCTTGTGTTGTTTCATGTTCTGGTTTTTTGGCTGCGAGGCATGTGGGATCTTAGGTCCTTGGCTGCGAGGCATGTGGGATCTTAGGTCCCCAAGGAGGGATGGAACCTACACCGCCTGCATTGGAAGGTGGAGTCTTATTACCACTGGACCACCAGGGAAGTCCCTGGGCTTTTGATTTCTTATGCTTAAAATAAAGCAACAAGTTGTAAGAATATGACTTTTCTGTTACAATATAGCAGGACCCTTTACTGAGGAACTTTCAGGATCTGTGTGCTTGGGTCAGACCAGTGAACCAACTTTTCCCTGTGGTGCAACAATTTGTAGTTTCCCTCTACTTTAGATAAAACACAAGGAAACTCATCAATTAAATTTCCCACTGATCACATCCTTAGAACATTATTGCACTGTTGATCCCCTGCATCAACCACCCAGCATGCTAGGATGATCATTCTGTGCTTGATCCTTCCCTCAGCATTTATTCATTGCCAGCCACTCTGAAATGAGCTATTTCTTTCACTGTTCTAACAAAGTCCCACCAGTGCCTTCACCTTAGCAAGGAAAGAGTCTACTAAAGATGACTCTTCAGTAGAGTTCTATTTCGGAAGAGCACTCTATCTCTGAGTCAGGAGAATGCAACAGTTCAAGGTCAAGTCTGCCCTCCCCTGTAAGTATCACCTGCTGGTCCTTTGCATAAGTAGAGCCCTAGAGAATAAGCCCCTCTTTATTTTCCATCTAGTAACTTCACTGCCTTCCATGGTTATGACTTTTACTCCTTTATTGTACTGAATGATCAGTGTAGGAACCCTGCAACTAATTCTACTTGATTAAGAAAACCATCATGGATGGTTATCCCTCCTTGATCAGACACCCCTGACATCAACAGAACTGTGCACTTAAGAAGGATAATCTTTTATCAGTAAAACTGCCGTTTCAAAATGAAATCAGCCTGCCTTGAAAACACAAGGTTGATCTCCACGAATTTTGGTTAATTATATCTTATGTGTAAGTGAATCAGTTCAGTTCAGTTCAGTTGCTCAGTCGTGTCGGACTCTTTGCAACCCCATGGACTGCAGCACACCAGGCTTCCCTAGGTGGAATTATTAGGATTAGCTTTAGTAATATTTTTTGTGAAAAAAAAAAAGTGTTTACAAAGATTATTTAGGACTTTGGTTGAGCCAAGTTCAAATTAACGCCTTATAAATGAAAAGCATCCCTATTTTGATTCCTTTCACAAAGATTCCATTAGTTCTGAGTAAAACAGCAATTCTGCTGCTGTTGCTGCTAAGTCACCTCAGTCATGTCCGACTCTGTGCGACCCCATAGACGGCAGCCCACCAGGCTCCACTGTCCCTGGGATTCTCCAGGCAAGAATACTGGAGTGGGTTGCCATTTCCTTCTCCAATGCATGAAAGTGAAAAGTGAAAGTGAAATCGCTCAGTCGTGTCCGACTCTTCACGACCCCATGGAGTGCAGCCTACCAGGTTTCTCCATCCATGGGATTTTCCAGGCAAGAGTACTGGAGTGGGTTGCCATTGCCTTCTCCGAAACAGCAATGACAATTCTCTAAAAGGAAGTTTTTTAAAAACCACAAACTTCAGCAGCCACTACTATTTCCCCAATCTAATAGTTATTCTGCTGAACTACAAAAGTCAACTGAGGAAAAGTATTCCTGAATGAAATTTGTCATCTTTTTTTACCATCAGCAATATCTAAAGGAGTTAAGTACTCCATTCAATTTGTTTTCTTTCTCAAGAGGAGAAAGATATTTTAAGACAAATGCTATAGGTTTTCCGCTATCTAATTCCATTCCCTCCCTAAGATGTTAACATATTTTTCCCTTAAGGTGTGGACTGTACTCATTGTGAACATTCCTTCTAATGGAATGAATGGATACTATTGAAAATTGTTTGGTAAGTTAATTTATAATCAGTAATCCTTATTGAAAAATTAAGAAATGGCTTTCATAAAACTTCTGACTTTATAATTTTTTTAAAAAGTCTAATTCCTGGGGATATGTACTTGCATTCTGAGATTTGGCTTTTGGTCAAAGGAATAATCTAGAACGCAACACTGGGGCAAACAAACTCTTTAGGAATCTCATTCCAAATGACAACAGCAAGTTTACTGTGAAATTAATAAAACATTCTCATGTTGCTTAACTGTAAAAAATTGACAATGGTCTGTCTGTCTGTCTCTCTGTCTTTGATAAAGCATAGAGAAAAAGTTTTTAAGGGTTTTCCCCCTTAGAATCTTTTTAAAAAAAATCTAATTCACCTCTATCTTTAGAGAATTCTTATTAACATTCATAACTATAAAACAATCCACATATTTGAACAAATAAAACTTACCACTTGGAGAATGTCTTCATCTTTTGGCATAACACTAAGTTCCAATGTTGTATCACTGAAATTGAATATACATAAACTATTTTAAGGGAGGCAAAAATTATACAAGAAGGACATAAAGGAAAAAAGAGGTAACTCAAGTATTTTTTAAGTTGATTATGAGTTTAACTTGCAGATTTTAAAAATCTTTACTTTCAAATCCAAATCATTAAAATGAAAAGTAATAATTTTTATGCATATATAATAATTATGTACATATGTTTGAGCTATTCAGAATTGGTCAAGTGTTCTTTACAACATACTTCTAATTTAGAAACACCAAATATATTACTTATATTGAATATTCCTGGAACAAAACTCATCAATATATAATTATGTATTTCTTTATCTCAGGTCACAGAACAAATTACAAATTTTTACTACATAGTCTCATTGTTTATCAAGTGAAAAATCCATTAACATGAAAATAATCAAAGAACCCTAAAATTTAACATTTTAGGCAATACTAAACATCCTAATTTTGAAATATTCCCTCTTGGCCTCAGAAGGGAAGGAAATAAGAGTTCACCATCACAACCACCAAAATGATGCCTTATCTTTAAAAACCATATAGCATCTCAACTATTTGCTTTCTTCTCCATGATTTAACTTAGAGCTTTTACAGGAATAGCTCAAAGTCTCATTTTATTTTGATACTGTAAATGTCCTGTTGAAATAATAGACAAGTTTCTCTAGGTTTAAAACAGCTCAAAGGGAAAAATTATATTGAGTCCTGTGATATCAGAATTACATTGAGATATGCAAGGATAGTGGTGCTGTCCCCAGCTAGGGCTTCAGTATCTATCCTAACAATACTGGATAGACTTCCCCCCAATACAATCATGAGATTGAGAAACCAACAACAAAAAGCCCAAAATCTAATAATTTACTGGTGTCTCTATTTGAACCCTTATTTTTAGGTTCATAAATGCAAGGAGAATAGTAAACCAGTAAGAACCACAGGTTCAAATAAATTCTACTAAGAAAATATGTAAGTACTTGAATTTCAACATTTAGAGTTGGTAGAAAATACATACTGATGCTTAGATAAATTCTTCTGCAAGGATACATTTTTACATTAATACACTGCAGAATCTCAATGGCTTTGTGCTGCATTAATCCATTTGCTACCAACTGCAGACAAAAGGAACACAATTTTTTAAAAGAAAAATAAGATCATAAAAAAAAACATTTATTTATTTAATTTTTCAAATTGCTTTACTGGTAAAAATTAAGACTGTCATTCCAAAATGTTATTACCATGAAAGATGAACTGCATCAGTAACAAAAAAAAAAATAATAATAATGTGGAGTTTGAGGAAAACAAAGATTAAATTATGGTTGTTTTGGGAAAATGGTACTTTTAAAGAAGACATGTTAAGAAATACCCTGAAAACTCTTAAATTGTAGGCTGACAAAACATATTGGTATATTTATCATGATCTAAATTATTTTCAAAAAGAAAATTTGGGTAGATCTCCCCACTGCCTCTGGGGAGGCTTTCAATTCTTCCCCAGTCCCCAGGTTTCCTCAATACTTAAGATCAAATAGGTGTCACTCAGGAACACCTAGAATCTAATAGTAAAGAGAATACTCTGAGATCAATAAATTATGATCACTCACCTCTGAAAGTGGCAACGTATTAGGGCATTTGTGTAAATTGTTGTTATTGCTTAGTCGCTTAGTCATGTCCAACTCTTTGCGACGCCACGGACTGTAGCCTGCCAGGCTCCTCTGTCCATGGAATTTTCCAGGCAAGAATACTGGAGTGGGTTGCCATTTCCTCCTCCAGGGATCTTCCTGACCCAGGGATTGAATCTGTGTCTCTTGTGTCTCCTGCATTGCAGGCAAATTCTTTATCCTCTGAGCCACTGGGGAAGCCCAAGGAGAAGCTGGAGTGGGATGCCATTTCCTTCTCCAGGGGATCTTTCTGACCCAGGAATTGAGCCTGAATCTCTTCCATCTCCTGCATTGGCAGGCAGGTTTTTTTTTACCACTAACGTCACCAAGGATCCTTGTGTAAATAAGTGAGATTATAGCATGAACTGGTTTAGACATGGTTAGAGGAGCTTGACAAAGTCTTCAGAAAACAGTGAACTTCAATTTAATTACAGACAGCTGAGTGTGGCTAATATAAAGCAACAGGTCACCTAAAAGTTACTGAATTTGAATCTGGGTAGAACCTCTTGTTGGAGAAGGAAATAGCAACCCACTCCAGTACTCTTGCCTGGAAAATCCCATGGATGGAGGAGCCTGGTAGGCTACAGTCCATGGGGTCTCGAAGAGTTGGACACAACTGAGCGACTTAACTTTCACTTCACTTTCAAGCATTGGAGAAGGAAATGGCAACCCACTCCAGTATTCTTGCCTGGAGAATCCCAGGGACGGAGGAACCTGGTGGGCTGCCGTCTATGGGGTCGCACAGAGTCGGACACGACTGAAGCGACTTAGCAGCAGCAGCAGCAGCAGCAGAACCTCTTGTGATGATGATCTGGAAATCAGACCCTAGTAGAGTCATGGTTTATTCTTGATCAAAATTTAATATGGCAACCTCTTTGGCTTTTGATTTCTGTATTTGCAATTTTAAGAAAAAGTCTAGGTGTGTGACAGAGAGAAAGAGGGTTGGACTAAACTATCTTTACAGTCAGTCACTCTGTAAATACTACTCTACCTTTAAAACTCAAAATCCTATTCTGTAGAAAGTAGGCAAACAAGTGGATTCAAAAATGATTTCTTGTGGTCTTTGTTAAATGAATTTGAGCCAAGAATATTATTCAGTAAGCTATTTAAAGATAAGTTATCTTAGTGGTTTTAAAATAAATTATATATGCAATTATTTATATACATATTATAAACAAATTTGATTTTCACTTCAAATAAAAGTAAGAGACTTAATGACAAATCTAAAATGTATGCCTCTCAGGCTGAAAAGGATTTTAGTTACAAATCTAGTAAATTTGCCAAAACAAAGTCACCAAATACACCATCCTCTGGTAGTATGCTCTTGGCAACTTTCCAATGCATTTTCAACTTTAAAGGAAGGTTTCCTATCTTTACATCGCATCAGCTTCTTACAGGAATACAATATTGTATTAAATCTACATTCTTCATTGATTTATAAAACCCATCTTTGGCCAAAATTAATCATGTCAAGACTTACCTGTTCTGGATTAAAGCAATTACTTGAGAATAGGTCTTGCCAATAACACTTTCTCCATTGACTTTTATAATTCGATCACCTTCAAAGAGGAATTAAAAAAACACATGAGGAATTCCTTTACAATGTCACTTCTGAGTACTTTTGTAATACTTCTTTGAGTAAATACTTATTTTTGATATATCCTTGCTTATTGTTTTGTAAAGTATCTTTTATAAAAATGAACCTAAATGTTAATATATCCAGCTTATGAGATATAATGATGTTTTAAATGAAGAGTGCAGCAACTGATGAATTTAGAAACCTCGAAAAGTATTTTATTTCTAAACGTTTATATATTTATAATAAATAAAATAAATCCCCTAATTTTAATTATTTATTTTTTAAGTTTTTTGGCTATGCAGTGCAACATGTGGAATCTTAGCTCCTCAACCAGGGACAGAACCCTGGTGTGGCGTCTTAACCACTGGACCACTAGGGAAGTTCAGTGTTCTCCAATTTTAGTCCAACTAATTTCTTTGTCCTGTTCTCCCAATCTCTTTAGTTTACTGATTACTGCTACACTGCAGAACTTAAATATGGGTATGCACATGGGTTTGACTTTATATATACTAACTTGTTCTTCATTTTAATGGGGTAAAGGACCTCTGGATGACTCAAAAAAATTCAACGGAGCAGAAAAGAAAATAAATGAGAGAAAGGACAAGGGAAAGAAGAAAATAGAAAAAATGTGCTTTTCGTGTGCCTAGCACAGCCCCTCAACTATGACCAAAAAAAACCAATTAACAAATTAACAGTGCATCCTAGTGTATCTTAGGAATGATACCCAATACTTATATTTGTAGCTGAAAAGATTATTTTAATCAAAAGGCAGTAAAAGCTAGTTTTTCATTAATTACCATTTAAAATTATGTTTAAAACAAGAGAAAGGGGTAACTATTTCAGTGTCTGCATTACTCTAAACTAAATCCTAGCTAGTTTTTATGAAAATCACAAGTCACAAAATATTTCAGAACAAACAGACCACATCCTGCAGATTTGCAGCTGGGCTTGCTTCCATTGCACTGGAGACTTCAGTTACTCTTTGGGGACTTGGGGGGATGGAATGAATTGGGAGATTGGGATGGACACATACACACTACTGGTACTATGTATAAAATAGATAACTAACGAGAACTCTACTGTATAGCACAGGAAACTCTACTTGATGCACTATGGGGTGTAAATGGGAAGGACATCCAACACAGAGGGGTTATAGATGTAAGTATAGCCAATTCACTTTGCTGCATAGGAGAAACTAACACAACACTATAAAGCAACTACACTGATAGAAATTTTAAAAATAAAGAAAATTTACCATTTTAACCAAAAAAATAAGCTACTCTTTGTGGTGGAATGAACTAATTCATCTCTGGCAGGCCAGGCTCTTCTGGAATTTGGAGCGCCAAGATTATTTTAGTTAGATCAATAAATATCTTCATCATTCTACTATTTTGTTCATTTTTGTCAAAATTAAATGTATGCAAAATAGGTTGTTTTAAAGGGCCTCTGAGAGTCCATTATTAAGTGGTAACTAAAAGTGCCCACTTTTTCTTAAATTAAAAGATCCTTGCTCCTTGAAAAAAACACTATGACAAACTGAGACAGTATATGAAAAAGCAGAGACATCATGGATCTTTGCCAACAAAGGTCTGTCTAGTCAAAGCTGTGGTTTTTCCAGTAGTCAGGTATGGATGTGAGGGTTGGACTAAAACGAAGGCTAAATGCCAAATAATTGACACTTTTGAACTCTGGTACTGGAGAAGACTCTTGAGAGTCTCTTGGACAGCAAGGAGATCAAAACAGTCAATCCTAAAGGAAATCAACCCTGAATATTCATTGGAAGGACTGATGCTTAAGCTGAAGCTCCAATACTTTGACCAAGTGATGCAAAGAGCTGATTCATTGGAAAAGACCCTGATGCTGGGAAAGACTGAGGGCAAGAGAAAGGGGAGATGGTTGAGAGGATGAGATGGTTGGATGGCATCTCTGACTCAATGGATGTTAGTCTGAGCAAACTCAAGGAAACAGTAATGGAAAGAGATGCCTGGCATGTTGCAGTATATGGGGTCGCAAAGAGTCAGACACCTCTTAGCAACTGAACAACAACAAAAGTGCCCACAAATTGCATGTGTGTGTGCTAAGTTGCTCAGTCATATACAACTCTGTATATCTGTCAGAATGTATCTATTTGGGTATCAAGAAGCTTATAAGGAACTAGGTCTCAAAAACAGTAATAACTAATATGAAGAGAAAGGAAGAAACACACAGAAGGAGAAAGAAAAATATGGAAAATGAAACATGGAAGAAACAAAGAAATTTAGAGTCTGTTTAAATATCAGCACCTGTGCATAATCCAGCTTCAAAAGCAGGTCCGCCCTCTTTCACCTGTTTAACAAAGATGGTGTCCATGGGTTCCAAGCGGTTTCTTTGTTTTCCTGTGGGAGAAAAAAGACCCAAGGCATGGTTTTACTTCACAATATTTTCATAAAATAGCAAAACGGAAACTATGTTTAACTGAGACAATTAAGCCAAGATCTTTTAATGAAGTGTTAAACACATATCCTGAATTTGAATGCTGAAGTCATTATTAAGAGTATTTCACGAACTCAAACATTTATTTTGCTTCTTTCATAACACAACTGCCACAGCAGCAATGGTTTCCATTTATCAGGAACATTCTGTATGTAAATTACTACACCAAATACTCCCATGCCTGAGAGCTAATTTCCATAGTGAGTAAACATTACTACCACCATGGAACAAAATAGGACACTGAGGCTCAGGGAGATTAAGTAAGTTCTCCAAGATCACAGAGCTAAATTATACAGGTAGTACTCAAGCCTACTGCTTTTTTTTTTTTCATTTGTTCAGTAGTTTATTTTTATCAAGTCTATTGCTTTTTAATACTGCATGGTATTAAGCACTGAAGTCATAATGCTAAGTAAAACAGTTCTTTCCCTTTAGGGATGCTGGAGGGAGACAGACATATGAATGAAGAATGATACTACAGTATTAAAAAACAGAGACAAATACAACAGACAGTCATGGTGATGAGGAGCAGGTGATCAAATGTGAAAGTCAGGACTTCACCAATTGCTATCCATAGACCAGTTCAAGGACTTGCTAAAAATCAATGTTTGAAGTCCAATCAGAAATCTGCTTTGTCAACAATTTTCCCTGGTGATTAACCTACACACTAACATTTAAGAACAACTGACAGTCTCAATACATAGAAGTAAAAAAAAGAGTCATGGCTGGGAGAACGTTTAAAGTAAGTGTTAAGTACGATAAGTACTGAGAGAGGACAAACAGGTAGATACTCAGAATGTGGTCCCCAGACCAGCAGTAGTGACATACCCAAGAAGTGTGTTCAGGTCTACTGAATCAGAAACAGAAGCAGAACACACAGCCCTGACTCTTTAAAAAGAATGTAACTGAGAAAAGAATGCATATACATGTATGGAGTAAATTTAATCCATTTTGTCAGACTGCAATGCTGGGCAAAATTTGCTTGAGTGTCAAATATAAAGAATCCATAATTGTTGTCATAGAAAACTGAATTTTTATCCATTGTACAGGATGCAGGGATCAAGACCACCCCAAAGAAAAGTAACATAAAAAGGCAAAATGGTTGTCTGAGAAGGCCTTAAAAATAGCTGTGAATAGAACAGAAGCGAAAGGCAAAGGAGAAAAGGAAAGATATTCCCATTTGAATGCAGAGTTCCAAAGAATAGCAAGGAGAGATAAGAAAGCCTTCCTCAGAGATCAATGCAAAGAAAGAGAGGAAAACAACAGAATGGGAAAGACTAGAGATCTCTTCAAGAAAATTAGAGATACCAAGGGGATATTTTATGCAAAGATGGGCACAATAAAGGACAGAAATGGTATGAACCTAACAGAAGCAGAAGATGATGAAGAGGTGGCAAGAATACACAGAAGAACTATGCAAAAAAGATCTTCACGACCCAGGTAATCATGATGGTGTGGATCACCAACTTAGAGCCGGACATCCTGGAATGTGAAGTCAAGTGGGCCTTAGGAAGCATCATTATGAACAAAGCTAGTGGAGGTGATGGAATTCCAGCTGAGCTATTTCAAATCCTAAAAGATGATGCTGTGAAAGTGCTGCACTCAATATGCCAACAAATTTGTAAAATGCAGCAGTGGCCACAGGCCTGGAAAAGGTCAGCTTTCATTCCAATCCCAAAGAAAGGCAATCCCAAAGAATGCTCAAACTACCACACAATTGCACTCATCTCACACGCTAGTAAAGTAATGCTCAAAATTCTCCAAGCCAGGCTTCAACAATACATGAACCATGAACTTTCAGATGTTCAAGCTGGTTTTAGAAAAGGCAGAGGAACCAGAGATCAAATTGCCAACCACCATTGGATAATCGAAAAAGCGAGAGAATTCCAGAAAAACATCTATTTTTGCTTTATTGACTATGCCAAAGCCTTTGACTGTGTGGATCACAACAAACTCTGGAAAATTCTGAAAGAGATGGGAATGCCAGACCACCTGACCTGCCTCTTGAGAAACCTGCATGCAGGTCAGGAAGCAACAATTAGAATTGAACATAGAACAACAGACTGGTTCCAAATAGGAAAAGGAGTATGTCAAGGCTAATATATTGTCACCCTGCTTATTTAACTTATATGCAGTGTACATCATGAGAAATGCTGGGTTAGAAGATGCACCAGCTGGAATCAAGACTGCCTGGAGAAATATCAATAACCTCAGATATGCAGATGACACCACCCTTACGGCAGAAAGCAAAGAAGAACTAAAGAGCCTCTTGTTGAAAAGTGAAAGAGGACAGTAAAAATTGACTTAAAACTCAACATTAAGAAAACTAAGATCATGGCATCTGGTCCCATCATTTCATGGCAAATAGATGGGGAAACAGTGGAAACAGTGTTAGACTTTATTTTGGGGGTTCCAAAATCACTGCAGCTGGTGACTACAGCCATGAAATTAAAAGACGCTTGCTCCTTGGAAGAAAAGTTATGACCAACCTAGACAGCATACTAAAAAGCAGAGACATTACTTTGCCAACAAAGGTCCGTCTAGTCAAAGCTATAGTTTTTCCAGTAGTCATGTACGGATATGAGAGTTGGACTATAAAGAAAGCTGAGCACAGAAGAATTGATGCTTTTGAACTGTGGTGTTGGAGAAGATTCTTGAGAATCCCTTGGACTGCAAGGAGATCCAACCAGTCCATGCTAAAGGAGATCAGTACTGAGTGTTCATTGGAAGGACTGATGCTGAAGCTGAAACTCCAATACTTTGGTCACCTGATGCAAAGAACTGACTCATTGGAAAAGACTCTGATGCTGGGAAAGACTGAAGGCAGGAGGAGAAGGGGATGACAGAGGATGAGATGGTTGGATGGCATCACCGACTCAATGGGCATGAGTTTACTAAAACTCCGGGAGTTGGCGATGGACAGGGAGGCCTGGCGTGCTGCAGTCCATGGGGTTGCAAAGAGTCTGACATAACTGAGAGGCTAAACTGAACTGAACCACAAAAGTGACTCAAAAAAAGAAACAGATAAAGCAACATCTATCATCAACTCCTCTTACATATTTAGCTGTTTATTTTGAAAGAAATCCTCTAAAAGTAGTGAATGCTAGCTCTTCTTAAAATGCAAGAAGACACAGTGGAAACTGTTTGTGCTTCCTGCAGGAGACAGGTATCCAAATTTCTTGGTTTGCCACTAGACAGTTCAGCTGTAATTAAGTAAACTTTTTTACTTAAAGAAATCATTACTCT
This sequence comes from Muntiacus reevesi, assembly GCF_963930625.1. Lineage (NCBI taxonomy): Eukaryota > Metazoa > Chordata > Mammalia > Artiodactyla > Cervidae > Muntiacus > Muntiacus reevesi. Next base: position 25,032,983 of record NC_089250.1, read on the forward strand.
TTCATAGCACAGAGATATGTTTTAACATTCTTGAAAAGTTTCTAGGACTCAAAAAGATAACATATAAATGTGCTCAGCATAGCTTATAACTGAAGCAATTTCTCAGTAAATGTTCATTTCCACTCACAGTGTTTAGATGAAGACTAGTCTTATATTTTCAAGAATTAAAAATTTGAAAGGTCATAAAAATACACCTTCAAAATAGCTATCATTCAATTTTTAAAATTATTTATATTTATCAGATCTCTTCCCAAGGAAACTCTATAAACTCTGTATGTTCAGATGACCTGAAAATATTCTAAATCCTTTGGTCACTTTTGATTAGCTATGACACCCCCAACTGATGAAAGTAAGAGAACTAAATGCTAGTTAACTCCCTACTAAGGAAGAATGTCCTCATTCTGAAGAGATGTCTGTTGAAATACTTAGGGATGAAATATTAGTAATCATCAATTATCATATTTTATTATTATATTGTTACATTTCCATTATTATAATGATAAGGATATCTGCAACATAATTTCCAAATGATTTGAGGAAAAAAAATAAACCTAAGATAGCCACACACTCAGACACATATATGGATGGACAGATAATGCAAATATATCTTAAACATGTTAATTGTTGACTAAGACAGGGCCTTTGTTGTACTTTGAAAATTATAATACAAAGTTTGGAAAATTTTTCTGTATGTGCCAAGTTTTTACTTCACAGAACTTGTCATCCACTACTTACAATTACACATTTATTTCCTTACATGTTGCTTGTTTGTCTCTTCAACTAAAATGAAGAGCAGGGATTTGTGTCATGTTCACTGATGATCATAGACCTAACAATGCCTGGCACAGAGTGGATATTCGATAAATCATTACTCAATAAATGAACAAATTTCGTATTTAAACCTTACATCAAGCTTTCGCTTACAACTAGTTTGAAAGGGGAAAAAAATTATTTTCAATATAAGTCACTTAAATTCAAACACTTAATTCCAAAAAAGTTGGTAATCAGGCTAGGTCCTTATGTAGCCGACTCAACATTCACATTTACTTTTTTCTTGACTAGAGATTTGAAGGTTTAATAAGTTTTGCTGCATCAAGTCAGTGCTTTCATGAAAAGATTTATATAATAAAAGAAAGGACACATTTTTCTTTTTATTAATGATTTGCAGTCCACCATGTCCCAAAAGTGATTATATCACACCTACGTTTAAAAAAACACAAAAATATAAATGACTATTAATGACTTCTACAAAACAGTAAAAAGCTGGCTGGATAGCAATATAGTGACTTCTGAAAGTTCTGATAGGAACTTCCACTTACACAGAATAAATGCAGTTCAAAATAATTTGGTTTTAATTTCTATAAAGAAAACAGTAACGTGGCAATGACTACCACTGTAAGTTCAGAGAGACGTTGCCACAAATCGACCAATCCTTCAATATACTATGCCTGAAAATACATGAAGATGGAGTAGACTAAAAGAAGGGCCAATCTTACAGCAAACACTATTGTAACTAAGAGTTATACTCTGATCCTTCTTGTTCACTTTCCTTCCTAGACTCTCTACAGAATTCTAACTTGCTATTACTACTATAGATGTTATCCAATTTCTTCTGGACAATAGAAAAATTTTCCAGGGGCATCCATTAATTACAGACAGTTTTAATAAGAAATATTCCTCTCTTCAATTTCTATATGCCTTGACTCTAAGTCTTATGTTAAACACATAGTTCATTAATTTTAAGAGTGTCTTCTTTTTAATATATGCTGTCTGCAATTCCACTAGAACTGGAAATCACAAGCATCAAATTTAAAGTCTGTGTTATTTAATCTCTTATGCCTTTGGTTTTTTACAGTTTCTAGATATGCAAAACTAAAAGTCCAACCCTGTGGCAATTCATCAGGAAAATTTGCCCCTTACTTCCCTGTAGGATCATTTGGTGGAGTTGGATGGTTTCCTTGGCAGTTCTTAGTACAAAGTTTCTTTCAATTCTGCATGTGTATTTTATAATTTCTTAGTTTCCTAAAGACCTTATTAAAGTGTCATTTCCTTACCAGAAAAAAAGGGAAATGTGTCTTTTTAGCACACATATGTAACTAAATCTTTCTGTCTTTGAGAAAAGGAAGAAGATGGTGGTGATTTTATGTGAATAAGAATGGTTAAAATGAGCATGTCCTCCAGAAAAGTCCCATTTTATTTTATTTTGCCATTTAACATACAATTAGTAAAGACTTAGATAAGATGTAAAAAGCATACATGAATTTACTTGAAGTCACACTTTGAAATCAGAAAGAATGCAAATACTTTTACATTTCAGTAAATATAATTAGTTGGGGGGAAAACAACTAAAAGAAACAATAATGAATAGGTAGTAGCTGCCATCCAAATGCTGAATGAGCATCCAGGTTGGCATGATTTTTAGTCTCCATATCCAGTATAATGTAGCAGTCAATAGCTTGAGACCTATGACGGGATTATAGGGTTTTAAATCCCAGCTCTACTACATACTTTCCAAGAAGGGTTACTGGAAAATTTATTTTTTTTATTTTAAAATAAATAATTTTATTTATTTAATAAATTTAATAAACTTTAATATTAATATCAGTTAATTAATATTAATTAATTAATATTAATAATTTTAACAAATTATTTAATGTTAATTTAATGATTTTATTATTTTTTATTTTTAAAAATAAAATTTATTTATTTTTGCAGAAGGGTTCTGCAAAAATTATTGTCTATCAGAAATTCAAATTTAATTCAGCATCCTATATTTTATCTGGCAATCCCATCCCCAAGGGGTTTTAAACAAATGATTTATTGGTGCCCCAGTTAACTCATGGGAAAAATGAGAATGATGATCATTTATTTATTTTCACCTGGCAAGGTTGTTGTAAGGATTAGATGAGAGAATCGATTAACATTTATATGCTGCCTCGTACAAGTAGGTTTTTAAGGAATGTTACTACTATGCTAAGTCTGATGATAAACCTTTAGGTTTACTTAGAGAGCAGGGATGAATGAGGCCAGGGACACAGCCCCGTCATACTGTCGGGGAATGATTAAATATTGGTCTAGAGAGGAACGATACAAACTTAACTGCCATATTAGAGGGAAGCTGTAGAGTAGAAACCAAGGACCAAAGAACAACGAAAAAAAGAAGAGAGACTGTACTAAAACATTTCCAGTAACTCTGACACAAACTACAAATCTGTCTTAATTGCTCAGTCGCTCAGTCATGTCTGACTCTTTGGGACCCCGAGGACTGTAGCCCTTCGGGTTCCTCTGTCCATGAAATTCTCCAGGCAAGGACACTGGAGTGGGTTGCCATCTCCTTCTCCAGGGATCTCCCCAACCCAGGGATCGAATCCATGACTCCAGCATCTCCTGCACTGGCAGGAGGATTCTTTACCACTGAGCCATCTAGGAAGCCCAGTATATTAAAGAGATTGGTGTCTAAAAGACAGAAGCTCTAATGACCCTCTTCTTTGGAGAATGCAAAAACCTAAAACAATTGGATTTAAATTGTTTCAAAATTTGAAATATGAAGTACACAGAGCAAGTAGACTAAAGCAAACCGATTATTTTCCGAATCAACAGATTTTTGAACTATACCGGTTACAAACAAGAGCCTGTAATGAAGACACAAAGAGGGACAGATCAGGGAATCCTATAGTTCTCTGTTCCCTATAGGGATAAGAGAAATGTATTTCTTAGCAGTTAAAATAAAAATTCTTTAAACAAAGAAATACCATTTTACATTTCAACCAAAAGCAAAGCAGCAGAAAACAATGGCTATTACTCAGATTGAGATTTTTTTTTATTTTCCTTCTCTCTGAGTTCACAAGCATGTTATCAAACAACTTTTTTAATAAAAACAAATCTGTTTTCATAATGACAGATTGAAGTTTTTTTTTAAATCAATTTCTTTGCTATAAAAAAAAGAGAGACAAAAACAAAGAAATGCTCTATCTCTCTCTACACGAGAAAAGGTTGATGAAACTAAACTGGGCTTAATATGAAAGTTAGATAAGCCTTAGAAGGCATGTGCTCTCCACAAAGGCGGAAAGTTAAAGAGGTCACATAATGGAATGCTAAGGCTCTAGGCATTATTTAAAGAAAATCAATTAAATAGCTCATTGAAATTAAAATCTATTTTTCAGACCCCTAATAATTGAAACCACAATGTAGATTGAGACAGATATATCAAAGTTAAATTTGAAGAATGAAAAATGATCTTTGCTTCTCTTTGCTGGGCTGTAGACTGCTATAGGCGAAGGAAAAAAAAAAAAAAAAAAAAACCCAGGGCGTGAGGAAGCACTTGCTAATAAGCCTAAGTTTAGGAATATGACTCGACTAAGGCAGGGGCGGCGGCCGAGAGGAGCTACCCCACGTCCAAGGAGCGGCGGCTGCGCGAGCGCAGGAGGGCCGAGAGGAGCTACTCCACGTTCAAGGTCGGGAGGGGCGGCCGTGAGGAGCTACCCCTCGTCCAAGGTAAGGAGCTGCGGCTGCGCCTTGCTGGAGCAGCCGTGAAGAGATACCCCACGGCCAAGGTAAGAGAAACCCAAGTGGGACTGTAGGTGTTGCGAGAGGGCATCAAAGGGCAGGCACCCTGAAACCATAATCACAGAAAACTAGCCAATCTGATCACATGGACCACATCCTTGTCTAACTCAGTGAAACTAAGCCATGCCATGTGGGGCCGCCCAAGACGGACGGGTCATGGTGGAGAGGTCTGACAGAATGTGGTCCACTGGAGAAGGGAATGGCAAACCACTTCAGTATTCTTGCCTTGAGAACTCCACAAACAGCATGAAAAGGCAAAATGATAGGATACTGAAAGAGGAACTCCCCAGGTCGGTAGGTGGCCAATATGCTACTGAAGATCAGTGGAGAAATAACTCCAGAAAGAATGAAGGGATGGAGCCAAAGCAAAAACAATACCCAGTTGTGGATGTCACTGGTGATAGAAGCAAGGTCCGATGCTGTAAAGACCAATATTGCATAGGAACCTGGAATGTTAGGTCCATGAATCACGGCAAATTGGAAGTGGTCAAAAAGGAGGTGGCAAGAATGAACGTCGACATTCTAGGAATCAGCGAACTAAAATGGACTGGAATGGGTGAATTTAACTCAGATGACCATCATATCTATTAAGGGCAGGAATTCCTTAGAAGAAATGGAGTCGCCATCATGGTCAATAAAAGAGTCCGAAATGCAGTACTTGGATGCAATCTCAAAAATGACAGAATGATCTCTGTTTGTTTCCAAGGCAAACCATTCAATATCACGGTAATCCAAGTCTATACCCCAACTAGTAACGCTGAAGAAGATGAAGTTGAACAGTTCTATGAAGACCTACAAGACCTTTTAGAACTAACACCCCAAAAAGATGCCCTTTTCATTACAGGGGACTGGAATGCAAAAGTAGGAAGTCAAGAAACACCTGGAGTAACAGGCAAATTTGACCTTGGAGTACGGAATGAAGCAGGGCAAAGGCTAACAGAGTTTTGCCAGGAGAACACACTGGTCATAGCAAACACACTCTTCCAACAACACAAGAGAAGACTCTACACATGGACATCACCAGATGGTCGACACTGAAATCAGACTGATTATATTCTTTGTAGCCAAAGATGGAGAAGTTCTATACAGTCAGCAAAAACAAGACCGGGAGCTAACTGTGGCTCAGATCATGAACTCCTTATTGCCAAATTCAGACTTAAACTGAGGAAAGTAGGGAAAACCACTAGACCATTCAGGTATGACCTAAATCAAATCCCTTATGACAATACAGTGGAAGTGAGAAATAGATTTAAGGGACTATATCTGATAGACAGTGTGCCTGATGAACTATGGACAGAGGTTCGTGACATTGTACAGAAGGCAGGGATCAAGACCATCCCCATGGAAAAGAAATGCAATAAGGCAAAATGGTTGTCTGAGGAGGCCTTACAAACAGCTGTGAAAAGAAGAGAAGTGAAAAGCAAAGGAGAAAAGGGAAGATATTCCCATTTGAATGCAGAGTTCCAAAGAATAGCAAGGAGAGATAAGAAAGCCTTCCTCAGTGATCAGTGCAAAGAAATAGAGGAAAACAAGAGAATGGGAAAGACTAGAGTTCAAGAAAATTAGATATACCAAGGGAACATTTCTTGCAAAGAAAGAAATGGAATTTCTTTTGTTCGATAAAAGGACAGAAATGGTATGGACCTAAGAGAAGCCAGAAGATATTAAGAAGAGGCGGCAAGAACACACAGAAGAACTGTACAAAAAAGATCTTCACGACCCAGGTAATCACGATGGTGTGATCACTCACCTAGAGCCAGACATCCTGGAATGTGAAGTCAAGTGGGCCTTAGAAAGCATCACTACGAACAAAGCTAGTGGAGGTGATATGATTCCAGTTGAGCTATTTCAAATTCTGAAAGACGATGCTGTGAAAGTGCTGCACTCAACATGCCAGCAAATTTGCAAAACTCAGCAGTGGCCACAGGACTGGAAAAGGTCAGTTTTCATTCCAATCCCTAAGAAAGGCAATCCCAAAGAATGCTCAAACTACCACACAATTGCACTTATCTCACACGCTAGTAAAGTAATGCTCAAAATTCTCCAAGCCAGGCTTCAGCAATACGTGAACCATGAACTTCCAGATGTTCAAGCTGGTTTTAGAAAAGGCAGAGGAACCAGAGATCAAATTGCCAACATCCGCTGGATCATAGAAAAAGCAAGAGAGTTCCAGAAAAACATCTATTTCTGCTTTATTGACTATGCCAAAGCCTTTGACTGTGTGGATCACAATAAACTGTGGAAAAGAGATGGGAATACCAGACCACCTGACCTGCCTCTTTAGAAATCTGTATGCAGGTCAGGAAGCAACAGTTAGAACTAGACATGGAACAACACACTGGTTCCCAATTAGAAAAGGAGTACGTCGAGGCTGTATATTGTCACCCTGCTTATTTAACTTATATGCAGAGTACATCATGAGAAACGCTGGGCTGGAAGAAGCACATGCTGGAATCAAGAATGGCAGGAGAAATATCAATAACTTCAGATATGCAGATGACACCACCCTTATGGCAGAAAGTGAAGAGGAACTAAAAAGCCTCTTGATGAAAGTGAAAGAGGAGAGTGAAAAAGTTGGCTTAAAGCTCAACATTCAGAAAACTAAGATCATGGCATCTGGTCCCATCACTTCATGGCAAATAGATGGGGAAACAGTGGAAACAATGTTAGACTTTCTTTTTGGGGGCTCCAAAATCACTGCAGATGGTGACTACAGCCATGAAGTTAAAAGACGCTTACTCCTTGGAAGGAAAGTTATGATCAACCTAGATAGCATATTAAAAAGCAGACACATTACTTTGCCAACAAAGGTCTGTCTGGTCAAGGCTATGGTTTTTCCAGTGGTCATGCATTGATGTGAGAGTTGGACTATGAAGAAAGTTGAGCACCAAAAAATTTATACTTTTGAACTATGGTGTTGGAGAATACTCTTGAGTTTCCCTTGGACTGCAAGGAGATCCAACCAGTCCATCCTAAAGGAGATCAGTGCTGGGTGTTCATTGGAAGGACTGATGCTGAAGCTGAAACTCCAGTACTTTGGCCACTTCATGCAAACAGTTGACTTATTGGAAAAGACCCTGATGCTGGGAGGAATTGAGGGCAGGAGGAGAAGGGGACGACAGAGGACAAGATGGTTGGAGGGCATCACCGACTCGATGGACATGGGTTTGAGTAGACTCCGGGAATTGGTGATGGACAGGGAGGCCTGGCGTGCTGCGATTCATGGGGTCGCAAAGAGTCAGACACGACTGAGTGACTAAACTGAACTAAGGCAGAAGTGATAAATACGAAATTCAAGCTAGTAATTACATCTGGGGGGAAGAGAATAGAAAAGAAATGGTATAGAAAGGCCTTAGTCATATTTATAATAATTTATGTCTTAGAGAAAGAGAGAATGAGGTGTTGTTGACATATTAGGATGACAAAGGTAATTAGCATTTGGAAGTTACATTTCCCCTTTATTTTTCTGTTTGCTTGAAGTATGTTCTAACTCCTTTTAAATTGTTTAGAACAGACTTCTTAAAAAAAGAAGAAAACAGGCTTCTAATTTTCATTTTAGGGGTCTGGTTTTCTAATGGCATACAAAACACTTCTAAGAGCCTAACAGACTGTTTAACATCAAAAATCCACATGTATCAATGATGAAAAAAATCCTACATGAAAATTAAGTAGAATCCAATTTAAGAGGATTGTCATGGCAGACTACTGGGCCCTTTTCCCTTCTCTTCCCTGTAAAGGCAGAAGCACTAAGAGAGAAAGAAAAAAAAAAATCGCATTCCAGTTTTCTAAACCTAGGTGTTTCCAAACTTCCACTGAAGACAACTCTCATTTCCATAGTGGTGGCTAGTACTTTAAAGTATAGCTCCCAGGCCTCCAATCTGTTGTCCAACAAATTTCACGAGCTTTAAAGTCCAAATTCCAATAGTCTCTAGACAATGTCAGTATAAAGTCACCTGTCAGGTCTCAATCACATTTCATCCATTATAAGTAAACACACACTTGCGAATCAACCTCATCTTCAAAGAACATCAAATGGAACACAGCAAAGCAATAAAATCTGCTAAATATTAAAATACAGATCATGTTCTAACTTAATCACAACAAACTTTCTTTCTACTCTCACCAGTCTAATTTTTTTGTTTACTTTTTAGTGTGGAAAATGTCCAGAATTTACAAAAGTAGAGAAAAACAGTAGAATAACCTTTGATCATGAATATAATTTAAATAATTATTTAAAACTTGTCATCTTGTTTCATTTACACTCGAATTGTCTTCCTGAAGTATTTTAGTGTAAATCCTAGGTATCATGTCAATTCATTCATAAATACTTTAAATACTTCAGCATGATTACTAAACATATCAGAGCTTTACTTCCTGCTCCTTGGAAGAAAAGCTATGACAAATCTAGACAGCATATTAAAGAGCACAGGTATCACTTTGTCAACAAAGATCCATATAGTTAAAGCCATGGTTTTTTCAGTAGTCATGTACAGATGTGAGAGTTGGACTATAAAGAAGGCTGAGCACCAAAGAATTGATGCTTTTGAACTGTGGTGTTGGAGAAGACTCTTGAGAGTCCCTTGGCCAGCAAGGAGATCAAACCAGTCAATCCTAAAGGAAATCAATCCTGAATAGTCATTGGAAGGACTAATGCTAAAGCTGAAGCTACAACTCATTGGACACCTGATGCAAAGAGCTGACTCATTGGAAAACATTCTGATGCTGGGAAAGATTGAGGGCAGGAGGAGAAGGGGGTGACAGAGGATGAGACAGTTGTATGGCATCACTGACTCAATGGATATGAGTTTGAGCAAGCTCCGGGAGACAGTGAAGGACAGGGAAGCCAGGTGTTCTGCAGTTCACGGGGGTCACAAAGAGTCGGACGTGATTTAGTGACTGAACAACAATGAAGGAAAGATAAAATCTGTTCACAGCTCTCCATACTACAAAGTTATCTTGCACAATGTGTAGCATATAAACTGACGACAAACCCGAGACTTCCTTACCTCAATCTCCCTGACAGCCTACCTAAGATTAATGAAAATTATTTCATGACAGAAATGTTAGCACCAAAAGCTATGAAATAAATTTAGGAAGGTCTCGCATGTAAAATCACACACACAAAAAAAACCTAAAATTAAGTTCTGGAACAAGTTTTCCACTCTCAGTGGAACGCTCTACCTATGTATTCAAATTCAGTGAGGTCCTATATACAAGAGAATATACAGCACATGAAAATCTCTGGAACACACAACAGTGTCTGGCATACAGTGGACGTTCTGTAAATATTACTGCTGATTGTTTCAAATTAAAGTCCTGGTAAATGCCAATAGCAAGACTGCCCAAAATCAACTCAGAGACTTGTTTCAGGAACAAAGCTATTACTGTTCAGTTCAGTTCAGTCGCTCAGTCGTGTCCGACTCTTTGCGACCCCATGAATCGCAGCACGCCAGGCCTCCCTGTGCCACTGATCTGTATGATTTCTCTGAAATAAGAAGGAAAATGCTGTCACTGAATAGTAGTTTGAGTACAACACCACTAGGTGTCAGCTGCGAACCATAATTTTCCAGCATTATAAATCTCCCAGTCAAGAAATACTCTGGAGGGTGTTATTCATTCAACAAATATTTACTGAGCTCGGACAACAGACAACTTGCCAGGAGCTGATTACTCTGCGACGAACAAAACGGAACTGGAATCTGTCTTCTGGAGTATTTGAAGTTTCTGCAACATCATTTTTTTCCCCTCTCTGAAGCTTCAGGAATTTCACAAAGTATGTATTGCATGTGGATTCACAGTCCTGTTATTCCAGTTGTACAAGATTTTAAGTTCTCTGAAAACCCAGAAAAATGTGCCGCCGTGCACTGACCACAGGCAACTATCTTTCCATTTCTGACCATACCACTGCCCGACCACGTAACTGATAAAACCTGCCCATCTTTCTTCAAACCCTTAGTCCTCTCTAGTCTTCAAGACTCTCCAGTCTCCCTCAGAAATCACTTTCTCATAAGTTTACCCACAGATCAGTATTACAACCAAAGTCACCAGCAACCTCAACTTCCTCTCCCCCTTGACCTTCCAAAGCATTCCACTTGTCAGGGTCCAGCTATGGACAGTGCCAAGCAGACCTTCCCTCTGCTCTTGTTCTTGGTGCGATGTCAACTGAGTGAGACTGCGTAACCCACTGATTTAGAGTTCCCCAGTTGAGCTAAGCGTTTGACACTGCTGACTAGAGTCTCTTGCTTATACTGAATATTTTAATTCCCTTTCCCTTGAGGTTGCCATATCAAGCTTCTTATAACCTTCGAGGACTTGCTCTGCCACCTTGATTCCTCACACTGTTTAGATAACTGTATCTCTTACTTCACTCTATCTCAACTACTGTATCCTCATTTTTTTTTCTTTTAAAAAATCTTTTCCAACCCATACCTCTGCTTCCCTGGTGACCCAGTGGTAAAGAACCTGATTGCCAATGCAGGAGATGAGGGTTCAACCCCTGGGTCAGAAGGATCCACTGGAGAAGGAAATGGCAACCCACCCCAATATTCTTGCCTGGAAAATCCCAAGGACAGAGGAGCCTGGCAAGCTATAGTTCATGGGGTTGCAAAGAGTCGGACACAACTGAGCAACTAAACTGCAAAAACACCCTTACTTCCCTTTGTTCTATCTCAGGTGAGGATTTACTTACCAGTATTCTTCAGGACTTTGCTCCCCAACTGTAAAACCAATCTCTTTCTTCTTCTCTCCAGATCTCGTAACACACAAAAGCTTTCCAAACTTAAAAAAAAAGACAACAGAACTTCTCCCCGCACTGCCACACAGCTACCATCTCTCATTCTCCATCCCTTCATTTTCTTACTTCTTAAAGAATAGTCTATACTCACACCTACCTTCATTTCTTTAGTTCTAATCCACGGTTTCTCAGACATTGACAAGAATCTTTGGGGGACAGCACACCCACCCCCACCTCCCACCCATTCCCTGATCTAATTCACGTCACAGCCCGCTGACATACCTGATTCCCTCTGCCCACTGCACTGAAACTGTTCTCGGTAACTTTACCAAGCTGCTGCTTGTCAGTTAGATCAGATCAAGCGCTATCTTTTTAGTCTACATCCTAAAGAATCTTCTAGGATGAACGACAAGTTATCCACCCTCCCCTAAAATGATCATCTCTTAATTAGCAAGCCATCAACTCCTGCTGGTTGCCCTATACCTTCCAAAATTTATTATCAGATTTCCTTTCTTCTTTCTCTGACCAGCTCTAAGATGTTGCCTTCCCTAGGGTTCTACCTTTATGCTGGATGTCATCATGCTCTCTGATTGTGTTTATGACTAGTGCTGAACTGTAGCATACATAATGATGACTTCCAAATTTATCTGCAACTCTCACCTCTCCTTATGAGCTCCACTTCCAAAACTTCAACTAGGTACTGAACATTCTACAGGAATTAGAAATGTTGTTGTTGTTGTTGTTGTTGTTAATGTAGAGTCACTAAGTGGTGTCCGATTCTTTGCAACCCCATGGACCTCAGCATACTAGGCTTCTCTTTCCTTGACTATCTGCCAGAGTTTGCTCAAACCCATGTCCATCGAGTCGGTGATGCCATTCAACCTTCTCATCCTCTGTCGCCCCCTTTTCCTCCTGTCCTCAGTCTTTTCCAGCATCAGGGTCTTTCCAGTGAGTTGGTGCTTTCTTTGCATCAGGTGACCAAAGTATTGGAGCTTCAGCTTCAGCATCAGTTCTTCCAATGAATATTCAGGGTTGATTTCCTTTAGGATTGACTGGTTTAATCTCCTTGATATCCAAGGGACTCTCCAGAGTCATCCAGCACCACAATTCAAAAGCATCAATTCTTCAGAACTCAACCTTTTTTATGGTCCAACTCTCATATTCATACATGACTACTGGAAAAACCATAGCTTTGACTGTATGTAACTTTGAAGGCAAAGTGGTGTCTCTGCTTTTTAATATGCTATCTAGCTTTGTCATAGCTTTCCTTCCAAGGTGCAAGCATCTTTTAATTTCAAGGCTGCAGTCACCATCTGCAGTGATTTTAGAGCTCAAGAAAATAAAATCCATCACTGTTTCCACTTTTTCCCCAACTATTTCCCATGAAGTGATAGGACTGGATGCCATGATCTTCATTTTGAATGCTGAGTTGTAAACCAGCTTTTTCACTCTCCTCTTTCACCCTCATCAAGAAGTTCTAACTTATCCCAAATTAAACTCTTTTCCCCGGGGAAGGAGGAGGGTGTGTTTCCCTTCTGTATCCCTCAATCAATGGTACCTCCATTCATCCACTCACTCATACCAGAAAAACCAAGCAAAAATCACAATTCATCTTTAACCGGTGACATACTACCCCCAAGTCCTACCACCAAAGTTGGGCAAATACAATTTCTAAATACCTCTGAAATCTGTTCTCAAATGCTGGTTTTCCTTTGACCTGATAAAATCCTATTCAGCACAAGCGCACCCTACCTAAGAAACCCTTTCCTGGTGGTTGGATGAGTCTCCACGCTCAGACCCTGCCACAGTTGTGCAGGCTTCTTTTTTCCCACACTCTGTAACTCTTTTACACCTTCATCTTCTATCATCCTATAGAGTTATTAAATGTATATAGGCCAGGAACTGTTCTGTGTTTAAAGAAAAAAGTAACAGACAAAGTAAAATTAGGAGGGCTTTCCTGGTCATCCTGTGGTTAACACTCTGTTTCCAAGGCAAGGGGTGTGGGTTTGATTCCTGGCCAGGGAACTAAGATCCCACATGCTGTGCAAGGTGACCAAAATAAACACATAAATAAAAGCTCACTGAACTGTAATACCTAAAAAAGATTTAAAAAATAAAGTTGGGAATTCCCTGGCAGTCCAGTGGTTAGGGCTCTGAGTTCCCAATTCCTGGTCAGGGAACTAACATGCTACATGCTATGTAGCCATAAATACATACAAACAAATTATTTTTAACATTTAAAAAATAGTAATAATCTTTCCACGCGACAATCCAACTGAGGCAGAAAAACGTCTGAGAAAAAAAGTAGGAGGCGGGATGGTGAAAGGTGTGAAGGAGAGAAATGAGCAGGGTGAGAAGGGGCGGAGAGGAGAGGCGGGGTGGGAATGCTATTTTTAGGAAACAGGCAGGGAAGTCCTCTCCAGCAGGTGACATCTGAATCACTAGCTAAAGGAAGTGAGATTAGAGGCCATATTGCTCCCTTCCCAGCAATTAGTTTAGTGACTGGCTCATGGCGATGACTCAACAAATATCAGCTAAGAGAATGAATAAACAACAGGAAGGATATTTCTAGACTTAATGCATTTAGCACTCATACGCAAAATATTTCTATTGCAGTTCCACACCGGAGATGAAGTTCTCTGCTAAAACTTTGAAAGCAATTTAAACATCATTATTAGAATTCACTTTGGGGGACTTCCCTGGGGGTCCAGTGGTTAAGACTTCATGTTCCCAATGCAGGGGGCACAGATTCTATCTCTGGTTGGGAAACTGAGATCCTGCATCCTACATGGCATGGCCAAAAAAAAAAAAAAGAATTCACTTTTTATTATTAACTAGATCTATGAATCATATTTTGAGTACAGACTAACTGGAAAAAAAAAGGGGCTTATTTGGCTGTGTCTGTGATCAAGGTCTTAAGTTACAGAGCAACTAAGAAAAGATAGCTCAGAATCACCTAGTTACAGGTAATCTCTGGAACAATATTTTCTTTAGAGAAGTGATTTCCAGGACAGTTTGAAACATTAATACTTCAAACATGTGCTTCCCTGGACTTTCACCTTTATAGCTCTGTTGTTCAGTATCTCCAATTAGTTCTCTGAACTCCTAGATTTCATATTTCATAAAGGATTTAGAACCATTAAAGAGATTTTAAAATTGCATTTATCATCTTGACCACCAAACTACCTTCATAAAATGTCTTACAAAGCCTTAAAATCTACTCCAAAAATTGGATTTCTGACAATACCTACTTGTAATGTAATCAAATTCCCTTCATTTTAGATTATTGTAAAAATGATTTCCTGGGACCTTCTAAAGTGAATTTTTTTTTTTAAAACCTCTCGTCAAACTTGACCAGTGTACCAGTTTATTTAACAAATTCCTACTAAAGTCCTGGATTACTGTATTTTTGCTATTAGTGTTCCAGCTTATACACTTATTAACTATGTGAAATAAGATTCCTAGTTTTAAAAAGTGTCACTGAGACTTTGTGTTAAAGGGGGACTGATGGGAGAAAGAAAAATAGAAAGGAACAGTTTTGGGAAAAGAGACAACAGTTCAACAGCTGAGGTCAGATGCTAATGTGCTAACTTCTGCAGTTTTGGGAAAAGTCATTTGGGAATAGTGCCATGTGAAAGTTGTGGCCCCCCCCTTTATTCAACACATTTACTCAACAAATATTTGTGGTCCTACTATGTGTCATGCACTTAACAGGCACAAAAATTCAATGATGAATTCAAAATTCAATGAAAATTCAAAAATTCAATGATAGTTTCTCCCCTTAATGATCTCTGTTCTCAAAGTAACACATAAAAACATTTTCTTAATAAACATAATGACTAGTCTGAGTATGTAGGAAAATTTTACTTTGAACCTTCTGATGACCAATTATTGATAAAAGACAGAATCTCCCTTCTTATTTTTCTATTTTCCTGTATCAGGTCTGTGTTACTGTCTTCACTTCTCAGGAACAGGTATATGAGGAAGCAGAAAGTCTCTACTTGTTTACCACAATCACTTAGACTAACTGTGTCCAATATATGAGTAGGGATTTTCCAGAAGAGAATCAGGGAAAGAGGCTACCTGCACCTTCCACTAGCTGTGAAAAAGGCATCTACTCCCCCTTGTCCAACATATCCTTTCAACACTTGAAAAGTATTGAACATATGGAAAGCTATCAAGTTCTCCCTTTAACAAAAAGTTACAAGCTCTTTCAATCTTTAAAAAAAATGCATATTATGTTGTTGTTGCTGTTCAGTTGCTAAGCTGTGTCCGACTCTGCGACCCCATGGACTGCAGTACACCAGGCTTCCAAGTCCTTTACTGTCTCCCAGAGTTTGCTCAAATTCATATCCATTGAGTCAGTGATACTATCTAACCATTTCATCCTCTGCTGCCCCCTCCTCCTTTTGCCTTCCATCTTCCCCAGCCTCAGGGTCTTTTCCAAAGAGTCGGATAGTCACATCAGATGACCAAAGTATTGGTCGCTTCAGCTTCAGCAACAGTCCTTCCAATGAGTACTCAGGGTTATTTCCTTTAGGATTGACTGGTTTGATCTCTTTGCTGTCCAAGGGACTCTCCAGAGTCTTCTCCAACACCACACTTCAAAAGCATCAATTCTTCAGCGCTCAGCCTTCCCCATGGTTCAACTATCACATCCATATATGACTATTGGAAAAATCATAGCTTTGACTGTACTGACCTTTGTCAGCAAAGTGATGTCTCTGCTTTTTAACATGTTGTCTAGGTTTGTCACATCATAGTTTCAAATTATATATATAAATCTCTTTAAATTTATATATATTTTATATTTATATATTTTAAACACACTTATATATTTATATTCATATTTATTATACATTTACTATATATAAATATTATAAATAATAATATAGTCATATACATAAATAAGTAAATAATATAAATATAACACAAAAATAGAAATAAAATACCATCATGTTCACAGGAAGGTCACATTTGCCACTCTCCTACTCCCGCAAAGCAGGATTCCCCTAAGGGCCAGTTTGGCCTGGGGACTTCTCTCTGGCCCAATACAGGCCTTCTAAGAGCTATGCCATAATTGCCTTCCTACCAAATCCTTCCTTTTCTCTCGTTCACAGGTGACAGACCTGCATCACAATTTTAAGTCTCCCCCATCATTGCCTGCCCCTTTCTACAGGCATTTCCCGCAATTAACCTGTGCCATGTCTAACAGTATTTTGCCATTGTTTCTGTCTTGGTGTTTGCTTCTCAGGGAACCCAAATGATACACCAAATATCAAAAAGGCCAAAGTCCACCTTTATGTGAAAGCTATCCTTGAACAGAGATGGAGAAATTCTAAATAAAGTAGAAAACCAAATCTGGTAATATACAAAAAGTATCATACATTAGGAACAATCTTGGTTTAGTTCTATAATGCAAAGTCAATTTAACATTTTAAAAATAACTCAATGTAATTCACTATGCTTAGTTCCTCAGTCATGTCCAACCCTTTGTGACCCCACAGACTGTAAGCCTGCCAGGCTCCTCTGTCCATGGGATTTTCAAGGCATGAATATTGGAATGGGTAGCCATTCCCTCCTCCAGGGGATCTTCCCGACCCAGGGATCGAACCCAGGTCTCCTGTATTGCACGCGGATTCTTTACCCTCTGAGCCACCGAGGAAGTCCATAATTCACTATTTTAAAGAGTTTAAAGAAGAAAAAAAGTCCAATGATTATCCAAAAAGATGCAGAAAAATTCAAAATTCATTCGTGGAAGAGATATACCACATTCATAGATTGAAAGATTCAATATTTCAAATATTTTCAAATATTCAACTATTGTAAATAATATAAAACCAATCAAAATTCAAGAAGAATTTGTATTGGGTTGACTAAAAAGTTCATTCAGGATTTTCCATAATATCTTCTGTGTGTGTGTGTGTGTGTGTGTGTGTGTGTGTGTTACTGCAAATGGACAAGAAAAGCCAATCCAATCTTGAAAACAAAACTGGAAGACTTATTCTGTCTAACAGCAACCCTTATTATATAGCTGTGGTAATTAAGATCGGTCTTGCTCCAAAGAAAGTGACCAATGGAATGGAACAGAGTTTGGCAAACTCTTCTGTACAGGGCCAGATGCTAAATATTTTAGCCTTTGCAGGATTCATACAGTCTCTGTCTCATATTCTTTTTTTAAATAACCTTTTAAAATATACAACTATTCTTAGTTTGGAAGCTGTACAAAAATGAGCCATATGTCAATCCCTGGAATAGAATCAGGTCCAGAAACCAACCAAAACATATAGAGACACTGTGTGATCAGGTGGTATTACTGAGCAGTAGAAAAAGTACAGATTTTTCACAGGATATTGCCAGGTCAATTCATATCCATATGGGGAAAAAATTAACCTTGATCCTATACTACATGTAAAAATAATCAATTGTAGGTTTAATTGTCAATGACAAAACAATAAAGTATTTGGAAAATAATAAAAGAGAATATCTTCATGATCTTGTAGTAGAAAAAAATTTCTACAATAACATTCAAAGTTTTAACTTTATAAAAGAAAAGATTGATAATCTGGGATCTTCCTGACCCAGGGATTGAACTCGGGTCTCCTGCATTGCAGGCAGATTCTTTACCATATGAGCCATAAGGGAAGCCCTAACCATAAAAGAAAAGATTGATAATTTGAACTAAATTAAAATCAAGAACTTCCCTTTATCAGAATTACTAATAACAACTTCCCTTTATCAGAATTACTAATAAGAAGTTGAAAGGCAAGTCACAGCAGAATATCTGCTAAATACAAAACTAAGAAAGTCTTCATCAAAAATATTTGAAGATTCCTACCAATTAATTATTTAAAAGGACTGATATCTAATAACCAAATAAACGGTAATCAACTTCATCAGTGTCAAGAAACTTTAAATTAACCCAAATTCCACACCACCACATACTCACTAAAATGAATAAAATTAAAAAGACAAATGTCAAGTGTTAGGGAAGATATGGAACAACTAGAATTCTCATACCCTGCTGATGATGTGTGAACTGGTATAATTACCTTGGAAAACATTTTAGCCATACCTACCAAATGTGTGCATACCTATGTGCATACCTATGATTCATATCTATGATTCAGTAATGCCATTCCTAGATACACACACCCACCAGAAATGAGCCCATACATGCACAAAGTACACGTAACAAGATGGCTCAGAGTTGTACTGCTTGAAACACCTGAACATTGGAAACAAATCTAAATATCCACCAACAGTAGACTGAATAACTGAATCGAATACGTTCTTTTTGTTTTAAATCAACTTTCTTATGTCTTAACATAAAATGTACCCATTTAACAGTTCGTAAGCTTTTACAAATGTACACACCCATGCAACCACCACCACAGTCGAGATCTAGAACCTTTCCATCAAGCCAAAAACTTCCCTTGTGGCCCTTTCCAGTCCGTCCAGGCAACCACAGATTTGTTTAGATTTGTCCTTGCTAGAGAGTCACATAAATGGAATTAGACAGCGTGTGCTCTTTTGTGCTTGCCTTCTTCATTAATCAAAATAAAGCTTCATAGGAAAAGCATGAGAAACCAAAGGAGACAAATGGGATTTCACCAAAAGTTAAAACTGTGTGCATCCAAGGACATTATCAAGAAAATAAAAAGACAACCTACAGAATGAGAGAAGATACATGTAAATGATATATTGCCAATGGAAATATAAAAATGGTGCAGGTGGTATGAAAAACAGTTCAGTAGATCCTCAAAATGTTAAATAAATAATTACCACATGACCCAGCAATTCCACTCCTGCATACATATCTCAAAGAATTAAAAAGAGGAATGTAAACAAACATTTGTACATGCATATTCGCAGCACTAATCACAACAATCTAAAGGCGTCTTCCTAGTGGCTCAGACTGTAAAGAATCTGCCTGCAACGCAGGAAACCTGGGTTCAATCCCTGAGTCTGGAAGAGTCCCTGGAGAAAGAGAATGGCAACCCACTCCAGTATTGTTGCCTGGAGAAATCTATGGACAGAGGAATCTGGTGGGCTGTAGTCCATGGGGTCATAGTAACTCAGACTAAAGAATCTGCCTGCAATGTAGGAGACCTGGGTTCAGTCCCTGGGTTTGGAAGATCCCCTGGAGTAAGAAAACAGCAACCCACTCCAGAATTCTTGCCTGGAGAATTATGGATAGAGGAGCCTGGTGGGCTACAGTCCATGTGGTTGCAAAGAGTTGGAAAGGACTGAGCAACTAACACTCTCACTTTCAAAGGCGGGAACAGCTCAAATGAATGGATAAACAAACTGTGGTATGTGCAAACAACATACCATTGTTCGTCCATAAAAAGGAATGAAGTATTGATATATGTGACACATGTACAAACCTCGAAAACATTAACACTAAAGTGGAAGAAGCCATTCGAAAAAGGTTACACATGGTATGATTCCACCTATATGAAATATTTAGAATAGGTTAAGTTCCTCGGGGACAGAAAGCAGATTGGTGGTTGCCCAGGACCAGGGTGAAGGGAGAACAGTGAATGACTGCCTACTGGACATGGGTTTCTTTTTGGGGTGATGATAGAGGCGACAGATACACATTGTACACATGCCTTTTAATTCTGTGCTAAATGTCACTGAATTGTTCACTTTTAAAATGGTGAACTTTGTATTAGATGAATTTCACCTCAAGAAAAGAAATGTTTTTGAGATTGATCGCTGATGCCATGTGTAGTCCACAAGCAGATATACCACAATTTAGTCACCCATTCATATGCTGTTTACTATTTTGGTCAGCTCAATCCAGGGTTTTATTTAATATAAAAAACCAACTATGAACATTTCTGTACAAGTATTTTTGCAGGCATGTTTCATTTATCTTGGGTAAAAGCCTGTAAGTGCTCTTATCATTTCACGTGTGCGCGCACGCGCGCGCGCACACACACACACACACACACACACACGTTACCTGTCATTATGTTACTGAATCAAAGATGAAAACCAATTGCAGACATTAAAGTAATGATGCTTTATCCTTAAGCCCAGCAGATTTAAGCCAACAGTACATGTTCAATTATAAAAACAAAGAAGAAACTAAAGAACAAGTCTGAAAGGCTAATACAATGTTAACCAAATTTTATCTCAAAGTTGAATCAGTGATTTTTTTTAATACTGCTTGACTTTCAAGGGAACAGAACCCTCTTTATTACACATTTTCAAGAGTGAATTATGTGAGAGTAAAGAGCTTTCTGAGAAGCTGGGGTGGGAATTGAGAGAAAACTCTAGAATCAGACTGTTCGGTTCTACCACTTGCTACATAGACACTTTGTGCCTCGATTTCCTCACCTTAAAAATGAAGGTGTCAATGTATGGCAAAAACCACAATACTGTAAAGTAATTAGCCTCCAGTTAAAATAAATAATTTTTTTAAAAATGGAGGTGACAACATCCATCTCAGAAAGTTGTGATGATTAAATGAGTTAACCACACACAGTCTTAGAACAGTAACCGGCACATTGTAAGTTAGCTGCTGCTGCTGCCACCTCCACCCTGTCACCACCACCACCATCATCACCCCATCACCATGAACATTATCATCACCAATTCTACTTTGTAAAATACTTTAAAGACAGCTTAAGACACTTATGTTCAACTGAACAGCACTAAAAGTTAATAAAAGTATGTAACTAATTAGTCTATTTACCAAGTTATTAGTATATTTACTATATGCTAATATGGACTTCCCTGATAGCTCAGTTGGTAAAGACCTAATATACCAAATATTAGTATATTTACTAAGTTATATTTAGTGTAACTACCAGAGGAATTCAAAGCTCAAATAATTTAACTGTCGATACAATTAAAAATGGATCCAAAGAGGTTCAGTTAATGCTCCTTTTCAATGACAAGAGATGAGTGAACCCCACTCAGTATTTTTACATTTAAAAGTAACAAGAACACAATCCTGACACCCTACCACCACGTCACAGACCGTAGATCTACGCATAATAAGAATTTCTTCTTCTAACCAATTTTCAGGTCCATATTTTAGTGTTATATTATCCTGAGGGAATAGGTTTTCAATCTATTAATGGAAATCAATGGCGTAAAATATACTCAATTTTCTCAGCTCTTCAGAATTTAGCTCTTGATTAAAGTGAAGAACATTTGCTCTCTAAACATAGTGAGTGCTGTTCATTACATGATGAACTAGGCCAATTATATTTCTCTCTGGGGGAATTTGGAATTATTATGATAAGAGAGGAAGGAAGGAAGGAGATGGTGAACGTGTACTTTGTACAGTGGTCAGCATGTGAGACAATCACGTATAGTCAACACTATCTGTAAACATTATTTAAATCATCCTGTAAATAGAGTTTGGGCCTCTGGAAGATCATATGTCAAGATTTTGTTGTTGACACTCTGGTTTTAGTTACTTTCCAGGTCCTATTTCTGGTGTCTGGCACATTTGGGTATCCTATGGTGCTTAACTTTGAATTTGGTGATGCCCTATTTGTTTTTTAGAGTTAACACATCTTCCCAAGGTGGCTTAGGCATGGGGAGGGTTCTATTTCTTGCCGCTAAAATACCCTTCATTAGAAAACTCTAACATAGTCTATAGAGTTGTTTAGTCAAAAGTGACTGCAATCACAAAATACAAATTTTTACTACTGAGAAAGTTTACAGAATCCCCAGGTATCTTTTTTCCTACCATTAACATGCTTGAATATAAAATTTAATGCCAAAGTAGAAATCCAACAGTTGCTGAAGCATCCAACAAAATGATATACAAATTTTAGAATCTTGGACATGTCCCTACATCTAAGCTGAGTTAGAATTTTTCTCATAGAACAAGTAAAAGAGAAATAATGGTAATTACAAACCTTCAATTATTCTTATTTTGACTATTTATGAAATTATGATTTAAGGGACAACAGGATGTCAGCAAGATAGCAATTATTATTATCATCAAAAAATATTTTTCTACTTCAATGGCCTTTTTCATGTATACAGCATCTGTATTACAGTGCAGAAAACTAATCAACAAGAATGAAAAATCTTAAAAAAACAAGAGAGTACACATATATACAAGATATGAGAAATAATATATAACCGAATGTAAAACTTGGTTAAAGAGAATAATCAGAAAGTTAAGAGGCAAAAAGAGACTCCACTAAATTGCCAAAAGGAAAAGAACAACAAAACAGAACCTTTCAACTGTTGCAC